>NC_141698.1:430871320-431548104 GCF_964263255.1 Lissotriton vulgaris | reverse complement strand
TGTGAGTCAAGAAAAGCCCTGCCAGGCAGCGAGTAACTCTTGCAACAATCTGGTTGTGGGCTGTGACCTAGTTCCCACAGCGCCCTCGCTGTGCCACAGCACTGAACCTTTCCCTCACTGACGACGTATTAGTAGACCAACACTGGTCTGGGGTTGCTTGTGTTCCTATCGGGAGGGATCTTGGCCTGGCAGTTCGGGCTGGACGGCTTCTATTGGAGCAGGACCAAGACTGACTGATTTGCCTATTGCTCATCTTTGTCCAAAAAAGCATTGTAGGCAAAAACAATGGACTGTCACACAGCCACAAGCAATCATCAGTGGCCAAGATTAATTCAGGCATTCCTACTATCAATCGGTACCATAGCAGTGTGTAAATCTGATACTAACTCATATTTTATGTAATATTTAATAGCACATTCCTGGTTCTTCTAAGCAAAGCAAATAACATATTACATTCTTCTATTTAATAATACATGCTTTCCCAACTTTGAAAGGATTTAAGATAGAGTTGTACTTTCCCAGATTCAAACATGTACCATCTGCATGACACTGTCTGTGGCGAAGGCTCACCTTGCATGACTGTAAATAAATTTCCCGCAGCGCTTCTTAGTTAGCTAGGTTGTACCACTAGAAACAAAATAACCTCAATGAGGAAACCTGAAACATTTGGAAATTTTAAACCAGATCTGAAAGTAGCTGATGTTGCGTCCTATTTTTTTATTTATTTTTTGAAAAACAAATTGATGTACTAGAGGTAAATTGGGTTACAGATGTTAATGGTTAAAACCATTGCTTTTTAAACTTGCATGTGGCAATTTCTATCAAATGCGCAGGTTCATCAGCAATCAACAATGCTTTTGCCTTTCAGCCGAATGTGTATTTTTGGTAGAGCCCAAACTCCCTTAGTTTTAGATCTGTGAAATGTTTCCACATAATCTAGATGGCTTATTATACCATACTGATAGACTGATGGCTGTCTGAGATAGATTTGACTTTTAAGGACCTATTCACAAAGTTATTTTGGATATGTGAAGTGGTGCTCCAATTGTACTGTTTTCTGTACTCTTAGATCCCTTTCTGAACTGGCACTGAAACATCTAAAATGGGAATAAAATAGGACTATTTAGGGAAGATACATATACAATTAGTAGAAACAGAAAGAACTGCGGGGCATATTACCAACGATTAGCGATATTTATCGCTAACTAGGCTTAGCAACGATTTTTTATTGCTAAGCATCGCCGGAAATTATCGCTGAGATAACGTGCTATTAGCAACGTTTATCTCCAAAGCGATACATTTTCTGACGATAGCGTGAATATCGCTGAGAATACAGCGATATTCACGCATTAGCGACAAAATGCTCTTAGCCACGTTATCCATCTCCCATTGAATAACATGGCTAAAAACTGGTCAGAGCAGGCGTTAGTTTTTGGCGATAGCGGGAATATTTCCATTGCTACGCCTGCCTTGCTAATAGGCGATATTGACGTTAGAGACTGCTTTCAGTCGCTAACAGGTTGGGTAAGCCCACTTTGCATGTCATTAGCAATAAATATCGCTGACATGCAAAGTGGGACCCAAACCGCTCGCTATCGCCTAAAGCTGTCGCTAACTGCTGTTAGCGTCAGCTTGCTACTAGAGCGATAGAATTGTCGCCGCTTAGCGGCCGAAAACGGCCGCTAAAGCAGCGATAATTGCCTATCGCCCTGCTTGGTAATACGCCCCTGCGTCCTCTTGGTAATTTTACTTAGACGATCCGAGCCAATCAGCAAATACCTGTAGGAGAACTTAAATGAGTTCCCCGTGTACTACTTCACATACTCGCGAATACTTTTGTAAATTGTATTGAGAAACATTATTTGAAAATGGGTTAAAGAGGAACAGAATTCTCGATAATATTTGAAGTCACAACATTTAAGCACCCCGCTAACGGCACATATAGCTGGCCCCATTTTACAAAACCTTTCTTTAAATGAAGAATGCAATTTTAGAAACAATCTCTCCTGTTGTGTGCCCAGTTCATTATACTGATTTACAAGTGTAGTATCATCGGTAAATAGATGTAATTTACTTTGACTCAGGGGAACACGTCTGACCATTTGCAGTTTTTTTCCCTCTTTGCTCTTAGTAGCTTCAGGCTTGTGGGATCGTTTGGAGGTGGATGTCATGGTTTGCAACAGACCCTGCACCAATCAAGCATGGTTCAGTTACTTCTGTGTGTGCAGATCAGTATGGACCTAGCTAGCCATCAACAAGCGACTGTACAAAGAGGTTAGTAACACTTTCGAGGGTAAGGCAGAACAAACTTACTTACTGACCATTCAGGTACCCTTTATATTGCACCTAGGGAGAAGGGCATGTTGGTCTAATTACTTGTAGATAAGGCATTTCTTCAAGGCGGATGTCTTCAGCTGGGGAAAGGATTCTGTCAGATCAGTGGGCAAAAATAGCTTTTAAGGCACAATGTATGTGGCAAGAGAAGGCGGGGCGTGGCTAACCACCCGACATAACGGCACAGCTTGGGAGAGCTTGCACTGGAAACCTACACTGTCCCATTACATCAGCTCAGGAGCCTGGCAAAATACACTGTAATGAATTCCTGACCGACAGAGGAGCGCATAGAGATCTGACTTTGTGAGATAAGATCACAGATCAATGGGGAATGGTGTGCAGTGTTGAGCGCTATTTGGAGCCCGTCCTACTTGTAGGAGAAGTGCATTGCGGCCTAGAACTGATGTACGAATGAGCCAGGCGCGGCCCGTGTACACTCCTGGAAGGATTCCTGTGGAGGAAGATCCGGATATTGCAGCCTAGAACTGATGTACGAATGAGCCAGGCGCGGCCCGTGTACACTACTGGAAGGAGTCCTGTGGAGGAAGATTCGGATAATTGCTGGTGACCCAGAGGCCAGCCCCTACACTGTTGCACCTACTCCGGGAGAGATTATACAGTCTGTTGCCCAAAGGAATAGAGAGGAATGCAGTGCAAGATGCATCCCACAACAGTCAGCAGTAAGTGACTGTGCCGTAATGGGTGAGGAGTGATGGGTGCAGTGCGTTTGCCCTACTCAATCGGAGGTACCAAATTTGAACACCGTGGAGCCCGTTAGTATGAGTAACTAATTGATAATCCGCAAGTCAAGCAGTGATTAAAGACTGAATAATGGGCATGGCCGGAAAGCAAAGAAGACTGCCAGCAATCCTGCTTGTGAAATGGGAACGCTGCCTGTAACCAAGATTGTGGACAGCTGCATTGGGTGAGCAGGACATTATAAAGTGGATGTGCACAGTTACTCAGGTGGCCTTGACTGGGGTGATTCAAACTATGCTGGGGCTCTGAAAGAATTGGCAGCGGAGGTGGGCTCCCCTGGCCTAGTAGCAGTGAGTGCATACCGAGCATTCACCGTTGACCTAGTGACAGCGAATACTTGTGGCTGGGGGCCCAACTGCTACCTTAAGTCCAGCCTAAAGGGTGCAGTTGTGATTATAAGGGGAGACAGGTCCTCACGGAACCAACTTCTTGCCTCCATGACTTATCTTCATGAAATTCTAAGGCGTCCCGAGGAGAGACATTGTAATAAGACAGGTGCTTGTGCCGGCCTGAGAAGGGGTTGAAGACTGGCCACTTCTTTTTGCTCCTTCCTCAGGTGTCTAGTGGGCTGAATCAATACAGGCCTAGAGGAACCCATAACTGAAGCTTGCCTGGACCTGTAGGTGATAGCAATACTCCCCATCTCTGACTGATGAGTAATCTAAAGAGGAGCTTCAAGTCTGCAAGAAAGCGAGGAGAACAGATGTCGGAGGAGGGATCACAGCAGAACCCAGCCTCAGGTCATCTGCTTGAGTTAGCCACTACTGATGTCCTTGGGACATGGCTGCCAAGCTAGAACAAATTCTGGTGGCAATAGCTGAAATCAGAATGGCACTAGAGGCTAAAATGCAGAATATAACCATTGACCTCAACTTATTGAGGGCAACCAGTGAAAACTCAGTGACCCAATCCAACAAAACGAAAGTAACTTGAAGGACATACCTCCTCATACCACCGACATAACTAAGCAAATACAAGAACCCTAAGACAGAGTGTGTGCACTGGAGGAGAGGGATGAAGATGCAAAATGCAATGTGCTGTGAATTAGTTTGTGAATACTGGGCCTGCCGGAGCTTACTGAGAAAGACAGTGCAATGCAACAAATAGAGGCGTGGCTGCAGAGAGAGATAAACCCAAAGGAAGTTTCGGCTTTCTTCACAGTATAGTGTTGCAAGAATACTGAATTATCATGAGAGAGATACTATACTAAAGGAGGGCAGATATGCTGTCTCAAATCACCATTGAAAACTATAAGTTGATATCCCTCCTTGACTTACCGCTGCATATCAGTAAAAAAATACCTACGAGAATTGGGCCTAAAGTACCGTATTTTCCGGCGTATAAGACGACTTTTTAACCCCGTAAAATGTTCTGGAAAGTCGGGGATCGTCTTATACGCCGGGTGCCAAATTTTATGGTATGTTTTCATGCATTTTTTCATAGCGAGGACTTCACTCGAAGGTGTCAGACCGCTTCACAATAGGAAATACAACACACCTTATGTTAAAAAATACAGCCACCGGCACTGGCAACGTCCACACCCAGGCCCCGTGCCATGAACTGTGCAAGTATCGAAAGCGAGCGTTTTTTCATAGCGAGGACTTCACTCGAAGGTGTCAGACCGCTTCACAATAGGAAATAACAAGAAACAACACACCTTATGTTAAAAAATACAACCACCGGCACTGGCAACATCCACACCCAGGCCCCGCGCCATGAACTGTGCAAGTATCGAAAGCAAGCGTTTTTTCATAGCGAGGACTTCACTCGAAGGTGTCAGACCGCTTCACAATAGGAAATACAACACACCTTATGTTAAAAAATACAGCCACCGGCACTGGCAACGTCCACACCCAGGCCCCGCGCCATGAACTGTGCAAGTATCGAAAGCGAGCGTTTTTTCATAGCGAGGACTTCACTCGAAGGTGTCAGACCGCTTCACAATAGGAAATAACAAGAAACAACACACCTTATGTTAAAAAATACAGCCACCGGCACTGGCAACGCCCACACCCAGGCCCCGCGCCATGAACTGTGCAAGTATCGAAAGCAAGCGTTTTTTCATAGCGAGGACTTCACTCGAAGGTGCCAGACCGCTTCACAAGTGAGGAAATGGCGCCATGAGTCTTACCTAGACTGCCGCTGCCGCTGCACACGCGCCTCCAACCGCTTGCACATCCCCAGGCAGACGAGGCAGCAGGACGAGGCAGCAGGACGTCCGAAATATATAACGGGCAGCCAGCGCCGAAGATGGCAGCCCCGGCTGTGTTGCACGTTAGACACGCGCTCCTCCACATGCACTCTCCATGACATGGACATAGAAAGTGGACTGTAGAATGTTCCCGATGGCAGTTTTTGCAGCAGTTCTTTCAGCATGGTACATGTAATGAATTACAAAACATTACACTACATTTATTATTACCAAGGTTTTATATGACTGACTGAGCTAAAACAACCATTATTATATTTATTACATAAGTTAGGTACTCACCTTCTTTTGATACACACAGAGGGGCTGTAGTGAGTACAGAGTTTGTATGCAGTGTGCACAGGAAGTACCGGTACCATTGATTTACTTATGAGATCAGATGACGAAGAGGAGGATTTTGAAGGCTTTTAAAGGGGACGTTGGCAAATCCTGTAAAAATTGCTTGGACTCATGAAAAGTTATGAAAAGTTTAATCCACTTGCACTGTTTCATGCACTAATTTATGTTTACCGTACCGTACATGTTTGATGAAGAACAGGTATGTTCACAAGTGACTGTTTTCATATGGTTCTAAATAAAAATATTGTGCAATATTGTTTTTACAACCAATTTGTTTGAGTTCAGTCTTTGAGTGTGTACAATAAACGCTTAACACTGTCCACTGATAAAGCCTTACTGCTCACCCACACGGAGGAGGACTAGAATCACTAATAAGCCCAAAATAAATTCTCAAAATGGCTATGCAGGACTGCGTTGGACTGCGCTGGAAGTGGGGGTAGTCTTATACGGCGAGTATAGCACAAAACCTACATTTTATCAAGAAATGTAGGGGGTCGTCTTATACGCCGGGTCGTCTTATACGCCGGAAAATACGGTATGCTATGCTCTGCCATGCTCGCTTGAAAACGATTACGGAACAGCAGCTCACTTCTTCATGACACCATAAGATGCATGGCTCTGGATTAAACAATACCAAACTGGAGGATGACCCATCATGAGGAGTTGAGTGCTGCCCAGAGCACAACCAAACACAATACAGACAACGTAAACAAAGCCAAGGTCAAGCAATGAGGGCCGCCATGCCTTCACCAACACAAATGTTGGAAGACCGCAAGTCAGCCATAGAAATTACAACTACCATTCACACAACAGGCTCTTGTCCGTCGGAAGAGGGTGAAGAAGAGATATTTGAAGTAAAGTTTCTAGTGGAGATTCCATGATCCTACCCCTGGTAAAACCGCAGACAGTGGATAATAAACTTTAAATGGAGTGAACCCACAATAAATAGGTAACTGTTTATATCTGCCAGCCATCCTAACTTGATGGCACAGTCAATAATGTATGTATAACCTTCGTATATAAACAACACCCTAAGTAATTTGGATGATACACTACATGTTAAGTACAGTGTTACAATTGAACACACTAGCACTGCTAGACAGGGTCCTGAATGAGGCCTACTGGACACAAAGTTTGATTATAATTGCCAGAAAGCAGAATGTACGCTAAACTGGCATGTACTGCATGCAAGAAATCTGTGAGACATGTACTCATTTAGGGGCTTCTGGACATAGGCAGACCTCCTATAAATTACTAGAATGAATAGGCAAGTACTTGAAGGGCACCCACCTTATAATGCAGGAAATGGAAATGACACCCCCTAACAGAAATGCCAATATAGTAATACTATATGCTAGAAATTGAGGTCTCTAGTTGGCAGATGTAGGTACCTTTGTCCAAATAGGGACCCTTGCTTCTAGTCAGGGTAAGGGGTATACACACTTTAGATAACTCCTGCTCACCCCCTGGGTAGTTTGGCACGAGCAGACAGACTTATCCCAAAAGCAATGTGTAAAGTATTTGTACTCAAAACACAGAGTAATACAGTGATAACACCACAAATGGCCACAACTCGAGTTTAAAAAAATAAACTATCTTTATCTAAACTCAACAAAACCAAAACAACAAAAAATCCAACATACATGCAATAAGAATATGACTTTAAAAAGGTTTCAAACAACTGGGTCCATAGAAAACTATAGATGCGTGATTTCTCACAAAGTACCTGCAGTTGCGTCAAACTTTACAAGGTCAAACAGCCACAGAGATGGAAAGCGTCGCAAAACAAACAGATGTGTCAGTTCCTGAGACCTTGGGGAGGCGACTCGACAGTTCTGCTGCACGCATCAAATCATGTCTGTAGGGGGAAGTGATGTGCCGACTCCAAGACGGTTCTGGTCCGCGGGTGATGCGTCAGGAAAACTTGCCACGCAGGTAGGATGTATGGAAATCCGGGATGCGTTGGCAATCGATGCGGTGGCGTCGAGCGCCGCTGGATTGGTTTCTACAGCCGTGATCCGTGATTTATTGATGCTTCGGATCTTGTAGCAGCAACAGGTGCAGCATCGGTACCTGCAGCAGCGCTGAGATTCATAATGATTCTTCTCGTACAGCGGTGCTGCATCAGAACAATAACAGCAAGAAGAGCAATGCATCGATTTCTACAGTGCTTTAGGTGTCTTCCAGCTCCTAACAGCAGGAACAACCTCCGCAGGCCCAGAACTGGATCAGGCACCTCCTGACAGGTCAGAACTCACAGCAACTGAGTTCAGAGGAGCAGGGGGTGAAGTCTTTGTGCCCCTGAGACTTCAGAACAGGAGGCCAGAACACACAGGCCCTTGGAGATCTTCAAGCAGGTTCAAAGCAAAGTTCCAGTCCTTGTCCTCTCCTTGGCAGAAACAGCAACTGCTAGCCAACCCCACACAGCAAACAGCAAAGGGGCAGTACTCCTCATCTCAGCTCATCTCCTTGGCAAAGATTCCTCTTTAGTCTAGAAGTGATCCAAAGTTCTGGGGATTTAGGTCTAATACTTATACCCCAAAATATCTTTGTTCTCTTTGTGCAAGGTTCTCTGAGCACAGTCCAAACCAGTTCTGTTCTCACTGGTGCAGTATGACCACAGAGGGTAGAGACAGCTTTGTACAAGGGAGACAGGCCCTATTCCTATGCAAGGAAATCTCCTTCCACTACTCTAAATACAGCTAAGGTCTATTCAGCTCAGCTTTGAGTCATTCAGGAAGGGCCAGGCACACCCCAACCCCCCCAGTGATTGTCTACAGTGAATGCCCAGCCCCTGTCACTCCAAAACCAGACGGTCAATACACAAACAAGCAGAGGCACACAGAATGGTTAAACAAGAAAATGCCTACTTTAGAATAGTAAAAGATACACAATTGATGGGCTGATGTTGTGTCTTTTACTTTATGAAAGTGCCATTTTCAAATTGACAATTTAAAAACCATCTTTACTAAAAGATGTGTTATTAAATTCTGAGTTCAGAGAAACTAAACTTTATGTCTCTATCTTGTCCCAATAGGAAGTTATACTTGTAAGATGTTACAAAGCATTTCCCATTCTATCCTATGGGGCAAGATAGCCTTTCAATAGTGACAAACAAAATTGGCAGTATTTCACTATCGGGACAAGTCACACACACCAGTACATGTCCTACCTTTCACATACACTGCACCCTTCCCCGGGGGGGAAGCAGGGAGTACCTTGGGCCTATAATAGGGGTGCCTTACATGTAAGAAAAAGGAAGGTTAGGGCCTGGCAAGTGGGTGCACTTGCCAAGTCGACATGGCAGTTAACAAACTGTGCACAGACACTGTAGTGTCAGGTCTGAGATACTGTTTCAGGGCTACTCCAGTGGGTGGCACAATCAGTGCTGTAGGCCCACTGGCAGCATTTGGTTTAAGGGCCCTGGCACACTCAGTGCTCTTTACTCGGGACTTACCAGTAAATCAAATATGCCAATTGGGGTAACAACAATCCATAAACACAATTTATACAGGGAGCATATGCACTTTAACATTGATCAGCAGTGGTAAAGTGCCCAGCGTCCTATAGGCAACAACTGGTCAGGAACAAATAGGAGGAAGAAGCAAAAAGTTTGGGGATAACCCTGCAAACCCTGCAAAAAGGGCCAAGTCCAACACTGTACATTTACAATTCCAGCCTCCCAGTTCACATAAGAAGTTAAGAGTTGGTTATACAATGGTCAAATAGCAGTATCATACTTGACAGGGAGATGTAGGACAAGACAACACACCCCATGGGTCATGGTCTGTCCATTGTACAGCTTGGGACTGACTGACTAATGGTGGGACCACAAGATCAAATTAGTCTCCCCACCTGGAACACGTTGGGTATGGGTACAAAGAATGAGAGCTGTAGCATTCATGCTTAGCTGAGGAGGCAAGGTACATAAATAAGGTTTCTTCATAAACACATTTGACAGGAACTGAGTAAGCTACAGAGAAAATGGAGAGGCCAACTATTTTATACTACGTGTTCGGCATTTGTAAGAAGAGTGGCAAACTGGCTTAGAGCAGGAGTATTGTTTGAAATACAGGAGGCTCAATTAGACCCAGAAGGGTGCTATGCACTAGGGCAACCTAGATGGGAGCCTGCTGGTCCTGGGCAGTGTGTATTCCCCAAATGTAGAGCAGCCTATCATTTTGGAGCAAATTTAGAAGAAACTAGCTCCATGGCTAGATGGTTCATAGTTGATCGGGGCGGGATTTTAACAGCGTTCTGGCCAAAAGCATTGATAGCTCACACTCCCAGTCCCGGTTGCCTCAAAGGTACACAATGCCAGAGCCTTGAGTAAGTGATCATTAGACTGGGGCTTAGTTAATGTGTGGCGTGATGAGAACAAAGGTCTTTGAGTTTATTATTCTTTTTATTCGATCCCACATAAACAACTTGCAAGTTTAGACCAGGGGGGTGGTACAAAGGCACTCCGACCAGGTATATATACCACACAAACCTCTCAAACCATAATCCATTTGAAATAGGATTAATTTGGTAGAGAATACTGAAACCCATACAAACCTAGGAATAACACTTGGCATGGCTGGAGGACCCAGCGATGAGGGAGGAACTGAAACTTGCCATGTAAAACTATTTTCAAGACAATGAGCGCACAGCTTCTTCTGTAACATCAGAGAGAAGCCATCAAGGTCACAATACGGACACGTAGGGTACTGAAGTTAAACTTTTAGCAGTTATAATAGCTTCTTAGAGAACATGAGAAGGTTAAGGTTGTCAACTCCTCATTATCACAGTGCCTTAGAATGGAACCTATTGGCAGAGCATCTCCAGCAGCAGACTCGAACTTACTAAAAAAGAACTGGTACACTCAAATGGGGAGAAAGCCAAGCAAAAGCCTGAGTAGCTTATAATGACCAAACCTCTGCCCATTCCGATATTAGCTATCCATAATCATCAGAGGGATCGGATATATACACAAGAAGAAATAAACACAGCATTTAGAAACCACTACACTAATCTTTATGCAGAAACTATGCCTTAAGAGGAGGAAGTTAAAAAACAGTATCTGAAAGAAACACCACTACCCCAGTCCACTGGTGAGCAACATGAGATACTGGGTGCCCCATCACAGCACAAAAGATACAGCTAGCAATTAGATCGTTGGCCAGCAGGAACACGCCTGGAATGGATGGATAGCCTACCAAATTATGTGCTGCCTATAAATCACTAGTGGTCCCCAAACTACTCAACTTATATGACATGGCCAAACATAAAAAGTGACGGACCAATCGGACATAGAGGAAGTAGTCAAATCTATACTGAAACCTAGCAGAGACCCAATAGTCATGGCTTCCTACAGGTTTTTATCTTGTTTAAATACAGACTATAAAATATTAAGCAAGAATTCAGAAGAGAGACTTCTCCCCTTAGTGCCAGAATGTATACACATAGATCGAAATGGGTTTGTCCTGCAAAGGAGCACTTCACATAATTTAAAACAATTTGATCAAATCCAGAAAATAATCCCTGGTACCTGGCCTAACTCAGCATGCAAGGTGATAGACTTTGGATAGGCATTCAACACTGTCCAATGGAGATACATATATAAGGTGTTGGAAGGTTTTGGTATTGCTGAACGAATTAATTTCTAGAAAAAACTCCTCTACGCAGCTTCCACAACGAGAGTGAAAATCGACTGCCACTTATCGGAAACTCATGAGATAGCTAGGGAGATAAGGCAGGAGTGTCCCCTATCACCCATACTATTCTCTCTGGCAATAGAGCCTTCGCACACAAACTGCGGATGCAAGGCTAGACTGGGCAATACCACTGCAAGGCATACCACAGATAGTGTTGAGGTATGCGGACAATGCGAGAGTAATAAGAGCAAGCCTAACACCGATAACCCACATCATTGAAGAATATTGAAATATATTGGGATTGAAGGTAAATTGCAACAAATCTATATTACTATTATAAAGAGAGAACACAAACCTTTGAGCCAGGTAAACTCGAAAAGTACACCACCAATCAAAACACCCAAGACATCTTTGAAAACCTCAGGGCAAGCAGAAGGACATAGGCTAATAAAAATAAAAAATATACATTGTTTAAAAAATTTCGAAATAAAAATAAAGTAGTCCCTTGCAAGTAGCGCCGGCCACGACGTCTGCGTGATGACATCATTTGCGTTTGCGCTCCCTGGCAACACTTCCGGAAATGGCGCCGAAGATCGCGACCTGCTGGGAGGACTGCTTGCTGCTGGGCGAAGTGGCGGCCTGTGCGGACGGGGCGCATGGAGAGTGGCGGCCTGTGCGGGCGGGGTGCCTGGAGAGTGGCGGCCTGTGCGGGCGGGGCGCCTGGAGAGTGGCGGTCTGTGCGGGCGAGGCGCATGGAGAGTGGCGGGCTCTGTGGGTGGGGCCCCTGGACCGGGACCGGCGGCTGAGGTAAGGATCAGGCGGGAGGGCGGGCCAGGACGGGAGGGGGCCGGGACGGGGCCGGGGGCAGAAGTGCACGCAAGCCTCAAATGCTGCCCCCAGCCCTCTTCTGCCCCAGGCAACGCTGGGGCGGGCTGCTAGTCATTAATATTCCCTTTGCAGCAGTTGTAGCAGAAGCAACTCTTAACACTGCTAGGGCAGAATAAAAGTACGTTGAGAGCTGTGTACCTTTTCGCTACTTGTGGATACAAATATACCATAAAGAAGTCTATACAATAGAGATTTATATTCACAAGCCAATCTGATCCTTGGGGGCAGAAAGCCAAAATGGCAATGCTGCTGTGATTATTATATTATTTTACCAAAATACGTTTCGAGTTACAGGATTGAGATTTAGAGAGCTGGACTCACTGTTTTGGGGATCAGGTAGATGGCGAGTGGCATTGGCTACACTAAAATTGCCAACAGACAAGGGTGGTATGCCCCAGACGTCAGAGGATACCACGTGGCAGCCCAACTCCAATGGACAGCACTATGGCTAACAGGGCATCACTTAAAAGAAACAAGCTACACAAATAGACAGCTCCGGTGGGTGTGATAGAGGTTCTATTGTTAGCGCTGCCCAAGGCTACTAATAAATATTCTCTGCTGGTCAGAATAGCAAGAGTGAATTTGAGACTGAGAGTTGAATATAGAAAATCAACACAACCATATCCTCCAGCAGTACCCTTAAATGGCCTTTCAGTTCGCAAGGGAAACTTAACACACCAGAATTTATGACACTGGGATGTATCAGGGGTTAGTACCATCAACTGGTTATTCCAAAATGGTACCTTACTAGACTTACAGACCTTGAGGAGCGAATGGAAACTCTACAGTGGCCAATGTTATGTAACAGGATACTGCATGCCCTTAAGCAATGGTGTCACATAGAAACAACAGAAGCTCCAACACTTGCAATGGTGCAGACACTATAGAGTATGGAGAGAAGTGGCAAATTGCTTCCTGGCTTTCATAATCCATTTTGCAACACACAGGAGTGTGTCACCCCAGCCACCATTAGACAAATGCAAGGCGCCACCCCCCTTAGGGGAGTGGCGTCGTTAGTGGCAGCCAAAGGGCCGACCCAGCAAAGAAATCACTTCCGGGTCATCCGACCCGGAAGTGAAAGTAGGCGAAGACCAATGGAAGCGAGGCTTGCTAACGCCCCGGAAGTAATGGTAGGGCGCGAGGCTTAAAAGCCGGCGTCCATCTTAGGGACTCCCTCTTTGTCCGCTGACCGCCCAGGAGTCGGACGTCGCGTGAAGAAGGCATCGCGGGACCGTCGCGTGGAAGTGGAGCAGCGAGGGTCGATTCGACTCGTGATTAAGGTTGGTGGACCTTGCAGTGTGTTGCGTGGTTTGTCGAAGTGGTATGCATGCGTTAAGGGCATGCGAGTGGTTACTTAGAGAGAGCGTGTGAAGCGGAGGTGGGGAAGCGTACGGCTCGGGTGCGCGAGTAAATGTGAAGAGGGGTTGCGGGTTGCATGCATCGTGAGTCGCGCGCACACGGGAAGACATCGGAGTGTGTGCGTTACAGAAGCGGTGCGTAATCAGGATGCCTTAGCCCTCTCATCCCCCCCACTTAACTGCTTTTTAGGTCTCGCCTGTCGATGCGCATGCGCATCGAGCAAGCGAGACTATGGGGGCTTATCCACTCTTTATGCACTGCAAGGAATC
This sequence comes from Lissotriton vulgaris, assembly GCF_964263255.1. Classification (NCBI taxonomy): domain Eukaryota; kingdom Metazoa; phylum Chordata; class Amphibia; order Caudata; family Salamandridae; genus Lissotriton; species Lissotriton vulgaris. The sequence goes on along the minus strand of NC_141698.1, from coordinate 431,534,311 downwards.
GTGGCGATTCCTTGCAGTGCCCGTGACTTTTAAGCTCAATGCGCATGCGCATTGAGCTTAAAAGCGCGTGCACGTCCGTCTTGTTTTACCTGCTCCGCCCCCTCCCCTTCCCGCCGTGTCGCATTTCTCCTCCCCCCTACCCTCTCTTCCCTCCGTCTTGTTTGTTTATTTTACCCGCTCCGCCCCCTCCCCTTCCCTCCGTGTCGCATTTCTCCTCCCCCCTCCCCTCTCTTCCCTCCGTCTTGTTTGTTTATTTTACCCGCTCCGCCCCCTCCCCTGCCCGCCGTGTCGCATTTTTTTTTAAATCCCCACTTCCCCCCTGACGTCACAAACAATAACTTTGCAGACTTTTTGCAGGGCCATCCTCACCTGAAACGTTCCTTTCTCCAACTTTTTTGACAGTTACATGACGCATCGCTGTGAGCTATTCCTGCAGAAGCACCCACGCTTCATCCTCTCCCTCAGCCATTCCCCAATTATTCGTTATAAGGATCCTAGGAGCTAGCTCTCGCTCCAGTTAACAGTGTGGCATCAGCAGGAATACAACACCTCGTGTATATCCGCACTTGCCACATTAGAACATCTAAAAGAGATTACAAAAGACTTTCAGGTAGGCACAGCACTGGACTTGCTCCAATAAACATGTTTTACGGAGTGAAAAGCAAACCTGCAGATAGATTTTCTTGCATTACCCCCTGGCGGCTGATCGCGGTTAAGCACAGACTAGACCGATGTTTGTCGGAACATCAAATAACCAGTCCCTGCTGTTGCTGACAGTGTATTTTGGTTTATTAAATCCCGTGAACGTTGAGCACTGCAGGGAATACACTTCACATTATGCAGTACCAGTGTCACGTTCCTCAGCGTTTCTTGCTACACAGCTCCTTCTGTTGCACCTACTTTCTGCCCTGGCCCCTCACCCTCTCCTTGAGGTGAGCTCGGCATCACCCTCGCTCATAGCCTCGAATCCATCACCCTGCTTCCAGTATGCACACCCCGAGCACGTCCTCGAAACACATTCCCATTCTGTCCATTCCTATGCATCATTCATTTATCACGCAGACACCTCTCAGATCCGTTTCAAAGCCAAAATGCAACTTTCTTGCACTCTCACTCCTCCTCACTCACCCTCAACCCCTCACTCACCCTCACTCACCCTCAACCCCTCACCCTCAACATCAACCCCTCACCCTCACTCACCCTCACCCTCACTCACCCTCACTCACACTCACCCTCACTCACCCTCACCCTCACCCTCACTCACCCTCACTCACCCTCACCCTCACTCACCCTCACCCTCACTCACCCTCACCCTCACCCTCACTCACCCTCACTCTCACCCTCACTCACCCTCACTCACCCTCACTCACCCTCACTCTCACTCACCCTCAACCCCTCACCCTCACTCACCCTCAACCCCTCACTCACCCTCACTCACCCTCACCCACCCTCACCCTCACTCACCCTCACTCACCCTCAACCCCTCACCCTCACACAGTGCAATAGGTCTCGGAGCATTTGAGTTAGAGCTTTTAGAAATGTTTATGGCTTTTTTTTTTTAATTCTTTAGCATTGGCTACAGGAAACAAAAATGCTAAAGATTTACAAAAAAACCCATAAACAATTCTAAAAGCACTAACTCTAATGCTGCGAGACCTATTGCATTTCCAATGCTTGTTTTCCTTTATAAGCATTGTATTGCCGGTAATGAAGCGCTGTGGTCGGGGAACCAGCGCGTTATGATAAATGCAAAAGTACTCCGCAAGATACCCGTCATTGTAGCCTTTAACTAGGACCGCTAGGGTTAGCAGAGGTCCCTGGGTACAGCGTTTGCATTAGCGGTGAACGAGGTGGATGAGACACATCCCCCCTCCCCCTTCAGGGAATTTCAGGAATGGCGCTCGCAAAAGGAGTTCAGCGCGGCGCCAGCAAGCCATTTATGTGCTTTAAAGGTAGAGGCTCCTTGATATCGAATTTAGACATCGTTTGGGGGACGGTCATGTTAATAAAATTTTTTACTATAATTGGTACATGGGGGCTTCTGTAGGGGACAACTACATTATAATTATACAAGGGTTATTATCAAACAACAAGCGCAAAACCCATGTTATTTATTGTGAGGCAGGGACGAATTGCACTCTGGGAGGGATTGCTTTTAGCACGTGGGGCTATTGAGAGAAGGGCAGTAAACTAGCAGTCAGGTTAATTTTTATTATAGTACCCAGTGGGGCAGGCGCAAGCATTTGAAGCACAACCTTGGTTAATCTTGGGCAAGCTTCAAGCTAAGGCAAGGTGGCTTACGCTTGGGTAGAATAGGGTCCGGGTAAAAGAGAGCGTGGGTAACCAAAATGCATGTAATGTCATTTAAAGTGTTCTAACGCTTGTTTTCTTCAAGTGCAGGATGCCGCCAAAAAGGGCACGGAAGGGCAAAGAGCCCTCAGCCAAAAAAGATGAGTACCTCGCTCTTACGGAGCTCCTGGAGTTCACGAAAGAAAAAGGCGTGGATTGGGCACTAAAGACCATGTGAGAGGGGGCTCGAGCAGACGCGAATTCACAGGAAGAAAGAGAGAGAGGCAAGAGAGCAAGGCGTACGCCGGAAAGGTTTAAAGAGGCGGCGAAAGACAAGCGGCCCAGGGCGGCTGAGCCCCAACCAGCATCACCAGGTGAGGAGGAGGTGCTAGAGACAATTGATTTGAGTTCAGTCGCAGATAAAGACAAGGACGCCGTGGAGGGACAGCATGTTACTGCTAAGTCTACACAAATATGAGGGGCCCCTGTCGCTCATGCGGGGGTGCCTTTTTCACAAGTTACGTTACCACCAGTAGTGGCGCAACCAGGTAGCGGAGTGTCGCAAGTTTGGGTACAGTCCGGAGGGGTGGCACAGTTAGCAGGGATGCAATTATATGGTTCACATGGGCAAGCAATTGGTAACGGCCCAATAAGCTCGATGATCCCCAACACGACATTCCCGGCAAGTGGGGGGCCCGTAATGATGAATGCTTACTCGAATTTAGGGTGTCCACCACAGGCCCCAACAGCTAACACCGCTGTCGATTTGGCTGTGTCTCCTAATATCCAGATGCAAGGGGGGGCTGGGGGGCAGCCGGCAGGTCACCCGATGTTGGCATTCAGCCCTTTAATGTTGGGTTCAACCTCAAGGACCCTGTCGCCATCTACGGGGATCACCTGGCACGTACCAACAGATATAAAAGAAAAGATACTTAGGGGTGAATAAGTGGATGTGTTTGACCTCATTAATGCAGGGGTGGCCTCAGGGAAGTCCAGAGGAGGGAAAGAGGGCGAATACAACCAAAAGAAGACATGGGTAGATTGGTCCATGAAGAATTGGATCACGGAATTTGCCATTTATGCCGCAGTTATGTTGGGAAAATATCCCGTTTTGGGTCCTCAAATGATGAGCTACATATCCCTGATACATGGTGCTGCAGCTGATAGCATGGGACCAACGGGAGATCAATCTATGGCACACAGTATTTTATTCTTCGCCTTCAACGTCTAAGACTAGTTCCCCTGCTCAGAATCAGTCCTTTCGGAGTGACAAAGGAGTCGGTGATAAAAAACAGGCCTGCTGGCAGTTTAACAAAAATGAGTGTACTAGGGGGATCTCGTGTAGGTTCAAACACTGCTGTTCGTACTGCGGGGGAACATCCCACCCAGAAATCAGATGTTTCAAGAAAACAGGAAATCCCAAAGAACAGTCCACCCATACCACCCCAAAAGGAAAGCCACCTAAAACATCCGACAAAGCTCCCAACTCCCATTAAACGTCATGTTTTGACACACCTCCTTAGTAAGTATGACAAACTTGAGGAGGCTCAGTTCCTGCTTCACGGCTTTGCATTTGGTTTCCGTATCCCATCTTCAGCCTCCCCCACTAACGTCCCGCCTCGCAATCAACGTTCAGTGCTTCAGAATATGGAAGCAGCGCGAAACAAGATCATGAAAGAAGTTTCTTTGGGGCGGGTCGCGGGTCCTTTCAGAAATCTACCTAATCCTGATCTAGTCTGCTCACCGTTGGGTTTAGTTCCTAAAAAAGAAGAGGGCAAATTCCGCCTTATACATAATCTTTCAAGCCCCCCAGGGTTATCTGTCAATGATAAGCTAGACCCAGAACTGTGCACTGTGGGCTATACGACGTTCGACACAGCAATTGCAAAATTGCAAGCTCTGGGTGAGGGAGCCTTAATGGCCAAGGCTGATATTGAGTCAGCGTTTAGGTTACTTCCTGTTCACCCAGAAGATACCAAGTTCTTGGGTTTCACTTTTGATGACAATTACTTCATAGACTTGTGCATGCCCATGGGATGCTCCATTGCTTATGCAGTTTTTGAGACTTTTGCCAGGTTCCTAGAATGGGCGGTGGAGCAATTCTTGACCTCAGACAAAATCCCATGCATTGGTACACTACTTGGATGATTTTCTATTCATGGGCCCTAAGTGTTCTCAGTCATGCAGGAAGGCCCTGCTGGGCTTCCAGCACCTGACGGAAGCTCTGGGGGTACCATTGGCAGCGGAGAAAACAGAAGGCCCAACTACATGTCTGACATTTTTGGGCATAGAAATCGATACCAGAACAGGTGTGTGCAGGTTGCCAAGGTCAAAAGTAGATGCCTTCAAGGCCGCAATTGATAACTGCTTAGGAGCAAAGAAATTAACTTTACACCAGTTACAAGTACTCTTAGGGCAACTGAATTTTGCCTTGCGGGTCATACCAATGGGCAGGGCTTTTTCCAGGAGTATAGCAAGGGCAATGTCTGGGCTGCGTGCAAAGCACCACAGAGTGAGACTCTCAGCTGATGTGAGAAAGGACTTATTGATTTGGAAGTGTTTCTTGCAGGAATTCAATGGCACGGTGTTGTGGCGGTCAGCCAGCACCTCAAATGCCGACCTCGAACTGTTCACTGATGCTGCAGGAAGTATTGGTTTTGGAGCAATTTTGGGTCCTAAGTGGTGCATGCAGCATTGGCCAGATGAATGGGTGAAACAAGGTCTGACCCGTAACGTTACTTTCCTAGAGTTGTTCCCCATAGTGGTGGCGTTGCACTTGTGGGGGGGTATGCTCTCAAACAGGCACATTGTATTCTGGTCAGATAGCATGTCTGTAGTGATGGTGATCAATAACCAGAGAGCAACCTGCACATGGGTGCTCCGTCTTTTAAAAGAGTTAATATTGCAATGCTTGAGCCACAATGTCCATTTCACTGCTAGGCATGTTCCTGGGGTTGAGAACCAGGCGGCTGATGCGTTATCTCGTTTTAAGTTGACAGAATTCCGTGTACATTGGCCTCAGGCAGAGAAGACAATACAGCTTTCCCAGCGGAGCTATGGAAGTTTGGTGCCCCACTGCCTCCGAGTTGATAGCAGCATCCTTGGCCCCCAAGACTAAGTGTATGTATCAAAAGTCTTGGGAATGTTATAAGACATACTTAAGGGGAGCGGGCCTAGTAGAGGCTTTTGTTCCTCAGAGCGTGTTAGAATTTATAGTGCAGCAGAAAGAGGAGGGGAAATCAGTGGCCTTTATGAAGAGACAATTGTCAGCATTGGCATTCTATGCAGGGTTAAAGGGAGTTACAGACCCAACGAAGGATCAGAGGGTGAGAAGAGCTGTGAGGGGTTGGGAGCGCTTGACACCTGGGGTAAAAGACTCCAGAAGGCCCATAGACGTAGGGAAGTTGGTTAAAATCCTGGAGACGTTGCCGCTCGTTTGTTTATCCCCATACGAGACCCAGTTATTTAGGGTGGCCTATGTGTTAGCTTTTTGTGGGGCACTACGGATCTCTGAATTACTCCCGGCATCTAAAACAGATAGGGAGGGAGGCTTATGGTGTTCAGACATAATAGAGTCAGAAGATGTCCTGAGACTCAGAGTTCGAAGGTCGAAAACGGACCCTTTAGGTAAAGGGGCTTGGTTACAATTAGGTAGAGTAGAGGGGGAGTCTTACTGCCCAGTTAAATTGATGAGGGGGTTCATGCAAGCCAGGCCGCAAGGGGCCGATGATAGAGTACTGGTGCACAAGAATGGTCTACCCCTCACCAGGTTCCAGTTTACAAGGGTAGTAAAAATGACCTTGGCAAATATTGGTGTTGACCCGACCGACTTTACATCCCATTCATTTCGTATCGGTGCAGCAACCACAGCTGCTGGCCTGGGGCTGCCCGAACAGGCGATTAAGAGATTAGGTCGTTGGAAATCTACATGCTATGAGCGTTATGTATGTCCGCAATTAGTTTAACAGTCTTTCTCACTACTTTTTCCGCCCTTCTGCCTAAGACCGTTCTTACCGTTTCTCTTAATGTTTACTATAGGTACCTCCCCCCAGAGAATCCAAATATGTTGGTGCGGCCACTCCTTCATTCGCAGGGCGGGGGTGATCTTCAAAGAGACACTCGAAAAAAGGGTGCACATGGCACAAGGATGGGATCATCACTGGGTGGGGATAGGCGGTCAGCGCCTAGCTGACGTCCCGAATAATTTAAAGGCGGCTCTGGCCAGGGGCATGCCCTATCCAGATGTATTTGTGTTGCACTGTGGAGGCAACAATATGATTCCGGCCGGAAGGAGGGGAGTGAAGGAGTTCTTGTTTACTACTCTAGCAGCTGTCAAAAACATTTTGCCAAGGCTGTATTAATATGGTCTGAAGTCATCCCGAGGCAGGTATGGTCGCGGGGCGCACCCGCGAAAGCAGTGAATAAATCGATAAAAAGGTTAAATCAGTCAGTGGCAGAAATCCTACAGAAATCCAGCATTAGAACTATTCGTCACAAGTTAATACAAACGTCCAGGCCGGAACTATATGCGAAAGATGGAGTGCACCTTTCAGAGGCGGGGCCTGAGATATTTATACAAACAGTCTTAGGAGCCATCTCTGAAGCTCTCGAGCGCGGGGGGGAGGTCGAGTCTGCCAGTAAGCGCCTCGCCCTGTGGCGGGGTTCCGGACAAGAATACCACGGGAACTTCTTGTCCAGTGACAGTTTTACCTCTGAACAGGTTTTCTAAATCATCATGGACTCCGGGCTGGCGGGAGAGTTGGGACTGACCTGCTGGTGGCCTTGGCTTCTCCAGCCCTACCCCGGAAGCCGCTGGTTGCCACAAGTGGTGGCACATTATTCACCTGCGGCTCTGTTGACCGGAAGGGGGTTAACTTAAAGAGAGCAGGCTATCTTGGTTGTGGCCTGCTGGCGCAACCCGAAGTTAAACCAAATGCCCATTGGAGAATGGGCAGTAAAAGAGTGTATATGTATATAAGTGTGAGTTTCTTAATACTGTGATGTAAAAATAACTTTGACTTTAAATAAAGAACTGGAGGTCAATGAAGTAATTGACCTGTGAACTTGTTTTTAATAAACATGCACACTGCTGAAAATCAAAGCAAGACTCCCGAGTTTAATTGTTGAAGGGGGCCTTTTTAATGCATGCATTGGGGGGAGAGTGCACTTTGCATGCCATCTATGCAAGGTGCCACCCCCCTTAGGGGAGTGGCGTCGTTAGTGGCAGCCAAAGGGCCGACCCAGCAAAGAAATCACTTCCGGGTCATCCGACCCGGAAGTGAAAGTAGGCGAAGACCAATGGAAGCGAGGCTTGCTAACGCCCCGGAAGTAATGGTAGGGCGCGAGGCTTAAAAGCCGGCGTCCATCTTAGGGACTCCCTCTTTGTCCGCTGACCGCCCAGGAGTCGGACGTCGCGTGAAGAAGGCACCCACCCACCCATCCCTAAAAAATTAGGACTTCAGGCAGGGCATTAGCGGGGTTCCGGACAAGAATACCACGGGAACTTCTTGTCCAGTGACAGTTTTACCTCTGAACAGGTTTTCTAAATCATCATGGACTCCGGGCTGGCGGGAGAGTTGAGGCTCACCTGCTGGTGGCCTTGGCTTCTCCAGCCCTACCCCGGAAGCCGCTGGTTGCCACAAGTGGTGGCACATTATTCACCTGCGGCTCTGTTGACCGGAAGGGGGTTAACTTAAAGAGAGCAGGCTATCTTGGTTGTGGCCTGCTGGCGCAACCCGAAGTTAAACCAAATGCCCATTGGAGAATGGGCGGTAAAAGAGTGTATATGTATATAAGTGTGAGTTTCTTAATACTGTGATGTAAAAATAACTTTGACTTTAAATAAAGAACTGGAGGTCAATGGAGTAATTGACCTGTGAACTTGTTTTTAATAAACATGCACACTGCTGAAAATCAAAGCAAGACTCTCGAGTTTAATTGTTGAAGGGGGCCTTTTTAATGCATGCATTGGGGGGAGAGTGCACTTTGTATGCCATCTATAGGAAACTATGGCCGGACGAGCGTTCAATGATACAGAGCGACAGAGGGCACTGGAATACCCACGGAAGGTGTGTCTCGTAACACCAGCTTCAAATGTATTCAGTTCAATAGGGCGGACCTCACCCTGTCCAAGATAGGGCAGTTATACACAGCGCCATAACAGGCTGCCCTAGGTGTGGGTCTGAGGATATGAACTTCAAATAAATTCTATAGAGTTGGCCAGCGCTACAAAACTATTGGCAGGTAGTTGTAACCAGGTCCTGTTCTAGCGGGTGGGCCAGGCCCACCCAAACGTGACCTTTGGCCCTCCCAGTCGGCAGAAGAGGCCATGAGGATGGCCAAACATTGTGATGCTTTTTCACTTTGTTTATATTAATTATCAATCTGGGGTAGCGCGCTCACCATTCCATAAGAAGATACTGGCTATTTGTTGTCGTTTTAAGAGTGTGCGCAGGCATGGACATAATACTAAATAGAAATATGAATAAAATTGTATGTATACAATTGTGCCATGACTTTTCCATCTGTTTTTATTATATTTAATAGTCAGGAATCTGTGCAGCTCTAGAATCCATTCTAAAGTGTTTTCCGTTCATAATTGCGGTTTGAATTAGGTACAAAGACGTGCTAAAAAGTCTTGCTTTATGTGGTTTTGCTAATTTTTGTACTAGCTGGGACATACCGGTGGTGCCAATAAAAAATCGGCCAGGAGGCAACCCTATTAAGGTGTAGGAACCGCTAGAACACATTTTAAAGTGCATTGTTTTTATAAATACTGTTCTAAGTATGCACTGTAAAGGGGGAAAATGCTGACTTTGGGTTATTTTTTCTATTTTTACACTGGATGAGACATTAAAATATTCATGTCGGAAGAGAATGGCAATGTGGCAATCGTACCTCATGTCGAAGGCAAGCTGCAGTTAGGGGGTGTGCGGATAGGGTGTTACCTGCCACTGAGGCAGTAGGTGCAGTGGCACCGGAGTCCAGACCTGTGAGAGTCCTTTTGCACCTCAATTATCTAACATACCGTGTGTTTGTAAAATTCACATTCACCCAAGATTAACTTGGAATGAATGACATATATTTATTGTTAACCAACTTAATGGTACTCATTTTATGGACTTCAAAATGATAAAAGGCTGAGTGGGCCCGCCGGGATTCGAACCTGTGACTATGTTGTCGAACAGAGGCCCCTAAACTGGACGCATTAGTCCACTAGACCCAGCTGACTCTGTGTGTGGATTCTGAAGGTGTCTATGTATTTCAGTCTGTGTATGATGCGCACAGTAATATACTGTAAGCTGTGGCATACATTATAATATTGCCATAGTGGCAGTGCATGCCTCATTGCATAAGCAGCCACAGGGGAATCATAAATGTCCAACTATTATCTAAGAATACATGTGGTGGAATTATTCTCTTCAAATGAACATAATTTTTCATGTAAAACTAAGAAAAACGATTCAGGATCTCTTTTCATATACGTCAGCACCCTAATACAAGTGGTTTCTAAAACACACATTTTTCAACATGCTGTTATTTTATTAGTCATGTTTTATTATGGCTTTTTTTATAACTTCAGCTATATCAAGTATTGTGATGTTATAAGGGTTAAGGTCATGTGACATCACTTTGTAGGAAGATTGAGGGTCATAGGTCACATGATTTCACTTCTTGTGATGTCATTAAGGTCAAGGAAGTGTGATGTCATTTCCGCTACCCCAGGCAGAGTCAGAGTCAAAGTCAAAATCACTTTATTCGATTATTTTAAATCATAAAAGTTTGCTATACAAATACATTGATATATCAAGAACAGTAATTAATGTAAAAAGCAATGCTAAGGTTAAAAGGATAAAAAAATTAAAATTCAGTATATACACAATATTCAGTGGCGGTCGATAACGACTAATTGCTAATTTGAGAAAATTTTACAGGCATTTTGGTGACTAGATGTCCATGTGTAACTCTAGGGCTTGTAGTCTACCTTCAGAATTGGTATAAACTGGGCCAGCATTGGCCCACCCAAACGACCCTTGGCCCACCCAGATAAAAATTCCTGGAACTGGGCCTGGTTGTAACCCATGTAGAACATGCTATGGAAAGAAAAGATATGGGGAACATATAGAGTTGCTTTCTAGGGATACATTTAAGACCCAAAAAAAGCATTTGCAGACCTCGATTTGTTATTGGCTAAAGAGGCCATCACGATAAAATTGAAGGCAACTACGCTTTGAACGCTGGATAACTGGAAGGGACAGGTAATAAAAAGGGGAAACATACAAAGTAGAGCAATCTGTACAGAAGGAAGGAGAGGAATGTGTAAAAAAAAACAATAGAAGGACTCTGAGAAGTGTTGGTCCAAACATATACAGATGATGGAGTACCGATGACAGACTACCTTGAAATCCTAATAATGGAAACCACTGGGAAATAGTATAATACCTGACAAACAAGTGAAGAGAGTGGAATAGCTCCAATGGTTACACTCACGCGCAACGTCATTCTAATGAACGAGCTACCTAGTAGAACACCCTCCATATGATGTTTTTCTGCGACTTTTATGTTACGTTACGTAGGAAATTTATCTTACCTCTTTTAAGAGGGTGCAACTTTGAGCAAGTTAGGCCAGCGTTAGCTTATTTGCAAATGCTGGGTTCCCCGGTTGTTTGTTTTGGGGTATCCAGTTACATCACAGGGGCAATTAGATGTCGGAATAGACTTCTATTATAGTCTTGGCTTTCCTCATTCTAAGTACTCTAGGCAAAATTGACTTTTTTTAACTGACAAATATTGGTTTGTGACATACTTTTTAATATATTTATTTAAATACCAAGGGTTGCTTTTTGGTAGGAATGTGTATTACATGATGGCCCACGGTCTTCTCGTGAATCGCATGTGAAATTAAATGAATTTTTCTATTAATCTTAACGTGTTATATGTAGTATGCATTGTGATCTGCACTTTGATGGTTTTAAATTTTAACCAACTAAAGTAATTTTTTTTTTACTTAGACTTTATTTATGCAGCACTTCAACAGTAATAAACCGCAAACACAACACAAGAAAAATCCCACACCAATTTAGAAAAATACAGTCATCTTTAAAGACCAAAACAGCAAAAATCCAATCAGTAGAACGGAGATATGCAGTTTTAAAGATTTAAGTGAAAATAGTGCAAAAAAGCGCAGAGCGCCGCTCGTGGCTACCTAGTCACGCAAGACCTTGTGAAAGTCACAAGTTCAGGCTGACCGCAATGAAGGGTCGGCCACTACAAGGACCAGGTTAGTCCCTATGAAAGAGTTACCTTCACAGTCTACCGCAAAGAGTTCCATTTGTGGGTGGAAAGTGCAGCGAGGAGCAAGGAAAGCGTCACAGATGGTCGTCTAAGTATCGTGAAGTGCAGGTGGGCATTGCGTAAGGTTGTCGCTTTAGTGTGAAGATCCTGTCCATGTTGCAGACGATCATGGCTAGAGCTTTGCGTTGGTAGTCCCTGCAAGCTGTCGATGCTGAAGCATGAAGGTTCAATCTCGTACTGCTAGGCGTCATTGGCCGTCAAAGAGCGTGAATAGTCAGGTTTGCCAGGCATTGGTAGGTGGTGCAGGTATCAAGACCTTAGTGTGAACTGGCCCACTCCTGTTCACAAGCTGCCCTAAAACATCGGTGGAACTCAACTGAGGCCACACCAAGGGTCCAGGACCTGCGGGGGACCACGTGGGGGTCAGGAACTTACTCCAACAGAGACCAGCAGCGCTCAGGCAGATACATTTGCAGGTTCCGTTGCAAGACCATGCAGCAGGTCAGCTGGACAGTTGCAGGGAGTCTCTGGAGCTTGTTATGTCCATGCAGCTCAGAACAGAAGGTCAGCTGACTAACCCTTAGAGTCACTTCATCCTGGGATCAGGCTGATGGCACCAAATGGTTAGGACATGACAATGCCAACTTTCTAAATGTTTCAGAAAAGGGGGTGGTGATGAACAGAGTGTCTGAATTAAGCAGACCACTCTTACCCAGTCCAAAGATCAGGGCTTGATCCATCACCGTTATTTAGCTCACTGCACCATCCCAGCTCAGAACCTGGCTATATGCAAATTAGTCTGTCCCTGGCCCAGTGCATCATGGGAACAGGGCAGACCAAACTACCAAGCCAATTCTTCACCAGAAAGGAGACAAGCTTCCGGGGACCGGTTTCTGGCATTTCAGCCGTCGTCGGCCCGGTTTGCTTGAATCCTGATGGTGCAGTGAGCAAGGGACTCATGTCTGAGTATACCCTGCCACACCTATAGTGGCCAAAAACGATTCAGAAAATGGGGTGGTGATGAACAGAGTGTCTGAATTAAGTAGACCACTCTTACCCAGTCCAAAGATCAGGGCTTGATCCATCACCGTTATTTAGCTCACTGCACCATCCCAGCTCAGAACCTGGCTATATGCAAATTAGTCTGTCCCTGGCCCAGTGCATCATGGGAACAGGGCAGACCAAACTACCAAGCCAATTCTTCACCAGAAAGGAGACAAGCTTCCGGGGACCGGTTTCTGGCATTTCAGCCGTCGTCAGCCCGGCTGGCTTGAATCCTGATGGTGCAGTGAGCAAGGGACTCATGTCTGAGTATACCCTGCCGCACCTATAGTGGCCAAAAACGATTCAGAAAAGGGGGTGGTGATGAACAGAGTGTCTGAATCAAGCAGACCACTCTTACCCAGTCCAAAGATCAGGGCTTGATCCATCACCATTATTTCGCTCACTGCACCATCCCAGCTCAGAACCTGGCTATATGCAAATTAGTCTGTCCCTGGCCCAGTGCATCATGGGAACAGGGCAGACCAAACTACCAAGCCAATTCTTCACCAGAAAGGAGACAAGCTTCCGGGGACCAGTTTCTGGCATTTCAGCCGTCGTCGGCCCGGCTTGCTTGAATCCTGATGGTGCAGTGAGCAAGGGACTCATGTCTGAGTATACCCTGCCACACCTATAGTGGCCAAAAACGATTCAGAAAAGGGGGTGGTGATGAACAGAGTGTCTGAATTAAGCAGACCACTCTTACCCAGTCCAAAGATCAGGGCTTGATCCATCACCGTTATTTAGCTCACTGCACCATCCCAGCACAGAACCTGGCTATATGCAAATTAGTCTGTCTCTGGCCCAGTGCATCATGGGAACAGGGCAGAACAAACTACCAAGCCAATTCTTCACCAGAAAGGAGACAAGCTTCCGGGGACCGGTTTCTGGCATTTCAGCCGTCGTCGACCCGGCTTGCTTGAATCCTGATGGTGCAGTGAGCAAGGGACTCATGTCTGAGTATACCCTGCCACACCTATAGTGGCCAAAAACGATTCAGAAAAAGGGGGTGGTGATGAACAGAGTGTCTGAACTAAGCAGACCACTCTTACCCAGTCCAAAGATCAGGGCTTGATCCATCACCGTTATTTAGCTCACTGCACCATCCCAGCTCAGAACCTGGCTATATGCAAATTAGTCTGTCCCTGGCCCAGTGCATCATGGGAACAGGGCAGACCAAACTACCAAGCCAATTCTTCACCAGAAAGGAGACAAGCTTCCGGGGACCGGTTTCTGGCATTTCAGCCGTCGTCGGCCCGGCTTGCTTGAATCCTGATGGTGCAGTGAGCAAGGGACTCATGTCTGAGTATACCCTGCCACACCTATAGTGGCCAAAAACGATTCAGAAAAGGGGGTGGTGATGAACAGAGTGTCTGAATCAAGCAGACCACTCTTACCCAGTCCTGCTTAATTCAGAAACTCTGTCCATCACCACCCCTTGTTGTTAAACTTTCTAAATGTGGCAGTTTAAGAATTGTGAACAAAGCTCTATCTTTACCATTGAAGAGGGCTTTGATTTAGAATTCTTAAGACATCAAACTCGATCTGTCTACCTACTGTCAATTGAAAGATATCGCTTACTAAGTGTAATAAGGTTACCCAGTGTTATTCTATGGGGGAGGTAGGCCATACAGATGTGAAAAACGAATGTACGTTTTTTTCACTAAGAGGGCATTTAAAACTTAAAAGTACATGTTAAACTTTTTAAAAACACAGCGCCATTCCCTCTGGGCTGTTCATGGCTAGCCCTAGGGGTGACGTACATGTATTAAAGATGAAGATTTAGGCCTTACAAACGGTTTATCTTGCCAGGTCGAAATGGCAGCTTAACACCTGCACACACAGGCTGGAATGGCAGGCCTGAGACAAGTTCAAAGGGCTACTCAAAATGGGTGGCACAATCAGGCCCACTAATATCATTTACTTTACAGGCCCTGGGCACATGTTGTACCACTTTATTACAGACCTACAAGTAATTTAAACGGGCAATTTGGGCGTAAGCCAATTTCACCATGCTTAAAGGAGAGAGAATATTTAACAACAAGGGGTGGTGATGGACAGAGTCTCTGAATTAAGCAGAATACTATCACCCAGTCAAGAGATCAGGGCTAGATCCAACACCATTTTTTAGCTCACTGCACCATCCCAGCTCAGAACCTGGCTATATGCAAATTAGTCTGTTCCTGTCCCAGTGCATGATGGGAACAGGGCAAACCAAACTACCAAGCCAATTCTTACACTGGGAAGGAAACAAGCTTCCGGGGACCGGTTTCTGGCATTTCAGCCGTCGTCGGCCCGGCTTGCTTGAATCCTGATGGTGCAATGAGCAAGGGACTCACATCTGAGTATACCCTTCCACGCTTAGGGTGGACAAAATATTTAACAACAAGGGGGGGTGATGGACAGAGTCTCTGAATTAAGCAGAATACTCTCACCCAGTCAAGAGATCAGGGCTAGATCCAACACCGTTTTTTAGCTCACTGCACCATCCCAGCTCAGAACCTGGCTATATGCAAATTAGTCTGTTCCTGTCCCAGTGCATGATGGGAACAGGGCAAACCAAACTACCAAGCCAATTCTTACACTGGGAAGGAAACAAGCTTCCGGGGACCGGTTTCTGGCATTTCAGCCGTCGTCGGCCCGGCTTGCTTGAATCCTGATGGTGCAATGAGCAAGGGACTCACATCTGAGTATACCCTTCCACGCTTAGGGTGGACAAAATATTTAACAACAAGGGGTGGTGATGGACAGAGTCTTTGAATTACGCAGAATACTCTCACCCAGTCAAGAGATCAGGGCTAGATCCAACACCCTTTTTTTAGCTCACTGCACCATCCCAGCTCAGAACCTGGCTATATGCAAATTAGTCTGTTCCTGTCCCAGTGCATGATGGGAACAGGGCAAACCAAACTACCAAGCCATTCTTACACTGGGAAGGAAACAAGCTTCCGGGGACAGGTTTCTGGCATTTCAGCCGTCGTCGGCCCGGCTTGCTTGAATCCTGATGGTGCAATGAGCAAGGGACTCACATCTGAGTATACCTTTCCACGCTTAGGGTGGACAAAATATTTAACAACAAGGGGTGGTGAGGGACAGAGTCTCTGAATTAAGCAGAATGCTCTCACCCAGTCAAGAGATCAGGGCTAGATCCAACACCGTTTTTTAGCTCACTGCACCATCCCAGCTCAGAACCTGGTTATATGCAAATTAGTCTGTTCCTGTGCCAGTGCATGATGGGAACAGGGCAAACCAAACTACCAAGCCAATTCTTACACTGGGAAGGAAACAAGCTTCCGGGGACCGGTTTCCGGCATTTCAGCCGTCGTCGGCCCGGCTTGCTTGAATCATGATGGTGCAATGAGCAAGGGACTCACATCTGAGTATACCCTTCCACGTTTAGGGTGGATAAAATATTTAACAACAAGGGGTGTTGATGGACAGAGTCTCTGAATTAAGCAGAATACTCTCACCCAGTCAAGGGATCAGGGCTAGATTCTACATCGTTTTTTAGCTCACTGCACCGTCCCAGCTCAGAACCTGGCTATATGCAAATTAGTCTGTTCCTGTCCCAGTGCATGATGGGAACAGGGCAAACCAAACTACCAAGCCAATTCTTACACTGGGAAGAAAACAAGCTTCCGGGGACCGGTTTCTGGCATTTCAGCCGTCGTCGGCCCGGCTTGCTTGAATCCTGATGGTGCAATGAGCAAGGGACTCACATCTGAGTATACACTTCCACGCTTAGGGTGGACAAAATATTTAACAACAAGGGGTGGTGATGGACAGAGTCTCTGAATTAAGCAGAATACTCTAACCCAGTCAAGAGATCAGGGCTAGTTTCAACACCGTTTTTTAGCTCACTGCACCATCCCAGCTCAGAACCTGGCTATATGCAAATTAGTCTGTTCCTGTTTCAGTGCATGATGGGAACAGGGCAAACCAAACTACCAAGCCAATTCTTACACTGGGAAGGAAACAAGCTTCCGGGGACCGGTTTCTGGCATTTCAGTCGTCGTCGGCCCGGCTTGCTTGAATCCTGATGGTGCAATGAGCAAGGGACTCACATCTGAGTATACCCTTCCACGCTTAGGGTGGACAAAATATTTAACAACAAGGGGTGGTGATGGACAGAGTCTCTGAATTAAGCAGAATACTCTCACCCAGTCAAGAGATCAGGGCTAGATCCAACACAGTTTTTTAGCTCACTACACCATCCCAGCTCAGAACCTGGCTATATGCAAATTAGTCTGTTCCTGTCCCAGTGCATGATGGGAACAGGGCAAACCAAACTACCAAGCCAATTCTTACACTGGGAAGGAAACAAGCTTTCGGGGACCGGTTTCTGGCATTTCAGCCGTCGTCGGCCCGGCTTGCTTGAATCCTGATGGTGCAATGAGCAAGGGACTCACATCTGAGTATACCCTTCCACGCTTAGGGTGGACAAAATATTTAAAAACAAGGGGTGGTGATGGACAGAGTCTCTGAATTAAGCAGAATACTCTCACCCAGTCAAGAGATCAGGGCTAGATCCAACACCGTTTTTTAGCTCACTGCACCATCCCAGCTCAGAACCTGGCTATATGCAAATTAGTCTGTTCCTGTCCCAGTGCATGATGGGAACAGGGCAAACCAAACTACCAAGCCAATTCTTACACTGGGAAGGAAACAAGCTTCGTGGGACCGGTTTCGGGCATTTCAGCCGTCGTCGGCCCGGCTTGCTTGAATCCTGATGGTGCAATGAGCAAGGGACTCACATCTGAGTATACCCTTCCACGCTTAGGGTGGACAAAATATTTAACAACAAGGGGTGGTGATGGACAGGCACGCAGGCCTGAGACAAGTTCAAAGGGCTACTCAAAATGGGTGGCGCAATCAGGCCCACTAATATCATTTACTTTACAGGCCCTGGGCACATGTTGTACCACTTTATTACAGGCCTACAAGTAATTTAAACGGGCAATTTGGGCGTAAGCCAATTTCACCATGCTTAAAGGAGAGAGAACAGACACTTTAGCACTGGCTAGATGTGGTAAAATGTGCAAAGTCTTAAACCCGGCAGAAACAAAGTCAGCAAAACAGGAGGTTGAAAGGCAAAGAATTGGGGGAAATCTACGCCACGGATGTCAGGTGCAATAGAGGGGGAGGAAAATAAAGTTATTTTACTGTTACAACAATTGTTTACAAAAATCTGATTGTGTTTTTATGTGCAACCTATCTAGAGAATATCCTCATTGTACATTGTCGATTGACATAATTGTGTGAGACACACAATTATGACAAAATACTAATAAAAATGTGTTAAAAAAATGCAGCAAGAGAAGGCTTTACATTTAGTCTCCTTTCACTTTCATTTATTGGTCTCAATGATGCTGAGTATTCCAGAAGCCACCAGAGGTCATACAACTGCTCTCCATAGAGGGTGGTTTGTTGGCGTTTACAGCTTTGAATGTGACACACAATCCTTAAATTTTATGTCTGTGAGCTAGGGAGCACCCGAGTTCCTTGAATGTAGGGGTTATCTGGTCAAACGTTCTCAGTCTCTTGGTGTGTGTGTGTGTCTGCATGTAGAATGTTCTTTAGAGAGACAGATAGCAGCATGGGATGATAGCAGGCAGAGAATTGTCTCTGTTAAATTGGTTTAGGGATTGTGATTCAATGGCTTTAAAAAAAGGGAGTTATATCTGAGAGCAAAATAGAAAGAGCTGGTGCCCTACACTCTGTGTCTTCTTAGAGTTGTTGTGTATACTGTGTAAATCACAGTTATGTGAATTCAAATAATTTAGCACTCTGAAAATTGGGGGGAATACTATGAAGTCCACCTGAAAGCAGTCTTGGACATCTGGTTTTCTGCTGTTATAGGCAAACAATACAAACTTTGTTTTCAGAGA
This sequence comes from Lissotriton vulgaris, assembly GCF_964263255.1. Lineage (NCBI taxonomy): Eukaryota > Metazoa > Chordata > Amphibia > Caudata > Salamandridae > Lissotriton > Lissotriton vulgaris. Next base: position 431,515,799 of record NC_141698.1, on the reverse strand, counting down.
CATTAGCTGCAAGCCGGCTTCCACATCTAGACTTTAATTATGGACATGAAGTCTTCCAATAAATTGATTAGTTGCTTGAGAAAACTTTCATGTTGATTTGAGTAGTAGCTGCACCATGATGCATCATAATGCTTTTGCCAACTAAGTGTTCTCTAAGTGGACCACTGTAGAGACTGAAGCTGACCAGAGATAAGATAGAGCCTAAGTGGAGTTGGTGTCTTCTGATTAGGTAATAAGAAAACTCTTGCAGGAGTTATTGTCAAAGCCGTTTTTGTAAAGAAGAGTTGAGCAGGGATTGATGGTGGCAAATATTGCTGAAAGGTCTAAGAGGTTACGTATAAAGATGGTAACAGCATCAGTGATCTGCAGGGAGCCATCCCTCACATGGATGTTCTCAATTTCAGTGGTGCATTTTGCCTGAGTGCTAATTTCCAGTTCTGAAGGAACATGCTGGTCTTGAGGGTCTGAAACCGCTGGATGACAACAGCCTTCTCAATACTCTTATCCTGAATAGAAAAAATAGTGTGAGCACAATGGATAGAGATAGCCCAACGCATAAAGATGGTCTTCTTCAGCAGCTAGGAAATCTTGAGGACATTAGTGGAAATCATGTGAATAAAGGTGGCATTGATGACACTGAGCACAGTTCCTAGTGCTTTTCTGGTGATGGACTTTGCTATTGATGATGCAACATTGGTGTCTACAAAAGCTGTGGCTTTAGAGAGTTGGGGAGTCTTGATAGCTCTTATGCCAACTATTGGAACAGAATGAATTTCCAGAAAAATGTGCCAGTGGCTGCAATGCGATAAGGAATCAGACCCCAAATTATGGAAAGTAATTAATAATGATCTTTATTTAGATATAAAACATATCTTTAAAAGAATTTACAGATTCACAGCCTGACCGAATATTAGAATAAAAACTTCTAGAAATAACAACACAAGTTTAGATATGAAGGCACAATCCATTAACAAACATTGTAAAAACAGGGATTTTATCTCATAGTGTATTTTAAAATCACAAAAATTGAAACAAGGCGCCAGCTTGCATTAGTTATAACCAGATTTTGTCTAACATTGCTAAGGATAATGCCAGTTAATGCTGTTTTCGGTGAAAAGAAAAGGATTGGGCACTTTAGCATGGTCTCCTTAGGTTAAAGATGTGATATGCTCGCAGGATAAATTTTATAAATTTTATGTTTAGCGCTGTGTTTTCCGGGTTCAAAGCTGCCATGATGGCTTGCCTGCAGGTCCGAACACCCAGCCTATTCCATTCTGATTTTAAACCAGACCTGTGTTCTGTGTTAAGGGCTGGGCAAAGGCAGCTTACATGCAACATGGTTTCCGCTGTTTCCCCACACCCTCTACAAGAGAGATCTTCCGATGTGCGTCGCCATGATGGCAAATCTTGCAAGAAACGCCAGTCACCCAGTCTGATGGCAATAAAGCTGCGTTTCAGGTATAATGGATATGTGCTGGCCAGATAGCAGGCTGGGACCGGGTGTCTGTAGGAATTTATCGTGACCCAGGCGTGACTACGTTTCAGAAAGAGTGCTTTATCAGTGAGACGAGAACTCAATCTCACACATTTTTTTATAGCTTTTTTAAATGCTATCTGGCCTGGGTTTAGGACCCACAACTCGCTTGCTGACATTTGGTTAATGGCGTCTGTAAAGAGACGTCCGTACAGACCCCCCGGGTTTATCTGGCTAATTTCTTGCCAGACTAGGGATTCTAAAGTACCTGGCTCAGCTTGTCTTAACTTGTGACACATGTTAAGGTATGCCCCAGTGGCTGAGGCCTCGTAGTTTATTAGCCCCATCTCCAGCCTAATCTGTGCTGCAGAAGCGGTCTTTGGCAACCGGAGCACCCCTTTATAAATTTTAGTGGTCTGTTGGTTCAGGGTTTGTGGAAAGTAGTTTAATAGGAAAGTATTGAATGACAGAGGGGGGCGCTAGAGGGCGCACGAGCTAATGGCCGCACTTCAGTGAGGCTCTGGCTGCCTGGCCAGAATCATCCTTCATTTATCCGTTTTGCCTGTAGGTGGACGCCTGGAAGTCACACCGTAGTTAGACCCACCTGTGCTGCAGTGCCCGTCCAACTCTGGTGAGGATCCGAGGTCCGGCGCCTGGGTTACGACGCTGTGAACTTTCCCCGGGGGGGCACCGCTACGGAGAGCTACTGCGGCGGACTGGACGCCGAGCTACACGAGGCCGCGGCTTTCCACGAGGCGGCTAGGCCTCGAGGTCGCGGAGATCAGCCTGCCGGGCGGGCGGCCTACTGACGGCTCACCGGGCACAAGCGGAGGTGAGTCACACCCCCTCTAATACCGCTGCAGCGAGGGGAGAAGCTGTGCGCCGCACCGGTGCTCTGCTGGAACAACGGACAACAGACGGCGTAATTCGCCTGGGCCTGACGAGGAAGTTTGCCCTCTACCCGGCCTTACTGTACACCTCCCCGCCGATTCCCCGGGATTCATCCGGGACGCCGCTGCATCCGGGTGTAGCGGCTTGAGGAGTGACAGACAGTCGCTGGAGGCCTTCAGAGGGGTCCGTCTTGCGGATCCTACCGGTTTGTATTGAGCCCCCCCTCCCCCCCACGGCCTTCCGCCCACCGGGTGCTCCCACTGCCGGGGCCTGCCTGGCTCTACCCCAGCGATCCGCTGCCCGCCTTCCAACGCGGGCGTTCCTGACTGGCCCCGGTCCATGGAGACGGAGTTCGGGGGGAGCAAGGAGATAATTTTGCGCTGGTGGTCTGATTGTCCACATTGATGGCACTGCCCCGAGCGTAGTCACCACGCGGAGGCCTACCGGGGCGAACGATCTGACTTGGAGGAGGGGGAGCGAGAGACCTATTACCATTCACCGGACCCATTGGGTGCCCATAGGCGGGGCACGATGGGCAAGAATGATGCTAAACAGCCCAAGCTCTCCTTTGAACCTGCAACCGCCAAAAAACCGCTGCGTGGCACGTCGGGGGCTGGCGGTGCCCCGGGACCATCGAGCACCGAGCCCTCCCCTGCGCCCATGGCTCCAGAACTGCGACTGCTCATAGATGAGATGCGACAGGGTTTCGCCACTATTGTAGATAAGGTTGACCGTTTGTCCTCCAGGATGGATGGGGTTGCGCAGAAATTGGAGGTCCACGAGGGGCGATTGACGGAGGCGGAACGGCGCATCTCCACTGTGGAGGACATGTCTACGACCCACGAAACACGCCTTACCCGCATGGACAATATCCTCAGAGTGATAGCAGTGAAGAACGAGGAGTTGGAGGCGAGGAGCAGACGCAATAACATACGCGTCACGGGGGTTCCGGAGTCCACCAACACTGGACGTATGGAGGACTATGTTGAACGCATACTGATCACCGCAGTGGGTAAGGAGGCCTTCTCTAATCAGTTTATTGTCGAAAGGGCACACCGCTCTTTGGGCCCGATTCCCAAGCCGGGGGCGCAACCGCGGCCTATCATCGCCCGGTTGCTTAACTACCGCGATCGTGATGCGGCGCTACGCGCAGCTCGAACAAGCCGGAACCTGGCCTGTGATGGTGTGCAGTTCTCCATATACCCGGATTTCACGCCCATGGTGCAGGACCAGCGGAGGAAATTCTTGGACGTGAAAAAGAAGCTGAGAGACATGCAGGTTGATTATGCACTTCTGTACCCGGCGCGACTGAGGGTGACCCATCAGGGCAAACAACATTTCTTTACGAACCCACAGCTCGCTGAGGACTACGTTAAGAAACTCCGCACTGCCAGAAGGGACAGGCGTAACGAGGAGGAAGACGAGGCAGGTGGGAACCCTGCCGAGCACGAGGAGTCATAAAATGTGTCCTTGGGTTCGCTTGCTCGCTGGCTCACTGTTGAACCATTGGTGCTTGTCTCAGAATCTGGGCCCTGCTTAAGCTAGGGCTGCCTTGCTCTACCTGTGGAGACATTGATAGCTGCTTTCTTGCATTGTAGGCTTGCTGCTGAGCGATAACTGGCTTTGAACACTCTGCCACGCTGCTGGGATGGTGCTGGTATCGCGCAGGTTGATGGCGATACGGGGAACAGTAGGGGCAGCAGCTGGTATATGGGAGATTCGTCTGCAATGGTCAATAACTTGTCCGCTTGGGGAGCGGCGGTGAGACATGGTCCTTGTGAACTCTTGCTTGCTGACTCCCTGTTGAATTGATGGTGCTTGATTCGGATTCTGTGCCCTGCTTGCGCTGGTGCGGTGCTGCCCTACCTGTGGTGATGTGGATTACTGATCTCTTACATTGTAGACTTGCTGCTGAGAGATAGCTGGCCTTGAATACCTTACCCCGCTGTTGGTATAGTTCTTGGACTGCGCAAGATGGTGGTACTACAAGTGACAATGTGGGCAGCAGCCGATATATGGGCAGTTCGCCTGAACTCATTGGTAACTTATCCGATTGGGGGGCGGCGGTGGGACACGATGGTTTGATGTACGGGCTTAAACCTGTGGGAGTTATGTATGCCAGGCACCACCCCTTCTTCTCTGTCTTCCCCGTATGGCATATGCGGGGCGGGAGGGGAGTGCTGGGGTGTATGGGTGCGTACCCCTAATGCCCCCAGGAGGGGATTCCCCACATGGTTTTTCTACGGTTATCGAGTTTGGGGTCTGGGGCGGGGGGTGGGGTCATGGTACTGGCAAGTTTGGGTTGCTTCAGTGGGTTGGGGGAGGACTAGTGGCACGGGGGTTGTGTTGTTGTGCGTGGAGGGAGGGGGGGTGTTTGACTGTTGGGATGGGTGCTGTTGAGAGTGGAAATATTCTAGCAGATGACGTTCATGGCATGTGGGCTAGGATTGGTGTTAAGGTATGTGTCAGCATGGATGATCGAGTGAAGCGACTGTTCTGGACAGCGGAGAGTTTGGAACTTGGTACGTTCCTACTGAGGGCTGGAGCGCTGGACATTTGCTTATTTCAGGGATATGGTGATAAACACAGGTGATCACACTTTGACTACTGTATCTATGTTGTCCTGGAATGTTCGAGGCCTTAATGACCCCCGGAAATGCAGGAATGTAATTGCATATTTAGATAGGCATCATGTGCAGATAGCGATGCTCCTGGAAACCCACCTGAACCCACGTAAAGTCCCTAAGTTTGCAAGCAGGTGGGTGAATGTAAGAGAATTTTCTTCCTATTCCACCTATTCTAGGGGGACGGTCATTCTGATCAATAGACTGTCGTTCCAGAAGTTGGGAGTGCGGGCGGATAATGAGGGGAGGTATGTGATCCTTTGGGGGAGGCTGGGCACTGATGTGATAATGCTTGTAAATTGTTATGCACCTAATGTCGACACACCTGGTTTTTTCTTGACGTTGTGGGGTCATGTACTTGAGGTCGAAGCTACGCACATAATCTGGGGGGGGGACTTTAACTTATCACTACATCCGGGGACGGATAGATCAGACGGTAGTGGACAATACAACACAAAAGCTAGGGACACACTTCAGGGCATACTAACGGAGGCAGGAATGTTGGATAGCTGGAGGCACTTACACCCGGCAGCTAGGGAAGGTACCCACTTCACTGCACACGCGCGCTCATGGGCAAGGATCGACTACTGCTTTATCTCACGGGGCTTAGCTGGGGGAGTCGTTCAGGTGAAACATCTGCCTCGCACATATTCGGACCATTGCCCTGTACTGACTGTTCTTGAGATGCTTGGCTATGCAAGAATGAGGCCACCGTGGCGGCTCTTCCCCTCGGCCCTGCTTGACCCTGTCTTTAGACAGGAACTTGGCGAGGAGATAGAGGCCTTCTTCCCTAGGAACAAGGGGTCCGTTGATAAGGTCGAAACGATCTGGGAAGCTTTTAAAGTGACTGTGAGAGGTGTCACGATTTCTAAGAGCTGTGGCATCCTAAGGGACATAGTGCGCATGTTGTCTAATCTCGAAACTGAGCTTAATGCGCTAGAGGCAGAAATGGTCGGAAATCCTTGCCCTGACCTAGCGGTGGCATTCAGGGCCAAGCTATCGTCTTATGAGGAAGAGGCGGCCAGGGAGGTGAAGTTCCGTGGCAAATACTGGACAGCTAGGCGCTATTGCGAGGGGGATCGGCCGGGAAAAGTTCTTGCGGCACTCACGAGGCACCAGCGATTCGCCACACATATCTTAGAAATCTCTGATGGCGGGGGAAAGATCTACCAGGATTCTAAAGGGATTCAGGATACCTTCCTGCAGCACTACAAATGGCTATATTCCACACAACAGGCAGGCGAAGTGGAGTTCGGAAATTTCCTAGATGACATAGCACTCTGCTGGCCAAGTGATGGCGACAGGGCGTTCTTGGGATGCCCTTTCGAACTGGATGAGATCCGGGAAACGATCATGTCACTCAGTAATGGCAAAGCTGCAGGGCTGGACGGTCTACCGGCCGAATTCTATAAGTGCTACATTGACATCATGATTGTACCAGGGGAAACCCAATAAACCCTTGTAGGCTTGGGCAATGATTCTTTCAGGTCAAAGGAATGCTACAAGGGATTTGTTTATGTAATATTCAGGCTCAGTTGGGAGTCGTATCAGTAGTATCAAACTCCAGTGTACCAAGTATCACTTATTTACAAAAATAGAAACTAATCTATGGAAGGCAAAGGAAACACGGAGAAATTATAAAATCTGTTCTTCAAAAAGTTTTTATATAGATTCAATAAAGTAAATTGCAATTCAAAGTATGGGGAGACATACATAAAAAGCAACGAAGAAGTGAAAAGGGGTATATATAACTTCACCGCATCAATTCACAACTTAGACATCAATTCCAATCAATTAATAACAACAACCAAAAGAAATCAATTAGTGATGGTTGTATGCCTGTGCACAAGCAACAGAAGAGGAGATGATGTAGCTGTCGACGTTTCGGTCTTATATTGCTGCCGTCGTCAAGACCATCATCAGGACCATAAAGTTCATTGCAGGTAAAATAAACCCCCTCATACGAAGCGTATGTAGTCTCAGCAATGATGTGAATTCTACCACTGAGATGCAGCCCAGTGCATGAAGTTTCTGATTCAAAACGGATGGCAGAATGTCTCTGGGTCACGTCGCGAACGGTCTGTGACACAGACCGTTCGCGACGTGACCCAGAGACATTCTGCCATCCGTTTTGAATCAGAAACTTCATGCACTGGGCTGCATCTCAGTGGTAGAATTCACATCATTGCTGAGACTACATACGCTTCGTATGAGGGGGTTTATTTTACCTGCAATGAACTTTATGGTCCTGATGATGGTCTTGACGACGGCAGCAATATAAGACCGAAACGTCGACAGCTACATCATCTCCTCTTCTGTTGCTTGTGCACAGGCATACAACCATCACTAATTGATTTCTTTTGGTTGTTGTTATTAATTGATTGGAGTTGATGTCTAAGTTGTGAATTGATGCGGTGAAGTTATATATACCCCTTTTCACTTCTTCGTTGCTTTTTATGTATTTCTCCCCATACTTTGAATTGCAATTTACTTTATTGAATCTATATAAAAACTTTTTGAAGAACAGATTTTATAATTTCTCCGTGTTTCCTTTGCCTTCCATAGATTTGTTTCTATTTTTGTAAATAAGTGATACTTGGTACACTGGAGTTTGATACTACTGATACGACTCCCAACTGAGCCTGAATATTACATAAACAAATCCCTTGTAGCATTCCTTTGACATTGACATCATGGCACCTGTGCTGAAAGAGGTCTTTGAGGAGTCGCTAGAGGAGGGGATACTGCCGGGCTCTATGAGGGAGGTGGCGATCACCTCGCTTCTGAAGCCAGGGAAGAACCCGGTGGATACCGATGCCTATAGACTCCTGTCGTTGCTAAATTGCGACGCGAAGATTCTGGCAAAAGTGCTCGCGACTAGGCTATCCCTGCTTATGACTACCCTTGTGCTGCCCGATCAATCTGGCTTTGTCCCAGGGAGAGCCAAGTCCCATAATCTCCGCACCCTGTTCTCCCTCATACCTACCATATCGCCCGACCTGCCAGTCGCTGCTGTGTTTCTGGATGCCACCAAGGTGTTCGATTCGGTTGAGTGGGGTTATCTGTTGGCCATCTTGGGCAGAATGGGGTTCCCCCGGATATTCATCGCCTGGGTGACACTGCTCTACACTTCTCCAGTCGCTAGGGTTGTCGTCAACGGGGTGCTTTCGGCACAGATGCCGATCACGAGGGGGACTAGGCAGGGCTGCCCCCTGTCACCCCTGCTCTTTGCCCTAGCAATCGAGCCGCTGGCTTGCAGGATCCGGCAATTACATAAGGCCAGTGCTTTTAACTGTAATCAACGGCAGATTGGCATTTCCCTCTATGCGGATGACGTCACCTTGTATGTGCGGCACCCACAGGACCACCTCAACCCACTTCTGAGAGAATTTGTACTGTTCGGTGGCATTTCCGGAGTGCACATCAATTGGAAGAAGTCGCAATTTTCCCCCCTCACGGCCTCCGTAACCCATTTCCCGCTAGATTACCCTTTGGAGTGGTGCAGTTCTGACTTGAGGTACTTGGGCATTGAAGTGTCGCTCAATAAAGACGACACGATCCGGTTGAACTATGGGGTGGCTACCTCAAGATTGACCGACAACGTAACCCGCTGGTTAGCCCTCCCGCTGTCGATGGCAGGCAGAGCCTCCCTGATAAAAATGGTCATCCTCCCACGTTTCCTATACCTCTTTCAAAACATTCCCTACTTCCCGGGTTCCTACTTTTTTAAACGACTCCGATCTGAGTTGCTTCGCCTTTTCTGGGGCGGTAAGCAGCCGCGCCTCAGTTGGAATGTCTTGACACAACCACATGATAGGGGCGGATTCGATATACCAGATCTGGAGGTGTATTACCTCAGTGCTCAGACTCAGCATGCTTACCACTGGGTTAGCCCCGCTCCCTTTCTGCCTCAGGTTGCCGCTGAGGACTGGATTGTGCACCCGCTACCGCTCAGAGGCATGCTGATGGGTCTAGCTGGTGATGTCGAGACGCCTGCTACCACTGTTACCTGCACTATAGACTCGTGGCGGAGAGTGACTAAACTGCTAGGAGCCCCTATGCTCTATTCACCGGCAATGCCCCTTGCGTACCACCCGAAGCTATCGCTTTTAATGGAAAATGGATTTTGATCCATGTGCAATCGCATACACCTTAATACTTGGGGTGACTTGTTTCAGGATGGACTGTTCCGTACCAAGGATCAGATCTTCCGGACTACTCCCCCGACGCCTATGGAAGTGTTCTATTATATTCAACTCTGTCAGGGTATGAGGGATATACTCCCTAACTTCCCGGAGGAACCGGGTACAGTATTGCCATTGCACATTTTGCTCATATCGGACGACGGGCACTTGGTGTCGAAGTTGTATGCTGCCATTCGTGAGCAGCGCCCATTGGTTCAGTCTAAGGCGCGAGCTGCCTGGGACTCCGACCTACCTGCTGCACTCACTGACGAGCAGTGGAGGTATTGCTGCTCGGTCACTGCCAAAGTCTCCTCCAGCTGTAGATTAAAAATTATCCACTACAAGTTTGTACAGAGATATTACTATACTCCAGTCAGGAAGCTGCAATTTCACCTCTCGGAGGACGATAGATGTGCGAGATGCCGGGCGGAGAGCGCGGGTTTCCTCCACTTGGCCTGGGAATGTGGAGCGATACAGGCATACTGGGAGCAGGTACATGCTGCGCTCCAGGTAATGATTGCTGGCCCTCTTCCTATGGAACCGGTGGTGATGCTGCTGGGATATACCAAAAATGTACCCAAGTCAGACCGTAGATTTGTTGATAATGCGTTGCTACTTGCTAAGAGGAGGATTGCTTGCAGGTGGGGAAGGGGCAGGGTATCAAAATTTAAGGAATGGCTGGACGACCTCACGTATTGCCAGGACCAGCATGGCGTTTATGCGGAACTGTTGCCTGCCCGCTGTACACCCAGTGACTTTTGGTCTCCCTTACAGGTATACTTGATGTCTAAAGTGACTCATAGCGACTCCTCTGGAGATGGCGAGCCGATGCCGGGCCCGTGAGCGTATTTAGGTGCTTTACACCACACCCGCCATACTATGTCTCACACAATAGAATGGGCTTTGACCCGCCTTAATTGGGGTGGGATGGTGCGATTATTGCTGAGGGGGTGTTGAGAGGTCCGGGATACGTACGACTCATATGACGCAACTTCGACGACAGGTCTTACTACTCCTACTGTTACTCTGGCACAATAGGCCGATGAGGACGGACATGTGCGCCGGACCCTGCGGATGCGGGTCGGTGAGGATAGCATCTGGGTTGTTGGGCGCTATACACCGTATCAAACAGTACTACATTCCGATTGCCCTCACACTGACTGTCCACTGATGTACTAAGCAGGACCACGCTCACTTGGAGCGCACATGACACACTACTACACAGGGTTACGTAGATAGATGGTCGGATGGGACTGAGACGACCGGGGGTCGGTGGGTTAGGTAATAATTCTCCTCCCTGCCTGCCATTGCATCTGTATCCGAGGGTGAGATGGTCTCCCCGCTCCTTCTGCCCCTGACTGGATGGGGGGAGGGTTCCCTGTGGATAGGCCTCCTATTGCAGGACTCTGAGTGATATGTTTGAAATGTACCAGCCCTTGTAAAGATGATGATTATCCACTGAATGTACTGTGAATATTGCTGAATTGGATTATCGATGCTGTTACTGTCACGACTCTCTGTTGAATGCCACTAATAAAAAGGTTTAAAAAAAAAAGTATTGAATGACATATATGTAAAATGTTCTTCTTACAAAGAACATCACCCACACTAGAGTAGGTAGGAAGTAGAATCTGACAGAATAAATACCAGTTAGAACTGGATCTAAAGTAGGTATGCTGTGTGGAAAGTGTGGAAGATGGCGGCCGTGAGGAGCAGCTGAGCGGCTGAGCGGCAGCATCAGCAGTGCGGACACAGTTTCAATGTAACCTCGACAACTTGCTTTACATTTTGCATCCTGAAACATGCCATGAGCTTACCGGGCAGTCAGTGAGGGAGCCGAGCTGAGAGGGTTCGCGGAGCGACTGCATGGAGAAGGCGCCCAGATACTACACAGCAAACTAGCTTTACAGCTTTACATTTTGCATCCTGAAACATGCCATGAGCCTACCGGGCAGTCAGTGAGGGAGCCGAGCTGAGAGGGTTCGCGGAACTGCACGGAGAAGGCGCCCAGATACAACACAGCACGGCAGCTTGGCGGTTCGGCTGCCTGGATGTTCTGTGCCGATCCTCGTTACAGGGCACTCCCCCCCCGGACTGCGGAGGCTTGTTGCTTCACTACTCCTGAGGATCGGGTTGGTCTGGAGGCCCGGCGGAGCTCGCGGAGTCAGGAGGCGGAGCTCCACAGGGCCGGGATCTGGTGAGCGGAGCGGAGGCAGAGGCTGCAGCGGCTGTGGCTTAGGCGGAGTGGAACCAAGAGGCTGCGAGGCTCACGTGTATAGAGGTCGGATCAGGGCGAAGCAGCAACTCTCTCTGCTCTCAGCACTTGCTTTACTGATGGCCCCCAAAACCAACACCGGAGGTAAGCCGCTATCAAAAAAGAAAAACGCAACTGATAATGCCGGCATAGCAGGCAATATTACAGACAATTCTATAAGCGCTGTGTCTGTAATTAGCACCGGGATTGAGGGGGCAACACTAGAAGCGGAAACTGGGGGTCGGACAAAGCAGCAACAACCGTCCTCAGGACTGAGTACCCCCAAAGAGAGGCGGCCCCCCTCTGCTAGAACTAGACAAGCCACAGCCACCGCCACCATAAGTGTGGTAGACATGATGAACCGTAATGAAAGGAAAAAAAAGCTGAAAGAGATGGAACCGACTACAGCAGCGGCCCCAGCGGTCCCAGTGGCGGCATTACCGGTTACCGAGGAAGATGTAGAGCTTGAACCCGAATCAGAGATCGAGCTTGCATTACAACCAGCCTCTCAACCTCAACAGCCTCAACCTCAAACGCAGCTGCAGTCGCATCAGCCAGGCCAGGAGGTTGGAGCCGTGGGTAATGTCTTGAGTGGCGCTCAGGATATGATGGCACAACCGGGGCAAGCAGTTGGTGTGACTATGGGGGATGACGAGGGTCTTGGTAATGAGGTCAGTGAGCTTACAGCCCCTATATCAGCTAAGGATATGTTAAACTCATCACCAGAAGGCATGGTAGAGCATATTTCCATACCCCCATCAATTAACAGCGGAGTCACTCAAGGAGACTCAACAACAGGTGGAGCATTGAAAGAGGCTATCATGTCTACCACGGTCCCGGACGAACCTGGTCAATTAACGGCAAATGCAAATGCCATTCATTCTGGATTGACACATGGCGAATAGGAAAAGGAGAAGACCCCCAGTGAATGTTTCTTCTCCGTGACAGAGGAGGCCGACTGGTCAGAGGATGAGGAGCTTCATAGCTCTGATATCGATTGCAGCAACCCAGAAACGGAGAACGACAGCGAGGTAGGGATGCCATCAACTACTATCAAAAATATGCCTTCTCAAAGGGACCAACCAGAATTAACATGGGATCACTCTCCAACAACATCCCTCCATGGAAACTCTAACCAGGGGACGGTTCAGGCACAGCATCAGGAGACTACGCAACTCTCAATGATGTCACTGATGGCAATGATGGAATCAATCCATCAAGGAATAACTGCTCATAGAGAAGAGACCCGATCAGACAGCCTTAAGGCCCAAGCAGCAATGAGCAAGATGAAAGGAGTGGTCAGGAAACTCTCGAAAGCCTGTGTGAATGTTGGAGACAGGGTCTCAAATCTAGAAGAAAGGATAGTCGCCACTGAAGCAGAGGCTGCGGCCGCCACGAGCAGAATGGATTCTCTTGGCGCACAAGCAATAGATGTCCAGTGGAAGCTGGAGGACCTAGAAAATAGGCAAAGAAGGAATAATCTCAGGGTTCTTGGGATTCCGGAAGGAATCGAAGGGCAGGATATTAAAGCCTTTATAGTCAAAATTTTCGAGAAAGCTTTTCCAGACATCGCTGGTTGGAATTGGACCACTGAAATTCAAAGGGCGCATAGGACACCGTTCAAACTGAGACAGAATGCCAGAGAAGGCGATAAGCCCAGAGCTATTCTAATCTACATAGGTAACTTTCTTTTGCGCCAGTCCATCTCAGAGAAAGCGAGGCCAGACGCCAAAAGAACCTTCGAGGTAGGCTCTTTCTTCGTAAGGCCTGATTTTTGTCACGCCACCGTTGAACGGCGTTGGAGACTAAGACAATTAATCAAGCCCTTCCAGGACAAAAGAGTACAGGTCTATCTTATCAATCCTGCCCAGCTAAAAGTAATTCATTCAGGCAAGACCATGTACTTCTCTTCAGAAATCAAAGCTCGGGAGTATCTGGACTCAATATAGTATGGTATATAGTTCAGTATAGCATAGGATCACCCCTTTATACAATATAGCTACTAGCAGAGTGTATTCTACTACTACTAGTCATCAAATGATCTGTATAAAAGAAGGATGTAGTCTAAGGAGGGGCAGCATATAGATGTATAGATCATGGTGGGTAGAGCATGACTTTCGAGTCTAAGTCTAAGTCTAAGTTTAAGTTTAAGTTTAAGTTTCTTAAAGTTAAAGGTGTCATGATAAGGTGGTTCATGGTTTATTTATGAGGTTGAGGATGAGGTTTAATAAGTAGTCCACATAGTGTCCACTGCTGGGTTGCACCCATCACACGCACAGACTTAGTCTGTGCGCTTCACCGGGGAGTGGGTTGGGGTCAGAGGGGTTAGGGGGGGACAAGGTTTGGAGTGGGGTGTGGGGGGGAAGCAAAAAACAAAAAGGAAAAAGAAAGTTCATGCAATAAATGTGTTTCTCAATATAAATGAGATGTTTAGAGTGGATATGCATATTTATGAAAAGCTCAGGAGGAAACGTGATTGGTTAGCGTGCTGGCTTTGTTCCCTACAGGGCTATGTCAAGGATTAGGGTAGTTAGCCTAAATATAGGCGGATTGAATAACTGGAAAAAGAGGGGCAGGTTTGAGGAGTATATAAAATTAATAAGGGCCGACATTATATGTTTACAAGAGACCCACCTACCCTGGAAAAAGAAACACTGGCTAAATCTAAGGGGGTATGAAATTCTGTCCTGTTCCTCACAGACATCAATGGTAAAGGGGGTAGCTATTATGGGCCGGGTAGGCCTGGGAGGAGAAAAAAAATCAAAGGCCGATGTACTGGGAAGATGGGCAATATGCGAATTGAAACTAGGCATAACTCTATGTTCAGTATACGGCTCTAACCTGGACGATCCGGGGGGTGATGGATCACATAGAGAGGGAACTTACCAACTGGCCTTCACCTATAGTAATGTGTGGAGATCTCAACATCTCAGCAGATTTTATAGGTGATACCCCATATATCGGTCGTAAGCCCCGGGTATTCAGGGCTGTATCCTCTATAATTCAATCTCATGGGCTGAGGGATGTGTGGGGTAACCTAAAGAAAGATGAACCCGGGTTCACATACTTCTCACACCCATTTAACAAGCATACAAAACTGGACTATTCCTTAATATCAGCAACTTGTCTCCCTAACGTAGAAATTGCAGTGCTTCCCAGGCTAATATCGGATCACAATCCCCTTGTCCTCACTATGACCGTTAATAAACAAAGGGAGAAAATCAGATCCTGGACTTTTGATAGAAAGCTTCTAGCGGATAGTAATTACTTAGCACATATAAAGAACTGGCCCCAATCTTTCTTTGATGCGAATAGATACAGTGCATCCCGTGTCATGGTCTGGGATAGTTTCAAAGCTGGCCTGAGGGGAGAGACAATTAGCTTTTCGGGTCGGATGTGGAAAGAAGCTAAGGAAGACAGAGAGCGTCTTTTGGTTAAACTGGCGGAGGCAGAGGAACAACACAGGAGAGACGTTTGCCATGGGATTCAGGGTACTCAGAGCTTAGAAAGGCTGAACAGCAGGGCCGGACTGGGAACTAAAAGCAGCCCTGGCAAACTTTGCCAGACCAGCCCCCACCCGGCATGTAGTGAGCGAGCGAGCCCAACCGCTACTAGGGGGGTTTGGGGGGTTCGCCCCCCACGAACATTTTGGAAAACGACAGACCAAAATGGTTAATTTTACAGCACATTTTTCATTACATATTCAAACTGTATCACCTTTCAAAGCACAGTAAATAGTAGATGATGACCTTAAAGAACATCAGGTTATCCACCCAGTCATATGTACCCATAGACATTCTTTCAGAGAGCATCAAAAATAGACAAAAGTAGTGAATCAGAGAGAACAAAGTAAAAGTGAGACCAGCCCCCACATGGTGTGTAGCGAGCAAACGCAGTAAGAAACTACTACTGGGGGAGTGACCAGCCCGGCCCTGACCACCACCACGCGAGGCGCGCGACATCCACCCAGTGCCAAGTTACTGTGCCACCCACCTCTGTACAGCCGAAGGAATGAGTCAATCTATATGCCTATAATAGAGCCAGAGACACATTGAAGATGTCTAGCTCTTTGAGATAATACTTGCAGGAATGTCATACATTTGGGAGGAGTCTTGCTACAAACATATTAGCATTCCACTATCTCTATGATAGGTGCCTTAAACCCCCTCCAGCAGAACAATATTTAAAAATAAGAAAAAGTCTCTAATGCCCTGTGGCAACCTGCCCCCCTCACGTTTGTGTGTGTGTGTGTGTGTATATATATATATATATATATATATATATATATATATATATATATATATATATATATATATATATATATATATATATATATATATATATATATATATATATATATATATATATATATATATATATATATATATACTCATTGTAACCTGGGGACTCTCCTCCACTGCAGACCATAAAAGAATGCATCAAACTCAAGGTCTTTGAGGATTCTGAACTCTGACTAATCTGTAGAGTGATTTAGTAACTCTTGCTATGAGAACAATACAGTGATTTAAATAGACTATATGACATGCACAAAATCAAAAAGATGAATGTTGCCTCTTAAATTGGTAGGCACTAAGACAAAACGACAGAATGTGAGGGAAGACCATGCATAAAACACAGACTAATGGTTTTTGAATGCATGTTTTGGAGAACTGCAATGTAGATACAGTACTGCCGGGCCCGGGCTCTGTAAGCTGCCGCAGCAATGAGCCAGCCATGATCTGATGGAGTGACTGAAGTCAATCTAATTTAAACCCAGTGGGAAATTACAGTCACATAATTGGTATTCCCTGCTCTCGATTTGACTGTGGGGGTATTTATCTTTCCCTCTTCACTTCCATCATAGAACCTAGGTTATTTTCTATAGTCTTTAAAACTTACAGATTGGGAAAACGCTTGAATTAGGTGTAAAATAAATTAATCCATCCAGTGTTCTGTTGCTCTGTCGTTATGCAATAAAGATGATAACACGGCGGCTCCACATAAAAATAATACTATACCAATGGTCTTACATATTTTACACTAAAATGATTCTAGCACCAGAGAGGCAATTCATAAATGTAAAATGCAACCCGAGATCTAACACTTTTAAAAACAATTCATAAATGTAAAAAGCAACCTGCGGAAGGGACACATTTAGAAAATAGAAAGCTTTATTTCTTGTTTGTTTTGAGGGATTGTGGAGCCTTGGTGGCGGCATCACTTTTCTGACTACTGCTAATTTACAAGCACATTCATGTATTGCGTGTTGTCTCACTCCACTTATGATGCTGCAGGCGGCCAGTCACGCATACTTTTAATTGTGCGAGGCCCAATGCGCATGCGGCATGATGACATCAGCCGCACTTTAAGGCGCGCAGATGTGGCAGAGGAGACCGTGCATGATTCTGCCCGCTGCGCACATGAACCTCCTCCTGAAAATGGGGGTTAATAGGTACAAGGCCTTCTAGATGAATTGTCAGAGTCTTTCCTAATCCTTGCTGCTCCCTCCCCTAGTCTTGGTGTCACGTTACGTCACACATAATAGCAAGCAACGCATGAAATGGGATACAGAACTGCAGGTTAGTCCGGGTCCCACCCTGACCCAGTGTATCTGCATGCGCCTGAGAAGTATATGTACTGTACTCTCCCATTAAATGTATTTTCTTACACCCCTGCAGAGGAGTGCCCTTGGTCTCACTTTAAATTAAAGTAGTGTGGGTACTAGCCCATTTAAAGCACAGCTTTCTTTAGACCTTCGGTTCATCGATTCATGTGCCTTCAGGCTGCTTCGGTTAGCTGGTCTAGGCCTCTAGGAGACTGACGCTGCCCCCGGCCCCAGGCCCAGGCCTGGGCAGTGCAGTGCTGTTGTAACCTTCTCACAATGAACCGAAGATCATTCAAATTAGCTCTCCTTGTGCCAACCACATTGAAAAGAAAAAGACACGAAGTAAGAACCACAAAGGGCCCTGGGCCAGACCTCTAGAATGGCCCTGACCTATTGATAGGCAATAAGGACACTGCTGTCTCTTCTGGAAAGATTGGAAATCCTTCTCCTCAAGAGATGCATTCGACCCACAGTCGTGTGGATAGAAAGTCTCAACCAAGTGCTCTGAAGTGGCTGCTGGCATACATGTTATCACTGTAGAAAACGGTTTCACTAAACAACTAAATAAACAACTATCAGAAACAACATGCACAAACAATAGATAGCAAGTAACAACCTAAAGCAAACTGGAGGGAAGAATCAAAGATTAAGATGTGATGTGAAACAAAGGCCCAGGCCACATTAACAAAAAAAAAATTGGGCAGCGCTGTGCAGCATTGAATGCAGTTGTATCATGAAATGAAAAAAATTGTGCGGGCCCGCATGCCGAATATTTCATTGGCTGGATGCACTCCTGCTAAAAATGTATTCTTAGCACAGTAGTGCTGTGCAGGCGGAATTTGCCAAATTTTACTTTTATTTTTTTAATATATAATATACCTCTGACGCACCCATAAACTGCCAAAAAGGTTTTCACGACTAATCTGCCCATCATACAATTAACTGAAGCACTCGGAGAAGGGTTAAATGGAGAAATAATGAACAAAAGACATCCCAGATGTGGTGAAGGCAATGCCAAATGGGAAATCACGGGGGAATATGGAGTCAGAGCAATGCCTCTGTGAATCAGGCCTTATGATTCCAATTTTATTTTTTAATACCCACAAGTATTATTTCACAAGTATGATATGGGTAAATCCTAAATATGGGAATAGATTAGCTTTTTTAGTATCGTTTGGAACTCCAGGGTTTCTCAAACTCTCCAAAAAAAACCATCTCACCCTTGGAAATATTCATAAATTCACTCCTGTAAAGGGTGACGGTAAGCCCCATTAAAGGGTGTGCCTAGGAAGGTTGTTGAGATTGTCAGAGAAGGGGTTTTGCCAAGAGAAATATATTTCAACTGTGGAAAAAATAGGAATAGTGTAATATATGCAAAGTGATGTATGCGTAAATAATTTCGGATGCACCTGTATAGGAAGATAAAACCCCTTTCTAGGGATACTCCTGGAAAACATGCTTCTGTTACAGCTTTGCTGGGGTTCTCTTAGAAAAGTTTACCATTCCCTGAAGTTCCTAAATTTACCCATGCAAGATTTATTAACACGTTTATGAACTGGGCTCTCTGTTTTTCAGACCCTTGCTGTTACGGGAAGCTGAACTCGTTGTGTAAGATCTGTAAACATCTAACCCTTACGCACAAACAGATTAGGACTGCTCCCGCATAGCCATGCTGAGATTCCTTTTTATTTACACATCCTCAGAAAAAAATTACAAGTACACAGGATCATGCTGCAAACAAATAGCACTCACCTGCCCTCGGGCGGCAGACAGGCGAGATCAGGCCTAGGGGAGATTAAATAAGGGGGTGCGCAGGGGTGCCGATCTCTTTCTCTTTCCTGGCTGACCTGTCCTGCTCTGAAAGCTTGCCTCAGCTCAATCACATGCACTTCCCGATGCGCATGCCCACCCTAAAAAAAAAAACAGCGGCACCGCAGAGGCGGTGACATATGCTCGCTGAGCCTGCGCACGTCTTCAACAACCACCAGGAACAAATCATCATAATGGTCAGGTGACCAGGAGGAGGTGAGGTCAGTGGTGACGTAGTGTTTTTGTAATATACATTAATGCCGGGCGGCGCGCGGCGGCCTGATCAAAATGAAATAATAATTTATTTGAAATCGTCGCGGCCTGCGCAGATTTCAAATAAATTATTATTTCATTTTGATCAGGGCGTTGCAGCTCTCACCAGGCCTCAGATCTGATTGTGCACTGCTGCCTGTAAGCACTGTGTTCTGTTATTGGGGCCAATTTGGACCGACCGTGTATGTCCAAATCGGCCCCAACAACAGAACCGGCCCTCCTGCCACGAAACCGCCCCCCACCCCATCTAGCCTACCAGGGGATTGCCCGGTGGCCGGAATGACCAGTCCGGCCCGGTCTAGCTTACTTGGAGGGTTGCTGGACCTAGGAAGCGATTGACTATTATGGCCCTCAGAGAGAAAAGTCCTCCTACCCTGCTGCAGCTGCAATGTGGAGTTTCTTGATACATTTCTAAACACTCTGGGCAGATTTACAAGCCCCTTGTGCCACTTTTGCGTCACTTTTCCCATGTTAAAAGTGACACAAAAGTGGCGCAAGGGACTTGTAAATCTGCCCCTTTTATAGTTCAGATTTTCTAAACATTGTGCAATGCAGTGTGAAAATCTGCAGTACTTGTTTCACAAAATTGTAAATAATTTTACAGCCACATCTTTAAAAAGAGTCATGACAGATTCTGTCATCAGCCACATTAAAATAGAGCTGTAAAGCAATGCTAAGTGTTGCTCTAGTACGCTACGAGGAGCAAGTAGGAACATGCATGAGGCTCTAGATACACTCTCTAGTACAGATTACAACACAAGGAAAAGTGTGAGGAAATGATCACAACACTCCGCTGGCGTTAAGTGTAAATGACCTCTTTATTTACAACTGGCAAGCTGAGTACCTAGCCCTCCTGCCAAGCCGCACAAGCTACCCTGTTGACTGGGCTAAAAAAAAGATTCCAAACCAACCACCTTCCCTAATAAACTTTAATCCTTACATCCCACCCCCCTAAACACTTCAGAATTGCACACAACTTTTGAAATACTATACTATGAATCCTTTTAGTCCTGGCACTGTAACCCACATTATCCATATTTTTTAACCTGCCCTCCCTTGGACCAGGCCCTCATCCTTGCCCCAAATCTCGGCTCTTTGCGAATTCTTATACCTCACCTTATTTTTCCCCTAATCAGCTGAACAGCTTGACTTCCTCGTCTTGCACTACAGTGACAGTAATACACAACAGTAGCTTAACAACAAAGCACCCGCTCACAACCTCCAACAACATGTACCAGGGTAGGCGGTGGGCTTCTGCTTGGCAGCTGGCACAAAGGAAAGAACGCTCAAGTTGTATGTGCCAGCACCACGTGGCCAGCCCTACGGCCACTACGTCACAGTATCACTCCCTCTGCCCCACCCAACTGCAGTGACCGGCTTGTCCAAATACTGTGCTTCCACCAGACACTCCTTGAGGGCTGGCTTCCACACACCTCACACCCATCCATCACAGGTGTCAATGGTCAGGTGACCCTTCCAATAAGAGGGGCCAGGAGTACGTGCTCTGAGCCCATTCCAGATAGTATAGCACTTCATCTGCGTGGTCATTTCTAGCTATGGGGGCCTTTGGCCCCACCCTTACACCAACCTTCCAAGCACAGAATGTGCAGAGCTGCCTGCTCTAGGGGCCCTGACTATTCAGGGCTAAGCAGGGTAAAATTAGTTATTTCCCAGAAATCACACGTTATGTATAGAAATCTCAAACTATAGTCCACTTGTCCCGGATGTCATTTGGCATTCAGATTTCAGGCAGAGCCAGGTCAGTAAATGTGGTTTTGCGTCAAAATTGAATGGTTGTGCTGTTCCTGCCCTGTTAATCCCCTTTGCTTGGCTAATAACGGGTCGGGGCTCTGTGGCATAAAGCAAATTTGCACGGTGCTACTAGTGTCAACTTTTGGCGCAATACAGCTTTTGTATGTGAAATGTTTATTGCTGCTGCTTTGTGTGCTGCAAAGTACCACCTTTCATCACACCATTGCGTGTGCAAAGGTATTGTAATTTCAAAACTGTGTTGTTTTAATGTAGGGGACGAAGGTCTCAAACAGCAATTTGTGTAATGGCACAGGCTACATTGCTGTTGGAAATGCACAACCCCGTTTTTGAACCTAGTAAATTCGTTTATCTCTTACACATAGAAATTCTAGTACATTTTAACTCTTCTCAAAAATAATGACCTCGAGTCCAACTATATTAATTAGCCACCGGAAGTACAGAAATTCTGCAATCATAAAACCTGAGGGAACACAGCCCGTATCTTTGAAAATCTCAGCCAGGAAATAAAAAAGCTAATTTTGATAGCATTTGCATTAGATAACTTACAGGGCTGAAAGGTTCATTTAGCTATGGATGCTTGCAAAGGAACATTCATCACGTGGGAACGAGGCAAACATGTCGAGCATGCATTTTTTAAGCAGAAATTGTGCTTCATTAGTCTCAGCGCCCTAAAAGCAGACTGACTCGTTTCAGCGCTCCGCACATTAGATAAATAGACGCTTTATGTGGTGGCCCCTCTGACCTCTGGTCTTCAGCTCTGCCCTTCGCACGGTTGCCCTACATGTACTAACTTCGGTCCTACTTAACCCCGCGCTCCTACTCTGCTGTGCATTTTCTGATTGAAATGAAATTTGGAAAAATGCAAAGAACACTCACCTGGCGGCGGGCGGCAGACAGGCCACTGCAGGAAGTTGGACACTGGGACAGGCAGGACCAGGGCTAGAAATAATTAAATTATGGGGTGGGAGAGGGCCTCTTGTTGTTTCAGTCTCTGGGTTCTGGAATTCTGGTCACGCCGCGCGCACTTTTTATTGCGCATGTGCCACCACCAACAGCCGCGCCTGCCCCCCTCCCCTGCCCCTCCTGAGGTGATTGAACTGAACTGAAGACTAGGGGCAGCCCGGGCGCGCAGACGAACCACCCACCCCCTAAAATGGCACTGCTGCGCCTGCTGCAAATGTATTTATCCTGAACAGAACGCAGCTGCAGTCACAGGTGATTGCAATTCTATTGAGATTGTATAAATTGTGTTTTTTTACCGCACTGAGGCTCCGGAGCGAGTAACACGCACACAGTGTTAAAAAAAATCAGCACCAGCCCCACCCAGCAACAAAACCGGCCCCCGGCCAAAAAACCAGCCCCCCGACCCTGGCAGCCGACCGGGGGATTGCCCGGTGCCCGGCATTGCCAGTCCGGGCCTGCTGAACAGTATGAAGGCAGACATCCAACGGCAATTGGCTAAAAAAGCCGCAGCAGAATATCAGACCCGCAGAGCCAGAATGTACGAAACAGGGGAGAATGCAGGCAGGGCTCTAGCGCTACAGATAAGACAGGCTACATCAAAAAATACTATCACTGAAATTAAAGAAGGTGATCAGATCTATGATAAACCAACTGAAATTCTTGAAGTTTTTAGGAGGTTTTATCAGGATCTTTATAAGGAAGAGATGGATATAGATGATCCGGGTATAAACTGGCCGGATACAGGCACTAAACTCACGTCTAGCGAGAGAGAATCTCTGGAGCAGGATATCGCTATGGATGAGCTTTCTCAGGCACTAAAAGATCTATCAGCAGGTAAGGCAGCAGGGCCTGATGCCATACCCCTGGAGGTCTATAAACATCTGAAGGAAGAAACGGCACCCCTTATGTTAGATTTATTCAATGGGGTTATAAATACTGGTGATATACTAGAATCTTGGACCAAAACCAATATAGTGGTATTCCACAAAAAAGGGATACCCAAGGAAAGTCCTGGCTCCTACAGGCCCATATCGTTAATAAATAGCGATAACAAATTATATGCAAAAATAATGGCTACATGGTTGGGGAGGTTATTGCGACTCTCGTCTCCCCCTGGCAGCATGGCTTTGTCCCTGGTAGGGATACTACTGACCATATTAGAAGAGCCATAACCCTGTTCGATATCCAGGCTGCTGGTGGGGGGGGGGGGCTGCAATGATCCTCCTCGACGCGGAAAAAGCGTTTGACCGTGTCAGGTGGAGCTTTCTGTGGAAAGTGATGTTAGATAGAGGATTTGGTCCCAGATTCTTGCAGGCAATTAAGGCTATGTATTTTAATCCAACAGCTAGCATCCAGCTTATGGGCGAAAGTTCCAGGCAGATCCATATTACGAGAGGCACGAGACAAGGGTGTCCGTGCTCACCCATCCTTTTTGCAGTATACATAGATCCCCTAATTACTCTTATAAAGAATAACATTAATATAAAGCCGGTTGTCATCAATGGATTTCGCACCAAAATCCTCGCATATGTGGACGATTTAGCCATAACCACCACTGATCCCGACAGTGCCATGAGGGGAATAATTAGTATCACATCTGACTTTGGGAGGATATCTGGATACCGACTTAATGTGGCAAAAACACAGGTACTATGTTCAGGAAATATAGTCAAACTTGATGATAGATACGTAGACTCAGTAGTATACTTAGGAATAACAATCAATGTCCAGCCAAGGGAAATCATCAAAGATAATTTTTTGCCATTATTGGAAAAGATGAAACAAGACCTAAAAAGAATTGATACCCTCCATCTGTCAATCATAGGTAGGGTCAATGTTATTAAAATGACAATGTTCCCGAAGATCCTATAAAAATTTAGGTCTATCCCCTTTAAAGTAGACGGCACATTAATCAAGGAAATGGAGGCAACCTTCATAAACTTTGTCTGGCAATATGGTAAGGTGAGGAGATCAATCAAATTCATGTCTCTCCCCCAGGAAAAGGGTGTCTTAGGAATTCCTAATCTTAAGTTCTACAATTGGTCTTGCCTTCTTACAGAAATGGCTATACTCTTTTTTCCTGATGATATGCCACACAGTCAGGGAGATATCCCATCTATTTATCAGCTGGCTGTAGGGAGTGAAGCACACAGGGTATTGCTAAGGAAATATGATAAACGTTTTTATAAGGCATCAGGCTATAAAATACTGGAAGACATCTGGGGGTTATGGTCCTCTGTACAGAAGAATCAGAGCATTCCAAAGTTTAATAAACATACTATACTCTGGAAATCAGGACTATTCCCGCACCTAAGTAGAGATGGCCCTTGGAGACACTGGGAAAGACAGGGAATCACTACACTAGGTCAAGTGATGACAAAGGATGTTTTGAGGCCCCTTGAACTTCTGAAGTCACGATACTCACTTCAAGGCTGCCAAGAGTTTAAATGTATGCAGTTGGCCAACACAATAAAATCAAAAAGACCGAGCATAAACATATCAAAAGACTGTACACTACTAGATTATATGAAGGGAGGTGGTTGCAGAATCAGGTCAATCTACGACTTATTCTTGGAAACGCTTCCCGATGACATTCTCAAGACAGAGGCTGCTTGGGCTGATAAACTGAGAGATCCAGACATTGATTTGGATAGAGCTATCCTAATGGATAAAAGGTTCCTACGCTCCTCAAATCTAAGAGCACAGCACTTTAAGTCTCTCTTCAACTTATACTATACTCCGGCGAAATTGTATGAATGGGGAAAGAGGGTGGATAGCAACTGTCCTAGATGTGGAAATGGGCCTGCTGATGCTCTACACATGTTTTGTAGTTGTGGGAAATTAGGGCCTATCAAAAATGAAATCGAAAAGTTCTTATAGGGGCTGCTAGCTGTCAAAATAGACCTATCCCCTACACTTTTAATAATCGGGTGTGATGCTAAACTGGGTTTAAGTACAGAGTCCGAGGCACTCGTTTTTATATTGACAGCTGTTTTTAGAATATTAATCGCTGCTTCATGGAAGGATGTTGAGGCCCCAACCTTCCAAATGTGGATGTGCAGGATGCTCGGGATCCATAACATCGAGTCAGAGTTGTACGCCCTAAAGGGAGCGAAATCCAGGGAAATGGGACTAAGGATTTGGGCGCCCGTGGCATCATGGAGGCAGCTAAAAAGCGGGGGTCTATAGCTCTTCTAACACCTAACGTAGACACTACCATCGTATTTATTGTATTTATTACCCTATGCTTTATCAGCTGAGCTCTTATTCTTATCATGTGTATTTATCTTCCTGCATGTATATTTATATTCCTGTATTAATATCTACTGTTGTGTATAGAGTACATTATATTGTCATGAACTTTCAAAAAAATAAAAAATAAAGTAGGTATGCTGTAAAGCCTCTACTCATTTCGGTTTGGGTTTGAATGATTTAGAGGCCTATTTGCTACATTTAAAGCCACACCATCGAAAAATAAACAACTCCTACTTACTAATACTGCCATTTGTAGGTGATGAGGTTTTGACAACTCATATGGAACTAACAATGCACAGGTAATTGGAAGGGGTCTCAAAGAATTACCAAGACAATGGTTTGTGCATAAATAGGGCATGGTGATTGGAGTTAGAATAAAGCCAAGAAACTCATGGAAGATAAATGGTTGTGTCCTAGAACAGATGACGGTATTTAATTGTTTGGACTTGATGGTTGGACGTTCACCTACATGGACTGGCCAGCTCAACAAATTTGTAGTCACCCTGATATAGGCTGTTAAATAATTAATTGATTTAAAATTCATATCATTTTACCTTTATGAAAATAGATAAAACTGATTTCAATAACAAGGTGTTCCCTCCATATAATATGGAAGTAAGTGAGGGATGGGATCAATATAACACTGGGAAGATCCAGATTATCGAATAACAAGGTTTGAGGGATTTCCTATTACTGAGTCCAGGAAGCCCCTTGAAACAACATAGGTTGGAAATTGGCGTCAATGCTACTGTACTCATTAAAACCGATGACTAAGAGAGTCGACTTTATTGCACAAATTGGCCCTGGTGGAATTGATGAAGCTAAGCATGACTTCAAAACTACTATCAGTAGTGTGTATCTAGAATACACTGTTTGGACTAGGATTC
The DNA here is from genome assembly GCF_964263255.1 of Lissotriton vulgaris. Lineage (NCBI taxonomy): Eukaryota > Metazoa > Chordata > Amphibia > Caudata > Salamandridae > Lissotriton > Lissotriton vulgaris. The sequence continues at coordinate 431,489,807 of NC_141698.1, read as the reverse complement.
ACAAAATATTGGCATAGGCCATTGCTCAAAGGACAAATCAAGAGCACTGGTCGAGAAAAATATGATCTAGGAAGAGAAGAGGGGAAAATACATTGGTTAGTACTGTTAGGCAGTAGATTACACAGTTACCTGTAATTAAAAATGATCCAGGTAGGTGCCCTTCCTGGAACAAAATAGCACTAAAATATGTTTTTCATATAAACTTTAGGTTATATATACTGTCTTTGGCCAGTTATATTTACTGTAGCAGGCAATGCATTTCTTCATTGTTTGCCCTTTGCACCACTGGCCATGAGCAAGTTCGCCACTGTTTATAATATTTTGAATGACAATAGTTAGTGAATATAAAATGTTATGCTACCTCACAAGACCTGCCATAGTGCAACATAATAAGAGTGTGCTAAGAACAAATCAAAAGCCAAACCCCCCCCTAGCGCCTTGAGACCCTCCGGGTAAGTAGAGCGCTCTATAAATGCCTATGATTGATTATGGCCGCCTGAAAGGCAAGTCCCCTCCCCATTCAGCATATTCAGCAGCTCCCCGTCGAGAAGAGAGTAACCTTCAAGCTACTCACCCACGCCTACAAATCCCTCCACAACATCGGGCCCAAATACCTCAACAAAAGAGGCGCCTTCCACATACCCAAAAGAAACCTTTACTCCGCCGACCTCGCCCTGGCAGAGACCCCACGCATCCGCACATCCAGAGCAGGTGGAAGAGCCTTCTCCTACATCTCAGCAAACACCTGGAACGAGCTCCCAGTCAACATCAGACGCTCCCCCACTCTGCACACCTTCAGAAAGAGCCTCAAGACCTGGCTCTTCGACTGATCCGGAGCTGCTCCCCCCCAGCACCTTGAGACCCTCTTGGGTGCGTAGCGCGCTCTAAAAAACCCTGATTGATTGATTGATAGCAATTCGACAGACTTGACCAAACATAAACAATTATAATTTTTTTTTTTAGCAGAGCCACATCCTATTCACCTTGATATGGCCATACATAAATTTGAATACATTTTTGTTGAAAAATCATCCTTTTTGATGCAAGAATACGCATGATAAATTGCCTTCTTTATGCACACATTATGGGGAAAGTTATAAAAAGTGATTGCCAAATTTCACTGAGCTCTTCTTTCAGATTCCTAGGTCATGGCTCCCCAAATTCAACACCATGAATAAGAGCATCTGGAACAGGATGGGAGAAACTACACTGTATGCCAAATTGATTCGATGGTGGACCTTGTACAAATCTGAAGAGGGCTGTTAAGGACAAGTGCAGCTCTTACTGGCAGCCAGAATGAGATTATGACCATGTACAATAGAGATCAAATATGTGAGTGTCTTTGGTTCACCCATCATCAATACCGCTAGACTTTGTGAGAGACTATTCCACGTTGAGAGTTTGAAAATCTAAGAGGGACTTCATCATTCAACATGATATTACCCGGCTCCACAAATCTTAGGAAATTTAGGATCAACTATTATTATGTGCCCTTTATGGTAAAAGCAGGATATTCACCCAAAAAAGTGCACACTCCATGCAATTCTGCATGGATTGTTACATCACTCATTGTGGCCAATCCATGAATCTGAATGAACATGTTGTAGCATCTACCCCAGCTCTGGGGCATGCAAATGACTACACCACACCCAGAGCTCTGTAATACTCATGTTTATTCTCCGGCAACCAACCGTTAACTAAATGTACTGCGTCATAGACTTTATTGACCACACCCAGACACACTGAAATACCTCCCAACTGATTATTTTATAAGGAGTCCGCCTAGGACCACAAGGGTCTTACTGCACATGAGCACACAACACTGCACAAGTCTTTTGATACAACAACCATTATGTTCCTGATAAACTAATGTAAATGTAACATTTGGTGACTCTAGCATTGAACCTCAGTACGGCCTTGTTTATCACTGAACTTATTTTTTTTGATGAAGTGGAGACAGAAATAAAATAAACTGTGTTCTTAAGGTAGATCCCTTAGGCACGCTATGTGACCGGTTGTAGTCTGGAATATCACGTGTTCAGGATAATTGTGATTCTGAAATATCGTAGGCAAAATATTGAGGATCAAAATATTGTACATCAAGTGCATACAGGGAAGTATAAATATACTCTTTTTAACTCAACTGCACTGAAACCATGGGGCCAGACATGAGAGAGAAATTGTTGTTCGCCAGGATCAGGGGTTATGATGTTTCTTTGATAGTTGTTATCAAACGATTTTGACACAATCGGCCACACATACTGTGAATAAAATCCCCAACTGCAGTGACCGCGTCAGTAGCTGCAGTAGTTTTATGAGGGCAGTGAAGTCTTACTTCTCTGTTTGTGGGGTTGATCGCTGATTTTATTTCTATGTCTTCCAAACAGTTTTACTGTTGTCTTATTGCTGTATGACTTACATGTTCACATTGCGTTTTTGCTCTGTTATATTTAGTGTCTTGAAGCTGGGTTTAGTACTGACACATTTGCTTGCACTTTATGAATTGAAATAAACAAACAGGATTGAAATGTGGGTGGATTTCTGCTCCAACTTTTACTGAACTTGACTTTAGTAGCTTGTGGGGTATACCAATAAACAAGAGGTCTATTATTTAGCTACCCAATGCTGTCAGTGTTACCTCTGTTATTTCAGATGTTTAATGTACCCTAAAGTATAAAGAGTTGCATACCTCCACACTTCACAAACCCCTCAAAACATAACCATTCCGTTATGCAAGACAGAAACACCACCACTGCTTGGAGAAGTATAGGGCAGCCACTCTTTGCAATTAATTCTTAATATAAAATGGCTCTTGGCTAAATATTCAGGTTAATTTAAATAGTCAGTCCCCAGCTAGGCGCCATTAACTTCCAAACCATATTATCAGTGTAATTAATGTTGCAGGATCCTAAATTACAGCACATCTTAAGTGGCAAATAGCAGCTCTTCACAGCAGCTTAACACGCGTTGGTATGCTGCTTTATCATTGCTTGATTATCTCAATACATTCATTACATTCACGAATCCAGATGCCGGTGTTATTCACTGCTGTGTGCCAGCCAGAGTTCTGATCTACACAAACCCGATAATTGCAGCCATATTCAGGCAGAAAACATTACACATTCATGAATTCCCTCCACCCACCAAACTACTTCGAATTTGTGTCGATAGACAAGATTCTAAACCAGATATAAAAAAAATTACGTTGTCTAAAAGGCATTTGTACCCAATGTAAAGTAATTGTCCTCGCGGGTGTACATATTGTGTTGTTTTTTCTGTATGAATCAGCCCCTTTCTATAAACATCCTTGGTAATTACTGCGTGACTCAAAATACTAGTTCACTCTCACAAAAATAGCCGCATTATACAGAGCAGACTCCCTTTTGCATCATAATCTACCCTCCACAGGCTGACAACAGAGAAATAACAATGACAAGCGCTGCAGCCTCCATCTTTAAAAGTGGAAACCAGGAACTCGTGCTTCATTCAGCACTAAATATTAATTAGCATGTACATACATTTAGAACAGGAATCGCCCAAATTGGAACTCTATCCATCTGTACGCATATTTACAAAACAATTTTGAGACATTACATACTTAATGCCCATCTGACACAGTGTTATTTTAAAAACAATTACAAAAAAGTACCAATTTGCATACGATTCAGAAAAAAATAGTTCAAAAGACAACATGGCGGACGGCAAGAGTAAAAGTATGTGTTGTAAACACTATTAAACTTAACTTGCAAAAGTCAGTAGTGCTAGGCATTTGGAGTCAGAACCATGAATATATATGTATTTTGGGCTGTTGTAGAGTCGGTGCCCACTACCCATTATGCCATGGGTCCCTAACCTCGCCCAACCCCGGCTGCGCACAGCATGCGTTCCATGACAACTCCGGACAGTGTGACTGACTCTACCCCAGCCCAACTAGCTGTCCAGAGACATTGACTCATCATGTGACTAACCACATATGTGTACTGCTTTTTGTCCAGGTGCAAGATGCTCCTGATAAAGGAGACTCATGGATGCATCTAGAATATAACAGTACTACCAGCCTTCAATTGAAACAAATCTAAATTGAATGATTACATCCCAGCCTTGCAGGCTTTTCATGGGACAGAGAGGCTGACATGACATCTAAGTGAATAGGCACTTGTGCTTCAGGTCTCTCAGAAACATCAGCTAACGTGTGTTTTGCACGTAAGAACTAAAACATTGCTATAGAGATCACCTTTTTTTTCTGGACCGCACCCAGCGCCAGACCCCCTGGTCCCCGCCTTACCCTGCCCACCCACCTCACGCATGATGCCGCTACTCTCCTTGCCCTTAACCCCAGACACTCACCACAATGCTACGTAGCTACCCCGGGGCGCACCCACGGCCCCTTCGCCTGTCGCTCCTGCTCATTCACCAGCGACAAGACCCATACCACATCCACTAACCCTAAACACAGCTCCGACTCTAACCACCTGAAGTGCATCCTGCTGAACACCCGCTCGGTCCACAGACACGCCACCGAACTCTGGGACTTACTCGACACCACATCACCGGACATCGCCATTGCCATCCCTACTTACTGAAACATAGATGAACGCATCATCAACACCCGACATCGCCATTGCCATCCCTAACAATTACAAGATCATCCGAAAAGACCGTTCCATCCAAACAGGAGGAGGCATCGTCATCGTCCATAAGAACACCATCAAAGTCACTACCAGCTACGACGATAACCTTACAACCGCCGAACACCTCCACTTCCAGATCCTCACCGACCCCAGAACCACACTTAGATGCACCCTCATCTACAGACCACCAGGACCCCGCACACAATTCAGCAAAGACATCACTGACTTCATCAGTCCACATGCCCTCACATCCAAAAACTACATCCTACTGGGAGACCTCAACTTCCACCTGGAAAAGAAAAACGACAACAACACCACCAAACTTCTGGACAACCTGGACAATCTCGGTCTCAAACAACTTGTTGACACCCCCACCCATATAGCCGGACATACGCTCGACCCAATCTTCACCTCCAGCAAACACATCTCCTTCGATCACACCACAGCTCTCCACTGGACAGACCACTGTTGTGTTCACTTCAGCTACAAAACTACCTCGACCCACATTCCCCCACAACCTATCCCCCGGAGAAAATGGAACAAAATCACCACCGACCAACTTCTCACATCACTCAACCAAAACCCACCCGCCCTATCTTCAGACCCAAACCAAGCTGTCATCAAATTCAAACAATGGATCACTCACAGCGCTGACGAATTAGCACCCTTGAAAAACCACCACACCAAACAAAACAACAAAAAGGCCCCCTGGTTCAACGACGACCTCAAGAAATCCAAAAAGCTATGCCGTACTCCCGAGAAAACATGGCGAAAAAACCCAACCACCGACAACATGACCACCTTCAAGTCAGCCACCCGCAAACACCACCAGCTGATTCGATCCACCAAGAAATCAGCATTCAAGGATCGACTCGATAACAACGCCCATAACAGCAAGGAACTCTTCAACATCGTCAAGGAATTTACCAACCCCACCGCAGCCTCAAACGACATCACTCCCTCCCAAGACCTCTGCGACTCATTATCCTCCTTCTTCTACAACAAAATTGCCGACATACATAACAGCTTCGAAAACAATTCCAACGAACAATCCTCTCCACCGCCCTCAGAACCTATACCACACTCCAACCACCTCAACGCCTGGAACCCAATCACCACTGAAGACTCCATCCGCCTAATGAATTCCATCCACTCTGGATCACCAACCGACCCATGTCCCCACCACATCTACAACAAAGCAGACTCCATCATCGCACCCCATCTCCGTAACATCATCAACTGCTCCTTCAACTCTGCTACCTTCCCAGAAAGTTGGAAACATGCCGAAGTCAGAGCCCTCCTGAAGAAACCCACAGCAGACCCCTCCACACTTAAAAACTACCGCCCCATATCCCTCCTCCCATTCCCGGCCAAAGTCATTGAAAAAGCCGTCAATAGCCAGCTCACCACCTTCCTGGAATCCAACAACTCCCTCGACCCATCACAACCCGGTTTTCGAGCCAAACACAGCACCGAAACGTCCCTCATCGCAGCAACAGACGACATCCGAACACTACTGGACAACGGAGAAACTGTGGCCCTCATTCTACTCGACCTCCCCGCCGCCTTTGACACTGTCTGTCACAGCACCCTCACACAAAGCCTCAGCAACATTGGCATAAAAGGCAAAGCCTTGGACTGGATCATCTCATTCCTCGCCGGAAGAACCCAGAGAGTACGCCTCCCCCCTTTCCAATCAGAGGCCACCGAGGTCATCTGCGGTGTACCACAAGGATCATCACTTAGTCCCACCCTCTTCAACGTCTACATGAGTCCACTTGTCTCCATCGCGCGCCAACACAACCTTAACCTCATCTCCTACGCTGACGACACCCAGCTGATCCTTTCCCTCACCAGAGACCCCAACACCGCCAAAACCAATCTTCACGAGGCATGAAAGAAGTAGCCATATGGATGAAAAACAGCCGCCTGAAACTTAACTCAGACAAAACGGAAGTGCTCATCCTCGGATCTTCCCCCTGGGACGACTCATGGTGGCCTTCGGACCTAGGCTCCGCACCCATACCCACTGACCACGCACGCAACCTAGGCTTCATCCTGGACTCCTCCCTCTCGATGACCAGACAAGTCAACGCCGTCTCATCCTCCTGCTTCATAGTACTTCGTATGCTCACAAAAATCTTCCATTGGATCCCCACCGAGACAAGAAAGACTGTCACCCACGCACTGGTTACGAGTCGTCTAGACTACGGAAACACCCTCTACGCTGGAATTACAGCCAAACTAGAGAAAAAACTCCAACGCATCCAAAACGCATCGGCGAGACTCATTCTGGACATCCCTCGCCGTGATCACATTACCGGCCACCTGAAAGACCTCCACTGGCTTCCCGTCAACAAGAGAATAACTTTCCGTCTCCTCACCCACGCACACAAGGCCCTCTACAAACTAGGACCCGAATGCCTCAACACCCGACTATCCTTCTATACACCCAACCGCCAATTAAGATCCTCCAATCAAGGCCTCGCCGCAGTCCCGTGTATCCAAAGATCCACCATGGAAGGTAGATCCTTCTCCTACTTAGCGGCCAAAACCTGGAACTCACTCCCCACCCACATCCGCCTCACACAGAACCACATCTCCTTCAGAAAAGAACTTAAAACCTGGATATTCGATAAATAATGAACCCCCTCCCCAAGCGCCTTGAGACCATCTGGGTGAGTAGCGCGCTATAAAAATTCTTGAACTTGAACTTGAACTAGGATGCAGCATGTATGAAATTAGCAATACGTTCTATCTATATATATTTGCAGGGTGCAGTTTATTAAAAAAAGTTGGGCACTTACTTTTAAGATTTACATGTCCTGGTAGTGAAAAATACTAAGGGGCACATTAGGATGGTGGGCAGACTTTGTCCGCCCGCCATCCCGTCGTACAAAGGGACCACCCGCCATAAGGTTGGGGGTCCCGTGGCTGCCAATAGGATACGCCTGCCACAGTGGCAGGCACATCCTGCATTCCTAACATTGTGGCGGGCGGTGCACTCAGCACCGCCTGCCATAATGCCAGGAAGGCATGCTGTGCACTTCCATGCACAACATGGCAGGTGCCTGCCATGTTGTGCACGGAACTGCAGGGGGTACCATGTGCACCCCCCACTCTCCCAGAGTCCCTGGGCGCCCGCAACGGGCCCCAAAGCAGACTCTGCATGCCTTTCCGTGGTGGCCACAGAAAGGCATTTCAAACCCCACATCCTAATGTGGCTGGCGATGTCTTTCAGACACCACCACCATATAGAACCCTTTTCCGCCCGGTCAAACTGCACTGCTGCTACCAGAGGACTGCCCTGCTGCTTGAGGCCTGCCTTATTCCTCAAACGACTGCCATGCTGCTATCAGAGGACTGAGCTGCTGCTTGAGACCTCCCTGGGTTTTTAGAGGTCTGCCTTTCTGCTTGAGACCTGCTCTTGAAGGAGAGACGACTATCTCCTTGATCCTAGGACTATCAGAGTGACCCCAAGGGTTAGGTGGCTGACCTCCTCTTCTGAGCTGCTGGGACACAACAAGCTCTAGAGACCTCTTTACAACTGCCCAGCTCACCTGCTGCCCTGGCCTTGCCTGAATCTGCAACTGGACCTACCTGAGCCCTGCAGAACTCTTCTGAAGTGAGATCCTAATCCCAAAGGTGTGCCTTCCCAGGTCTCTGGCCCTTGGCTGGCATGAGATCAGCTGTTCCTATGAAGAAAGGGAGAAATCCTGAAGTATTGGGTTTTTCACAATCTGTGAACAGACCTATTTGTGACAAGATTTTGCCACCATGACGACCGCCGACGCGAAGCTCCAATGAACCCAACTTTTCAAGCTACAGTGACCAACAGTTACGGCCGCCAATACAAGACCTGCATTTCACGCCACTGCAGTGACAGCCCACGATGAACGCTAACATGAAACTTCAGGAACAAACGTCCGCAATGTACGACTGGATCTTTGCACTACATCGATGGCTATCCGCAACACCCGGACTTTTCTTCATGCTACAGCAACAACCATCCGTGGTGCTCTGCTCGCTCCATAAAGCCTCCTCCATCATGAACAGGACTCTTCATGCCAGACTTTGAGAAGGTAACTTTTTCAGCAGGACTAACCTAATCACTGTATCCCACCTACACTCCATTGCAGTCGGCATTAACTTGTGACTTTCCTCCGGTCTAACATGACCAGATAACACGAATGAAGCTTTGTGCTTTTAGGTGGTATAATTACTTGAATCTTTAAAATTGCATATCTTCAGTTCTACTGATTGAATTTTGTCATTTTGGTCTCATTTTATTTATTAACATTTACTCTATTTTTATAAATTGGTGTTCACATTTTCTAGTTTTGTTTTTTCACTTAATTGCTGTTTGAGTGCTGCATAAATACTTAACACGTCACCTCTAAGTTAAACCTGACTGCTTTTTTTGTCAAGCTATCAAAGGGTTAAGCACAAGTTAATTTAATGACTTTTGTGGTTCACCCTGACAGGGATTGTATTTGTTGCATGAGAAGGGTCTTCACCCCCCTCAATCTATAACCCAAAAGTGGTAGTTCATATGTTTGCCTTGGCAAACAAACAAAAAGTTGTGTACCTTAGTTACCTTAGGACATGAGTTATAATTGCCAGAGATAATCATTACTGGTGAATATTAGTGGTTTCATATGTTTAAAACATTGCATTGTCACTGAAATTGTCAGTTAACTATAACGCTACCACATAACAAAAGTATTTGTAAAGTGAACGTTCACCCAGAATGGCCTCTTGGTGCTGAATAACAGACGTTTATTTTTATCCAACTCAATTGTACTCATTTCATCAACCTCAGAAGAATGAAAGGCTGAGTGGACACACAGGTATTTGAACCTGTGACCATGCAGTCAAACACAGGCCCCTGCAGTGGACGCATTAGTCCACTAAGCCACCAGACCCAGCATTAACCTACATTTCCCAGTGGATTTCTAGATTTTTTTAACATAAAGTACTATTTTAATACCATACGTAAATCCAACCCCTGCCATGCATAGACGTCTGCTGTGCACAGCATAGGGCTGGCCACAGGGCCTGGCTTCTGATCAGGCCCTACATCCAACCTTTCAGAGATAGCCAACCCTACTCTGTGCACAGCCTTTGGCTGTACTCAGGAGGGGGTCGTCCACTGGCATCCACCCCCATGTTCCAGATATCATTTGGTTGTATGTAGTAGGGGGATAGCTGGCATGGGTTTGGCAACGGGGGCCTGGCATGTGAGCAGGCCTGCTTCAAAACTCCCACAGGCAGCCAATGCTAAACTGTGCACAGCTTTTGGCCTTGCAGGGGGTGAGGTTGGTGAGCATCTAACGTAGTAGAGCTGTCCCCCCTACCGTAGTCACTTGAAACCTCGGTGATCCCTTCTCCCGAGGCCTTTTTTTAAGGAAAGGGGCATGTGGCTCTCCTTCGTGAGCCACTTCAGGCCCCGGCGTTCCCATTTCCAGGGGGCCAAAAGATATTTGTAGAGGATGGCCCTTTCTTAAATATAGGTTAGGGGGTTACAAAACCCCACTCCCAAGCCTTAGCAGGCCATGAGGACACCATCACCCGGGGACGGACGCCATAAAAAAGCAGAAGGGGCTGTGATGGCCCCGGGGATCCCATCCCCCAGGGCCTGCATGACATTAAAATGGAGGGGCTGAACGGCTCCCTTCCCTGAGCCATATTAGGCCCATGAAGCCCATCCCTCGAGATCAATCAACATGGTGAAGAGGAGGGGAGCACACAGCCGCTCTACCGAGCTATATGATGCCTAGCTTACCTCATCTCCCGGGGTCAAATGCCATAAAAAAGGGGAAAAACATGTGTGACACCCTTCCAAAAGCCATATTAGGCCCCAGGAAACCCATCCTTAGGGCCGAATTGCATTATTAAGGGGAGGGGGACATGCAGCCCTCCCTCTCCAAGACATCTTGGGTCCCAGGGACTCGACGTGGTTGGTGCCCTGTTGCCCACCTGGGCAACCACAAGTTGGGGGCAGCGTGTGGAGACCTAGGGCCCCGGTAGCCCAGCCAGCTCCCTGCATAGTGCAGAAGCCGGCATTGCTCCCACCCACAGGGAGTAGCTGTTTATGCATGCTTCCACCGGGCAAGAGCAATATCTGTTTCCCTGCCGCAGGATTATGGGTAGAGAAACAGAACTCTGCTCCCACAAAACAACAACATTTACATAAGAAGAATTTGAGATATTGAATTTGAAAGATTTTAGGTAAAATAGCGACAAAAAGCAAAAAACACTTATTTGGGAATCTATTAGCACTGGACCAAGACAAAGTAAAACGTTCAGGCAGCTCGTGATGCAGGGCGTACCGGCTGCAGGGACCCAGTTAGGCTTGCTGAACCAAAATACGTTAATTCTACTTGTGGAGAGCTTGCGTGGATCCGCGTCAAAGATGTGTTGCGCAGTTGAGGTGATGTGTTGGTTACAAAGTGCGGTGAGTCTGCGGTGCGAGGTCCTGATGCATTGACGTTGAGGCTCCTGTTGACGGGGCTTGCCATGAGAAGTTGGTATCAAAGATGCGGGGCACAGCAGAGCCGATGCATAATTTCTGATGAGCGGTGAAGTTGCAATGTGGAGATCTGGTGTCGTAGTCTAGGCTGCCGCTGGCGAGGGATGTGAGGAGCTTGCGCCGGGTAAAGCATTGCGCGGTACCAGTTCCGAAGGCTGTGCTTGGGTCCCAGAAGCGGGAGGATGCGGCGGTACGAATCTTTTGCGACTGGTCCAATCCACACAACTGTGGCGATGCATCTAGATGCTTGAGTATGCGCTGCTCAGCCAAGGAGATGCATCAGTACTGCTTGGGGATGCGTCACTCAGCAGAGGATGCGTTGGCTCCGCTGGAGATACACCTTAAGGACACTTCCAGGGGTCTAGGACTGGGGTAGCAACACTTGGCAGGGCAGACTCACACATGGCAGAGTCTAGGTGCAGATTCCGGTTGGTTAGAAGTCTTTTTATTTCCCTGAGACTTCAGATCAGAATGCCAACCAGCTAGCCCTTGGAGTCACTCTGTGTTCAAGTGATGCAGGCCTAGTCCTTCATACCCAGGCAGGAAGGCAACAGGCCAGCAGATCAGCATGGCAAAACTGGAGTCCAGCTAACAAATATTCCAGAGGCGCGTGACATACCCTTCAGCAGCACAGCAGTCCTTCTTCCTGGCAGAGTTTTCTCAGGTCCAGAAGTGTACTGAAGCTATGGTATCTGAGGTTCAGTACTTATACCCAGTTGTGCTTTTGAAGTGGGGGAGATTTCAAAGACAGATCTTTGACATGCACAGATGTTTCCCCTTCATGCCCTAGCTCCAGACTCACTACTGGGGGGTATGCACCCCTATGTGTGGGGACAGGACAGTCCCTATTAAGGTGTAAGTGAGGCTGGGTCCAGCTCCTTCCTCCCATTCAGCCAGTATACCCCATCAAGACACACCTAAGTTCCCCTTGTATGTGGCTATCTAGGGAGATACACAAAGCCCAACTGTCACTCAGCCCAGACATGTAGTCAGAGACCGGCAGTAGCCACCAAAAGGCTAAAGTAAGAAAATGCCTACTTCCAAAAAGTGGCATTTTCAGAAATACAATTTAAAAATCGACTTCACCATAAGTTTGGATTTTAAATTGTGATTCCAGAGACAGCAAACCAATAGAATCAATCTTTTAACAAGTGGTAGTTATACTTATAAAATGTAATCAAGTAATCCCAATGTTATCCTACTGGAGAGATAGGTCTTGCAGTAGTGAAAACGATTTTTAGAGTAGTTTTTCACTACCAGAACAGCTAAACCTATAAGTGCATGTCCTGCCATTTACATACAGTGTACCGGTCCTCTAGGTTGCACAGGGCCTACTTTAGGGCTGACTTATTTGTGTAGAAAAGTGAAGGTTTGTGTTTGACCAAGGTTTTGTGCCAGGTCAAAATGGCAACAATGTTAACTGCACAAACAGGCTCTGCAATGCAATAAGTGCTGCAGCCCCAATAGTAGTATTTAATTTACAGGCCTTTGGCACATGTAGTGGATTTTACTAGGGACTTGTAAGTAAATTAAATATGGCAATCGGGTATGAGGCAATATTACAACGTTTAGAAGAGAGAGTGTATGCACTTTAGCACTGGTTAGCAGTGGTAAAGTGGCCAGAGTCCTAAGGCCAACAAACGCGAGGTCAGAAAAAGTGGAGGAGGAAGTCAAAAGTGTAGGAGAGCAGGGTCTGCTTCCTATGGTTACCCCAACTTTCTGCTGTGATTCTCTGGTTTTTCGACTTTAGTGTGGCTGTGGACCTACTAATCAGGCACATAGCCCAGCTGTTCTCTCTCTAAATTGATACCATGTACTTTAGGTACATACCAGATTGGTTACTGGGTCACCCTTGTGAGCTCCTGTATAGTGTACCATAGGCACCCAGGGCATAGGTGCACCCTAGGCCTACCAGGGGCTGCAGCATGTATTGTGCCACCCCTGGTTTGCCTTCCAAACTGACACCACAGTTCTGTTCACACAGCCTGGGTAAGGTTGTGTAATCACCCCTTACTTAGATATAGTATATCTATATCTATATCTATATCTATATCTATATCTATATATATATATATATATATATATATATATATATATATATATATATATATATATATATTCACAGAAAAAACCATAGGTTATAGTCGATATATAGTTAGGAATTTGCATTTACAAAACCTTGAAAATTCAATGAAAAAACCATAGGTTTTAGGCCATATATAGTTAGGGATTTGCATTTACAAAACCTTATTTTACTCGCATAAAACCATTGAAATTCCATATATAGTTAGATGCGCTAACTATATATCGCGCACCCGCAATCCACTGCTGATGATGTCACATATTACATCATTCATGACATGGTCAGTGACATCACTGATGACATCACTGATGACAACTCAAATGACATCACTGATGACAACATCCAGTGACTGTATGTTTCTGTAAAGTTAAAATATGTCTTACATATTGAAGAATGAGTGGATGTATAAGTGTCTGGATGAAGGATTTAGTAGGTGCATGACTGATTGTATGAGGGAGTGATTAAATGTGTCTCACTGAGTGCAAGGATTAGTGATTAAACTGTATTAATTTGTGCATCATTATATCTGTTGTTCTGTAAACTGCTGCATGTGTTGATCAGTAGCTATATGAATAACTATATGGGTTATTGATTGGTTGCCCAAGTATTTGTATGGGAAGCTGAGTGTGTGTGTATGGGTGGCTGGGAGGTGTGTGACTCTGTGCATAGATGTGTAAGCAGTTGATTCACTAGGTGTATGAGTTCAAGAGTGCATGTGGAAACAGCTATATGGGCGGTTGACTGTGTGCATGAGTGTATTGGTGAGTGAATGGATATCTCAGTGCTACATGTCAAAGTAAGTACATATGTAAAACACAGTACATGTGAGAGTTAACATATATAAATAACTGTGCATAAGAGCCAGTGAATGTGTGAGTGGCTGTCCTGATCATTGTGAACATGTATCAAGGATTGTATAAGAGAGTAAATATGTGTTAGAATATGTTTCAATAAGTAAGGTGTGTATAACTGTATAGTAGAGGAATTGGAGGTGTGTTTGATTCTTTGCATGACTGTCTAGGTGTATGAGTAACTCCATGGATGAGTGACAGTCTGTGAGTGTCTGTTTTCACTGAGTGTATCTAAGGATATATCAGAGTCTGTAGAGGTTCATCGTATTAACACATGAATGATGTCATCTGTGATGTTGTCAGTGATGTCATTTGAGTTGTCATCAGTGATGTCATCAGTGATGTCATTTGAGATGTCATCAGTGATGTCATTTGAGTTGTCATCAGTGATGTCATCAGTGATGTCACTGACATTGTCATGAATGATGTAATATGTGACATCATCAGCAGTGGATTGCGGGTGCGTGATATATAGTTAGCGCATCTAACTATATATGGAATTTCAATGGTTTTATGCGAGTAAAATAAGGTTTTGTAAATGCAAATCCCTAACTATATATGGCCTAAAACCTATGGTTTTTTCATTGAATTTTCAAGGTTTTGTAAATGCAAATTCCTAACTATATATCGACTATAACCTATGGTTTTTTCTGTGAATTTGAATGGTTTTTTAATAGCAAATATGAAAAGCTTTAAAATGTCAAGTACGTGATAGATAAAAACATTTTCGTATTTATGCACGCTGATGTGCTTTGAACGCTGCCCCCCTCCCCTCTTTTCTCTTAGTAGTACTCTCTCTTTGCAGATAGTGAAGAGTAGTTAACGCAGGCCTTTACCCCCGTTGTAATCCGTCCTGCCTGCTTGTCTCTCCATTTGATTGATTATTATCCAAGCATTTACTGTTTTACAATTGATTCTCTTTGGTTCATTCTCTATTTACAAACAGCACAAAGTCGCAATACTCTGTTTAGTCTTTGCAGATCGTGAAAAATCGTGTAAAAAAATAAAAGTAATCGAGCAAAATCAGTAGGCCACTAATTGGATCTCTTTTTGACCTCGCTAAAATAGAAATATTATAAACAACCCTTCATGAGAAATACGAAAATAGTGAGATGAACTGAGCTCCACACCATGAGGGCTGCAAGACAGCTCGGCTCCGTCACCCATCCCGCCCAAAATAACGACAAACCCTATGCAAATATTAAAAATATAGACAACACACCAGCAAAGAAACAGGGTAAAACATTTTATTAAATAACTATTTACATAACGTTGGTTTATAAGATGATGTCAGTAGTGGACCGATGTGTGAATAGGTCGGAAGCAGCACAAGGCGCCAAGATCCGGATGGAAAGTCCTGGATGTTGGGTGCCATAGTTCAGAGTTCTGAGTTTGAGCCTTTTTCAATGCCTGTGCTTTGTTGTTTCCCCTCCATCAAAACCAAAAAAAAAATATAAAACTGTGCAAAAATACAAACAAATCAAAAAATGTTTACAAAAGCAGTGCTTGTAAGACTGTCTGAAGCTTATTTCCACCTACTGCAGCTTCACTATTCTCAAAGTAAGTGAGGGTCGTTTGTGGACCTGACTGCATTTGAAAACAATGTTATATGGTACCTCCCTAAACCGCTTGACGGAGGCCCCCGAGGGGCGGTGTGATGGCACGGACTCGGAGAAGACGCTTGGCTCCGACCCCCTCCCCAAGTCTTATAGCACTGGTGTAGCCTGAGATCGCCCCCGACATAGGCGGCCGGCTCCCGGGGTCCGGCGGAACTTTTTGCCTTTTGATGACTCTTCTATTCTGGACTTTGTCCCACAATCCGTTTGACCTGAAGACACGCTGTAGTGGGGCGCCCCTTTACCGTTTTAGTTGCCATTCCGCCCGCTTTTGCTACACTGTGCCTCTTCCGCCATTCAGCTGTTTACCGCCCGCTCTTGCGACTACAGCGTCTCGCTCACCATGTAGTTGAGTTGCTCCCGCTCTTGCAGTGCAGCGATAGGCGGCTGCCACAGGACTCTCAAAATGGCGGCCGGCTCTTCGGTTTTGGGCCTGGTCCACTAAAATGGCCCTGGGACACCTTGGAACTCGGACGCTTCCCTGATAGGGCTTGGGTCCCATTCTCGAAAGCGTCCCCTCAGCCGTGAAGATTCTACAAAAGTCTTGGGGGCCCCCGGCTCCCGCAGGCTTCTGGTGGGGAGCGGCTGCCATGTCTGCTCGTGGAATGGCCACGACGGAGCTACGAGATGGTAGTGCTCTCATGTTGACGCCAGCTTTAGTCTGAAACATCCAGAAACACTGTAGACTACCAATTCGATCAGTTCCGGTAGCGCCCCAACATGACCCGGAAGAGAAGAACTTGCCCTCCCCTCTTTGACTGATGGTTCTTGTTGCCTGTCCCCTCTGTTGTCATTTAACAGAACTTTTTGGACTGCTGAAAGGGGTTGTGTTCCGAACGCTGGTTGGTGGAGACATTTTGACTATATTCTTGACCTACGTTGTCGCGTAATGCGTTATATGACACGCCGCGTTAGCGCACCCGGAAGTGATCCGGGGCGCGGCGCGCAGCGCGTAACGTAAGCATAACAGGTCATGTGACTTGTTAATAAAACTTTTCATTGGTTCATTTTACTTTTGTTATTTTAATGATGAAAAGCTTGGTCATATGACCTAACAATTACGCTTTTTATTGTTTTCGAACATTATTTTTTTTTAAACATATATGTTATAATATTCCAGACTAATGTACTTTCCCGGAAAATTTACAACTGTCCTGCAAGTAAAATATATTCCTTTTTCGAGAAAAAGGGCGTTTCTTCGTTCCATGACGGAGCCGTTGAGTAAAAGAGACTCGGCCTGCTGTCTTAGTCGCCGATACGCCTGATTATCAGATTCTTATCGATCACTTTATGTTGCAGGAGTGGAAAACACAACTGCCCTTGACCATTTATCTTTACTGCGCTCCTACGTATTATACCTTTTATCCGTCATGTAATTGGACTGCTTTATTTCACTTGCCTTTTACTGATTCGAAAACAGTGACTAAAAGTAAAAACTTTACCAATGTAAATACTACTACCGTGTTTTGTTTTAAAAACCTTTATTGTGAAAATGTCAGTATACAAATACGGGCCTATAACCACGTGGGCCGGCCACGGAGCAAACTGAAATCGTATATGATGAGGAGACATTTACACTGTAGAGGAACGTAACGAGCGGGCCATTAGGTTGCAAGAACTAAGGTGTCTAACAGTTGCGGAATCGGTGGACGTACATTTTGTAATTAAAATAAGACAGGGCCACTTACAATAACATTTTCTAGATATACATTTGCGGGCAAGGAGTTACGAGTCCCATTTATACCGGCGCCATTTTGGGCGAGGCCGGGCAGGTCCAAGATATAGTCAAAATGTCTCCACCAACAATCGGCCAGACCAGAACCCCTTTCGGCCCTTTATGCTACAAGATGGTGTCTTCTATTCAGAAAATATTGTTGGCAGCATTTTGAAAGGAAAGATAAACCGCCGTTCTCCTAGTGAGTCTCACATTGTTACATTTAGGAAGAATGTTGAAGAGTAATATGTGGAAAATCTGAAGCCATTTTTCTACAAACTCTCAATCAGCCTAAGTCATGGGCGATCTTTGTCCACACCAGGGCAATAGTGAAGCTGCAGCAGGTGCAAAAGAGCTTCAGACAGTCTTACAAGCACTGCTTTTCTAAACATTTTTTTGTATTTTTGCACAGTTTTATATTTTTTTTTTGTTTTTGATGGAGGGGAAACAACAAAAAACAGGCATTGAAAAAAGCTCAACAGTGCAGGGCGCCTTGTGCTGGTTCCGACCTATTCACACATCGGTCCACTACTGACATCACCTCATAAGCCAACGGGGCACCCCACACTGACTTTCGGCGCAGCATTGTAGGATGGCCACACCAGTGCGGCAACTTGCTGGACACCACCTCGGTGCCATCCGGATCTCGGAGCGTTCGAGTCACTGTACCGCAAGAGTGACCGGAACTCAGCTGGTCACACCGTCTTTCGGCGCAGCATTGTAGGATGGCCATACCAGTGAGCCAACTTGCTGGACACCACCTCGGTGCCATCCGGATCTCGGCGCGTTCGAGTCACTGTACCGCAAGAGTGACCGGAACTCAGCTGAACACGCCGTCTTTCGGCGCAGCATTGTAGGATGGCCACACCAGTGCAGCAATTTGCTGGACACCACCTTGGGCAACAGTGAAGCTGCAGCAGGTGCAAATAAGCTTCAGACAGTCTTCCAAGCACTGCTCAGAACTCTCAACTATGGCACTCAACATCCAGGACTTGCCATTCGGATCTTGGCGCCTTGTGCTGGTTCCGACCTATTCACACATCAGTCCACTACTGACATCACCTCATAAGCCAACGGGGCACCCCACGCCGACTTTCGGCACAGCATTGTAGGATGGCCACACCAGTGCGGCAACTTGCTGGACACAACCTCGGTGCCATCCGGATCTCGGCGCGTTCGACTCACTGTACCGCAAGAGTGACCGGAACTCAGCTGGACACGCCGTCTTTCGGCGCAGCATTGTAGGATGGCCACACCAGTGCGGCAATTTGCTGGACACCACCTCGGTGCCATCCGGATCTCAGCGCGTTGTGCTGCCTTCGGCCTATTCGCACATCGGTCCCCTACTGACGCCGCCTCACGTGCCAACGGATTTTCTACGCTTTTTGTAGCCCTATGCCGCATAACAGGTCATGTGACTTGTTTATAAAACTTTTCATTGGTTCATTTTACTTTTGGTTTCCTAAAGATGGAAGGCTTGGTCATATGACCTAAAAATAACACTTTTCATTGGTTTAGAACATTTTTTTTTCCCAAACGATGAAAGCCCCACCTTGTTTCTGGATGTTTCAGACTAAAGCTGGCGTCAGCATGAGAGCACCACCATCTCGTAGCTCCGTCGTGGCCATTCCGCGAGCAATCATGGCAGCCGCTCCCCACCGGAAGCCTGCGGGAGTCGGGGGCCCCCAAGACTTTTGTAGAATCTTCACGGCTGAGGGGACGCTTTTCGAGAATGGAGCCCAAGCCCTAGCAGGCAAGCGTCCGAGTTCCAAGGTGTCCCAGGGCCATTTCAGTGGACCAGGCCCAAAACCGAAGAGCCGTCCGCCATTTTAAGAGTCATGTGGCAGCCGCCTATCGCTGCACTGCAAGAGTGGGAGCAACTCAACAACATGGTGAGCGAGACGCTGTAGCCGCAAGAGCGGGCGCAACTCAGCTGGATGGCCGCCACCTGGGGAGGCCCGTTCACGCCGCCTCCCCCACGCCCCCCCGCCCCCCGGGCCGCCCCACGCCAATTTTCGGAGCAGCATTGTAGGATACCAAAACCAGTGCGGCAGTTTACTGGACATCACCTGGGTGCCATCAACATCTCAGCGCGTTCTGCTGCCTTGGGACTATTCGCACAACAGACCGCTACTGACGAGGCCTCCCCCCGCACCACCCGGGACGCCCCACGCCAATTTTCGGAGCAGCATTGTAGGATACCAAAACCAGTGCGGCACCCAGGCGACATCACCTGGGTGCCGTCCAGAACTCAGCACGTTGTGCTGCCTTGGGACTATTCGCACAAAAGACAGCTTCTGACAATTGTTGCTTTTTTTGGTGAAAAATGTTTAAATATTTTTACAGTTTTTGTTCCGTTCATTATATTTAAAAGTTAATAAAGTTTTATAATCTTACTTTGTTGGAGTGTTATAAAAAAAATTTTAAACGGGTGAATGGGGCCTTGAATCAGGTTATTGTCATGTGTGGGCTTTGCAAGTGTACTGCTACAGGATCGGACATTTCAAACTCAAATGCACGTTCTTTTTCTTACCTTTCCGAAGCATGGAGCGCAATAGCAGGCAGAGAAAGGGTGATGCAAGTGTTGAACACTGCCTAGCCTGGAAGTTGCTGGCAGTGCCCCCCCCCCCGCCCGCTCCTGAAAGAGGACACACACACACCGCCGCCCCGAGTACTTCACAGAACTTTAAAAGACCATGCGCTTGTTTATGAGGCTTAAATGGTTTATCACCCCTTCTAGAACCCCTGCATCGACCCTCTGACGTTTCCTGGAAGAATTACCACGTAACACAATACCAAGCCCTGTCAGCTGAAACCCCCGAGGAATCATGGGGCATATTATCAAGGGGGTTTATCTCCGCTTTTTTGGCTTTAAAAGCCAAGAAAGCGGAGATAAAATTATCTCCCTATTACCAAGCTGTCGCTAAAACCAGTTAGTGACAGCTAAAAGGAGATAGCGACCATCGTGGGCCCCGCTTTGCATGTCAGTGATAGTGCCCTGAGCAGTTCTTAGCCATGTTATCCAATGGGAGGTGGATAACATGGCTAAGAGCATTTGCTCGATAATACATGAATATCGCTGACTTTTCTGCGATATTCATGCATTGCGGCCGTTTTTTATCGCATTTGCGATAAACCTTGCTAATAGCAAGGTTTATCTGCGATAAAAATCGCCGATGTGCGGCGATAATTTTTGTCTCTAAACAAGTTAGAGACAAAAATTATCGCTAGTTGTTGGTAATATGCCCCCGGGTTTTTGCTTGCAGAAATCGGGAGGCGGGAGACTAGCACTGAAATCAGTAGTCTCACGCCTGAATCGGGAGGGTTGGCATGTCTGGATTCTCTACAGCTGGGGCCATAAACTACATCCGCAGGGGTAGGTGATAGCCTGGGACCAGCCTGGCATCTAAAATGGCTGCCGTGCACGACAAAATTGTGGCATTGGAAAAAAGGCAAGATGGCGCAGACAATGTTTATCAATAAGGATTCATTTATAACAAAAAATTTTATCGCAGTGACAAATTGGCGGTCAACACTTCCTGATTTCCATCGAATCGAACGTTAACAGGCGTCACGCAGCAAAAAAAATAAAAAGCTCACGCACAGCCGCTGGAAGAGATGTATCAACATATATGAGCCTCCTCAGCCACCCTCATGAAACATAGGGGATTAGGATACGTCTCCCGCACCCCCTTATACCTAGTAATTTAATTAAAACGAAGCACAAAATGGCAAATTCTCGTTTCGCTACCAGTTTGCGGCCCAGTTGGCGGCCCGTGAAGCGCTTCTACCGTGAAAAATCTTTTTTTTTTTATTTTCCCCACGGGACCCTTTAATAACCCCAACATCATTCCTAGGGGGTCAAGAGGGGTCTACCTTGCCCCCTTTCATTAAATTCCCCCTTCGTTTTTCACCTCTTCTTCTCTCTCGATCCTACCGAGAGATAAGATGGCGGCCGCTCCGGACTGTTTAGAATGTTGACAGACACGGGGGAGCCAATCAGCTTCGCATCGCAAAGTTCCGTTTCGCGAAAAGTAAGCGAACCGGAGCGCAGCCTGGAGCGCTGTTACAGATATATATCTTGATTTAAACGTTAATTTCTCAAAAACTACTGGAGCACATACATTGAGACCTAGCAAAGGCACATCGGGCTAACAGTCCCTACAATTTTGCCAAGTTTCGTGCAAATCCATTCAGCCGTTCGAGCTAAAAGTGAGTCCAACCGCCCTATGGAAATTAACATGGGAAAAACGCGTTTTGGGACCCCCCTTTTTTCTCGGCCCCCCCTCGACAAAACCCCCCCAAATTTTCAAGGGCTGCTCAGAAACAAAATGTGCCATTTTCCTGAAAATTTCAGCCGATTCCGTCCACAAACGCCAAAGTTATTAGACATAGAATTTTCAAAAATCCCATAGGGAATAAATCCTAACTATATATACCTACTGGCGATAGCCAGTAGGTAATATATATATATATATATATATATATATATATATATATATATATATATATATATATATATATATATATATATATATAGACACATATACACCTATAAGTCACTCCTATGGCAGGCCTTAACAATCTTGGAGGCAGAGTGCTTGGTTTTATGTGAGAGGGTGCCCTAGCATGAGCTGAGCCCCTCTGCAGCTTTCGGAACCATCTCCTTATAGCTGTTCTATGATATAGCCATACCATATACTCTTAAGTGCATTATAATCCTCGCAGTTGATGCTGACTTTGGTTTGGCTTTATCAAAACATGTTGTGTAAGGTGTCAAAGACTTTGGAATACTACCCGGCACCAGTTCTGGTGGTGGGGGTAGCATTCCACCCTTCTAGAGGGAGAAGACATGTAGTTACTGGTTTATCCCGTTAAAGTTAAACAGAGGGCGTGGCCAAGATGGCGGGCTGAGAGGACGCTCTTGCCGTGAGCTCCCGAGCCCCTGGAAAACCTGCACCTTTCTACACCGCTGATCTCCCCCGGATCGAGCGGAAAACGCACCCAGTACTCCCCGTGGTGGTGTGGAGCAGTCCGCAGCCCTCAGTTTCCTTGCTGCGGCGGCGGAGCCGCTTGAGAACCGGCCGCGGCGAGGGCCGCCGGAGGACTCGCTGGAAGACCCGAGGACCCCTCGATCGCGAGGCCTCGGTAACCCAACGAAGGGAGCCAGTAGCACGGAGTGGACCAACAAATTGCGGGCAACTCGACACCGCGACCGTCCCCGTTGTGATCTGGGACGACCCTCCTCGGCGGAGCGGAGCTGCATTAGCGGTGGGAACGGAGGCGGAGCCGACAGGAAGTAGCTACGCAAGCCCGGGGATCAGGTAGGCCGCGAGGCCTGCACCACGTGGCCCGGCCCTAAGCCCCGCCTTTAACCGCTGCTAGGCGCTGCCAGGCCCTCCGGCGCCCACGGTCGCTTTCGCGGCCCGCGAGACCTACCCCTCTCCGGCTCCAACTGCTGCACGACTCGCAAGACTGCCCCCAGCTGTGTGATAATTGAGTGGACCAGTGGGGAAGGACTGCTGCGATCCCCGAGAACGGGCCTAGCCAGAATCACCGGATGTGGGTTCTGGGGCGATCACTGGAAGGACTGTCCAGTAGGGCCGTCTGTGTACCGGTAGTCCCCGACTTCAGTTTTGTGCATAGTCCGGGAGACGAGACTACGCCACACCAGCGCTGGTTCCCCGGGCTGGAGCGGACGGCCATTTTGGACGGGAGCGGAGCGGTTGCATCAACCTCTTGGAGCTGCCCTCACTCGCGGCGTGCGGGGGCACCTTAGTGGGAGTGGACCCACATCGGCACGAGCAGTGTTGATTGCCACCCACTGCTGCACTGCTGCCCCGGCCTGTATCGCCTCCTCGCCTCGGCACGCAGGCTTTTGTGATCCCCACCCCTCCACGATGTCGAACGCCAGGGGACAGAAGAAGGGCGAACGGACTTTGCCGGACATGCTGGGAAGAGGCGCCCCGAGGCAAGACAGGAACCAACCTGCTCCGAGCCCCCCGACTAGTTCTCGGGGCACAGAAGGCGGGGAGCCCCCGATGACTAGATCATTCCTGGAGTCCCTGTTCAGCTCCTTGAGGGAGGACTTTCAGGCCTTGAAGAAAGAAGTGGCCGGGGAGGTCCGGGAGGTCCGGAGAGAGGTGGACTCCCTGGGAGAGCGAGTGAACACGGTGGAGGTGGCTGGCCACTCCAGGGACGAGGAAATCACCCACTTGCAACAGGAGGTCCTGAGGCTGAGGGACCAGCAGATCGATCTACAAGCCCATGCCGAAGACCTTGAAAACAGGTCCAGACGGAACAACATTAGGGTCCGAGGAGTTCCATCCAACGAGGAGGATGAAGACGCGGCCGCCTACTTAGGAGTCCTGTTCCGTGAAATTCTGGGAGAGTCCGAAGACTTCCCAATTCGGATCGACAGAGCGCACAGAGTTGGATGGCCTAGCAGGGCCTCAGCGCCTCCTACGGACATTTTAGCCTTCCTGCCAGATTTCCCCTTGAAGGAGCGGATTCTTCATGAGGCACGGCGGCAACAGCCTTTCCGCTTCAGAGATCACCCGGTGGCTCTCTACCAGGACCTGTCCGCAATAACACTGCAGAAACGGAAGGCCTTTAAAATTGCTATGGACTTCTTGAGGGAACATGGCACACAGTACTCGTGGGGACACCCCTTCCGCCTCATCTTTCGCTGGAATGGAACTTTGCGCCAGCTCCGGTCCCTCCAGGATGTATGCGGGGTGCTGGGAATCACAGCATCGGACACGGACACCCCGGCGCCTCGTCGCAGGCGGAGCACGCGAGATGGCTGGCAATTGGTCGGGGAACGGCGATCCCCGCCGCCCACGAGACCTGACTCGCCTACAATTCAGGCAGAAATGTCCAGCGCCATACAGGAGGCCTCCAGGAGTACGGCGAATGGCGATGTGGCCTTGACGGCCTGAACTTGCTCCGGGGGGAGTCTGCAGTAGCCTATCTTCATCGCAGGTGCGGGGGTTCCGGGGGTGGGGGGTGGCGGGGGCGATGGAGGTGGTGGCTGGACGTCCACTTGAACAACTTTCCACGGCCTTGTCGGTTGAGGACCGGACTGGGACAATGAAGTATTCTGACTGGTTTGGGGTGAGGGAGGTGGGCAGGGGAGTTGAACGGGCGAGTTTGGAGTTTGGGGGTTCACTGGGAAGCGGGGAAGAAGGGGGGAGTGTGGGGTTCCAGGGAGGGGGGGTTTACACAGTTGGGGGTTCGGGGGTTCGGGGACTGTACTGTGCTACGGGGAGGTTTGCTTTCACTGTGTGCTGGGGCCGCTCGCTGCTGCCTTTGAGTTTAGTCCGGTGGGCCTTGGCCGCCTTGATGAGCGTTTTCTGGTATTCCCCTCACTGATGGCCCTTAAGATTGTTACCTTGAATGTGAAGGGGCTGAATAACCCGGTTAAACGGAAGGCTGTACTGTCCCTCCTGGAGGACTCACAGGCAGACATCTGTTTTCTACAGGAGACCCATCTGCTAGCTAAAGACTGTCACAGGCTACGGACCCCAAAGTTCCCCACGCAGCTTTTCTCTTCCTGCGCTTCCAAGACGGCAGGGGTAGCGCTCATGATATCTAGGAGGTTCAAAGGGGAGGTCATGCAAAAGGTAGCGGAACAGAAGGGGAGGCTCTTGGCGTATAGAGTCAGGGTAGGGGGTCTGGTGTTCACTATAGGCTCCATATATAGCCCCAATGATCATCAGGATCAGTTTCTACACAGGGCACTGGAAGACGTGACATCCACTCCTGACAGACACATCGTGATTGGGGGGGACTTGAATATGGTCTTTGATGCGTCCCTGGACAGGTCGGTGCAGAGGCGCCTACAATCGGGAGAGCTCTCGGGCTCGGTTCGTACCCGTTTGGAGGAGCTTGATATGCACGACATGTGGCTCCGCCTCCACCCCGCGACCCGCGCATATTCCTATTATTCCCATGCCCACAAATCCTATGCAAGGTTGGATCATCTCTTGGTGACGGGCCCGATGTACGAACTGGCCTCGGGCGCCGACATAGGGGTCCTGTCTCTCTCAGATCATGCCCCGGTGGAGGGCACTTTCCGACTGCCTCCGGTGTCTCCCTCGCGAGGGGTCTGGCGCCTCAGGGACACTCTGCTGCACAAGCAATCTGTGGTGAAACAGATCCGAGAGTCCATAGAGGAATATAAGCATACTAATGACAACGACGACACCACCTGTGCGACGCAAAGGGCCGCCTTGAAGGCTGTGCTCCGCGGCGAGTTTATTGCCATCTCCTCGGCGGAGAATAAAGATCGCCAGCTTAAAAAGGACGAACTTACACGCCAGGTGAGGGAGCAAGAACAGGTGCATCAACGGACGGGAGCCCCTCGTGTCTGGAGGCAACTAAAGGCTGCCAGGAAACTCCTGTCCGCGCTTGATATTGGCAGAGCGGAGTACGCTGTACTTCGCCTGAAACATAAGTACTACACTGGCGGCGACAGGCGTGGCCGGCTTCTGGCGCATAAACTCCTTGTGCAGCACCAGCAGCACCGGGTGAAGGAACTAGCGGCCCCCACTGGAGGGACAGTCTCGGAGGATGGCCAGATTGCGGACGTTTTCCGTGGTTACTATGCTGACCTCTACGCCGGCGTTCCCCCCTCAGCGCGAGCCGAGGCAGACTATCTGGAGTCGGTGTCGCTCCCGTCCCTAACGCCGGACCAGGCCCAATATCTTGAGCGGGAGATTCGGATTGAAGAGGTGGTCACGGCTATCTCCCGACTCAAAAACGGGAAAGCCCCGGGACCCGACGGTTTTATCCCTCTCTTTTACAAGACCTTTTGCCAGGACCTCGCACCACTGTTGACGCGCCTGTTTAATTCGTTCTTTGAACCGGGCGCTATCCCTCCGGAGTCCCTCCAGGCGACGGTGTCGGTGATCCCTAAACCGGGCAAGGACCGGACTGCATGCGGGTCCTACCGACCGATTTCACTCTTGAATACAGACCTGAAGATTTTCACCAGTATTCTAGCGGCACGTCTGGCACTCCACCTCCCGGGTATGGTTGACCCGGATCAGGCCGGGTTTGTCCCGGGCCGGCAGACTGTCGATAACACTAAAAGGGTGACCCATATACTGGAGAAGGCCTCCCGGATACCCGGGGAACGTATGCTACTTTCCATCGACGCGCAGAAGGCGTTCGATAGGGTGCATTGGCCTTATTTGGAGAAGGTATTGGGCAAATTTGGCATAGGTTAGAAGTTTAGGCACCTGGTATTCAATTGCTACCGATTCCCGTCCGCGGTAGTGAGAGTGAACGGATGCAGCTCCTGGCACTTTGCAATAGAGAGAGGCACCAGGCAAGGGTGCCCACTGTCGCCATTGCTTTTCGCTCTTTATATGGAGCTGTTCGCACAAAGAGTTCGCCAGAATCCCAACGTCACAGGTGTTCGCATGGGGGAGTTCCATCACACCCTTAGTCTTTATGCGGACGACGTGATATTGACGCTCGACGACCCCAGGAGGTCATTGCCTGCTTGTATTGCTGAACTGGAAACCTTCGCGACTGTAGCGGGTTTCAAGGTAAACCTTGGGAAGTCGGCGGCCCTTGACATCTCGCTGTCCGGCGCCACCAGGGCTGACTTACAGAGGCTCTTTCCGCTGAGCTGGTCTAGAGATCAGGTACCCTATTTGGGGATTCTCCTAGCACCCTCTCTTCCTGCTATGGTCGCGGCCAACTATACGGCTTTAAGTAAAAAGATCAAGGAGGAACTGGCCCGTTGGGACAAGGGCACGTTGTCGTTGCTGAGCAAGGTGGCCGCGGTAAAAATGACCCTTCTGCCGCAAGGTTTGTACCTCTTTCGGGCTCTCCCGTTGCAACCCCCCAAGGGATGGCTTGGACAGACTCCGTCTGATATCACACGCTTTGTGTGGCAGGGTCGTAAACCTAGGCTCAAGAGAGCCATAGCCACGCTAGCGCCTGAGTCTGGTGGCCTTGGGATACCGGACTTGCACAAGTATTTTCAAGCTGCTCAACTGCGCTACCTAGTAGAGTGGAGCCGGTGGGAATCAGACAAACATTGGTTGTTTCAGGACCAGGCGGTGGCGGGCAGAACGCTGCAGGAGGTGCCCTTCCTCCGGAGGGCCCACCGCCCCCCACCCTCTATGCGTCCTTCGTAACGCGGGTCCCGCTCCGAGTATGGGACTCCGTGTCCACCAGGCACGACCTCACCACCTTCCCTTCTCCTTTCACGCCAATAGTTGGTAACCCGGACTTTGGCCCAGGTATGGAACCGGGAGCCTTTGAGCTCTGGCGAGCGGCCCGTTGCTCCGCCCTATTCCACATGTATGGCCCAGAGGGTGCGGTCTCCTTCCAGGATCTGCGGCGGGACTTCGGGTTCCCCGAGACGGAGCGCATGAGATATATGCAGGCGCGCCACTGGTCGCTACAGCCGCAGGTGCGAGCATCGGCGGACCGGAAACTCACGGCATATGAGCGCTGGCTGGTAACTCGCTCATCGGACGCCAAGCTTATATACGACCTTTATAAATTGTTGCAACCTCCCCCCTTTCACATCTACAATCCCGGGAGAGAGCGGTGGGAGCGGGAGTTGGGGCGAGCGTTGAGCCACACTGACTGGGACCACATCTCCTACCGGGCACGACACTCTGCCTACCACACTGGGCTCACAGAGACTTTCACAAAAATTTCGACTTACTGGTACCGCACCCCCGAGAAACTACACGAAATGAACCACTCAATACCCAAGACTTGCTGGCGAAACTGCCTTCAGACTGGCACACTCACTCATATACTATGGTAATGTCCCCTGCTGACTCCTTACTGGGAGGAGGTGCTGAATGAGGTTGACCAATGCTTTGAGATTGAATTACCCCGCTTTCCCGCCTATGTTCTACTGGGCTTGCCAAATGGTTTAATGTATCCACTGAGATCTAAGAAGGGTAGGCAGATAGCGATCGCCCTGGGATCGGCAATACAGAATATACTCATTCATTGGCGCACTACCACACCTCCTACTGTTGTTGGCTGGCTACATAGATTGTGGCATGTCCTAGGCATGGAAAAGATGTCTCTGGTGGTGGCGGGGGAGGTGGACACATTTGAGGAGCTGTGGGCATCATTTCACACATTGTTAAGGTCGGAATTCAAAGAAATTACTTGCCCTAGATATCTCAGATTGCTACGGCTGACGCCGCCGCCAATCCCGCCCGTCTGATCTGGCCGAGTAGTTAACTAGAGGGGGGATGGATACTATGCTGACACAGTGAGAAGACGGAAGGTTGATAGCACAGTACAGGGGGTGGGGGAGGGAGTTGGGGGGTTGGGGGGGGGGGCAGTTGGTTTGGGGGGGGTTTCTTTGTCTTTCTTTCTCCTTTTGTTTTGTCCCCGTCCACAGGTGCGCTAGCCATGTGACTTCGGTACAAAATGTGCCCATCGCACTACACGAACTGACTTCACGTATATGTTGAATTGTACATACTAATTTGCGGGGTGCACCTGTGGTTATTTGTCTGTAATGTTGTCTTTTTTTTTTTCTTTCAATACTGCAATAAAATACTTTAAACCTAAAGTTAAACAGAGCCTCAGCATCACAAAATGGATGCTGCTGCCACAGACACAAGTCTGCCCTCTGCTGCTGGACGAAACTCTGGCAGGGGAGGCCTGGACATAGGTTTCCTGCCCAGGGAGGTGTTGGCACCTCCAAAGACAGGCTATTTGTGTATTGGGGCAGGGAGGGCTGCATTCACTGAATGCTTTCCAGACACTGACTGGGGCACACTAGGTGCTCCATGCATTTCCCAGTTCATACCGGTTGCTGGGGCTCTCCGCCCCATCTCTGGCACGAAACAGGAAAAAGGGGAAGGGGTATAACCACCCCCACCCCAGGTCCACCCATAGGAGGGACCTTAGAGTTAGTCCAACCCCTAAACTTACTATAAGTATAGAACCCCAGTCCCTAGGACTTTAGATTACCCTGGAAAAAACTCTGCAACATATATCCTGGACCTTCGACATTCCATTTCGACTGAAAGACGGAAGAAATCTCCCTTGTGGTCAAGGAATGACCACCCTGTCCAAACAGGCACCAACAGCATATTTGCCAGTCTGCATTTTCGAGGCTCCTGCCGGATCCCGAAGAAGCTGCAACACAAGAGATGGACTTCCGTAGATCTCTGACCCGAGCTTCACTCACAGCAAAGCTGAGACCCGTGGCGGACACGAGAGACGTGGGACCGGAACTCCTGGACATCCTGCATTTTGCTACCTGCACCAACTTCCCGAGGTAGACCGAAGTTGTGCATTGGGGTGCTTGAAGCCCCAGACCTGAGCACCTTTTGCACTGAAGCTCGAAGCCCCACACTCCACGAGTGGCCCCTGGGCCCACTTTGTGCATTTCTGCTCAACACGTCTTTGTGGTTCCTAGTCCGTTGGCTAGTGCGCCCCCAAGAAGATAATCCTTTGTTCCAACTTGCTTTCCTGGTTGCTCCAGGGTTGCTCCAACTTCCCTGCAAAGGAGAAATTCCACAGACCTTGCTGGTCTGCACTGAAGCCAATCTTGACTTCCTGTGTGGGTTGCTTTTGGCAAGGCTTGTTGGGTTCAATCTGGGTACCGACACTGCAGCCAACTAGATTCTTTGTGGGACAGTTCAAATCCAGCTCCTGGTTGTCGTCGATGGCTCCTGGTCCTCAAGGCTGAAAAGACAAACTTCACCTTTTCACCTGAAATCACCTGACATCCGGTGGCATCTTTCTATCGCCGCCCTGGTCACTGGCTAGTGCCCAGACTCTGTCTCCTCTGCTTTCAGGTTCTTCAGATCTTCGATCCACCCTTGGATCCACCCGGACACTTTTCCTCTGGTCGCCTGCAGCACATCTTTGCAGCTCTCCATTGAAATCATCGACAAAACCTGACACCAAAAGAGACCTATGCACCCGTCTTCCGTGGGTGAGGTAACACGAGTACTCTGGTAGTCTCGAGGGTATTGGCCCTCCTAGTGTCGAATTCTAAAAGGGTTCCATCGTAGTTCATTTAGAAGTGTCCTTAAACTGTAAATTTGCAACTTGTTTGTTTCCCATAGAAAGTCAATGGTGACCCGCTGTTGTGTTTAGACACTGCATGCGCCTCCCGTGGGCCTCCTACATCCTAACCTTTGGTTGTCCTGAGTAGCCCCAGCGATTCCACTGGACCCAGGCCTGCTTTTTATTTCTCACGGGGTTCTTATACCACTATTTTAGTATATGGTTTGTGAGGCCCCTAGGGCAAAACGTATACTGTGCAACTTATTGTATGTTAATTAAGTTCCTTGTATTGTACTTTTACCTCTGACCTCATAAAGAGTCCAGAGGGGTTGTGTTTAGAATAAATAAATATATATTTGATATTTACTTTGTGTGGTGTACTTTCATTTGGTACTCAAGAGATTATAATTGGTAAAACAACTACCATAATTCGCTCTCTGAAGTCTTAGCCTGAAGACTGCTCACCATTGCTACCCCTAGGATAGCTTTCTATGAGGTTGACTTTACAACCACCATCAATAAGGGTCGATTAGACTAGTGCAAGGTGCCCACTAGACCTAGTGGACATCATATGCCAGGCTAACTTCTCACAAAAAGGTTTTGGGGGGACCCTGCAGAGAAGGCCATTTTCTAACAACTTCACTGCCTGCGCTGCTCCACGTAGCGAAGGCATGTTTGCTGCCACCAGGTAAGAGATTTAAAAATACTCCCACTGGAAGAGGGCATACATATATTTCCCTTCCCTTGGAGAGCATACATATATTTTCCTTCCTGTGCTGGTGCAGGCAGGGAAACTACTCTGTCCTGGGATAGGCTCCCTAGGACAGAGTAACTGAACCGGCGGTGTGGTGCCCCTTTCCTTTCTTTAAATCTCAGCCCTGGGAATTGGGTCCCCAAGGCCTTTTTAGGCTCGGGAGGGGTGCCCACACCCTCCCACTCTCTAAATTGACAATGTGTCCCCCCTCGATCCCTTGCCCACCGCTGGGGGTATTTTTGTTTACAAGCGCTGGAGCCTGCACATTTTTATTTTGCAACAAATCTTCTGTGAAGTTTTGCCAAAATGTAGAAAACAAAGGCCTAGGGGGTCAGGTTATCCCTACCCTTTGGATTACCCTAGTTGGTTGTAGTGTGAGTACCGTATTAACTTAATTTTTGGACACTCAGATGGATGTGAAAAGTCAAGGAATACTTGACTGGTGGTAATAAAAATTCTTTATCACCTTATCCACGTTATATTTAAACTAAAGAAAGAGTGCCTTGGGGGACAGGCCTGTGTTTGTGGATTATGATTTGAGTGGGGGGCGGCCTGTATCCCTTTATCTCTCCCCCTGAGACTCCAATTAATTGGATATCCCTACCCTGCCCCTATGTCCTTTTTGTGTTTTGGATGTGGTGGCAGCTAATCATAACTCAGCAGGAGCTCTGTCCAGTCCGCAGAGCCTCCGTGGCATTACATATACACAGTCTTTGATCCTTAATTGCTAAAAAATTATTGAATAGATTTATACAACATTACAAAACGCACTATTTCTGGATCAAGATATAGCTTTCTGCTAAATTCGGTGTAAATCAGTTTAGCAATTTGGGCTGTACCTGTGTATAAAGTTCATATGGAATAAAAATGAATGGGAAAACATGTTTTGCCCCATCCCCATTTTCTTGCCCCCCCCCCCGACTTGATGGATCCCCCTGAAACTTTCTAGTTAAGAGATGAGGTGATTGTTTTATTGGGAGGGTGGATGTTTTATGAAGATTCATCAGACAATGCTAAACATATAAGAAAACCAAAAAAGGGGGGGAGGATGTGGCCTTACAGCTAGAGCGGTCGACCTTGAGGCTGGGGAACGGGTTTCAAGTCTCAGCAGAGGTGCTCAACATCCTGTGATTCTGGACAAATCACTTAACCAACAAAAAAAATTAACATTTCGTCTGTAACTCAACTGGTGCTCATGTAAAGTGCTCAGGTACGTTGGGGTCAAGTTCGCTCTATTGAAAACTCCGAAAAAAATGTCATTTCCAATGAAAAAAAGATCCGCTGGATATTGTTTTAACACAAAAAATGGACAGGAGGCCTTACTTCATATTGCCCTGCACAAGAAATTTTTCAAATTTTCTAAAATCGCCCAGATTTTTCAGAAGCCTTGTAATTTTAGTAAAGAGATGTCATAGGCTAGCACCACACAAAGAAAAATGTTCCAGTTATAATACAGTTCACCTTCTGCCACTTTTTTAAAAAAAAAACAATTGTTATTGTTTTTAGCAGAAGTTAGCACACAGACAGTACATTATAAGGCTCATTCCATCTGTCCTAGCCATTTCACCAAGCACAGTTGTGTTTTGAGGGGTATCCATGGGCTTCGT
Organism: Lissotriton vulgaris; assembly: GCF_964263255.1. Lineage (NCBI taxonomy): Eukaryota > Metazoa > Chordata > Amphibia > Caudata > Salamandridae > Lissotriton > Lissotriton vulgaris. The sequence continues at coordinate 431,457,002 of NC_141698.1, read as the reverse complement.
AGACAGGCCTCTTCTGCTGCACACACCAGTTGACCCCCCACCCTTACTGCAACAGCGTGGGTGGAGTGGGATTCTTCCATCTGGCTGCTATGTCTTGCTAAGCTACCACACTGGCAGTTCCCAAGAACATCTGGTCCGCTCTTGAACCTCTAGACCCATCCAGGACTCCAGCATTAAAGGGGAAAGGGCACCTGTCAACCCAACACATCAATCAGTTCCTTCACCACAGCAGCCCAGTATCTCTGAATCACTGGGCACAACCAGACAATGTGCTAAAAGTCAGCAGAGGTATGTGAAAAGCATGGACAGGTAGGGCTAGGGAGGAAGCCTGAATGATGTAGACTGGCCCACATGAGGTAGGCACAGTAGAGATACTACATCTGGATCAAGCACAACCGGGAAGAAATTGCGATTGCCCGTAGTGGCCTTATCACATCCTACCAGTCACCATCTTCAAGTGGGCCCACCGAATCCTCCCAACGGGTCCTGAGAGATTCCAGAGTGCATGGGGCATTCATAATTAGGGTTCAGTAAATTTGGGACATGCCTCCCTTGCCCAACACTCCCATAAGAACCTTAGCCTCTAGCGGGCTGAATTCAGGGAGAGAAGCAGTGTTTATCATGTGGGTGTGGAGTTTGTGTCCCAATTGCAAGTATTTGTAAAATTGCAAGGAGGTGAGGGCATAATAGCTCTAAAGCTCCTGAAAGGAGCATATGTGGGTTCTGGGCCATACGTCCCCCAGCTGTGGTATTCCAATGAGGTCCCATCTCCCAAAGCCATCCAGCGCTTTCACCTCTTTCAGCCATGTGCCATGCAAGAGAAGGGTGTGGTGCGTGAGATTAGTGCCCATTTTGTATGTCGGAGGGCGGCCTTCCAGGTGAGGAAGACCATTCTAGTCACCACCGGGATAGTAATAGAGATTGGGGATCTATAAAGCATGGCCATTATCTGAGTGAATCCCAGGGACACCACTTTGAGCTGGTAGGCAGGATCAGACCAACCCCCATTAAGCCAGTTGCTGACCACCAAGAGGCGTGTAGCAACATAGTAAAGGTAGAGATTTGTCATCCGCAACCCTTCTTCATAGGGGACCAGTTAACAATTATGGAAGGCCAGAGAGGGCTGGAGTTATGATAGAGGAACGAGGACACCTGCCTGTCTAGCTCCCCAAACTAATATCAAGGTACGACTATCGGAAGATTCTGGAAGACATAAAAGAATCTCAGCAGGATTAGCCTATTGTAAAGCTCTTTGCTACTCATCACCATCAACGGAAGGTACTGCCATCTATGGAGGTCATCCCTAGCCCTCCACATCAGGGGTCTGAGATTAAGGAACCAGGTGAGTTCAGGGGTGGAGTGCCAACCAAATTCCTAGGAAAACTGAGGCGGCGCACAAGGATAACTGTCTGCCAATTGACACAGTCTTGGGTGGGAAATAGAGAGACCAACATCGATTTAGCCAGATTGAGGTGGAAGCCACCATAAGCCACTTTTATAAGCAGATCAATATCTTTGCCACAATCTAATAAATACATATCAAAGGGTGTGGTCAAGGTTGTGACATTTAAAAACAATTGCTGTTAGAGAGGAACCCAGAAAATTGTAAAGACTTTGGGGGTCATTAGGAAGTCCGACGCCATCCTATCGGTGATTGGGACCGCCCGACATAAGGGTGAGGGTCCCGTGGGGGGTATTAGGATGCACCCACCACTGTGGCAGGCGCATCCTGCATTTTTAGCATTGTGGCAGGCGGTGCTCTCAGCACCACCTGCCACAATGCTAAAAATGCACGTATGCATTTGCAAAAACAAAGCGGCAGGCCTGCCGCTTTGTTTATGCAAATGCAGGGGGGTACCACAGGTACCCCCCGTGTGCACCCCCACCTCTCCTTCACTCTGGGGGCCCACAGAGGGCCCCCAAAGTGAAGTCCGCATTCCTTTCTGCAGCGGCATCGCCATCACGTAAAGGCATCTGAAACAGCTCATGTTAATATGGCTGGCGGTGTCTATTAGACACCACCACCATATTGGACCTTTTCGCAAGGCGACCGGGGCGGAAAAGCGGCGGATGGTCTTTCCGTCCGCCGCGGTCCCACCCGCCATCCTAATATGGTGGGGGGTCATTTAGGTGTGGATGACGGGCGGCCTGGCGGGGGCAATCCACCCGCCATTCTAATGGGCCCCTTTGTTTGCAAACAACTTGAAGTGCCTGCTGTTTTTTGCTCGACCAACAGCAGGCCCTTCAAGTCATGTGCAAATTATTTATTTACTATTGCATCCAGTGTCCAACCAATGATGTGTTCCGGCTTACACAGAAGCCTTTCTCAAATTGAGTGAGCCCCACCACTGTAAATATCAACTTTGTTTTGGGAGTGCTGAATTGCCTAATTTATTGATGCCCAGACAGTCTGTTGCTTCTCCCACCTCTCACTTTTGCAAAAAGAATCTGAAAGTCAATGGCAAATCCAAAAAGACTAGACCTATTGGCTTTGCTGATGCTTATTGACATATGTGCTTGAACCTTACTAGTGCTACAGATGCTCTACACAGTACAAAATAGATGCATTATATAGAGAATAGGAAAGTTCTAAAAAAACATTCTTTCTGATTTTGCAATCAAGGTCCTCAAAAATAAACATGAACCATATGTGTGGAAAGATGCAACATCCCTGAACCCATATCTTTTCAATAGTTCCTGGACTATAACCCCTTGTCCACGGCACAGCTTAGTCACAGTCTAGAATACATCATCCTACCACATAGTTCAAGTTCAAGTTCAAGTTCTGGAATTTGTATAGCGCACTACTCACCCAGAGGGTCTCAAGGCGCTTGGGGGAGGGGTGCATTATTTATCGAATAACCAGGTTTTGAGTTCCTTTCTGAAGGAAATGTCAAGTCAAAAAACCACTTTATTCGATTTAGTTAAAAATCATAAAAGCATACTACAATCAATTTAAAAAGGGCAATTCAATTTCATAAAAAACTACATACAGCAATAACAATTATGTACACAGTTTAAAAACAGCTAAAAAAGTAATTTTTAGCTAAAATTTTACAGGTACAAAGAACACATTTCATCCTCCAGTGCAGACCCCCATATTACATTAGCAATCGCCTCCTCCTAATCCTAATAGCAGCAACAAGGTAGTTAGCCACGCTAAACATAACCAAAGGTGAATCCAGCATTTGGAGATACAGGAGAGCTGGTTTTGCCTGAAGAAAAGCTTTGTCCTTCAATAAAGGCACCAAATACTTCTGTCTAGGCATATTGTAAAAATGGCAGAACAGCATTAGGTGCATATTATCTTGCAGTGAAAAATTATCACAATTACACACAGGTGCATCCTCCTGCTTGTACCAACCATGGCTGTCACAGAGAACCGTATAAATCTGATTAAACCGAAATTTGACCAGAAGCCACCTGTGGAAAGGGATGTTTACTATGGCAAGATACGGTTGTATAGCTAGGCAAGTAATAGTCAAAAAATGGGCTCTAACCGTGGGCTTTGTAAGTTGGTGTTCCTCTCTCTCTAAGGTCTTCAATTTGGAGAAGTTAAGCTTGACCCAATCTAGATCAGATTTTTTCAAACCCAGAAGGGCGGAGAATATCTCAGGACGTCCAAGTTCCAAAGAGCACTTATGAATGTATGACAGCCAAACAATATCTTTAAATTTGTCCAGTTTTAAACAGTCCATCAGTACTTTATGATTTAGACCTAGTTTGTTATTGGTCCAAGTCCTAATCCATAAAAGAATAGGTGCCATTGAAAGGATATCGGTAATATACCCTAAACCAAGCTCCTGATGAACTGAGAATGTGGCTGTCGATTGGGGGAGCCCTAGTATAGACCGAAGGAACTTGTTTTCCTCCCTTTGAATGGTTTCACTATTCACATAGCCCCACAGACCTGATCCGTACCTGGCTATTGCCAAAGTTTTTGCCCTGTACAAGCTTAATAATGCACCGCTCGGCTTCCCTCCAAGTCTCCTTGAGAAACTTAAAATTGCATTTGCCGAGCTCCTCACCGCTTTGGTTTTGGCTGTAATTTGAGGGATCCAGCTACCCTTAGTATCAAGAATTACACCAAGGTAAGTAAAAACTTTGACATTAGTGATCACTTCACCATTACAATAAAACGATTTGGTGTTGTTTTTGACAGCCCCGGATGCAATAACATGGGATTTAGAATTGTTTACCACTAAGTCAAGTGAGGACATAAATTCACTAAATGCATTTAGAAGTCTCTGCAAGCCTAAATGTGTCCGAGCTATTAAAGCAGCATCGTCCGCGTACAGGAGAACGGGGATGCGAGTATCTCCTGCACGCGGTGTGTCCAAAGTAGCAGTTAAAAGGTTTTTCTCTAATCAATTTATGTATAAAGTGAACAGCATGGGGGCAAGGATGCAGCCTTGCCGTACACCCCTGCTCGATTTGAACCAGGCTGTGCGATTTCTTTCTTGGTCCATTCTAATCGATGCCTTTAAGTCTTTGTGGAGTTCAGCCAGAAAGTGTACAAGAGGAGGATCAAGTCCCAATTTCAACAACATGGACCACAGCTGAGCTCTGTTAACTAAATCAAAGGCAGTGGACAGGTCCATAAATGCAACGAAAATTGACCCCTTAGTTACCGTTGTATATTTTGAGATTATCAAATGAAGATTTAAACATTGGTCCTCTGTACCTCTTCCTGAACGGAACCCGTACTGGGCATCTGTTAGAATATCATTTTCCAAAGACCACTTGTTAATTCTTCCCAGGACCTTCATGGAGGAATCCAACAAGGATATAGGGCGGTAGCATTTGGGGTCGCTTCTTTGACCTTTTTTAAAAATAGGGACTATGATTGAGCATGCCCAAGTTTTTGGAAAACCCCCCTCAAGTACACAGTTAAAAACATTGGCTAATATCTCTGCCCACATCTCTGGGTTTAATTTATAGAGATCCAGAGGGACCCCGTCTGGACCGGGGGCTTTATTTACAGCTGAGCCTTTTATCGCAACCTCCACTTCAGTTTTACTGAAATTTAGCTTGGGTAGTGAAGTTGAATGACAAGGCGTAAAAAGTGTCTCAACCATTTCGTTTGCCCCGTATATATTAGAGAAATGTTTAAGCCACTCTGCTTCAGGGATGTGTACTTCAAGATCTATGTTATTTGATTGAGTAAATAGAGGATTATTAATTATATACCAGAATTTAGAACTTTGTTTGAGGGTAGTAGAATCAATTAGAGAATCCCAGGCTTCTTCTTTAATGACCTTTTTCCGAGTCTTAACCGCCACAGCATATTTCTTCCTCAACTGTGCTACCAGTGACTTGTCTCTGGGGGAATGTTAGAGTGCTTTCAACAGAGCGGAGTGTGCCTTGGAGCATGTATGATCAAACCAACCAAGAGCTGGGGCAGGGCCCCTCTTTGGTCTAGCTGTGAGCTCTTCTTCCACTCTAGCACAAATAGCCTCAAAGCGGTAACTACCTCTTTCCCCCCCATATCTAGATCCCTACATGTCACAAGTTCCACTGCCATTTTTTGCTCAATTACGCCTAGAAAGTCCTCAGGACAAACTTTACACCATTTAAGACGCCTTCCCTGGTCTTTACTCCTTACATCCTTCACGGAGGTGGCCCTCAAGGCCCCTTTGCTTAGACCAATGGAAGCGTCCATGACTAGCGACACCGGATTATGATCACTGAACCCACTTACTATGGCATTATAAAACAATACATAGCGGAGAAGACCCGGGGACATAAAAATATAATCAATAATCGATTCACTTCCCCTCGCGTTATATGTGACCACACGATCATTTAAGTCTGAAAACCCTGGTTCAAATAAATCATTGGATGATAACAAATCTTCCATTGCTACACCCTTTGGGCTGTGCTCGAAATGTGGCAAAGTCGTATGATCAGGGCCAGTATCATCCTCAATCTGACAATGTAGCCCACACAAATGAACATTAAAATCTCCCATCAGTATGAGTTGAACAAAAGTGGTTTGTTTTGACATATAATTAGTTAAAAAAGAAGATAAACCTTCTAGGAACAAAATTTGGGGGACCCCCCTGCATAGAATTATAGCAGTTTATTTTTACTATCTTGTTATTATCTGCTTGGTCGATTTCCACCAACTGAAAATAATATGAGGAGCTGGGGATTTCCTTAACACTGCCTGCTACGTTGACTGAAACTAGAAGCAACAGGCCCCCTCTATCCCTTCCCGCCGAGGAACTCTGCGCTTTGACAAAGAACGATGTATAGCCATCCAACCAGAAAGCATTATCTCTTGCCCAAGTTTCCTGTAAGGCCACTATATCATGTTCTTTTAACTTTTGTAGCCAAATTGGGTCTTCCTGCTTAGCGCGTAAACCCGCAATGTTCCAGGAAAGTAGCCTGACATTCCCCCTGCCCAGGTCTAAAGGGTCATTTACGGCTGTGGTTGCTGTGTTACAAGATGGGTCCATAAAAGCATTATCGTTACAAAGGGCATTCATGCTTTTGTGCTCATGCTCTATTCAGTCAATATCTGTCTGATTTGCTATAGCCGAAAATCTATTCGACAGGATTAAATCGTCGGTAGGCGTGTTCCTTACAATATTAGCTGTACCACCAACCCTGGGTTGCTTTGTCACCCATTGGTTAACTTGTAAATGCGAAATTAGTCTGTCTTCAGCCCATACATTATTAATATGATGTGACCTAGTATTCTCGCCGCCACCTGACCTGTATACTGGGGGATAGAAAAAGCCCAGGGGCATCGCGCGAACACCCTTGCCTACCGAGTCCAGTGGGGAACCATCCCAAAAGAGACGGGTGGAGACATTTCTAGATTTGAAATTAACTATTACACAGTCTCCTGCTACACATTTCTTAGTTCTGCCCACCCAGTTGACCCTTCTTCCTGTCAAAATGTTATCTGCGATGTTACTTTCACCCGTGCAGTTCGCATTGCACCATTTTTTGATATGCTTAAGAAGGGTTTCGTGATGTTCTACCTCCCCGTCAGCAAGTTTAGGCACATTTACCAGTATTGCTACAAATGGTGTTGCATCAGGAGGTAAATTTACTGGGGGTACCATTCCCGCCCGACCCCCCTGTGAACCTCTAGACCTTACTATTGGGGTTAAACTAGGTACAGCCTCCAACATAGGTGTAGATATACCCTTGTCGACTTTCCCTTTGTTTTGCACAGGGTTATCAATGGCCACATTTGTAGCCGTGATGGCTATATTAGTTGGCGGACCGCCAACCTTGGGAGCAGAAACCTGTACAACTGTTGGACATGACGACATTTGTATAGATGAAGAAAGGGCCTGGGTGTTTAAAAAGTCATTAATGCGCTCACATTTCGCCAAAAGGCTCCTTGACACAATCCTTCAAAGTTTCAGTAATGTCAGTGGCAATCTGGATTAGGGCGGATTCAAGCCTGTCCGAGAAAAGTTTTTCTAGTAAAGACGAGATACCCTCCTCAGTAATGTACATTGCACGTTGAGCCCCAGGCTGACTGCTTGCTGTGCTTCCTAGATCACCCGAAGCCACCGGTATAGGAGGTATCACTGTTTCAGGCAGTACAGGGATCGGAAGAACAGTAGGGGATTGGGGCAAAATGGGTCTGCAGGACTCAATAATGACCCTGGGTTCCAGCGGGATACAGTTAATGGTGGAGGTGTTCAGTGTGTCAGCGCCCACTGGGATAGTTTCAAGACCCAGCTCACGCTCTGACTCTGCAATCTGGGTAGATAGTTCATCCACTTTCGTAGTCAGGTACGTAATTATGCTGGTAGTATACTTAGGAACCTTAGCTTTTACTTCGCCTACCACTGATGTCACAAGTTTACGCTTACCCATGATGTAAGGGATGTGGCCCGTCCCGTCCCTGTTCGTCCTTGGACGGCCTTAGACGGCCCGCCCTCTGCCCGGGCTCCGCCCGGCGTCGCCCGCGCGCGTCCCGCGACGCGGAGGAAGCGTCTGCTCTTTGTAGCGCCTCCGGGCGCGAAGAGTGCGGGAGGCAGGAAGTGCCCGCAAAGCTCGCTGGGAGCTGTAGTCTCCAGCCGCGTGGTTGGAGCTGTGGTGGCGAGACTACAGCGTTCCCCACCCAGGAGCTGGCGCTGGAGCTGCTGTCGGCGTGATGGCGTGCTGGCCGGTAAGCTCCTTGCTGGATTGTCCCCCCGCTCCACCGAGGGAGCGTCTGCTCTTTGTAGCGCCTCCGGGCGCGAAGAGTGCGGGAGGCAGGAAGTACCCGCAAAGCTCGCTGGGAGCTGTAGTCTCCAGCCGCGTGGTTGAAGCTGTGGCGGCGAGACTACAGCGTTCCCCACCCAGGAGCTGGCGCTGGAGCTGCTGTCGGCGTGATGGCGTGCTGGCCGTTAAGCTCCTTGCTGGATTGTCCCCCGCTCCACCGAGGGAGCGTCTGCTCTTTGTAGCGCCTCCGGGCGCGAAGAGTGCGGGAGGCAGGAAGTGCCCGCAAAGCTCGCTGGGAGCTGTAGTCTCCAGCCGCGTGGTTGGAGCTGTGGCGGCGAGACTACAGCATTCCCCACCCAGGAGCTGGCGCTGGAGCTGCTGTCGGCGTGATGGCGTGCTGGCCAGTAAGCTCCTTGCTGGAAGGAAATGTGGTTCTGTGTGAGGCGGAGGTGAGAGGGGAGAGAATTCCAGGTCTTGGCCGCCAGGTAGGAAAAGGATCTTCCTCCCATGGTGGATCTGTGGATGCGTGGAACTGCGGCGCGGGCTTGATTGGAGGATCTTAGTTGGCGGGTGGGTGTGTAGAAGGATAGTCATGTGTTGAGGCATTCTGGCCCTAGTTTGTAGAGAGCCTTGTGAGCGTGGGTGAGGAGGCGGAATGTTATTCTCCTGTTAACGGGAAGCCAGTGGAGGTCCTCCAGGTGAGCGGTAATGTGAGCTTGGCGAGGGATGTCCAATATGAGTCTGGCTGATGCGTTTTGGATGCGTTGGAGTTTTTTCTGTAGTTTGGCTGTGGTTCCGGTGTAGAGGGTGTTTCCATAGTCCAGTCAGCTGGTGACCAGTGCGTGGGTGACAGTCTTTCTTGTTTCGGTGGGTATCCAACGGGAGATTTTTTTGGGCATGCGAAGTACGTTGAAACAGGAGGATGAGACGGCGTTGACTTGTCTGGTCATCGAGAGGGAGGAGTCTAGGATGAAACCTAGGTAGGTCTGTGGGTATGGGTGCTGTGCCCAGGGCCGATGGCCACCATGAGTCGTCCCAGGCAGAGGGGGGTGATCCTAGGATGAGGACTTCCGTTTTGTCTGAGTTAAGTTTGAGGCGGCTGTTTTTCATCCATTCGACAACTTCCTTCATTCCTTCGTGAAGATTGGTTTTGGCAGTGTTAGGGTCTTTGGTGAGGGAAAGGATCAGTTGTGTGTCGTCAGCGTAGGAGATGATGTTGAGGTTGTGTTGGCGCACAATGGATGCGAGGGGGCTCATGTATACGTTGAAGAGGGTGGGACTAAGTGATGATCCTTGTGGTACTCCGCAGATGACTTCGGTACTTTCTGATTTGAATGGGGGGAGTCGGACTCTCTGGGTTCTTCCGGCGAGGAACGAGATGATCCAGTCTAAGGCTTTTCCTTGTATGCCGATGTTGCTGAGGCATTGTATGAGGGTTCTATGACAGACAGTGTCGAAGGCGGCGGAGAGGTCGAGTAGGATGAGGGCAACTGTTTCTCCGTTGTTCAGTAGCGTTCGGATGTCGTCTGTCGCTGCGATGAGGGCGGTTTTGGTGCTGTGTTTTGCTCGAAATCCGGACTGTGAAGTGTCGAGGGAGCTGTTGGATTCAAGGAAGGCGGCAAGTTGGCTATTGACGGCTTTCTCAATGACTTTGGCGGGAAATGGGAGGAGGGAGATGGGGCGGTAGTTTTTGAGTTCAGAAGGGTCTGCTGTGGGTTTCTTCAGGAGGGCGCTGAGTTCGGCGTGTTTCCAGCTTTCTGGGAAGGTAGCGGAGTTGAAGGAGCAGTTGATGATATCGCGGAGATGGGGTGCGATGATGGAGTCTGCTTTGTTGAAGATGTGGTGGGGACAGGGGTCGGTTGGTGAGCCTGAATGGATGGAGTTCATTAGGCGGATGGTGTCTTCCGTGTTGATAGGGTTCCAGGCGCTAAGGTTGTTAGAGGTCGGTTTAGGTTCGGAGGTGGGTGGAGTGGACGGTTCATTGGAAGTGTTCTCAAAGCTGTTGTGTATGTCGGCGATTTTGTTGTAGAAGAAGGAGGATAATGAATTGCAGAGGTCTTGCGATGGAGTGATGTCGTTTGGGGCTGCGGTGGGGTTGGTGAATTCTTTGACGATGTTGAATAGTTCCTTGCTGTTATGGGCGTTATTGTCGAGTCGATTCTTGAGTGCTGATTTCTTGGTGGATCGGATCAGCTGGTGGTGTTTGCGGGTGGCTGCTTTGAAGGTGGTCATGTTGTCGGTGGTTGGGTTTTTTCTCCATGTTTTTTCGAGAATGCGGCATAGCTTTTTGGATTTTTTAAGGTCATCGTTGAACCAGGGGGCCTTTTTGCTGTCATGTTTGGTGTGATGGTTTTTCAAGGGTGCTAATTCGTCAGCGCTGTGAGTGGTCCATTGTTTGAATTTGATGGCAGATTGGTTTGGGTCCGATGAGAAGGTGGGTGGGTTTTGGTTGAGCGATGTGAGGAGTTGTTTGGTGGTGATTTTGTTCCATTTTCTACGGGGGATAGGTTGTGGGGCGTTGTGGGTCGAGGTGGTTTTGTAGCTAAAGCGAACACAACTGTGGTCCGTCCAGTGGAGAGCTGTGGTGCGATCGAAGGAGATGTGTTTGCTGGAGGTGAAGATTGGGTCGAGCGTATGTCTGGCTACATGGGTGGGGGTGTCAACAAGTTGTTTGAGGCCGAGATTGGCCAGGTTGTCAAGAAGGGTGGTGGTGTTGCTGTCGTTTTTCTTGTCCAGGTGGAAGTTGAGGTCTCCTAATAGAATGTAGTTCTCGGAGGCGAGGGCATGTGGACTGATGAAGTCAGTGATGTCTTCGCTGAATTGGTTACGGGTTCCTGGAGGCCTGTAGATGAGGGTGCCTCTGAGTGTGGTTCTAGGGTCGGTGTGGACCTGGAAGTGGAGGTGTTCGGCGGTTGTAAGGTGATCGTCGGAGCTGGTCGTGATTTTGATGGTGTTCTTATGGACGATGGCGATGCCTCCTCCTGTTTGGACGGTGCGGTCTTTGCGGATAATCTTGTAATTGTCCGGGATGGCTATGGCGATGTCGGGCGTTGATGATGCGTTCATCCATGTTTCTGTAAGGAAGGCGACGTCCGGTGATGTAGTGTCGAGTAGATCCCAGAGTTCGGTGGCGTGTCTGTGGACAGAGAGGGTGTTCAGCAGGATGCACTTTAGGTGGTTAGAATCGGAGCTGTGTTTGGGGTTAGTGGATGTGGTATGGGTCTTGATGCTGGTAAATTTGCAGAAGTGGCAGGCGAAGGGTCCGTGGGTGTGTCCTGGGGCAGCTATGCAACATTGTGGGGTGCGTCCAGGGTTGAGGGCTAGGAGGGTGGAGGCGGCATACGTTATGTAGGAGGAGGGCGGTTTGCGAGGACCAGGGGGTCTGGCGCTGGGCGCGGTCCAGGCGCGGACGGGCGTAGACGGGCTTACCTTTGGCGCACCTTCGGCGTGCATGGGGCACGATCGCTGCGCGTGGAGGCATGTGTCATATGTGGATGGTGGAGGGGGGTGGGGCGTGGGAGGAGCAGCTGGGAGGCGGTAGCGGGGTGGAGAGACGGGCTGCGAGGCAACAATAACAACAAAATGGATGCAAGGAAAGCGAAGCAGGGCGAGACTGGGGCACAGACTAGGCACACTGTATGGGTATATGCACAATCGGGCTAAGACAATTTCACCAAATTAAATAAAGCGGGCAGAAAAATGCGGGCGTTTACAGTGATAAAGCAGGCAATGGCGCACAATCGCACTTAGATAGCGTTATAAGTACAGGCAATGGCAGTAGAGCGAGCTGTGCAATTATTTATCCACAATGCGCTACGATACCACGGAGCCTTGTCAGCAGATTGGGGCGCTACGAGGTCACAGTGCCTTGGAAGCAGCTTCGAGTAAGGATATATACATAGGTAAGGATGAGTAGCATATAATTACCCTCTGTTAGCTTAATGCAAAGGTAGTGGATCAAAAAACAGCCAGTGGCTAAGATTAATTCAAGCATTCCACCCATCACCTTAAATTTTTATGTCATAAGTGTTAGGGGCATACCATATCTTGGGTCCCATGCTCACTGTGCCACATGAACCAAGCTACACCTGGCTGTTAAGCCCTAATACGGATAAAACGGGTCCTGGATTGCTTGTGTTCCTGGCGGAAATAACAAGGACCCCCTGTTTAGACAACTGAATTTGTTATACAGGGAAAATAGACAATGTAAGAAAAACACGAAATGTAATATAACCAGGGAGAGACAAACATATGGAAAGCACAACAACCAATTAAAAAGCGGGCGGGGGGTGGGTGGGAGGAGTTCCCCGTTACTATAGTATCAACCATCTGTCCATTTATAGTTGGTAAGCCTTGCCGCTCCTATCTGCGAAATTGTATTGGCAACTCTTACTACCTTCGCATCCGCGATCAGGCGGCCCCCACGCTAACCCCTCCCACCCCCCCGCCCCAACTCCCCTCCTCTTGAATTTACCTTGTAACAGTGCATTTACTATCAAATAATCCTGATAAGTGTAAGTAACTGCAGGTTTGTTCAATTCTCGCCTGCAGTATTGAAGACATTGTCAAGGGACGCGAGCGGATATTCTGAATGCGGCTCCCCCGTTTCTGTATTGACAATTATCCTGTTGCATATATTTGGTAAGTCTCGCTGCTTTCAACCGGCGACATTGCATTGGCAATTTAAATCACCTCCGCATCCACTAATGATTATCGCCTGGCTTTTTATTCTTAGTACCGAAGACTGATGGAGGCTTCTTCGTGTACTCAGTTATATTTTTCTATTTTACTCTACACTAGGTAAGATTCTTATATCTGTAGCCCTTTACAGTTCTGCGACATTGTAGCACTTGCACTTAGAAGGGCCTTGAATGTTCCAATTAAATTTTTCCGTTTAGCATTTCGGCTTGATGGTTGTCTACAATGATAAGCACCTGAGTCATTTTACCATTCCCAAGACTGAGAACGGGTCTTTTTTCGTGGTCCCTTTATCGGTTGGAATCACGTTTGCATCTATTTTCTTGGTAAGAAAACTATGCTCAACATTCATTAGAGCCTGACATGTATAGATACGAAGTAATCCCAGTTTCTAGGGTAAAAGATAGCCATCTAATTTTCCAATTCTTGTACCTAGAACGTATAATCTGACACACATACAGACTTTGGATAAAACAAATCAAGAATCACATGTATAAAGGAACCCTCTAGATGTGGAGGCATTAGGGTAAATCAAATGTAGATAGAAACTTTTGATAATTTGTAGGACCCCCCTTCTTTCCATTGCATACGTGTTGTATATTTCCAATATTAGTTTTATTACAACAATCAATATAAAAAGTAATACAATACCAGCATATCCGGATTGAAAATCTTTAGTACCAATTCATAAATACAATATCTGGAAGTGCTATGTATCTCTAATAGCTATGTTCTTACCACCCTAGATCACAAGTTTCGTCTAGTGAGATGTGACTCCACCTAGACGATAGGAAATTAAAGAGACTATACTTCCATTCGGTCTTGAGAAATATGTATAAGGAATACAGAGTGAACGCTCATCCCGTGTTCTCCCTGGTCAGGTACGAATATAACAGAATAAACATGCTCATGGTTTTTCAATCTCTTATTGTGAGCTATATGAGTCCATTGTATCAGGTTCACTCAATGGGGGGGTAATAATTCATATGTTGAACTATCCTATCTGGACCTTCCCATTAAAGACTATACCACTGCTCAAATATAAAATTAATAGTTTGTACCTTGTGTAGCTATATTGTTTAGCTACATAAGTAGGGAGGTTTTGATATGTAAGCACAGTTATAAGCATAGTCATATGCATATGTACTAAGACATTTATAATAGGTGAGTGGAATACTCCTTTGTATGATTTTAATTTATTTTATATGTTTTCCAGATTTTTACGTGGTTCCTGAAGAAGGCGTTCTTGTTAAAACGCCGAAACGCGCGTTAATGACTATATTTGTCCGCCACTGTTTTATGAATTTTTACATAATTGTGTTATAAATATTTTCATTTGTACTTCATTGATTGTCCATTTAAATAATTGGTGTTCATGTTTTTGAATTAAAATGCTTTTATCATGAGTATGTACACTTATAAATAAATATAATTTTGTGCTTTTTAATTGGTTGTTGTGCTTTCCATATGTTTTTCTCTCCCTGGTTATATTACATTTCGTGTTTTTCTTACACTGCTTGTGTTCCTGATCAGAGTGGAACTGGCCTAGCAGTTTGGTCTCATTGGAGCAGGATCAAAAACGATTTGCATATGGCTGGATCCAAACTTCAGTGGCATTGTGAGCGAAAACAATGGACTGAGATCTGGCCCGAGTAACTTCCAGTTGCTAAGAATAATTCAAACATTCCATCCATCCTCAGGTTGGAGGCTTTCCGACTCACATCTCAGTTTCACTTTCGACTGCCTGATTACAAACTAGGTGGTCGAAAGTGAAACCAACCAGTCATTCCGGCTGTATTCCGATGGGCTCCAGTAGCCCGTCGGCCTGTTGGAGACCGCAACATTTCCCACATGACGGCGTTTCTGCCGTCAGGCTTACGATGTCAGTTTCAGACAGGCTTCCCATGCTGAGCTTTCTAACAAGGAAAGCATGTCGGAAGCGACTTTGGAGGCACCTAGCAGGACCCCCTTCTCCCTGTGACCTCCAGTTGGGGGACGAGGGGACACCTATTGTTCCCCCCTGAAAATCCCCGCACCGTGTGGCAGGCTCCGTGCGGGGCCTGCCACACAGTGCAGGGATTTGCACAAGCTACCATTTCTCTATGGGAGCTTATGCTACGGTTGGGTTATGGCCTCAGCACAAGCTCCCATACAGAAATGGGAGTATGAGACTGCACCATGTGCAGTTGCATTGTAATTGCGTTGTCGGGCTCGCCGACCGAAGGTCAGTCAGTCCCGAGATCGCAATGGTGTCTGTCAGAGGCAAATACGACCGACATCGCAATCGAGCCCTTAGACATTCCTAAAATTGCAACCACATCATTTCTTTTGTCTTTGTTCCACTGCTATTGACAGGTTGTTCTTACACATCTAATACAATTATATTGCTAACAACTACTAAATAATAATTAGTAACAAAAGCCCCATACCTTAAGTACCTTAAGTAATTAGCCTTCGACACACATTATGCTCTTTCCACTAATACTAACATTTTCCAAGCATACTCAACTGCCCTTCTCTGCATTATTCTTTTTTTCACATACAGGACTATATCAAAGTATTACCATTCTGTTACAAGTAACTCATGCACTACTACTTCATACATAACACTTAACATATATTACTTTCAAAATAAAAATAAAACACTTTTTTACTAATATACATATGCCATAATATATAATACTACTAAATCTAACTACTATTTTTTTCGATAATACTCCAAAATTACAGGTTTTTTTAATTTGTCTTCTAAGAAGCAAGGAACACAAACTCATACACCAAATTATGTAGAAATATAAAGATTTATTTTAAAACATTTGCTTCCTTTGCAACACTTGTATCTATAGCATGTTGAAAATTGCTAAAACAACATCAATACCTTGCTAATTCTTGAGAGGGCATGGCCTGGACATAATGGAGTGAGGTGCTGTTTGCCCAGGACCTGAGGTTCCGTGAATTCTGAACCTGTTTTATAAATGTCATGGTTTTGTTACGAATTTGATAGTAGCGAACCATAACTAGTGAGTGCATCAAGTACGAGTGATTTCGTCATGTTAGACCAACGGATTCACTATGTATTTGGAGATTTCGTTCTGAACCCTGGGTTCCATTTTGTGTATGGCAGCCATTTTGTGGTTGCCCTCACATAGGCCGATGACTGCGGCCGAACGAGTCTTTAGTACACATACACTTTAGTTGACTTCTGAATGACCTGAGTGAACTGACCCCGTTGCCTGAAGCTGACCTTGTTAGGCAGGTTCCTGCCCAGTAGCTGATCAAGATTGAGGATCAAAGCACAGGACATTGTAGAGTTTATTGCACGCACACACACACCCCTTACCCTGCTCCTTATCTGTTTCTGTTCCTTCTTTTATGGTCTGTTTACGATATGGATTGTGGTCTTTTATTATGGGTTTGTCCGGCTTGTGCAAGAAGGAATGTTGGGCTTGTCTGTATAATTAATGGTGGGCCGGACAACTGAAAAGTGGGTTTGTCGTCATGCGATACCTTTTGCAATGTTACCTATGACTGGCCAAATTGTAAATAGTGGGTGTTTGTCCAGAATGTGATTTTTGGCATAAAAGATGATGACTGGACTTACGAATCTGAGCAGTCTCCTACGAATATACGCTGTGTTGTACTTTGTGGACTTCTGTTTCTGGCTGCAGCCAATAAACTCGATCTTTGACGCCACCAAGAAGTATCCCGTGTCTCTGTATTCTACCACAGGTGAACCCGAAGACTTTGGGCGTGCCCCTGGCGCCGCTGGGTTCTAAAACCCGGTTCTTCAGACCAATGGTCGAAATGGGTGGAATCTGAGGGGCACGACGTGCCCATACGTTTTTTATTTTGACTAAAACGGTTCCTCAACTTCATGTACAACCATCCCGGGGTGATTAATTATGACATAAGAGATGCTTTGTCTGAAGTGTGAGTGGGGGAGTCTCCAGTCCAATGAAGCTGAGGGGGGACAATCTAAATAAAAGCCATATCTTCTCATCTGAATATCTACTGCCTAAAATAAATGTAAATGTGATGACAAAAATTTCTTTTTTTGTTAGCGGAATTGAAAGGTGACCAGCTAATCTGTGGAGTGCATACTTTTAACGAACAGTTATAAAAATGTTTGCAGTAGGTACAATCTGTGCATTATTAATATTGATATTTTGGAAAGTACTATTTTTTGTTTTACACCAAAATGTTTTATGTGCATTCTCTGTCAGCCTACCTTAATCTGTATGTAATCCAAGTTTAAAATAATAATTTACAGGGTTCATAGTGCTTCTGTCACAGGCTGGGACCTCAGAACACTAAAAACACAGAAGTCATTATTCCCCACTTCACCAACCAGAATTCAATTTTGTGGTTCCAGTTACAGACACACACACACACACACACACACAGATATGTGCAGTGATCACAATAAGCAATAGAGGAGAGACGCATGTTGTAGGTGTTTGTGCGGAGTACAACGTAACAGCCACACAGTGTGACCACGGGGTACTCCCTAGTCCACACCTCCCATGAAGCCAGCTGGTCTTCACTAATGGGTCATTGGACCCCCAGAATGGATACTGACTATAGGTCACGTCCACAGAGTGGCATTACCAACAATGTATGGTAAGATTGGAGCCCCTATATCTCGGTCCTGATGAAAGCCATGTACCCATAGGGACGTTTGGCTGAAACATGTTGACCCACCCCACAACATTTATATAGCGGTGATGGGATGATTGTTTCCTTATTTACCGCGCCACTGCTTTTAGATACCACACAGTTCCCTTACAGAATAAAGTTGCATGAGGGTACTGTGATGGCCTTTTAAAACTCACTCTTCTTTTTCACTTTTGGGCCCCCACTCACTTTAGAAAGTGCATCCCTGTCGCCAGGTGCATGCCCGTCCTCCACCAAACGGGGTTTCTGGAGGGCGAAGACTGGCAGATGATGAAGCATGACACCTGGTGGTGTGTGATGCCAGTCCATTACTTTTTGTGAGATGCCCCTATAACAATTTGGCAAATCACAATCTCTCTCGAAGAAACCTGAAGTTGGGATCCCGGCTCCCCACTTCATCAGCTTGTGTGATTCTTGGCCTATCGTGCCTCCTTGTATACAGCAACATTCGCAGCTCTTTAATGTGTAAATATTCTTATCTAGCTAATTGAAAGCTTAGAGCGCATCAAACAAAGTTGGTAGACACTACTGAGAAAAGCTGCAAGCAAATGCCGACCACAACAAGCAACGTACCTTTCTTGGATTGAGTGTTTCCGGTCCCTCTGCAGGGTGAGACACAGGAAGCAAGGCTGGACTGCCCGGGACTGCCTGCTTGAGGGTGGGGCCACCAGCACAGACAGGAAGCGGACAGGAGCCTACCTCACGCTCCTGTGAAGGGAAGGGAGCTAGCCGCCTACGAATCCCGTGCAGCGCCACTACCGCGGGACAGGAGGAGAGGAGTATGAGAGACCCGGTGAGTGGGGGCGTCAGGGCACATTGACGGCTAGACTGATAGACGGAAGTCATTAGGCGCGGTCATTAGGCACGTTTGGCACATTCACAACACCAGAGCTGCAGCGCCCAGGAGAGTCTGAACTAGTGATGCGAGCCCGCCAGCTGAAGCGTGTCCTCGAGGTGAAATCGCCGAGGTTATGCGGGTAACCACCCCCTCTCAGCCATTCCCAGGAAACTCACAACAATAGGTCTTTCGCTGGAGCAGCGCTATGTGCTGCTAACACCAGCGAGACCTAAAAAGCACCAATCACATTAGTTCACAACAGCTGAACGGAAGCGCACAGGAGAGTGTGCACACGGCCAGCAGAAGCGGCAGTGAGGCGGCTTTTTACATAACTTGTTGACTTTAAATAATTCCATAACATGAGAGCCCACTGTGGTTAAATAAAAATCACCAATCACATTAGTTCAAAACAACTGAACGGAAGCGCACAGGAGAGTGTGCACAGGGCCAGCACAAGCGGCAGTGAGGCGGCTTTTTACATAACTTGTTGATTTTAATTAATTCCATAACATGAGAGCTATCGTAGAAATTATATATTGTAAGCAGTTCTTTTAACCGTAATGGTGTCAGCGACAAGAAGGGTTACAAAGTTTGAGACGTGGTAATGCTTTGCCACTTGCCTAAAATAATTAGAGACGCGGAAGTCATTTGGCGCGATCAGAACAACAGATCTGCAGCACCCTGAAGAGTCAAGCGCGTGCAACTTGCCTAAAAAAAAAGCGAGGCACGGAAGTCATTAGGCGCGATCACAACAACAGATCTGCAGCGCAGATCTGCAGCGCCTTGGAGAGTCAAGCGCGTGCCACTTGCCTGCAAAAAAAAAAAGTGTGCAACTTGCCTAAAAAAAAAACGAGAAACGGAAGTCATTAGGCGCGATCGCAAAAACAGATCTGCAGCGCCCTGGAGAGTCTGCACACGTGATGCAAGCCCGACTGCAGAAGCGCGTCCTCGAGATGAAATCGCCGAGGTGAAGCGCGTAACCGCCCCCTGTGCCCCATTCCCGTCAAACCCACAACAATAGGTCTTTCGCTGGAGCAGCGCTTCGCGCTGCTAACACCAGCGAGACCTAAAAAGGATACCAGTAATTTTACTGACCTAGCCTTAATACTGTCCAAATGGGAAATAACAATAGGTTGGAAGGCAAGGGATAGGCAGTGCTTAATTTGAGCCAGTGGTAGCTGGTGATGGAACACTGGAACTCACTAGTGGGGACCGTCACTTCTTTTTCCTCATAAGACATTTACTAACTGCAAGAGATGGCAGACACACAAAAGGGGAAAGGAAGCGAAAAAGAAAGACTGAAACGCCGTCGCAAAGGTAGAAAGCATGACCGATAATAGTGAGATTAACGGCTAGACAGTGTCTGGCAGTCGATTGAAGAGAACCAAGCTTTTTATTTGGCGCACCAGCATTTAATAATGCTCGCTGTGGGTTTCTAAGCAGAGCTATAGGCACTAGCACTCATTCTTTTGTAAATGAAGTACTGGGGATAGGCCCAGCCTTCCTAAGTAGAGATGGGAAGTGTTAAAGTGGACAGGAATGCGTGAGTTAACTACTATATATGGAAACCCAGAGTGGTTTGAGAAAACCCAATTGAATGCGGGTGTGGGACATGGTTATATCCAGCACTGTTCAGATGCAGGTGACTGGTGATCTCACCACTGCAGTGTGGAATGAGGAGCAACAGGTGGGATTGAGGGACTTCACAGCAAGTTATAACGCAGACAACAGCAAACATGTATAATACAAACCAGACCTGGGCTTAATTGTAATTCTGCTCACGGAATTGGCAGAATTTGGGTAAATCTGAGTAACACTTGTACCGTGGAGTTCCTGCCAAATTCCGTCAATCAGTTTGTGGTGAAATTATTCTGTCATTTGCACCTTGCAGGAACAACGCAAGGCTCCACAATGCATGCTTGGGAGCACGAGTGAGATTTTGGGCTCCTGATAGTATTTCCAGTCGACACTGAGCCTTTTTATAACGTTAGCCGACGCAAATGGTCGCAGTCAGAGAGGGCTGCCGTTCAAGTAGATTTGCTGCCACTCAAGATGTTTTACTACCTGAGCAGCAGAAAAATCAACTTGAAAGGCCACACACTCTTGCACAACGCATGGTGCTGCTTGCAACGATTTTCAGTACTGCTCGCAGTACCAGCACGTAATTGCAGCACACGGAGCATATTCCCACCCCTTATACAAGCACATATCACATAGTTGATTTATAATCTCCCCCAAACACAACAGTCGCCTAGTTTGAGCAAGTTATCACCAATTTTTGGCTTATCTCAAAGACCCAGATTACCGCTATTGTTGCTGTTAATGTCAGAGCAAGTACACTGCCTTAAATAATTGCACTATGTTAACTGTGATAGAGTAATGAGCTGAAGAAGTTTATGGAAGATCTACTATCTGCGAGGTAAGGCGCTGATGTTAACAGGCAATCACTGTGTCTGAAGCACTACCTAAATTCTTGTAAAACAATAACATTTGTTTGTAAAAACAAATGCCCAGATGCATCAACCTTTTTAGGAAGTGCAAACGGTGCGATTCGCATAAATCGGCCTTTTGCACTTCCTAAATTGGTTACTGGGATGCATCAAGCATTTTTTGGAAATCGCTTTTTTTTGCGAGTTCCAAACAATGCGATTGCTGTTAAGGAATCGCAAATTTGCGATTCCTTAACAGCAATGCATCATCCTCAAAACATTTGCGAGTTTAAAAATTGCAAATGCAAATTACCACGAAGTTGAACTTCGTGGTAATTTGCAAAAATGTTTAAAAACGCATAAAAATGCATTTTTAAACGTGTACGTTACAGGCACACATGTCCTTAGGACATGTGTGTATGTAACTCACATGTAAAAGTGCATTTCATGGGTGCAGGGGGGGGTCCTTTGGACCCCCCTCTCCACCCTTGAAAGGCTTTGATGCATTCCGATTTGGAATTGCGAATTCGCAATTCCCATTCATTCCTATGGGCATTTCAGCCCATAGGAATGAATGGGAATATCGGATTCGCTATTTGGAACTCGCAATTTTATTGGAATTCGGTAAAAATTGCGATTTTTACCGAATTTCAATAAAATAGCGAAATTAATGATGCATTGCCATTTGCGAATCCTTAATTGCGATTCCTTATTTTTCGCAATTAAGGAATCGCAAATGACAACGTTGATGCATCTAGGGGAAAATGACTTGACAGACATATTAGCATTTTATTTTTCTTCGCTAAATTGTATACCCGGTACTACATTTCAGCCTGTGTCACTCTACTTGTTTTCTACGAAATAAAAGCTGTTCTGTTCGTCCTAACATGGTTCAGAGTATTATTTTGCTATTTAAATAACCTTGCAGAAATCTAAAATGTGTTTGTGATGCGCTTCTTACACTAACATTTTCATGGCAAATCTGTATTCCTATCAAATTAACGTTAATGTTATTCCATTCAAAATTAACCATGCGGGGTGGAAGGGGCCTAGCACCTCATCTGCTCCTATGTTTCCTGCTTTAACTAGCATTTTACTTTTTTGCACTTTCTTTCCACGTGCTATCGGTACTCAGCACAGTCATTCATGCTTTAGTTACTGCATTTTGTCCTGAAAGTAATATTAAAAATACCCAAAACATTAAAAAAACATGAGACACATAGCCGTGCACATAAAGTCTATGAACCTGATTCACAAAGTGCTCTTTGTAGAATGTTTTATAGTACATCAGTAGTACCACAGAACTTACTACAAAGTGCCCTTCACAATCTGCATGTTTGTAGTAACTTCCACTTTTGAGTAACTTATACTTTTGCAGTAAGTCCCTACCACTAGGAGTGTGTTGCAGTACCAGTGGTTGACCATGTGTAGAGCTGCACTAAGTACAAAAGTGTAAGTTACTACAAAAGTGTAGTTTGTGAATACCGAAAAGTAGTAAACGTACTCACAATTGTAAACTTACTCAAAAGTGTAAGTTACCTTTAGGAATCAACCTCCAAATACCTTCCATTTCTGCTACACATTATCTCAGGCGGGGAGGACGCAATTGGTGGTAGTTTGCACACAAACTACATATAATACTCTGTATGCTTTTTAGGCAGGGCCACTGTAATGAGGCATCAGGGAAGGGCCAAATTATGTGGCAGAGGTGACTACATTTTGTGAGGCAAATTATGTGACATAATGCAATCCATTTTGTGGCTTTATTATGTCACTACTCTGTAATTTGTACAGGTCAACACAGTTTAATGCCTAAAGATAGAAGTAAGCAACTGAAAAGTGACCCGCACTGCACTACAGTGCAGTGGCAGGCGCTGCAAAAGGCCTGCCACTGCACTGTAATTTTTAGGAACTTTTGATCTGTTTGAGCGAAAACATATTTTGTTGTCAAAATCTGCCAATTATGCTTAAGGTGATGGCCTATTTGCCAAGTGTGAGAAATTCATTAGTAAACAGAAAAACAACACGGCTGCAGAAACGCATAATTCCAGTGGCTCCATTTTGAGGTCACAATTTACAATGCGAACTTCATCCTCTGAGTCTGACTCGTTTTCATAACACTCCTGCGGGGATGCAATTTATTACTACAAACACAGTTTGTTGAGCAGATGGCCTCTATGTTGCTGCAGTCCCAGATGTTGGTTAAATTAATTGTGGTATTTATTGCTAGGGCAGTCATGGCACTAGGTATTTGTGCCCTGTGTGCTGGAGGGTCTGTTACTGTTTGGTCCCTCGTGCAGCAGTGTTCCCCTCCGGTTCTGCAAGGCCGCACCGCTCGCCTGTTCTCCCGCTGCCTGTCAAGGCATTTCCTATGCACTTCACCTCATCGCTGGAATGTCAACCACGTGCCAACTAGTCCTCGCACAGTGACGCTTGAATGCGCGCGTGCTGCTGTGCCCCTGTTCTCGGCAGGCTGAGGCTGACTGTGCGTGCCACGGAGCCTTGAATTTACAACGTTTCTTTCCATAATCTCAAGAGGGAGAGCTAAATGGAAACATCTCCGTTCGTATTTCCACATTTTGGATACATTTCAAATTCTAAATATCCTCACTGCTCCCTCAAATGTCTGATATCAGCAACTCAGGCTTGCTCATGTAAAATTATTTTAGTCGATGGTATGAGGTATAACCATGGGCACTGGCAGGGTTGGATTGGGATTAAAAATCGGCCGTGGCACGCTTTAAAAAAGTGGCCCATATTTGCACATTGCCTTTCCACAAAACACTGTTTCTGCGAAACTTTATTTTTAAAAAAAGGGGGGGGGGGTTAAATAAAATCCACAAATTAGTTTACCCGGGTGAAACACACTTGAAAACAAGTGAGGCCACTTTTGCACGGGCCCCCCGCGTTCGCTCAGTATGCATATATTAAAGGGCCAGCCCAGCGAGAGAAAGGGAGCAACAACTCTGCCGTTGATAAGAGGGAGGTAATTGATGCCCATCTACCTCCAGAAAGGCCACTCAGGCACCCACTCGGCCACTGGCGGCATCCGAACAACGCAGAAACCGCCCAAATCAGCCCCTCAGGCTGCTCAAAAACGCAGCCCACAGCTGGAATTCGGATACCGGCCCCTCGGGCATTGCCTGTGCGCCCGCGTTACCAATCCGACGCTGGTCACTGGAATTACGCAAGTATGGGGTCTCAGCATTTTCTGTTTGAGCATAGTTATACATTTGTCACATCTGCCCTATAATCCATTATCTGATCATTAATTAGTAGATATCATCAAAAAAATGTGTTTCTTTCTCTAATGAATCAAAAGTTAAGGAAAATGCAGGAACACGTATTGCGGCGCAGATTGCCTGGTCACCTTTAGCCATTTATTGCTGTATTTCGGTATTAACTGGTACTAGTGAGGAGAAACCTTAGCCCAGACGTGTAAAACGACAAAATAATAAATTAATACTATCACAAAATGTGGCACATCATACTGCTTAATTTACCTTAGATCTCTGCATAATTCATTCAACCCTGTTGCACAGTTTGGCCATCGTCTGCATGCGAGCCCAGACTGGGACAAAAATAGGCCCGGGGACCAAATTAAAAGTAGCCCAATTACCGAACTAGATAACTAAAAAAGTGGCTCACATTTGCAGGCTAGTTTTGAACTTGCAAAGACAGATTTTATAGTTATTTTGTAAGTTATCAGGGACTACATGGATTTGTGTTTGCTGCAGCAATGTTTCTGGGAATATCAGGGAAATGAGCAGTAAAAAGCGGCTCACCTGGCAATAAAACAGGCCAACAGACAGCTAAACAAGCATTGGAAATGCAATAGGTCTCGCATTAGAAAAGTTGGAGCTATTGGTCTTGTAAATGACAAATATTTTATTTATTTGTTGGTTTTTAAAATAGCTAAATTGATAGCTTTGTCATTTACAATGCCAATAGGTATAACTTTTGCGAATGTGACACCTATAGCATTTGGAATGCAACATGTTTTGTATTTACGTGACATAGATGGCAGCTCTGGTCATTAGGCCACATCTCTAGAGAGCAGGAGAGTGCAGCAGGGGAGAGAAGCACAGCAATATATAGATTCAATGTATGGATACTTTATGTTGATATAGTGAAAATCTACACAGATCCGCCCATGAGGGACAGACCTTCACAAACCTGCTCCAGAACATCACATCAAATTAGGATGTAAAGAAGTTTAGTAACAATGTAACAGGATTGCTGCATGTATAAATACTATTATTAGTAGACTTTGCAACTATTGCACTTCAAACAACTTATACATTTCCGACTTGTTTTTATCGTAAAGAGCTTGGACGAGCCATATACACCACATGAACTTTATAAAAAAAAGCATAGGTAAATTCAACAGGTATGGCGTTAAGTCAAACAGAAGCATGTCTAAGTTTGCACTTGCACAAGCTTGTGTTTACATGTAGTAAATCCAGACCTAGTGGTGTTGTGGTGTTGTCTATGCTTGCTATTTTAGGAATGTATGACTGCACAGTTGCCCCAACAAAAATACCATTATTTAAAGCAGCTATCCAAATTTAAAAAATGCATACTAGAAATCAAGTAGCATATGCTTTGGTTTACTTTTATCATGCATAGTTTGCAGTTTCAGATTTGTTATTTAGCTAAGCTATCCACTTAAAAACACAAGTTAATTATAATAAAAACTTTAGCCAAGCAACTACCACAGAAATGAAGACGGTGTACTGCTGAATGCAACTGCCTAACTCAAGTGTAATTGTGACAAAAGTTTGACACAAAAATACATCTTTGGCCTGCAACCACTGCAATATTCAATAAAAGTACACTAAACCACCTAATGGAGTCAAACTTCCCTACAGTACCAGTACCTCAATGACCAAGAGCTGCCCAAAATGTATGCAATGCAAACATTGGTGACAGTAAAAGTGAAACTCAAAGATAAATAACCTAATGGGTGGCTGGACAGTCACAGTACTTGGTTATGAAAGCAAGGGAAAAAAAAGCTTTCAGCACAGGTAGGCATCATCCTTCAAAGTGAACATAACTCAATGTGTATGAATTGACACCAAATAAACGGAGACCAGATTAAATTGTACTTAATCATGCCCTATATCATAATTGTGGGGGAAAAAGGCAACAAGCTTCCTCCATCTACGCACCTGGGATCTGGAACAACATCCCTGTATGCACCAGAAACGTCAGAACTCTACTCTAATTTAAGAAAGAGCTGAAGACACATCTCTTTATAAAAAAAATGTAAACAACTTACTTAAAAGGGTTTTAAAACTTGACTTAACCTAAAGCAATTTTGCGCTGGTGCATAAACAAGGCAAATTATTTTAAATAGTTCTACTATAAAGACTAGGACTTTCGCGACCCATCAGTGGGTCCCGACCCACAGTTTGGAAAGCACTGCCATCCGCATCCCTCTTGAGTAGGGTTTACTAACCTATTATGCAGCGCACCCCATTAAGTAAAATAACCAGGCTGGGATCACAAAGACAATAATAATAATAATAATAATAATAATAAAAATAATTTTCAGTGAAAAGCTAAAATTGTCAAAATTCATTGTTAGGCAACACATTGTAATGGGGCTGGGCGACAATCTTTACAAGACGTGCAGGTTTAAATCCTTATACTGCATATATGTAGTGTAAAATGCTGAAAGTGAGCAAAACAGATCAAGGTTTGAGAAGGTCGAGAAATTATGGGGAGAGGAAGGTGTGTCAAAATGATGCTCATATGTATCACACATTAGAATTTAACATTACATTACAAAGGTACCAATTATATTGGCTTGTTGTTCTCTTAAATGTATACTGTATGGACCAAAGGCCACAGGTTTTGAGGGAGAGTTACTGGCAAATTTAACATTGTATACTTTGCTGCTGATTTTACTGCAGTATTTATCCTTCTGCAGGAAAACTGGAATTGACTGCGAAGTATGTCACAGTGGCTACATTAGGAACGCTCTTTGGGGTAGAGGGGGGGCACAGTCTGCCGAATAAGAAATGGGATGCGTGAAAGAAGAAACAGTTCACTCTCAAGGGCGCAAACACCCCACCATTTTAAACATGTAAACACAATTACAGCGCGATGTTTGCAGCCTGCCAGTGTGGGCTGCCTCGCATTCCTTTTGGTTACTTTTGTCGTAATCGTTTGCACTGCAACTAAAAGAAAAGGGCAACAAAGGGACATCGGAGGAACGGGTCAGGTTTACAAATAAAGCCTCAACACTCACCCTGCAAGTGACGCCCGTCACATAAGCGCCCAGATCTCGGAGTGGGAGGTGGAGGCCTCTGCGCCCGGCTCACTGATGATGCAGACCAACAGAGGAGGAGGCAGCAGTGAAGATAGAAGACGGACAAGGATTGTAACTTTCATCTTTAAAGTACGTGTTTCATTGATCTCTGGTGTGCTCTCGTACCACAGCTTTATAGCTTGGGAACGGGAACTACAACTCAATAACACGCCTAATAATAAATAAATGATATCTTGATGCTCCTCACAAAGACGGCGGTATGGCAGGGATGGCTTTGATGAGTGGGAGGTGGTCAACCAATGGATATTTATGCTATGGGCGGCATAGGTAATGAAGGGTAAGGAGGAAGGCCTCATGCTGGGCTTTTTGTAGGCGGGGTAAATGGAACTATAGCAACACTGGCGGCCTGACCTGACGGTTTTAACATATGGCTGGGGAGTTGCAAAGACGTAACACGGCGGGCTGGGGAGGGGGCGGAGCGGGGAGAGGGGAGAGGTGCGACACGGCAGGCAGGGGAGGAGAGTAGGAGGGGGGAGGAGAGTAGGGGAGGCACGGCCTAGCGGCCGTGCAATCAAGAAGTGAGGGGGCGGAGCTGGGGGAGGCAGTGAGAGAGAGAGTAGGCAAGGCAGGCGGCTGGGGGCATGTGCACGCGCTTTTAAGCTCAATGCGCATGCGCATTGAGCTTAAATTTCTCGTGCACTGCAAGGAATCGCCACGATTCCTTGCAAGTTGGTTAAAGAGTGGATAAGCCCCCATAGTCTCGCAAGCTCGATGCGCATGCGCATCGACAGGCGAGACCTAAAAACCGGCACACTTGTTGATCCTTCAGACAAGCCCTTCAGACACTACCAGATTGCCCTGTAGACCACTGCAACCAAGCCGAAAATAAATCCAATGGCCCTAGGTACAACACCCTCTGCCTGCTCTACTACAAGAACATCTATGCATGAAGACACAGGGCGTTCTAGCTATGGAAAAGCCCAATTACCACATGGCAGGAATGTTATTTTTCATTGTACACGATAACAGCTATCATTATTTTAGAGCTGTAGCAGATAAACATATTGCAGAGAATTTGCCAAATTCCATTGCCTATAATGCTCAGTCATTCGTAACTTGGATGATAATATTAATAATAATTCCATATATGTAAAGCGCGAACTTATCACCCCTAAGGGTATCCAGGCACTGGGGACAATCGGGTCGTTAAGTGAACTATTGACCACAGTCACATGATGCTTGGCTGAGCTGCCAACAGCGCTGGGGATCAAGCCGCACGCCCCGTGCTCTGGCGTCAGCCACTCTGGCCACTGTGCCACACCTCTCCCTCCACCAGGTAGAGTGCCTGATAATTTTCACTGATGTGGTGTTACACAGCGAGGTGGAAATGTTGTGATCCTACGCAAAGCAGATGGACGTATCGTTCTTTCGGCAACCCGATGTTTGCTCTTGCTGCTTCCCTTCTAGAATTTATAAACCTAGACCCTGAAGTTCAGAACATTAGACTGCTACTTTAAAGACCATAGCAAAAATATCTGCCTTAAAAATATCAACAGGCACCTAATCCCAACATTAAGCCTGCCCATCAAATGGAATATTAATTTAACCGAGTCTTACAGCAGGTGGGACATAAACCTGGCAGGATTTTGGAAATTATTTTATAGATTGATATTTTTATAAGGACTTTTTGGATGGTCTTTGTTTTTTAACTTGTAAGTCTTCATTTTTGCAATCTACATCTTTAAAGCATGTAGTTGTTAATACATTAACTCAATGTTTCTGCGTGACCGCTATTGCTGATTGTGACTGATATGCCAATAAGGGCATACCTCTGTAGTCTGGCATCACGCTGATAGTATATTATGTAAATTTAATAAGTTCCTTAAACAAAATGCTTAAAAGACAAATCATCACTTCACAAACCTCAGCCCTTGTCGTCCCACAAACAGGCCTTTGAAAGTATCTTTCCATAATATCCTTTCAGATACTATGGCTATTTAGCAAATATATGTGAAAATGGGCTGTAAAATGCAATAGTTGACCTTATCTGTTAAAAAAGAAAATATCTGTGAGAGAACCCTGATCCCTCCTTAAAGAAGGTGGACTTTCTCACTGAGCTCATTTTCTGCAATTTGCCTTTAGTCTGTGTCCATGCAAGTAGTGGGTGGTGACAGTGGGGAAGTAGGCTGCACCAGTTAGGTTAGTGACTTGTACCAGTGAGAGAAGTAGATGATTTCCACCTAAGAAACATTTTCGGCAACATAACTTTTTTTAAGAAAAACTACGGGGCATATTTATGAGCCCCTTAGGTCGCCATAGTGTCACTATTTGTGACGCTATGGCAAGGCACACCACAAAATTATATTTATGAGGCCACACAAAGCCACTTTGCATGACTTTGATGTCCTCATAGATATCGATAAAGGTAAAGCAGCACATTGCCCCGCTTTGCCTTTATCAGTGTCACAGAGGAGTACAAGGGCATTGCGGTGTAGTATGCAGCATACACAGAAAGAGGAAAAAGCCTCCCAGGATTGTTTTTGTGCAGGAAGGTACCCATTCCTGCACAAAAACAATCCTTCCGACAACACAGGCATGCAACAAAACGATGCCACCCAGGGGGAAAGGACGGGAACGAGCCATATTAGATAAATACGGTGCATTCCTGCCTTGCACTTTGACGTAGGGCAGCTTAGCAAGGTTATTTGCTGTGCTGCTCTAGGCTAACTCCCCATACATATGCCCCTAAGTACTACACATGCTCACCCAACTATTATTAAAATCTTTCCTTACAAAAAACGTGTTTCTGTTCCATCACAGCCAAGACATGTGTCAATTTTCTATTGATGATATATTGAGTAAAGTCTGTGAAGTTATGTCATATTTACCTGAATTTTAGGTGGTGACCCGAGCATTGTAGCATACCCCATCTGTTTTAATTTCATTTTGCCACCAGTGGCTACGTAACCTAGTTCCATATTACTTGTAAGGCTAATCCTTAGTATTGTTATTATAGTGGTGTGTCAATTTGTGTTCTCTGTGTGGTGGATGTGCGTAGGTGAGGTATTCAATGATGGATTTATGACTACATTGACGCCCCCACCTATTACAAGTTTCCCAGTCACTGCCAGAAGTGTTGTCCTGCAAAGTGCCCCCAAGCATAATCAGGGAGACAGATATAGAGAGTATAGATCAGTGTTGCCCGGGCACTCTTCCCAGAAGCAGTATCTATCTGCCCAGGCCATAAGTCTCAACCTGTGGGTTTTCCAATGGGAAGAATTTATGTACGTGCCCTAGGGATGGCCACACCTCTAGATCCAGACGAGAAGCACCAGTAAAACACCATGTTGAACCCACATGTGCCCAGAAAGCTCAGTTCTTCCCCAGCAAGTCAGTCTCCTAGAGCAGCAATACCTGTGGCGAATGTTGTTTCACAAATTGCATAACTCCACCTCTTTTCATACGGTTAAGGAATGTGTATCCTGCCCGGTCTACATCACACCGGTGTTCTGCAAATCTGTGCAATGAAAGTGTACTAACCTTCCAATGTAGGTGTCTGAAAACCTGCCACTCATAATATCTTGATGCAACTCCCCTTCTGGTGTGTGATTTTTGCTCATTTTTCAGAAACAGTAGATATAGTTCTGTGCCCTGCTCCACTGCTTATGCTTCTCGAATATGTGGGGGAGTTGCCGTTCATAGGGCATAAGTTCACTGCCCTTTCATTGCTGCTGACAAGAAGGATAGCAAACCACTGGGGATGCTGCCCATGCACCAACGTAACTGACTGGTTGAAAGATCAAATTTACTGTAATGATAGAGCAGATCTCTATGCTTTATTGTTTTCCTCCTCATTCAGACCCAGGGACATCTGCTCACCACTGTGTGCATATCTGTCGTGAGAGAGGATGCAGTGAGCTCTTGACATCTTGAAGCATCAAACTGATCTTTTTGGGGGGGGGGGTCATGTGAGGTCATCTATTTGTGTATGTATTTGGTGCTAGGTTATGACAGATGAATAATGGACAAGAGGTTTGGTGTGGCGTTTCCTTCGTATCCTAATGGTAATAAGTTGTTCATATCACTTAAAAGTCATTTTTACTCCGGGCTAAAACTTTGTCTGCAAATGTGGTATCATTGATTATTTAATTTGTGTGTATGACCTACAACTGAACCAACTGAACTGTACATACTCTATTTGATTAACCTAATATATATATATATATATATATATATATATATATATATATATATATATATATATATATATATATATATATATATATATACATATATATATATATATATATATATATATTACCTACTGGCTATCGCCAGTAGGTATATATAGTTAGGATTTTTCCCTATGGGATTTCTGAAAATTCTATGTCTAATAACTTTGGCGTTTGTGGACGGAATCGGCAGAAATTTTCAGGAAAATTGCACATTTTGTTTCTGAGCAGCCCCTGAAAATTTGGTGGGGTTTCGTCAAGGGGGGGCTGAGAAAAAAGGGGGGTCCCAAAACGCGTTTTTTACATTGAGTTTTCCATAGGGCGGTTGGACTCACTTTTAGCTCGAACGGCTGAATGGATTTGCACGAAACTTGGCAAAATTGTAGGGACTGTTAGCCCGATGTGCCTTTGCTAGGTCTCAATATATGTGCTTCAGTGGATTTTGAGAAATTAACGTTTAAATCAAGATATATATCTGTAACAGCGCTCCGGGCAGCGATCCGGTCCGCTTACTTTTCGCGTTTCGGAACTTTGCGCGCAGAAAGCTGATTGGCTCTCCGGTGTCTGTCAACATTCTAAACAGTCCGGAGCGGCCGCCATCTTGTCTCTCGGTAGGATCGAGAGAGAAGAAGAGGTGAAAAACGAAAGGGGAATTTAATGAAAGGGGGCAAGGTATCCCCCTCTTGACCCCCTAGGAATGTTGTTGGGGTTATTAAAGGGTCCCGTGGGGAAAAGGAAAAAAAAATGATTTTTCACGGTAGAAGCGCTTCACGGGCCGCGAACTGGGCCGCAAACTGGTAGCGAAACGGGAATTCGCCATTTTGTGCTTCGTTAATTAAATTACTAGGTATAAGGGGGTGCGGGAGACGTATCCTAATCCCCTATGTTTCCTGAGGGTGGCTGAGGAGGCTCATATATGTTGATACATCTCTTCCAGCGGCTGTGCGTGAGCTTTTTTTTATTTTGCTGCGTGACAGTCCGGAGCGGCCGCCATCTTGTCTCTCGGTAGGATCGAGAGAGAAGAAGAGGTGAAAAACTAAGGGGGAATTTAATGAAAGGGGGCAAGGTATCCCCCTCTTGACCCCCTAGGAATGTTGTTGGGGTTATTAAAGGGTCCCGTGGGGAAAAGAAAAAAAAAATGATTTTTCACGGTAGAAGCGCTTCACGGGCCGCAAACTGGTAGCGAAACGGGAATTCGCCATTTTGTGCTTCGTTAATTAAATTACTAGGTATAAGGGGGTGCGGGAGACGTATCCTAATCCCCTATGTTTCCTGAGGGTGGCTGAGGAGGCTGATATATGTTGATACATCTCTTCCAGCGGCTGCGCCATCTTGCCTTTTTTCCAATGCCACAATTTTGTCGTGCACGGCAGCCATTTTAGATGCCAGGCTGGTCCCAGGCTATCACCTACCCCTGCGGATGTAGTTTATGGCCCCAGCTGTAGAGAATTCAGACATGCCAACCCTCCCGATTCAGGCGTGTGCTACTGATTTCAGTGCTAGTCTCCCGCCTCCCGATTTCTGCAAGCAAAAACCCGGGGGCATATTACGAACAACTAGCGATAATTTTTGTCTCTAACTTGTTTAGAGACAAAAATTATCGCCGCACATCGGCGATTTTTATCGCAGATAAACCTTGCTATTATCGCAGAAAAGTCAGCGATATTCATGTATTATCGAGCAAATGCTCTTAGCCATGTTATCCACCTCCCATTGGATAACATGGCTAAGAACTGCTCAGGGCAGGTGTTAGATTTTGGAGATATTTGCGCTTAGCGCGAATATCTCCAAAAGTTGGTAATAGAAGATAGCGATGTTAGGGACTGTTTCCAGTCGCTAACATCTTGGTACGCCACTTTGCATGTCATTAGTGATAAGTATCACTGACATGCAAAGCGGGGCCCAAGATGGTCGCTATCTCCTTTTAGCTGTCACTAACTGGTGTTAGCGACAGCTTGGTAATAGGGAGATAATTTTATCTCCGCTTTCATGGCTTTTAAAGCCAAAAAAGCGGAGATAAACCCCCTTGATAATATGCCCCACGATTCCTTGGGGGTTTCAGCTGACAGGGCTTGGTATTGTGTTACATGGTAATTTTTCCAGGAAACGTCAGAGGGTCGATGCAGGGGTTCTAGAAGAGGTGATAAACCATTTAAGCCTCATGAACAAGCGCATGGTCTTTTAAAGATTTGTGAAGTACTCGGGCGGCGGTGTGTGTGTGCCCTCTTTCAGGAGCGGGCGGGGGGGGGGGCACTGCCAGCAACTTGCCAGGTCAGGTAGTGTTCAACACGTGCATCACCCTTTCTCTGCCTGCTATTGCGCTCCATGCTTCGGAAAGGTAAGAAAAAGAACGTGCATTTGAGTTTGAAATGTCCGATCCTGCAGCAGCACACTTCCAAAGCCCACACATGACAATAACCCGATTCAAGGCCCCATTCACCCGTTTTTAAAAAATAGATAACACTCCAACAAAGTAAGATTATAAAACTTTATTAACTATTAACTATAACGAACGGAACAAAAACTAAAAACATTTAAACATTTTTCAACACAAAAAGCAACAATGGTTAGAAGCTGTCTTTTGTGCGAATAGTCCCAAGGCAGCACAACGTGCAGAGTTCTGGACGGCACCCAGGTGATGTCGCCTGGGTGCCGCATTGGTTTTTGTCCTGTAGACCACTGCAACCAAGCCGAAAATAAATCCAATGGCCCTAGGTACAACACCCTCTGCCTGCTCTACTACAAGAACATCTATGCATGAAGACACAGGGCGTTCTAGCTATGGAAAAGCCCAATTACCACATGGCAGGAATGTTATTTTTCATTGTACACGATAACAGCTATCATTATTTTAGAGCTGTAGCAGATAAACATATTGCAGAGAATTTGCCAAATTCCATTGCCTATAATGCTCAGTCATTCGTAACTTGGATGATAATATTAATAATAATTCCATATATGTAAAGCGCGAACTTATCACCCCTAAGGGTATCCAGGCACTGGGGACAATCGGGTCGTTAAGTGAACTATTGACCACAGTCACATGATGCTTGGCTGAGCTGCCAACAGCGCTGGGGATCAAGCCGCACGCCCCGTGCTCTGGCGTCAGCCACTCTGGCCACTGTGCCACACCTCTCCCTCCACCAGGTAGAGTGCCTGATAATTTTCACTGATGTGGTGTTACACAGCGAGGTGGAAATGTTGTGATCCTACGCAAAGCAGATGGACGTATCGTTCTTTCGGCAACCCGATGTTTGCTCTTGCTGCTTCCCTTCTAGAATTTATAAACCTAGACCCTGAAGTTCAGAACATTAGACTGCTACTTTAAAGACCATAGCAAAAATATCTGCCTTAAAAATATCAACAGGCACCTAATCCCAACATTAAGCCTGCCCATCAAATGGAATATTAATTTAACCGAGTCTTACAGCAGGTGGGACATAAACCTGGCAGGATTTTGGAAATTATTTTATAGATTGATATTTTTATAAGGACTTTTTGGATGGTCTTTGTTTTTTAACTTGTAAGTCTTCATTTTTGCAATCTACATCTTTAAAGCATGTAGTTGTTAATACATTAACTCAATGTTTCTGCGTGACCGCTATTGCTGATTGTGACTGATATGCCAATAAGGGCATACCTCTGTAGTCTGGCATCACGCTGATAGTATATTATGTAAATTTAATAAGTTCCTTAAACAAAATGCTTAAAAGACAAATCATCACTTCACAAACCTCAGCCCTTGTCGTCCCACAAACAGGCCTTTGAAAGTATCTTTCCATAATATCCTTTCAGATACTATGGCTATTTAGCAAATATATGTGAAAATGGGCTGTAAAATGCAATAGTTGACCTTATCTGTTAAAAAAGAAAATATCTGTGAGAGAACCCTGATCCCTCCTTGAGAAAGGTGGACTTTCTCACTGAGCTCATTTTCTGCAATTTGCCTTTAGTCTGTGTCCATGCAAGTAGTGGGTGGTGACAGTGGGGAAGTAGGCTGCACCAGTTAGGTTAGTGACTTGTACCAGTGAGAGAAGTAGATGATTTCCACCTAAGAAACATTTTCGGCAACATAACTTTTTTTAAGAAAAACTACGGGGCATATTTATGAGCCCCTTAGGTCGCCATAGTGTCACTATTTGTGACGCTATGGCAAGGCACACCACAAAATTATATTTATGAGGCCACACAAAGCCACTTTGCATGACTTTGATGTCCTCATAGATATCGATAAAGGTAAAGCAGCACATTGCCCCGCTTTGCCTTTATCAGTGTCACAGAGGAGTACAAGGGCATTGCGGTGTAGTATGCAGCATACACAGAAAGAGGAAAAAGCCTCCCAGGATTGTTTTTGTGCAGGAAGGTACCCATTCCTGCACAAAAACAATCCTTCCGACAACACAGGCATGCAACAAAACGATGCCACCCAGGGGGAAAGGACGGGAACGAGCCATATTAGATAAATACGGTGCATTCCTGCCTTGCACTTTGACGTAGGGCAGCTTAGCAAGGTTATTTGCTGTGCTGCTCTAGGCTAACTCCCCATACATATGCCCCTAAGTACTACACATGCTCACCCAACTATTATTAAAATCTTTCCTTACAAAAAACGTGTTTCTGTTCCATCACAGCCAAGACATGTGTCAATTTTCTATTGATGATATATTGAGTAAAGTCTGTGAAGTTATGTCATATTTACCTGAATTTTAGGTGGTGACCCGAGCATTGTAGCATACCCCATCTGTTTTAATTTCATTTTGCCACCAGTGGCTACGTAACCTAGTTCCATATTACTTGTAAGGCTAATCCTTAGTATTGTTATTATAGTGGTGTGTCAATTTGTGTTCTCTGTGTGGTGGATGTGCGTAGGTGAGGTATTCAATGATGGATTTATGACTACATTGACGTCCCCACCTATTACAAGTTTCCCAGTCACTGCCAGAAGTGTTGTCCTGCAAAGTGCCCCCAAGCATAATCAGGGAGACAGATATAGAGAGTATAGATCAGTGTTGCCCGGGCACTCTTCCCAGAAGCAGTATCTATCTGCCCAGGCCATAAGTCTCAACCTGTGGGTTTTCCAATGGGAAGAATTTATGTACGTGCCCTAGGGATGGCCACACCTCTAGATCCAGACGAGAAGCACCAGTAAAACACCATGTTGAACCCACATGTGCCCAGAAAGCTCAGTTCTTCCCCAGCAAGTCAGTCTCCTAGAGCAGCAATACCTGTGGCGAATGTTGTTTCACAAATTGCATAACTCCACCTCTTTTCATACGGTTAAGGAATGTGTATCCTGCCCGGTCTACATCACACCGGTGTTCTGCAAATCTGTGCAATGAAAGTGTACTAACCTTCCAATGTAGGTGTCTGAAAACCTGCCACTCATAATATCTTGATGCAACTCCCCTTCTGGTGTGTGATTTTTGCTCATTTTTCAGAAACAGTAGATATAGTTCTGTGCCCTGCTCCACTGCTTATGCTTCTCGAATATGTGGGGGAGTTGCCGTTCATAGGGCATAAGTTCACTGCCCTTTCATTGCTGCTGACAAGAAGGATAGCAAACCACTGGGGATGCTGCCCATGCACCAACGTAACTGACTGGTTGAAAGATCAAATTTACTGTAATGATAGAGCAGATCTCTATGCTTTATTGTTTTCCTCCACATTCAGACCCAGGGACATCTGCTCACCACTGTGTGCATATCTGTCGTGAGAGAGGATGCAGTGAGCTCTTGACATCTTGAAGCATCAAACTGATCTTCTTTTGGGGGGGGGGGTGTCATGTGAGGTCATCTATTTGTGTATGTATTTGGTGCTAGGTTATGACAGATGAATAATGGACAAGAGGTTTGGTGTGGCAATTCCTTCGTATCCTAATGGTAATAAGTTGTTTATATCACTTAAAAGTCATTTTTACTCCGGGCTAAAACTTTGTCTGCAAATGTGGTATCATTGATTATTTAATTTGTGTGTATGACCTACAACTGAACCAACTGAACTGTACATACTCTATTTGATTAACCTAATATATATATATATATATATATATATATATATATATATATATATATATATATATATATATATATATATATATATATATATATATATATATATATATATATATTACCTACTGGCTATCGCCAGTAGGTATATATAGTTAGGATTTTTTCCCTATGGGATTTCTGAAAATTCTATGTCTAATAACTTTGGCGTTTGTGGACGGAATCGGCTGAAATTTTCAGGAAAATTGCACATTTTGTTTCTGAGCAGCCCCTGAAAATTTGGTGGGGTTTCGTCAAGGGGGGGCTGAGAAAAAAGGGGGGTCCCAAAACGCGTTTTTTACATTGAGTTTTCCATAGGGCGGTTGGACTCACTTTTAGCTCGAACGGCTGAATGGATTTGCACGAAACTTGGCAAAATTGTAGGGACTGTTAGCCCGATGTGCCTTTGCTAGGTCTCAATATATGTGCTTCAGTGGATTTTGAGAAATTAACGTTTAAATCAAGATATATATCTGTAACAGCGCTCCGGGCAGCGATCCGGTCCGCTTACTTTTCGCGTTTCGGAACTTTGCGCGCAGAAAGCTGATTGGCTCTCCGGTGTCTGTCAACATTCTAAACAGTCCGGAGCGGCCGCCATCTTGTCTCTCGGTAGGATCGAGAGAGAAGAAGAGGTGAAAAACGAAAGGGGAATTTAATGAAAGGGGGCAAGGTATCCCCCTCTTGACCCCCTAGGAATGTTGTTGGGGTTATTAAAGGGTCCCGTGGGGAAAAGGAAAAAAAAATGATTTTTCACGGTAGAAGCGCTTCACGGGCCGCGAACTGGGCCGCAAACTGGTAGCGAAACGGGAATTCGCCATTTTGTGCTTCGTTAATTAAATTACTAGGTATAAGGGGGTGCGGGAGACGTATCCTAATCCCCTATGTTTCCTGAGGGTGGCTGAGGAGGCTCATATATGTTGATACATCTCTTCCAGCGGCTGTGCGTGAGCTTTTTTTTATTTTGCTGCGTGACAGTCCGGAGCGGCCGCCATCTTGTCTCTCGGTAGGATCGAGAGAGAAGAAGAGGTGAAAAACTAAGGGGGAATTTAATGAAAGGGGGCAAGGTATCCCCCTCTTGACCCCCTAGGAATGTTGTTGGGGTTATTAAAGGGTCCCGTGGGGAAAAGAAAAAAAAAATGATTTTTCACGGTAGAAGCGCTTCACGGGCCGCAAACTGGTAGCGAAACGGGAATTCGCCATTTTGTGCTTCGTTAATTAAATTACTAGGTATAAGGGGGTGCGGGAGACGTATCCTAATCCCCTATGTTTCCTGAGGGTGGCTGAGGAGGCTGATATATGTTGATACATCTCTTCCAGCGGCTGCGCCATCTTGCCTTTTTTCCAATGCCACAATTTTGTCGTGCACGGCAGCCATTTTAGATGCCAGGCTGGTCCCAGGCTATCACCTACCCCTGCGGATGTAGTTTATGGCCCCAGCTGTAGAGAATTCAGACATGCCAACCCTCCCGATTCAGGCGTGTGCTACTGATTTCAGTGCTAGTCTCCCGCCTCCCGATTTCTGCAAGCAAAAACCCGGGGGCATATTACGAACAACTAGCGATAATTTTTGTCTCTAACTGGTTTAGAGACAAAAATTATCGCCGCACATCGGCGATTTTTATCGCAGATAAACCTTGCTATTATCGCAGAAAAGTCAGCGATATTCATGTATTATCGAGCAAATGCTCTTAGCCATGTTATCCACCTCCCATTGGATAACATGGCTAAGAACTGCTCAGGGCAGGTGTTAGATTTTGGAGATATTTGCGCTTAGCGCGAATATCTCCAAAAGTTGGTAATAGAAGATAGCGATGTTAGGGACTGTTTCCAGTCGCTAACATCTTGGTACGCCACTTTGCATGTCATTAGTGATAAGTATCACTGACATGCAAAGCGGGGCCCAAGATGGTCGCTATCTCCTTTTAGCTGTCACTAACTGGTGTTAGCGACAGCTTGGTAATAGGGAGATAATTTTATCTCCGCTTTCATGGCTTTTAAAGCCAAAAAAGCGGAGATAAACCCCCTTGATAATATGCCCCACGATTCCTTGGGGGGTTCAGCTGACAGGGCTTGGTATTGTGTTACATGGTAATTTTTCCAGGAAACGTCAGAGGGTCGATGCAGGGGTTCTAGAAGAGGTGATAAACCATTTAAGCCTCATGAACAAGCGCATGGTCTTTTAAAGATTTGTGAAGTACTCGGGCGGCGGTGTGTGTGTGCCCTCTTTCAGGAGCGGGCGGGGGGGGGGCACTGCCAGCAACTTGCCAGGTCAGGTAGTGTTCAACACGTGCATCACCCTTTCTCTGCCTGCTATTGCGCTCCATGCTTCGGAAAGGTAAGAAAAAGAACGTGCATTTGAGTTTGAAATGTCCGATCCTGCAGCAGCACACTTCCAAAGCCCACACATGACAATAACCCGATTCAAGGCCCCATTCACCCGTTTTTAAAAAATAGATAACACTCCAACAAAGTAAGATTATAAAACTTTATTAACTATTAACTATAACGAACGGAACAAAAACTAAAAACATTTAAACATTTTTCAACACAAAAAGCAACAATGGTTAGAAGCTGTCTTTTGTGCGAATAGTCCCAAGGCAGCACAACGTGCAGAGTTCTGGACGGCACCCAGGTGATGTCGCCTGGGTGCCGCATTGGTTTTGGGATCCTACAATGCAGCACAGAAAAACAGCGTGGGGCGTCCCGGGTGGTGCGGGGGGAGGCCTCGTCAGTAGCGGTCTGTTGTGCGAATAGTCCCAAGGCAGCAGAACGCGTTGAGATGTTGATGGGACTGTGTCCAGTGTCACATGGCTGACACAACATGTACGACAGGCACCCAGGTGATGTCCAGTAAACTGCCGCACTGGTTTTGGTATCCTACAATGCTGCTCCGAAAATTGGCGTGCGGCGGCCCGGGGGTGGGGGAGGCGGCGTGAACGGGCCTCCCCAGGTGGCGGCCATCTAGCTGAGTTGCGCCCGCTCTTGCGGCTACAGCGTCTCGCTCACCATGTTGTTGAGTTGCTCCCACTCTTGCAGTGCAGCGATAGGCGGCTGCCACATGGCTCTTAAAATGGTGGACGGCTCCTCGGTTTTGGGCCTGGTCCACTGAAATGGCCCTGGGACACCTTGGAACTCGGACGCTTGCCTGCTAGGGCTTGGGCTCCATTCTCGAAAAGCGTCCCCTCAGCCGTGAATATTCTACAAAAGCCTTGGGGGCCCCCGACTCCCGCAGGCTTCCGGTGGGGAGCGGCTGCCATGATTGCTCGCGGAATGACCACGACGGAGCCACGAGATGGTGGTGCTCTCATGCTGACGCCAGCTTCAGTCTGAATGATCCAGAAACAAGGTGGGGCTTTCATCGTTTGGGAAAAAAAAATGTTCTAAACCAATGAAAAGTGTTATTTTTAGGTCATATGACCAAGCCTTCCATCTTTAGGAAACCAAAAGTAAAATGAACCAATGAAAAGTTTTATAAACAAGTCACATGACCTGTTATGCGGCAGAGGGCTACAAAAAGCGTAGAAAATCCGTTGGCACGTGAGGCGGCGTCAGTAGCGGACCGATGTGCGAATAGGCCGAAGGCAGCACAACGCGCCGAGATCCGGATGGCACCGAGGTGGTGTCCAGCAAATTGCCGCACTGGTGTGGCCATCCTACAATGCTGCGCCGAAAGACGGCGTGTCCAGCTGAGTTGCGGTCACTGTTGCGGTACAGTGACTCGAACGCGCCGAGATCCAGATGGCACCGAGGTGGTGTCCAGCAAATTGCCGCACTGGTGTGGCCATCCTACAATGCTGCGCCGAAAGATGGCGTGTCCAGCTGAGTTGCGGTCACTCTTGCGGTACAGTGAGTCGAACGCGCCGAGATCTGGATGGCCCCGATGTTGTGTCCAGCAAGTTGCCGCACTGGTGTGGCCATCCTACAATGCTGCGCCGAAAGTCGGCGTGGGGTGCCCCGTTGGCTTATGAGGTGATGTCAGTAGTGGACCGATGTGTGAATAGGTCGGAACCAGCACAAGGCGCCAAGATCCGAATGGCAAGTCCTGGATGTTGAGTGCCTCAGTTGAGAGTTCTGAGC
Organism: Lissotriton vulgaris; assembly: GCF_964263255.1. Lineage (NCBI taxonomy): Eukaryota > Metazoa > Chordata > Amphibia > Caudata > Salamandridae > Lissotriton > Lissotriton vulgaris. Next base: position 431,415,558 of record NC_141698.1, on the reverse strand, counting down.
AGTGCTTGTAAGACTGTCCGAAGCTTATTTGCACCTGCTGCAGCTTCACTATTGCCCTGGTGTGGCCAAAGGTGGCACATGACATAGGCGGCCGGCTCCCGAGGTCCGGCGGAACTTTTTGCCTTTTCCTTTCTGCTTCTTTTCCTACAATCCGTTTCATCTGAAGACACGACCATGTCCCTGAATGTGTGCAGGGGGACGCTATTGATTGAATGAAAATGGCGGCTTGACACAAAGCTGACTCAAGCGTTACTGTTGATGCTATACAGACAAAAATTGGTTTTCAGTTTGTACATTCTTCAGGTTTTTTTTTTCCATCCAAGTCTGATTGAGAGTTTGTAGAAAAATGGCTTCAGATTTTCCACATACTACTCTTCAACATTCTTCCTAAATGTAACAATGTGAAACTCACTAGGAGAACGGCTGTTTCTGTTTCCTTTCAAAATGCTGCCAACAATATTTTCTGAATGGAAGACACCATCTTGTAGCATAAAGGGCCGAAAGGGGTTCTGGTCTGGCCGATGGTTGGTGGAGACATTTTGACTATATCTTGGACCTGCCCGGCCTCGCCCAAAATGGCGCCGGTATAAATGGGACTCGTAACTCCTTGCCCGCAAATGTATATCTAGAAAATGTTATTGTAAGTGGCCCTGTCGTATTTTAATTACAAAATGTACGTCCACCGATTCCGCAACTGTTAGACACCTTTGTTCTTGCAACCTAATGGCCCGCTCGTTACGTTCTTCTACAGTGTAAATGTCTCCTCATCATATACGATTTCAGTTTGCTCCGTGGCCGGCCCACGTGGTTATAGGCCCGTATTTGTAAACTGACATTTTCACAATAAAGGTTTTTAAAACAAAACACGGTAGTAGTATTTACATTGGTAAAGTTTTTACTTTTAGTCACTGTTTTCGAATCAGTAAAGGCAAGTGAAATAAAGCAGTCCAATTACATGACGGATAAAAGGTATAATATGTAGGAACGCAGTAAAGATAAATGCTTAAAGGCAGTTGTGTTTTTCATGTCTGCAATATAAAGTGATCGATAAGAATCTGATAATCAGGCGTATCGGCGACTAAGACAGCAGGCCGAATCTCTTTTACTCAACGGCTCCGTCATGGAAGGAAGAAACGCCCTTTTTGTCGAAAAAGGAATATATTTTACTTACAAGACAGTTGTAAATTTTCCGGGAAAGTACATTAGCCTGGAATATTATAACATATGTTTGAAAAAAAAATATTGTTCGAAAACAATAAAAAGCGTAATTTTTAGGTCATATGACCAAGCTTTTCATCATTAAATTAACAAAAGTAAAATGAACCAATGAAAAGTTTTATTAACAAGTCACATGACTTGTTATGCTTACGTTGCGCGCTGCGCGCCGCGCCTCGGATCACTTCCGGGTGCGGTAACGCGGCGTGTCATATAACGCATTACGCGACAACGTAGGTCAAGAATATAGTCAAAATGTCTCCACCAACCAGCGTTCGGAACACAACCCCTTTCAGCAGTCCAAAAAGTTCTGTTAAATGACAACAGAGGGGACAGGCAACAAGAACCATCAGTCAAAGAGGGGAGGGCAAGTTCTTCTCTTCCGGGTCATGTTGGGGCGCTACCGGAACTGATCGAATTGGTAGTCTACAGTGTTTCTGGATGTTTCAGACTAAAGCTGGCGTCAGCATGAGACCACTACCATCTCGTAGCTCCGTCGTGGCCATTCCACGAGCAATCATGGCAGCCGCTCCCTACCAGAAGCCTGCGGGAGTCGGAGGCCCCCAAGACGTTTGTAGAATCTTCACGGCTGAGGGGACGCTTTTCGAGAATGGGACCCAAGCCCTATCAGGGAAGCGTCCGAGTTCAAAGGTGTCCCAGGGCCATTTTAGTGGACCAGGCCCAAAACCGAAGAGCCGGCCGCCATTTTGAGAGTCCTGTGGCAGCCGCCTATCGCTGCACCGCAAGAGTGGGCGCAATTCAGCTGGATGGTGGGCAAGACGCTGTAGCCGCAAGAGTGGGCGCAACTCAGCTGGATGGGACAAGGTTCAGAATTGAAGAGTCATCAAAAGGCAAAAAGTTCCGCCGGATCCCGGGAGCCGGCCGCCTATGTCGGGGGCGATCTCAGGCTACACCAGTGCTATAAGACTTGGGGAGGGTGTCGGAGCCAAGCGTCTTCTCCGAGTCCATGGCCATCACACCGCCCCTCAGGGGCCTCCGTCAAGCTGTTTAGGAAGGTAACATATCACATTGTTTTCTAATGCAGTCAGGTCCAAAGCGACACTCACTTACTTTGAGAATAGTGAAGCTGCAGTAGGTGGAAATAAGCTTCAGACAGTGTTACAAGCGCTGCTCAGAACTCTTAACTATGGCACCCAACATCCAGAACTTATGCTATTTGAGAATGGCAGTGACATCGAAGCATCTCAGGGACCAAAACCATTAACGTACTTTCACGTATGAAAATCTTACTTGGGGAGGGGGCAGGAGCGAAGCGCCCCCTCCCAGTCAGCGCCACCACACCGTATGTTGAAAATTTGAAGCCATCGTTCTACAAAGTCAACCAAACTTGGATTAAAAATCTAGAAAAATGTACAAACTGAAAACCAGTTTTGGTCTGCATAGCATCAGTAGCAACGCTTGAGTCAGCTTTGTGTCAAGCCGCAAATTTGATTCAACAAAGCACAGACATTGAAAAAGGCTCAAATTCAGAACTCTAAACTATGGCACCCAACATCCAGGAGCTTGCCATCCGGATCTTGGAGCCTTGTGCTGCTTTCGATCTATTCACACATCGTGCCACTACTGACATCATCTTATAAACCAACGTTATGTAAATAGTTTTTTAATAAAATGTTTTACCCTGTTTCTTTGCTGGTGTGTTGTCTATATTTTTAATATTTGCATAGGGTTTGTCGTTATTTTGTGCGGGATGGGTTACGGAGCCGAGCTGTCTTGCAGCCCTCATGGTGTGGAGCTCAGTTCATCTCACTATTTTCGTATTTCTCATGAAGGGTTGTTCCTAATATTTCTATTTTAGCGAGGTCAAAAAGAGATCCAATTAGTGGCCTACTGATTTTGCTCGATTACTTTTATTTTTTTACACGATTTTTCACTATCTGCAAAGACTAAACAGAGTATTGCGACTTTGTGCTTGTTTGTAAATAGAGAATGATCCAAAGAGAACCAATTCTAAAACAGTAAATGCTTGGACAACAATCAATCAAATGGAGAGACAAGCAGCCACGACGGATTACAACGGGGGTAAAGGCCTGCGTTAACTACCCTTCAGTATCTGCAAAGAGAGAGTACTACTAAGACAAAAGAGGGGAGGGGGGGGGGTGCAGCGTTCAAAGCACATCAGCGTGCATAAATACGAAAATGTTTTTATTTATCACGTACTTGACATTTTTAAGCTTTTCATAATTGCTATTAAAAAACCAATGAAATTCACAGAAAAAACCATAGGTTATAGTGGATATATAGTTAGGAATTTGCATTTACAAAACCTTGAAAATTCAATGAAAAAACCATTGGTTTTAGGCCATATATAGTTAGGGATTTGCATTTACAAAACCTTATTTTACTCGCATAAAACCATTGAAATTCCATATATAGTTATAAGCGCTAACTATATATCGCGCACCCGCAATCCACTGCTGATGATGTCACATATTACATCATTCATGACATGGTTAGTGACATCACTGATGACATCACTGATGACATCTCAAATGACATCACTGATGACATCACTGAAAACATCTCATTTGACATGACTGATAACATCACTGATGATATCATTCATGTGATAATACGATGAACCTCTTCAGACTCTAATATAACCTTAGATACAATCAGTGTAAACAGACACTCACAGACTGTCACTCATCCATGGAGTTACTCACACACCTAGTCAGTCATGCAAAGAATCAATCACACCTCCATTTCCTCAAATATACAGTTATACAAACTTTACTTATTCAAACATATACTAACACATATTTACTCTCTTATACAATCCCTGATACAAGTTCACAATGATCCATACAGCCACTCACACATTCACTGGCTCTTATGCACAGTTATTTATATATGTCAACTCTCACATGTACTGTGTTTTACATATGTACTTACTTTGACATGTAGCACTGAGATATCCATTCACTCACCAATACACTCATGCACACAGTCAACCGCCCATACAGCTGTTTCCACATGCACTTTTGAAACCATACATCTAGTGAATCAACTGCTCACACATCTATGCACAGAGTCACACACCTCCCAGCTACCCACACACACACTCAGTATCCCATACAAATACTTGGGCAACCAATCAATAACCCATATAGTTAGTCATATAGCTACTTATCAACACATGGAACAGTTTACAGAACAACAGACATAATGATGCACAAATTAAGACAGTTTAGTCATTAACCCATGCACTCAGTGAGACACATTTAATCACTCACTCATACAGTCAGTCATGCACCTACTAAATCCTTCATCCAGACACTTATATATCCACTCATTCTTCAATATGTAAGAGATATTTTAACTTTACAGAAACATACAGTCACTGGATGATGTCATCAGTGATGTCATCAGTGATGTCATTTGAGATGTCATCAGTGATGTCATCAGTGATGTCACTAACCATGTCATGAATGATGTAATATGTGACATCATCAGCAGTGGATTGCGGGTGCGCGATATATAGTTAGCGCTTATAACTATATATGGAATTTCAATGGTTTTATGCGAGTAAAATAAGGTTTTGTAAATGCAAATCCCTAACTATATATGGCCTAAAACCAATGGTTTTTTCATTGAATATATATATATATATATATATATATATATATATATATATATATATATATATATATATATATATATATATATATATATATATATCTCACAAGAGAGTATATATTCACTGAACAAAACAAAGTTTACAGGGACCTTATAGTTAGATAATAGAATAAAAAAAAAAATAGCAATTCACTGACAAAAACAATGGTTACAGGGACGTTATAGTTAAGCTCAGATTTCACTTTTACTAAACCAATGAAATTCAGCAGTTATAGCTACCTGAGCTAACTATAATTTACACCCCACACATTGCACTGCTTGTGACCTCACATATCACTCATGGCATGGTCAGTGACATCACTGTGGACATCACTCATGACAGCTCAAATGACATCACTGAGGACATCATCCACAGAACCACTAGGTGTAATACTAAAGAGTGATACTACTTTTAATATATATCATTTTTGTCCCTCACTTACAACATACACGTTTTTTCCATTAACGCCATAGTATAAACATACAGCCAGCCAAAAATACATACGAGGGAGGGTTGCAACGAACCTGACAGCAACTGGAGTGTGCTTTGGGCTACAAAAGAGGGGTGAATCGAATACTATATCTAAATTATATAAAACAGAGGTTCTTAATATCGGGTCTGTGTCGGTTTAGAAATGTAACTAATATTATCAGATTAATAAAGCATATATACATTCAAAAGGAACATTTTAAATGTAAAATGAATTTTAAAACATAGTGTTGTTAATGTGAAGGGATTTGAAATTGAAGGCTTTGATGAAGTTGGTATTGTAAGAATGATTTGTGAGAGAAGACCAAGTACAGCAAAAAGAGAATATAATATGGATGACTGGTGGCCTCAATGGATATCCTTGTTTGCATTAACAAAAAATAGAGGATGTACGAAGAGTAAAAGAGATAAAGTGATACACGGGAGTCTAGAATATTATCTTGTATTTTAGTAATAAAGACACATTTAGAAAAGCTCAAACTTTCCCATTAAAATTGTAATTTCTGTATTTTTTGTTTGTGAATTACATAACATATTTCATAAATTGTATCGTCTTTGCATGTACAATTGTCTCTGAATTGACCTGTATTCTTTTTTGGTTCGAATCATAGAAATTGCTATTGTTTCAGCTGGGGATCTCAAAAGTCTAGTTTACGCACCGCACCGCTAGCATAAAACATAATATATAATTTTACGAAATCGGCACATACAAACATATATTGTTTCCCAACCCATAAAGATCACTCTTAGATGCAGTAGTGAGACAGAGAGCTTTGCTCTCCATTGTTTACTTTGCCCCCCACACAGTGGCCAGTAGCTGTCCAAAGATTTTGAGTAAATCGGTCTTTTCCGTGATATCCTTCAAACTGGCAGCACACGCCCCATTTTAGAATACGGTTTGTTCATCTGACAGAAATATCCGATCCAGTTCTGGCGCCGCTGGCTATCCAAAAGCACTGCTAATGCTCTACGTACGTAAGACTCGCGGCCCCTCTTGCGATGCACGTGCTGCTTTTCAGGGGCTGTTGCTATTTATTGTGCGACCTCGTCACCATCCTGTATGTCAGCCGCGCAATTACTTTGTATCCTGTGGCAACTGAGGGACCTTTAAGAGCGGACGCCGCGGGCTGCAGAGAGGCAATGCAAGGGAGGGGTACGGGGTGGGAGGGGTACGAGATGAAGGCCTGCCAGGGAGCGAACCTTCACAAGCTTCAGCAGTAGGGATGGCCCAGTCCCTCGTAGAATTCCGGATTGAAAATAAAATAGATCCGTTTATATTTTTTGTGCAGGGCCGTCACTAGCCCAGTGCACTAGAACGGGAGAACTAATGAAACAGGAAGACTCCTGTTTTTATGACCCATCTTTATAAATAAAGGCAATCCCAGAAGACGATGATGCTTTATCAGAAATGTAGTATAAGTGCAACTAATTATTGGAATATATTCAGGCCACTTTAGAAATGAAAGTACCAAGCGCGGCTGAAGTCATGAATATAGCACGCCTGGAAGATGGAAGATGTGTTTGCCTATTTCCTGCTGTGTACTGATGAGAACTGTGAGTTAGTGACCTTTTGCCTCATCAAATAATTAAGTTAGGTCGGTAGTGCTTCGATTCATGTTTAAGGTGCAAGGACATTAATATAAAATACGTTTGCATTACTAATGCTAAATACAGACCTCAAATGGTGTGCATTATATTGCTATGGCGATAGGGAGACCGACAGCTCTGCTGGAAACTTGGCAATATCTGGTAAGGATGGTACGAGGGACCACCCCACAACCAACAGCTTCAAACTCGTTTCCAGTAGAGTAGACGGGATGTAAGCAAGGAAAATGGCCCCGTCGACCGCTGTTGGGGAGGCAAAATACAGCAATTGTCAGCGTTCAATGGGCCCCGGCTCCTTTCAGAGAACCCAAAAATACAAATCCAGGGATGTATGCTAGGCAAGATGTACCAGTTGGTTCGCAGGCACGTTCATCGATCTATTACTTTAAAATCGTTTTTATTACACTGTTTGTATAATAGGCATGACAATTATAGGTAACACATTTGAGTCCAGGAGCCCGTGAGATTATTCACATAGGTGTCTTACGAAACTCTGCTTTCCATTAGGTTGCTCCTGTAAGCCCTTTTAATACAGCCTCGTCCAGGCTCTAATGACCCGATTTGCTCCACAGGTTGTGTTTTCAGCTTTGCAAGACACACTTTCAATTAAACGGGCTCAGAACTCAAAAGGTCTACTGACGTCCAAGTTGGCAGCATTCGGTGATCGATTAAGAACAAGATTGTCTGGAAGACTCTCAGATTCATACAAAGATCTTACCGGATTTTCAAGACAAAAGGAATGACTAGTTATCAGAACCACTTTATGTCTCTGAAAAATCGGCAGGGCTCTCAGTAGTAAGATTGCAGTTTGTTAATCTTTCTGGCTGGTAAAAACGCAAAGGCGTTACTTTAATGTCACTGGACATAATGTTCTGAAAGTAAGTGTGCCCCAAAACTGATACTATACCTATCAAATCAACATTAAGCCGGATTTTAAAACAGGGGGCAGAGCTCTAAAAATGTCTCTAGCCAACTGGGCTTGAAAGGGAGAAACGCTTGTTGTCTGGATTCCTATATGTGCCAATCACTGCTGGATGGAATCTGCAGAACTCACTGTGGATACTCATATGAGCCAATATTGAGACAAAGAATCAAATAAGGATACACTTACAAACATGAGTGCTAATCCATTTCTGTGCTCTTGGATTTGTATCGACTGGGTTGTTTCCTAAATCTTGAAGCATGAAAATATTACTCTGAGACAACCGAAGGCAACATACACAAATGTTTCAGGATGCAAAGCTCAGCAACTGAGGACAAAGGAGGAGAAAGGGACCCTCTTGTGAGAAAGACATTTCACCCCATGAGGGGCAGGAGTGCAGCTGCTGTTACCAGATCCTGAAGTAAACAACCAGGATTTGACTGATCCTTTCATAATGTGTAAATCAGTTTGGAGCTCAATCCAACTGCAGGGAAGGAACAACAGAATTCCTTTGACCCATTTCACAGGGCTGAAAAAACTTTTTCCGTGACCACCCAGGAAGCAAAAAGGTTCAATTTATAATTTACAGTGGAAGCAGATACTTTGGACAACCCTATCATTGAAGCAGTAACATAAGCACTACTTCATCAGGTAGCACATACTCATAGAAGACATATGTCATCCTCCTGGTTCTGTCTGTCTGCACATACAGAAAGTTCATCAGCTGGTTGGTGGATAGCCAGATGTTTTTGTCCAAGGACCACATCCAAATATCCAGCCGTACCCTCTGCGTATTAGAATGAAACACTGCAATGGTATTGCCATTGCAAACTAACACTTCCCAATCCCTATCATCTACACCAACAAGAGAAACACTTTAAGCAAATCAAACTAGTCTTCAACTTGAGGATTTTGAAATGAGACAATCTGCTTGGCAAGTAACAAAAATAATGCTTAAAAGCACAAAATGTCTCTCCTTGATAACGCTTGAAATAGTCAAATGCAAAGGTTATCACTGGTTACAAGGTAAGCAAACGAGGTTTTTTAAAACTCTTTTTATTATCAACATGAGGAAATGGCAATAAACAATAGACAGTTACATGACATCAATATATCCAATTATAAATGTAGTTGTTTAGGATTTAATAAACAAAGAAACAAAAAAACAAAAAGGAAAAAGGAACCATTTAACATAAAAGAAGAAAAAGAGGTAAATCTTTACATTAATGTTCCCCAAATTTTTTCCAATTTACATAATGATCAAATTCCCCTCTTTTAGCAAGTGCGAGTTCCATATCATATGTTTCTTTAACCCGGCCCCACCACTCCATAGCCAACGGTGGCTTCCGCGAAATCCAAACCCGGGCTATAGTTAGCCTAGCACAAGCCAGTAAAATAGTTCTTAGGTCTTTCTGGCTAGAGTCCCTGTTCTGTCTCGAGAACATCACATCCAATACTGTAAATGATGTAGGTCTATCAAGTTTCTGAGACAGAATTTGAATGACACTTCGCCAGAACTCTCTTAGTGCCAGACATTGAAAAAACATATGTTGAAGATCAGCTGCGAATAAGTCGCACTTTGGGCACTTAGTCCGATCACTAGTAGGAGTATTTAATGACCATTTCGCTATCCTTTCAGGAGTATAATATAATGAACAAATAGTTCTATACTGCTGTTATCTTAGATTAGAGGAATGTACCGACTTACAAATACCACTATGTACGGACGAAATAGTATTAGCAGTGATATTGGTCCCCATTTTTTGACTCCATTGCAAAGCTTGTCTCACATAATCATCTTCTTTACAAGAATTAAGACGTTTATATCCAGCACTAATCAATGATTTATCTTTAGCCAAATAGATGCAGTCCCATATATCAGAGTCTAATACGGCTGTGAGCTTCATACTTCGTGTAAAGTAATCACAAATTTGGTAATACTTAAACCGCATATTCTCTGTGAGATTATGTGAGCTTTTTGATCTGTCAAATGTCGAGAACTCATTGGAATCATACAAATCCCCCAAACTTTTAATACCCAAATTAAACCATCGCTTCCCACCCCCATAATGGAAAATGCCCGGGAGGGCTAGATTATCCAATAAGGGAAGTTTGGGATAATAAAGCGATGTTTTACATCTGTTAATGATAGCCGGCCAAATGATTACACTATTCTGTGCAGTTTTAAATTTGACCCTCTCATAATAGTTTGAATTGTTAGTTCTGTACAGGAACATATTAGATTCTTCTCCCAACATAAATACATAATACCAAAAATTATTACTAGGGCTTAATAAACTGCGCATACGTCCTAAAAAAGCTGACCAAAAATATTCTTTAAAATCTGGAAAATCAAGGCCCCCTTGATTAAATGGGAGTTTTAATAGCTCGATTGTGCAATGCGCTTTTTTATAGCCCCAGATAAAGCTGCTAAATATATCATCTAGGTGTTTAAAAAATGAGTTAATGATACGCAAAGGAATGGACTGAAACAAGTAAAGAAATTTAGTAAGGATCTTCATTTTTATTAAATTTATCCGCCCACTTATACCTAAAGGGACCTTGGGCTACTTTTTTAATGTGATAACTGTTTCCTGAAATAATTATTCATAGTTTAACACAACTATCTCATCTAATTTGACAGAGACTCTGATCCCTAATTAGCAGTAATACAAACTCCTTGTATTGGAGTCGGAGGTTTATAGTTCATCACTATTTAGGTTTTATAAGTGTTCACTCTGTAGCCTGAAATAGCCCAGAATCTCCTTGCCTCCTGAATTATCCCCTTTATTGCTTTCCCCGCGTCTACTGAGTATACTGCAATGTCATCTGCATACACCGTTATTTTAAGGGAATTCAGACCAGAAACAAAGGGAATTATTATTCGGGATTGGTTTTGTAAGGGCACTAAATATAGCTGCATGGACAGGTCAAATAATAAAGGTGACAAAGGGAACCCTTGAAGAGTACCCCGCGATATAAAAAACTTTGGCGATTGCAACCCCGCATAGCTGATTTTGGTGCTAGGATGGTCATACAAGGCTTGTATCCATTGTAAAAACTGGCCTTTAATCCCAAATATTGATAATGTAGCCCAGAGAAAGTCCCACCCCACTCGGTCGAATGCTTTCTCAGCATCTAATAGTAATGTTCTTTGCTTTGCTCATTGCACAATATCAGCGCCTGAGGGGGAAGATCTAAATCCCTACTCAGCGTCATTGCACTCACGTGACTCGGGGCCACGCCCACCCACGTAGCCATGCCCACTCCAGGAAGTAGAAAAACGCCGCGCTCGCTCTAAGCCGGTGTTGACCAGCTAAGTACCCTGAGGCGGAAGCCGGGGTGTCTGTGTTGCTGTTAGACTAGCGTTTTAAATATTGTCTGCTTGCACTAGCGTTTTATGTTGATTTTAAAAACTTAAAACTTGAATTGTTCTTTGCTTTGCTCATTGCACAATATCAGCGCCTGAGGGGGAAGATCTAAATCCCTACTCAGCATCATTGCACTCACGTGACTCGGGGCCACGCCCACCCACGTAGCCATGCCCACTCCAGGAAGTAGAAAAACGCTGCGCTCGCTCTAAGCCGGTGTTGACCAGCTAAGTACCCTGAGGCGGAAGCCGGGGTGTCTGTGTTGCTGTTAGACTAGCGTTTTAAATATTGTCTGCTTGCACTAGCGTTTTATGTTGATTTTAAAAACTTAAAACTTGAATTGTTCTTTTCTTTGCTCATTGCACAATATCAGCGCCTGAGGGGGAAGATCTAAATCCCTACTCAGCGTCATTGCACTCACGTGACTCGGGGCCACGCCCACCCACGTAGCCACGCCCACTCCAGGAAGTAGAAAAACGCCGCGCTCGCTCTAAGCCGGTGTTGACCAGCTAAGTACCCTGAGGCGGAAGCCGGGGTGTCTGTGTTGCTGTTAGACTAGCGTTTTAAATATTGTCTGCTTGCACTAGCGTTTTATGTTGATTTTAAAAACTTAAAACTTGAATTGTTTTTTGCTTTGCTCATTGCACAATATCAGCGCCTGAGGGGGAAGATCTAAATCCCTACTCAGCGTCATTGCACTCACGTGACTCGGGGCCACGCCCACCCACGTAGCCACGCCCACTCCTCTATCTCCTCTTTATCATGCTCACTTCTCGACAGCGCAGCGGTCGAGCGCAGCGGGCACACCATCAGCACGCCGAAGACACGCCAAAGACTAGCCCGTCTGTGCCCGTCCGTGTCAGGACGGGGCACGAGGCCGAGGCTCCCACTCCTGTCTCATCCCCTAGGCTGGTAAGAACATCATCCGCTTTGAAAGCGCTGCGCCCTACCCCTAATCTGAGTTGCTCTATATTTAACCTCCATAAAGTCGGAACTCATGCTTGCTCCGAATGTAAACTGTCTACTACCATATATCAACCCCACCCCGACCCATCTAGGAGACACAGGAAAAGCAAACTATTACGTAAAAACGAGCCGCCGACTTATGTTTTTATAGCACAAATTGTCGATCACTGCCCAACCATAAGCATGATATATTCAACCTCCTTGCCGAAAAAGGTCCTAGTGCTTTATTCTTAACCGAGACCTGGTTGCATGACAGCGCCGGCCCGGATGTTGCTACTGCCCTCCCCGATAACTACGCCATTGTCAGAATAGACAGGGAAAAACAGGTAGGGGGTGGGATAGCCATCATCTTTAACAGAGAACTAAAATGCACCTTGGAACCTGTATCGATCCCAGACTGTGAAGCGGGTCTTTTTAAAATCTCTTTGAACCCCAATTTTACAATGTCAGGCCCTCTGATCTATCGACCACCAGGCAACTCTTCTCAATGGGTATCCAATTTTGCCAATCTCATTACTCCCTACTATATGTCGTCAAGCAACTTTTCCTTGCTGGGTGATTTAAACCTGCACCTAGAAGATCCCACCATCCCCTCATGCTCTAACCTGTTGGAAGACCTAGCGGCACTAAATCTGTCCATAATAAATTCTAGCCCTACTCATATAGCGGGCCACCTGTTGGACCCCATAATATCCAACATCAGGGAACTTACGTGCATTGCCACCTTGCCTTCCGGCTGGTCAGACCACCATCTTATTAATTTTAGCATTACTTTTCCACCCTCCCCCAGTTTGAAACAAAACACTGATGTTTCATACAGAAAAAATTGGAAGTCAGTAGACATTGAAGCATTAAACGCGGCACTAAAACAAAACCCTCCAAGCCAAAACTCCAACATGGACTGCGTAGCAACTGAAGCATATAACTGGCTTAGTAATGCAGCAAACAAATGTCTGCCTTCTACTTGCACCAAAGGGAGTAGGCATCGCCCTCCGGCCCCATGGTTTAATGATAGCCTTAAAATTGAAAAATCAAAATGCAAAGTACTAGAACGCAAATGGGGTAAAAATTACGACCCCAATGCTAAAAGAAGCTATCAAGAAGCCAGGAATCATTATCACGCTGCCTGCACGAAAGCAAGAGCTGCTTTTGTCTCAAAAACGATTATCGAAGCAACTAACATGCCTAAAACTCTCTTTTCCAAAGTCAAGGAACTGGCGGGCGCACATACTACAGCTGCTGCACCCCCACTAAGCACACAACAATGCCAGGCGTTAGCATGCTTCTTTACTGAGAAAATCGATAAAATTATCTCAGACATTAAGGCAAAAAATTCTGATCCAGAACTTTCCCCTCTTTCTGACTCAATACTGACTCAACCCACTTTTCTGGGTGAAAATTTACTGGAATCCTGGCCTGCTCTTTCAATAGATAAATTGAAAGGAATCCTAAAAACTGTTAAATCTGGCTCCCCTAGGGACCCCATCCCTATTAAAATCATTAAAAAATTGGATGACCATTCTTTGGAAATCATTGCTAACCTCCTAAACTCATCCTTCGACCTCGCCACTGTCCCAGCCTTATGGAAGCATGGGACACCCCTTCTGAAAAAGCCAACTGCTAACCCAGAAACACTGGCCAATTATAGACCCATATCTCTGCTCCCAGCTTTTTCTAAATGTCTAGAGAGACACGTACACTCTACTTTAGCCACTTTTGCAGAAGAAAATTCCCTACTCCATTCTTCGCAATCTGGCTTCAGGGCTGGTTTCTCGACTGAAACCGCCCTGCTAGGTGTCACTGAACACATCAGAAAACTTCTCGACCAAGGCCAGACGGTCGCACTCGTGTTATTGGACCTAAGTGCGGCGTTCGACACCATCTCCCATGAAACTCTTATCAAAGAGCTATATACTATTGGTGTACGAGGAAAGGCTTTGGATTGGATCAAATCTTTCCTGGCAAATCGAACCTTTCAGATCGCATCTGCACAAGCCGTGTCAGACACCCTACCTGCATCACATGGAGTGCCTCAGGGGTCCATCCTAAGCCCTTTATTTTTCAATATTTATCTCAAGCCTCTGGCCGATCTTGTTGAAAAATTAGGTCTAACGCTTATGAACTACGCCGACGACACCCAAATCATCTTTTCCCTATCTGAATCTTGTCCCAACTCCCCTTCGTTACTTAAGGAAGGACTATCAAAAATCTTGAACTGGATGACAACAAACCAGTTAAAACTAAACTGCGACAAGACGGAAATACTGATTTTGGGAAAAGATCAAGATCTCTGGAATCCCGTACATTGGCCGGATCAGATGGGCGCTTTTCCTACCCCGGTGTCCCACGCTCGTAATCTGGGCTTTATACTGGACAACGCCTTATCCATGAACAAGCAGGCCAGTAAAGTAACCGGCCTTTGTCTCACCATAGCTAAATGGTTGAGGAAGATCCTCTGGATGCTGCCAGTGTCAACGCAAAAGACCGTAGTCAATGCCCTTATCACATCAAGGCTTGACTACGGCAACATTCTCTACTTGGGCGCCAACAAATCTGTGATCGGACGATTACAGGTAGCGCAAAATGCTGCGGTCAGACTCCTCTGCAATATTCCGAAGAACTCCGGAGTCTCGAACCATCGTCGGAATCTTCATTGGCTCAGGATCGAAAGCAGAATCCGCTTCAAAGCCCTGAATTACATGTTCAGAATCAAAGCAGGAACAGCACCAAAATATCTCCAAACTCTTGCCTACCTCTATACGCCCAAGAGAAACCTCCGGTCACAGACAGCAGCCTGTTTCTGCATACCAAGGTTTAAACGAGCAAGAACAGGTGGCAGATCTTTTGCCTATCTGGGACCCTCCCTTTGGAATACGCTCCCCCCCTGCATCCGGAAGGAAGAAAACTACTTTAGGTTCAGAAAGCTTGTGAAGACCTGGCTGTATGAACAATAATCACTTAACAGTCACCTCCCTTCTCTGCCCTCAAACTAGCTGTGTCTAGGCGCCGGGAAACCCTTTTTGGGTAGCTGTTGCGCCCTATAAATTGATAAAATAATAATAATATAATAATAATATCATATAGAGTTGGGTTGACTTGAACCTGGCAACATCAAATGCTGTCACAGCTGTATTTACATGGGCCGTGGTGTCCCTTCCTAAGATAAACCCATGTTGTTGTGGGTATACCAGGCCAGACATTATCGGTGCAAGGCGAGTCGCCAGAATTTTTGCGAATATTTTCGCATCAGTGTTTATAAGTGATATGGGTCTATATGATCCGCATTCGTCAGCTGGTTTATTTTTTTTTAGAAAATACATGATCTGCGTAATATTCCACGATTTAGGAGCTTTTCCTGCACATCCAATATGCCTAGGTACCAAGCTAAACAGTGGGGCTAGCTCATGCATACATACCTTATATAACTCCAGAGGAATTGAATCCTCTCCCGATGCTTTACCGGAAGGTAACACAGAGACTGCCATTTTGATTTCTGCTAATGTAATATCTCCAGTTAACGAGTCAGATTGTTCATCCTCAATATGATTCAAGGGGCTTGTTTGCAAATATGTATGGATGTCATCAGGCACCGGCCGGTTCTCCGGAGTATAGAGTTCTCTATAGTAATTAGTAAATTGTTCAGGTATCTGCTGGGG
This sequence comes from Lissotriton vulgaris, assembly GCF_964263255.1. Taxonomy (NCBI): domain Eukaryota; kingdom Metazoa; phylum Chordata; class Amphibia; order Caudata; family Salamandridae; genus Lissotriton; species Lissotriton vulgaris. Next base: position 431,399,694 of record NC_141698.1, on the reverse strand, counting down.
GCTTTCATGAATCATGTTGTTAGGCCCTTTGATGACCTTAATAAGAGTTTTAGCTATATCGTCTGCCACTTTATATGCAAACATTTTCCCTATTTTCTCACCACATTCCTTCTGGGATAGATGATATTTTATACAGCTTGGTAAGGCTTTTTTCCCTAAGTGTGTTTTTTAGAGCAGATTTAAGATCAACTAAAATATATCCCAATTCTTCTACCTCTGTCGAGCCCTGTAATAGTGCCTCAGCCATTTGATTTTCTGCTGTGGGTATACTTGCAATAGTTTTATCCATCTCCTTCTTACGTTTGTGATTATGTCCTAATATGAATTGTTGAGTAAAACCCCTAATGCTAGCCTTACAGGAATCCCATACCACAATATGTGGGGCTGAATCGATATTATTTTTCCAAGAATTATTTTAAGTGTGCCTTAAGTTGTAGTATAAAGCCTGAGTTTGAGAATAGATGACTAGGGAACAAAAAAAGCAGAGGTCTCTCCTTTTCTGTTGCAATTTTAAAAGAGAGAAGGATAGGATTGTGGTCAGAAGTGACCCTTGGGCAAATCTCCATATTGCTTGTTTCTAAGTTCTTATCTGATACCCAGGCCATGTCTATACGTGAGCAGAGTGTGCGCGCAGCTGAATAGTAAGTATAGCCAGCCACATCAGGATATAATGCCCGCCAAGCATCTTTTCTAGCATGTATTCGGCCTATTTCTCTGATTGCAGCCCGTGTTTTACGCATCCTCTGGAAGGCCCCTCATCTAGTAGTATCAATATCGTCGTTCATGATACAATTAAAATCACCCATTACCACCCGTTCGCCCTCCCATCCCAGCAGCTCCATATTAACCCTGTCAAAAACAATAGGATCATCTATGTTTGGTCTATGCAGAACACAAAACGTATATTTACTGCCTTCCACTATTATCTGAGCTATAACCCATCTGCCACTTTTATCTGAAGCTATTTTACTAATCTCCAATCTGAATTGTTTATGTTTCAAGATTGCAACACCTCATATTGAGGCTTTTGAATCTGAGCTACCGACTACGTCATAGCTTAACTGTCTTAATAAACTCTGATCTTTATAAGAAATGTGCGTTTCCGAAAGTAGAGCTAAGTGAGGATTGTACATCCTTAATTCTTCAAAAACCAGCCTCCGCTTAATTCTATTATTCAGTCCTGCCACATTCCAGGCTAAACAACTCATTCGGTCTATTCTGGTGATTTTTTCCCTTCTTCCTTATTCATTAAAAAAATACCCTTGCCATTAGTGTTCTTAATACAAATTTTCCTCATGTTGTTTTTACTAGAATTCCCCCCCCCCTCGTGAACACTCCCAACCCCGGCCACCTCACCCCCACCCCTTCCCACCCTACTCCCCCTGTTCCATGGAGGAGGAGGACTCTGTTTACCCAGCTGCCATTAGTCTGGGCAGCCATAAAGAGTCATAGCCGTGGTGATCTACCCCCACACTATCCCAATACTTTTTTTTTATAGCTAGCGCTAAATATAAACTTGAAATAGACTAATCATACTCAAGAGGGCGAGAGTGAAACAAAAAGAAAAAGGAAAAACAGAAAGAGCATTAGGAAAGACCCCAAAAAGCTCACTAAAAACCCCCCTATATTTCACTCAGCTCCCCTAAGAACCCTTTGACAATTCTATACTATTTAACCATTGTCCATAGTTATTAATGAAGACCATTTATTCTGCTACTTCTCTGTAGCTTCTCCTTGCCACATGGCCAATGACTGTTCAGCTTCCTTTTCATCCGTGAAAAAATATGTATGGCCATTTTTAGGTACTTTTAGCCGCGCCGGTTCTTGCAGAAAAGCTTGGCCACCAAGAGCTTTAATTGGGTCTATATACTGTCGAAGTTTCCAGCGCTTTTCCATTGTAATTTTACTTAAGTCTGACCCGAAAAAAAAAGTTACAGATTCTATTGAAACTGGAGTATTTGGGCGAGCCTTCAATGAAACAGACCGTCTCAGTAAGAAATTTCCCAGATAAATCAAGAAAGGCCGAGGATATTGACCTCCCTTATTCCTCTGTACTGACGGTAGTCTATGGACCCTTCGCAGCTGCGAGTCCCAGTCGGAGAGATCGGGGAATGCCTTTTGGAATAATTGGACTATATAAGCCCTTGGATCTGCCCCTTCAGCCCCTTCTGGGATCCCAAGAAGTCAGAGATTTTGTCGCAGCTGTCGATTTTCCATGTCTTCTAACTTGGCCTGCACACTTATAATCTGAGCCTCAGGCTTGTTTGCAAGATCCTCTGTATGAGCTGACAGTTCTTCAGCCCCACAAACCTTTGTTGCAGCTCTGAAATCTCCTGAGTCTGCCCCCCTAGTTTGCCCGCCATCTCATGCAGAGAGCATTGCATTCTGCCATTATCTTCTTGCACCTGTAAATAGTGTTGTTGTGCTTCATGTCTTTGCTCATTAAGCATCTGTAATATCAGACCAAGTGATGATGGTGCGTCTTTCTGGTTAGCCATAGCCCCGTCTCTTGACTGAATAGCTGTTTGAGTCAGATTCAAACCTTCTGTGATATGAACCGAACTGGAGGCGGATGCTACAACTGAAAGTGTGGCTTGATTCCCATCTGGAGAATCCAGTTTGGAGCTATCTAGGGCAGATCAAGCAGACGAATGGGGCCTTCATAAGATTTCCCTCCATGGGGCTAGTACCTGAGAGCCGTAGTGCCATAGTCTTAACACCGCCCTTTGCCTGCACCCACTTCCGCAGGGGACTGTTATCAGCGATGGCCTTCCCTCTTGGGGTTACAGTACTCTGCCCACCAGTCGTTTTTAAAATTTTATTTTTGAACTTCCCCCTTCCTTTCTTGCCCCCAGTTCCTTTGCCTGTATCCGTTGGGGCTCTAGTTGCGATCTCTGCTAGCTCCTTAGGCTCTTCATTGGCAGCCCAAATCCTTGCATACAGCTGTATCATCAGCCATGCTATCTATGGCCACACACACACCGTTGCCCCTAATTCTGCCACCGCATCAGCACTCAAGGTAATAATAGAATATGACCCAGGATCTGACACATCCCACACAATTCAGTGATTCAACCATGCCAGAAGAACCAGACAGACTAACCAGCTGTTTGTCCAATAGGCCAGCCACACCCGGCGGCCAGGCCAACGTGGAGGTAGAAGGTTTCAGTAGTTCATTGACCTTCCCCACCCCTAGGTCCACATCTGCTTTCTCAACTGCCCCATCTGCATCTGCATCCGAGACCACATTATCTCCAGGAGCACTGAGAGTCTTATTATCACTAGAAACTGTGTTGCAAGGTGAAATTGCTACTGGAGGAACCGCAGTCACTTTGTTGCAAATAGTCTCCTTCTCCTTCTCCAAATTATTCTCCAAATTATTAGCAAGAAACTCAGCTTTTTTTACAAACTGTGGCATTCTAATTAATGGCTTGCTGGCAGTCTGACCTGTTTTCTCCACCGCCATCACCTCACCACCAGCATTGCCCGTTTCTCCTGCAGCGGTATTTCTGCCGGTGCGAGTGGTTCTCTGAGGGTTCTTGGGTGGTGCCATTTCGCTCTGCAATACAGCCTCTGTTCCAGCCTCAGACGATGACGGGGCTATGGCAGGAGCGACCGCTAGCAGCAGGCGCGACCGGTTAAACGCCAACCGGCCAACTGCTCTCAGCACCGGCAGCCTCGCAGTCCGCATCAACCACCCAATCCGAGTCCTGCAAGGACGCCACATCCGCCTCTTCGCTCGTATGCACCCGGACCGAGGCGCGCTTCTCGTCGCTTATCCTCAGATCTCCCGTTTGTCAGCACCGCCTGTCAGCTCCACAGAATCTGCGAAAGCTCCTGTGTCCAAAAGGTATTTTTTTTTTTTAACGCTATCTTTTAGTCTTCTGCAATGTGTGCGGGAGAGACCACCAATCTGCTGCACTCTGTGGCGGCTCAGTCCGCCATCTTGCTCCTCCCAAGTTAAGCAAACGAGTTGAAAGTTTCTGTTTGTTTAAAGAAGTGCATTATTTGAGTTCTAGCATAAAGAGCCATGAAATGGGTAGGAAGATCCTAAAGGCCTTTTTTAGGTATGGTGAGGTGATACTCGTCACAAACATTATGGATGTCCCAACCTCCATATTACAAGTGCATTATAGCCTACGGCAGACACTATATCTGCCATATTTTAATGGAGTATCCCATCCTGAAATCTATAAATTGGACTCTAAGGACTTGATTTATATGTACTCTATGGCCGCAAACAGGTTTTGTGACAGAAGTTCCACAAAATCTAGAGTTTTGTGCCAGGGCCATGTTTTTCTTTTGCTGAAGTAGTCTCCATCTTCGGTGAATAGTTTTTGCAGACCGCTGAGGAACAATTAGTGGGGGTTTGATTATTTAAAAGAGCCTATGAACTCAGAGTAACAGACTTACCATGAAAGTAACTCTATCCTACTTCTACTTCCTGTCTCTAACATTCTCAATGTGTGGACAGATAATGTATGTGCATAATCTATAGGGATGTTAAACGTACGTTAATATATAAGGGCTAAAGTATCACATGCCACACATTATAACGACATTGCAAGTCACCCAGAAGTTCCATAACCATATAGAGAAATTAGGCCAAAAGCCTAGTTCCTTCATAAGGTTATGGAACTACAATACCATTATCATATATGCCAGGGGTTCCTTTATCCCATATAAATACATGGTCCCGCCATCACCTTTCCCACAAACCACTAAAAACCTTGCTGCGTAGCTCTTTCCTATGAAAGAGCGAGCATGTTTGCAAATATGACAAATAATAAAACCTCTAGTGCAAAATTAAACACATCAAAAACATGTTAGATATTTGTTGCAAACGGATATTAGAAATAGTTCAATACAAGTCAGTTAAAAAAAAAGTTGCAGCTCCTCTACATGTGCAGAAACATGAAGAACGATTCTAGCTTTTTTCTAAGGAGTGCAAAAAACAATTGTTCTCTCTGCTTGTCATTGTAAGCTATTAGAAGAGAGCAGAAGAAGTAAAAGGAATGTCATTTTTTCATTGTTTTAAACAGCTGCTTCAGTTATGCTCCGTGACCTGACCTGCCTTTCACCTCGGCTTCTGGCTCAGACAGAAGGCATTGAGAGGTCAGAACTGGACTGTAATAACTTATAATAGTCAAGTTCTGATGTATTTTCTTTGTAATTGGCAAATGGGTGTGTCTCATGTCACCAATTATAAAGAAATTATTGAATCCCATGTATAATACTAACAATAGTCATTGTTATAAAAATACAGAATGCAAAGTGATTTTTATTTAGCAATTGATAATACCTATTGGTCGCTATAATAAGGGAAACTTATGAACCTAGAAAAAACAAAATATTAAGTTAAAACACTCAAAGTTTTAGGTTAATGTCTTGCTAGTTACATGGGGCCATTTTCTGTTTTTGTGAGAGTTGGAGACCTTTCCAAGAAGCCTAACACTCCATCGTAAAAGGTCCCTTTTTGTTGCAAAGGCACAACTCTATCTAAGATGGTCATCCTCCTAACAAGGGACTTTCAAACTCATATGGTAAGAGCATCAACTGGCAGGGAGTGAAAGGACTTAGGTGATAGAAGGCTAAAATGGTGATGGATTGAAGCAACAGGACAAGCAAGGAGAAAAAAAGCACATGGGTGAGGAGCAAGGGATCACCACTATAGGTTCTGGCAGTGGTTCATGTGAGAAGTTGGCCAGGCATATGATGTCGACTATTTTAGTGGGCACCTTGCACCAGTCCAAACAACCCTTACTTATGGCAGGTTTAAGACAACCTTTTTAGAAAGCTATCCTAGTGGTAGCTGTGGAGAGCAGCCTTCAGTCTAAGTCTTGAAGGAATGTAAAGCAGCTTGTTTTACCAGTCTATAATCTCTTGAATGATCAAATGAAAAGGCACCACACCAGGTATATATATAAAATATATGTATTTATTCTAAACACAACCCCTCTATTCTCTTTATGAGGCTAGATGCAAAAGTACATTACAAGAACTTAAATAGCACACAGTAAATTAGCACAGTAAACGTTTTGCCCTCGGGGCTTCACAAACCATATACTAAGAAAGTGGTATAAGAACCACGTGAGGGATAGAAGTTAGGCTTAGGGCCTGTAGAATGGCTGGGGCATCCAGGAACCACCCAAGGTAGGGATGCAGAAGACCCATGGGGGTTGCGTGCAGTGACTAAACACAGCCGAGAATCACCCTTGACTTCTATGGCGAAAGTTAAAGTAACAAAATTACAGTTTAAGGGCACTTAGGAGTGGACTACGGTAAAACCCTTTTAGTACTGGACACCTTGAGAGTCAAGACCCATGGGAGCACCGAAGTACTCGTGCTACCTCACCCAGTGAAGCTGGGTGCATAGGTGTCTTTTTGTGTCGAGTTTCGTCGTCGATTCCAATGGAGAGCTGCAAAGAAGTGCTGCAGGCGTCCAGGTGAAGAGTGTCCAAATGGATCCAAGGGTAGATCAGAGATATGAAGAACCTGTAAGCAGAGGGGACAGAGTCTGGGTCACTAGCCAGTGACCAGGATGGAGACAGGAAGATGCCAGCCGATGTCGGGTGCTTTGAACTGAAGTAGATGAAGCTTGACTCTTCAGCTACGAGGTTCTGGAGGCGTCGACGAAAACCAGGAGCTGGATTAGAGCTGCCCCAGATTGGATGTGGAGTACTGCAGCATTGGTATCCAGATTGGACCCAACAAGCCTTGGCAACAGCAACCCATGCAAGATGACAAGATTGGCTTTGGTGCAGACCAGCAAGGTCTGAGGGACTCACCCTTTGGAGGGGAGTCAGGGCATGTCTGGAGCAACCTGGAAAACCCAAGAAACAAAGGATTGTCTATTGTGGGGACCCACCAGCTGATGGACTAGGGATCACAAAGGCGCCTCAAGCTGAAATGCTGAAGCAGGCCCACGGAACACGGGTGGAGTGTAGGCCCACAATCTTCAATGCAAAAGGTGCTCAGGGCTTGGACTACAAGTAGCCCAATGCACAACTTCGAGAAAGCTCTGGAAGTTGATGCACTAGCAAATATGCAGGATGTCCAGGAGTTCTGGTCCCACGTCTCCTGTGATAGCTACAGGTCTCAGCTTTGCTGGGGACTCGTGTCAGCCTCGGAGATGTCTGGAAGTCTGTGTCCTGTGTCGCAGATTCTTCAGGATCCATCGGGAGGCTTGAAAATGCAGACCAGCACGATGCTTCTTTGGTGCCTGTTTAAAAAGGGGGGTCACTCCTTGACCCCAAGGGAGATTTCTTCCATCTTCCAGTCAATATGGAATGTCAAAGGTCCAAAATGTATGTATCAGAGTTTCGTCCAGTGTAATCTAAAGTCTCAGTGACTGGGTTCCTATACTTATACTAAGTTTAGGGGTTGAACTAACTCTAGAGTCCCACCGATGGGAGGGCCTGGGGAGGGGGTGGTTACACCTCTTCCCCATTGTCCAGTTTCGCGCCAGAACTGGGGCTGAGTGCCCCAGCAACCGTTTTTGAACTGGGAAATGCATAGGACACCTTGTGTGCCCCAGGCAGTATCTGAAAAGCATTCACTGAATGCAACCCACCCTGACCTAATACACTAAAGCCTGTCTGGGGAGGTGCTGGCACCTCCCTGGACAGGAACCCTATTGTCCAGGCATCCCCTGCCAGAGTTTCGTCCAGCAGCAGGAGGTCAGACTTGTGTCTGTGGCAGCAGCATCCATTTTGTGATGCTAAAGCTCTTTTAAACTTCGACGGGTTCACCAGTGTGTACATGTATTCTCCCTCTAGAAGGGTGGAATGCTACCCCCGCCACCAGACCTGGCGGGGGGTAGTATTCCAAAGTGTTTGACACCAAACACGACACATTTTGATAAAGCCATTCCAAAGTTAGCATTAACCACGAGGATTATAATGCACGTAAGAGTATATGGTATGGCTATATCATGGAACAGCTATAAGGAAGGGATTTCGAAAGCTGCAGAGGGTCTCAGCTCATGCTAGGGCACCCTCTCACACAAAACCAAGCACTCTGCCTTCAGGATTGTCAAGGCCTGTCATAGGAGTGACTTATAGGTTTATATATATATATATATATATATATATATATATATATATATATATATATATATATATATATATATATATATATATATATATATATAGATATAGGTATACTATATCTAAGTAAGGGGTGCTTACACCACTTACCCAGGCGGCAAGTGCAGACCTGTGGTGCCATTTTGGAAGGCTTCCCAGGGGTGGCATAATACATGCTTCAGCTCCTGGTCGGCCTCTAGGGTACCTATGCCCTTGGTACCTAAGGTACCATATTCTAGGGTCTCACAAGGGTAACCCAGCAACCAATCTGGAGTGTACCTAATGTACAGGTAACTAATTTAGAGAGAGAACAGCTAGGCTTTGGTCCTGATTAGCACGGCCACAGCCAGACTAAAGTTGATAAACCAGTGAAACACAGCAAAAAGTGGGGGTAACCATAGGAAGCAGATCCTACTCTCCTTCAGTCCAGAAATGTGCATGTGCTGTGCATGAAACAGAACTTAGTGATAATATGCAACAACATTTGCTTACCTTCATACACAGCACTGAGCATTGGGGGTCTGCTTACTTTTGACAAGTATTTTTGACCTTTTAAGGCACTTTGATACCTGCAGTGCCCAGTAGACCAATCGCCGTAAGTTCCAGACATTGCTAGGTAGGCTTCGAAGCTCTCAACCTCAGAAGACTATAAAAATCCTCTATGCCTGGTGTAGCTCAGAGTGGATAAATGTCATCATCCCAGTCATCTGACGGGAAGAAAGTCCTCCATGAATGAAGGGAAGCCCAGGGGTTATGAGACGATGACCTTCAGTTCTCCACATAGGCGAACTAAAGCTGAAAGGATAGCAGTGCTGGTATCTGGAAGTTGAATGTTAAGAGCCTGCATGACATTGGGTGAGGAGATTTGAGATGGATGGAGGAGAGTATGGCTGTTGGCAGGTTGGAGGCTCCACTGTGATCACTTCATGAGGCATCACATAGAACTTCCATCTTAGTCACCATCCTGCGTGAGGTGATGGTAAAATTCAAGGCAGAGTGGGACTGAAGGGTCTAGAGAGGCAGATGAGAGAAAATACAAGGGGGAGGAAAGATCATTTGAAGACAAGGGGGTTGAGGAAATGGAGGAAAAGCAGGACGAAGACAGCCGTGATAGACTTTGCAGTCATTTCATTTTCCGTTGGTTTAGATACATGAAAGCAAAACAGAAAGGAAAAAAACCCTGAGTATTAATCCGTTAACCGCGGCGGTAATTCTGCCACGGTGCGGGCATTTACTTGCGCGGGTGGGGCCGCGTCGGCCGTAGGACGTGCGCAGCACTACGAAGGTAGTGCTCGCGACGGCCAATGGCCGACGGCAGCACGCAACGGGTTGCTTACATGGGGTTTGTATATTTATAAATCATATAACAAAATCAGCATTTCAATCTAAAAGGAAAAGTCGCATTTTAAAATTATGTGCCTGATTTAGAGTTTGGTGATGGGTTACTATATCAAAAACATGACGGATATCCAGTCTGCCTAATTACAAGTGCCTTAAGATGTAATTTAATCCATTTGCCAAACTTAAATCTGGCCCAATGTAGTATGGTGCAACTTACAAAGTATCATCCGTGTGATGAATGAACATGTATTCATTCCGATGTAGCAGTACAAAATACAGTACAAAATAATAATTATAAAATAAACTTTTCGAAACCACTGTATTATGAAGAGCCATGATTGTCTTATCGAACACTCTGGTGAGTGATGCAGAGCTGGGGGCCCATAACTAGAATCATTGCTTTTTATAAACCATACCAGACAAATCACTTCACCAACTAAGCACAGCCTAGTACATGGGTTTAATCTCTTGAAAATTGTTATTTTACTACAGCACCCGAGGACCTTAGAACGACAAATGCAGCTTGTAACTGCTCGGGAGGGGGGTGGGGGGGTAGGGGGCGTGGCTCTATTATTTTAGCCAGGCCAGGTGAGTGTTTTAATATTTTTCCTAAGGGGAGGGCTTCTTTAGTCGTCTTGTGCGACAAAAGGAAAAGATGTAAAGAACAGGATGTGAATGAGCAATGCAGGCTCTTGTCCAGAACACAAATCCAGGATCCAAATAATAAGGGAGGCTGTAAAAATCAAAATGTTGTACTTATAATGCAGACAACGTCCATAATTGAAAGTCACTGTGAACTTTACAGCACACTTTCTGTCTCATATTTAAAAGCAGACTAGACACTCCAGTCAGCCCACCCTGCTTAGGTTATTTTTTGTTGCTGTGGATGTTTTTTCTTGCCCCTTTTCCTTTCCTACTGTCCACGAACTGCAGGATAAGTGCATTTTTGCCAAAGATGTTTTAAAACCATATCAGATTAAGGGGCACATCGGCCTAAATAGTTGTACACTTCTAACACCAAATTTGCAGGTACATACAAATCATGGGTTTTACAACTCTCAAAAAAGATGTTTTCATTTTCCAAACCTTAGGAAACTAAGAAACATGTGAACGGATGCACAAAATACTCAGAGATGAATTATGAGGGCCTGTGGGCATGCGATACCAGGCAGAGAAATATGACGAATTGGTTGTGTCCTGCCTTGGCACTCACTGCTGCTGGTAGAGACTTTAATGTATTCAGGGACTCTTCACATCTCCTATTTCCTCCTTCACGGGTTTCTGTCTCTCCACATTATGATCAAACCCAGTTCCAAGCACAGTAAACAGCTGCATGGAGGGCTCAGCATGAAAAATAAATGAGCTGCTTTCCACTCAACACTTACTCTCTGATGCTAGAAGGTGCAGGAGACAGGGATGCTGAGAAGGGTTAAAAGAAAAGTCAGACAGAAGATGTAAGAGAAAAGAACAATAGAAAAGACTGGTAAAAAAACATTGGCGGGTGGGAGGAGACAAGGGAATTTGTTAGAGAAAGAGAGGGGAGTAGAATGCTCAAAGTGAGCAAAGAGAGGGAAACTGAAGAGGACATGTCAGTGCTCACATAAACATGAGGCAGAAAGAGGGCAGGAAAAGATGTCATGGCCTGTCTTTGTACTTCGAGCTGGATGAGATAATCAAAGTTTCTTAAAACTAAGTTGCTGTCATTCCAGCGGTCGATGCATTAGCAGCAGGCACAGCCTGTGCAGGTAAGAGCAGTGGGACCAGGTGGGGTATTTCAACAGACAGCGAGAGAAAATTATTTATGTATTTAATTTTCCCTCGTGGTCGCCAGTCAAATCTCCCCAACCTGGCCCCACTGCTCTTACCTGCACTGGCTGAAGCTGATTAGCAGTTCAATATAACATTTTGACAAGCAGTAACAAAGAATTACAATTTAGAGCATCCCAGGCTTCAATACTGGTGTCAAGATTCGAGACAGATCGCATAAAAGAACCCTCATATCCACGTTCAGCCGTCGAGACCATGGCTAGCAACAACACTCTTTGCCTTTCACAGTGGTGGGATTCGACTTGATGGTTGGGAGCAAGCTACCCTCTACGGAGAGTACAAGAAAATATCTCTTTTTGTTGGTCACCCTGAAAGTTTGAGACTGATGCTGCTGTTTTTTTTTTTTACTCTAAGGGCCTGACGATGAGATTAGGCATTAAATATCACCCTCGATAAATAACGGGGCACTTTATTTATCTGGTGCAATAAAACCTATTACAAGTTATTAGGAAATAACAATGCCAAAATCCGCATGATACAGTAAATACCGTATGTATTCCCCTGTTGCATTTCGGCCTGCTTGGCTAGTTGAAATTTAAGGAAGGTTGATTTATTTAACACATCTGATAGTTATCGGATGTGTTAAATACCTTGAAACTCGAACTTCTGACCCATGCATAATGAAAATATAACCTTTACCACGCAGTCATTACCATTATCACACCTTTGCCACCTATTGCCTTTACCATGCAAGTCTTTATCACGCATATGTCTTTACTGCACATAACTTTACAATGAAAATGTAAGTATATCGTGGGTAAGTGAAACCACTTTAATATATATACATAGATGTGATCAAGGCTTCGTTGCAGCAAAAATGCGTTATGGTGACAAAATAAAGATTTTGTGCAACAAGACTCTGAGTGTGGATGTCTAACTTTGAAGTATGAGTTTGGATGGCACCTTATATTCACTTTTAAAACCAAAATGTACAGATATGTTACAGTTGGAAAATAGAATTTAAAAAACTATAGAAAATCACTGAAAGCAAAAAAGTTTACAGGGACATTATAGTTAGGATCAGATTTCACTGGTACAAAACCATTGACATTTAGCAGTTATAGGAACCTGAGCTAACCATAACTTCACCCTCACAATGTACTACTGATAACCTCACATATTGCACAACTCATAACAGGGTCAGTGACATCACTGATGACATCTCAAATGGCATCACTCATGACATCATCCAGTGAGTGTGTTTTATAAACGTTTCTAAGTCTTAAATATATATACTAAGCTACAGCATAGGTTAAGTTACTATTCTTTCTATACTACTAATGAGTGATAGTGTATCGATCTGAGTGGGTGTGTTACTGTATCAGTGTGTGAGTGGGTGTGTGAGCAGCTGTATGGGTGAGTGTGTGGCTATATGACTGGCTGTGTGGGTGAGTGACTGATTGTATGAGTGGTTGTATGGGTGAGTGGTTGTATTGGAGAGTGAGTGTCTGTGTGAATGACTGTACGGGTGAGTGAGCAGATATGGGAGGTCTTGTATGCATGTGTGAATGGATATGTACGTTGTTGGGTGGGTGTGTGAGTGAATGTGTGAGTGCCTGTATGGTTTAGTAGATGGCTGTGTTGTGATCAGTGCTGGCCCGTGGAAGGAGTGCTGTGGGGTGGGGAGGGACAGGGTTGGGGGTAGTAAACTCCAGTTCACGGCCGACCAGAGTAATGAAAAGAAGTAAATAAATAAAACAAATGTTATTGCACACACTGAAACGTATTTGGCGTTTCAGGGTGAGCAGTGAAATTCATTTTATTTATTTAGTTCTTTACATCACTCCAGTTGGCCATGAGCCGGAGTTTACTACCCCCCTGCCCTGCCCCTCCCCTGCCCCACCCCACTGCCCCAAGATACTCTCTCCACGGGCAGCTACTGGTTGAGATGCATATGGGTGAGCAAGTTGGTGTGTGAGTAACTGTAGGTAAATAAGTGGGTGTGTTAGCAGCTGTATGGGTGAGTGTGTGGCTATGTGACTGGCTGTGCGGGTGAGTGACTGGTTGTATGAGTGGCTGTATGGGTGAGTGAATGGCTGTGTGAGTGGCTGTATAAGTGAGTGGGTGTGTGAGTGGCTCTATGGAAGAGTGAATGGGTGTGTGGGTACTGGTATGGGTCTGTGAGTGGGTATGTGAGTGGTTGTGTGGGTGAGTGAGTGAATGTACAAGAGGTTGTATGTGGGTGCGAGTGGTTCTGTGGATGATGTCCTCAAGGATGTCATTTGAGATGTCATGAGTGATATCCACAGTGATGACACTGACTATGTCATGAGTGATATGTGAGGTCATAAGTAGTGCAATGTGGGGGGTGTATGTTATAGTTAGCTCAGGTAACTATAACTGCTGAATTTCAATGGTTTTGTAAAAGTGAAATCTGGGCCTAACTATAACGTCCATGAAACCCTTGTTTTTTTCAGTGAATTTCTATGGTTTTTCTTAAATCCTATTTCCTAACTCCTAACTATAATTTCCCTGTAGCCTTTGGTTTTTTAAGTGAATTTCTATGGTTTTTCAAGTTCTATTTCCTAACTAGAAGTCCCTGTAACCTTTGATTTTTTTAAGTTAATTTCCATAGTTGTTTTACCAGTAGTCGCGTTTTCAGAGTGGTGGAGAAAGGGCGCAGGCCTCCTACCAGCTTTCAGGAATCCCCCTGTGTTGGACTTACTGGAGGTAACAGGAGGCCTTCTCGGTGCCCAAGGACCGTCAGCATTCAAGAGGACTTCATCCTGCAGCCAACGCGGCACTTGCCAAAAGGACCCCCCCCAAGAGGCCTAGGTGGTCAAGGCATTCCCACCCTGGGCTCTTTCCTTTTTTTTATATGTTTATTCTGGGACTCATCTCAAGCCAAGTCCGAAGATAGCTGCCAACACTTCCTGATTCGAAGTGTTGGCAGCCTATCAGATATCAGCAAAAGATCGGGAGAAGTCATGGATCTTCCATGTCCCTATAAATACACACTTGGATTTCGGTTAACATCTCTTAAACTACTGAACAGATTTACACCAAATTACAAACAGACACTTTCCAGGAACCAAACATTTATTTTCCTGCCAAATTTGGTGTAATTATGTTCAGCAGCTCAGGCTGTGTCCATGTCTAAAGTTTGCATAGGAATTAACATGGGGAAAACTTGCTTTGGAGATCCCCCCTTTTTCACAGCTCCCACTTCTCGGATCAACCTGAAACTTTAAGGACAGCAGCTGGAGTGAGCGTCACACTATGTTTGAATACTTGGCAAAGATTTGCCAAGTGACACCAAAGTTATTGGCAAATGAATAGACACTCTTCGTATAGAAACTACATCCTAACTACATATTGGGAACTGCCAGTAGGTAATATATACCAATACCAACATACAATGTGACCAAGATCTCGTTTGAGATCGAAACTTGTCGTTTTTGGTGCTGAAAATAAACCTGTCATACTTTATTAACTGCAAAACTGGAGTGGCTTGTCTTTCCTGCTAGGATTGCAGGGATTCTCTTTGCATATTTCAGCGGTGACATCCGCTAACGAGCCCCAACTCGGAAGGAAGGGCAGTGGTCATCGTTTGGATATATATATGGTGGAAAATTAAAGCCACTGCCCCCTGACTTGTCAGTATATCGCCGAAGCTGACGAAGGAATCGTGAGACTGGGCGGGTCGGAGGACCTACGGTTGGATGATTCCCGATGTGCGGTGAGTGATTAGGAGACATACGTTCAGGTTGGAGAGGTAACGGACAGGAAGTAATTTAGATCCGGCACGATCAACGCCGGGTCCTTGAGTACAATTGCACAGGAAAAATGTCAGCAGAAGCTGTAAAAATACGCGAAGAAGCAGCCGAGGAAATCTTTAGCACGTCGAGTACTAGTAGAAAAAGTAAAATGCCGAGTGAAAACTCGAATGATGCAGGCACAACAAACATTAAGACCCTTTTTAAAAATCTGGAAAGGAACAACAAAATAGAAATAACCAAATGGTGGGAGCATAGATCATTAAGCAAATATGCCGAAGTAGGAAGAGTACCTCGTGGGTTACGGATTCTCCTGGCTCCCAGTTTCGACAAGCCAAACCCTGCCATGCTAAAAGAGTGGGGTGAAAGTAATTTGGCAGCCTCAATGAACTTGATACATATCTTAATTAAATATGCAGCTATCGACCGGGACAAAATCCTGGAGGAGATTGAGAGTTTAACAAATGAAATTAACAAAAAAGGAGCCAGTGATGAAATAAAAAGAATGTGTGAGGCTATGAATGACAGTTTACAGAAGCACGAGGAAAAGATAAAAATCAGAAAGGCGCATAAATTTGCAAGAGATGAGGAAGACTATAATAACTGTCAGATATTTACTTTTGCTCGCAAATACAACGCGAAAAAAAGACAAGAATATAGTAACAAGAAAAGTAAATTTAATGCACCACCAGGAGGTGTTTCCACAAGCAAAATATCCAATATGATTAATGTGGAAGTTGAAGACAATGAGGATACGACCAGCATTGACTCAATCTCTTTAACAAGCGGATCAAGCTGTGAATCGGTTATTTCTAACCAGTATACAACTACCAGAATAGATTTAGTGGAGGAACTTGATTTTTTAGTGGAAGAAAGACTCCAAATGTCACGTCCAATGTTGACAAGGCAGCAAACAAAAAAAGAAGAAACAAAAAACGAAAAGAAAGGAGACGCAGATGTAAACAAAAATCAGCAGAAAAAAGAAGAAAAAAAGCAATTGGAGCAACAGACAGTAGAGGATAAATGATAATCAACTTATCCACGGTAACTCTAAGTAAAGCAGAAAAACAACTATTGTCGCTTGGCCTTAATTACTGTCCTATGCAAAGCTTCAATTATGCAATGACTCGAGTGGACGTGTTTTGTTTGATCCGTAAACTCAAATTAAAGAACTATTTTGCGTCAAAAGATACCAAAGTCACAATGGAACCAGATAAAGATAAGTGTGGTAGGACGAATCAAGCGTCTCTTCAATCTCCGATGTGGGAATTGTATTAACAATGCATGATTTGAGAGACGCTACAGAGCCATCTGATTCTGATATTGACCAAGCCACTCAAGCCAGATTGAACAAAATTGACATATTTCAGAAAGGAGCTGGATTGAGTCCCTTCAAAACTAAATCTAATTTTACACCTATGATGCCTAAAGACTGCATCGATGTATTTCACGAGTGCGTGACAAATGATATTAACCGCATCGCTGCTGCGGTGATTTTTGCGTTACGCTGCTTTTTTGCAAAAGCCGCGTCCGCACACGCCCCCCGTGGCTGATGACGAGCTGAGCTCGTCATCAGCATCGAAGGGGTTAAGAAGCTGTATCGATAAACTAACAACAAAAAGAGGAAGAAAAATTTACACATGACAAGAGAGTATGACAAATTGATGAAAAAACTTGCAGAAAATAATGAAATTGTAGTCAAAAATTCTGACAAAGGTGGGAACTTGGTCATCTGGCCAAAAAAAGACTACATACCGGAGGCAAATAGACAATTGAGTGACAATAATTGTTATGAAAAGACTAATCAAAAGGAATATGCCAGAGCAAAGGAAAATCTGCAAAAAATGTTGGGACAATGGCGCAGGGAAGGTTTAATCTCCTTGGAAGAGTATAAATTTATGAACATTGAATTTCCTGTTTTACCTTCTCTGTACCTAATTCCTAAAGTACATAAGTTAACAAATCCTATCCCAGGCAGACCCATCATTTCTGCCATTAATAGCATGGGAGAGCAGGTGGGAGAATACATAGATTCTTTTCTGCAGGAATTTGTTAAAACATTACCAAGCTATGTACGTGACACGAGTGATTTCTTATGCAAAATTCAAAACTTAAAATGGAGTGCGAACATGTTACTAATAATGCTAGACGTAGAATAGCTTTACACTAGTATCAATCATTCACAAGGACTAGAAGCTATCAAACATTATTTATCTAGCAGGAGTATTGAATATTATAAACACAACAAAATGATTATCCATTTAATTGACTGGGTCCTGAATAATAACTTCTTTGCATTTGGTACTGACTTATTTAAACAATTAAGAGGAGTGGCGATGGGGTCCTGTTTCTCCCCCAGCTACATGTGTTTACATGTTGGCTGGTGGGAGGAACAGGTCCTATCAATTGAACACAAGCATTGGATAGACAATCATGTCTGCTGTTACCTCCGATACATAGATGACATTTTCATTCTATGGAGAGGAGATGAACAGCAAGCCCTCAAGTTTGTAGCAGGTATCAACCAAAACTCCAAGGACGTCCTTGGTGGCCAACTACCCCTCCGGTTACCTCCAGTAAGTCCTATACAGCAGGATTGCTAAAAGGTGTTCAGAGGCTATGCCCCCTTTCTCCACCACTGTGCAAGAAAGTTGTGATGCACTACTGATTGGGGAATGAAGTCCACTTTACTCCTGAGGGACCTTGGGGCCAAGAAGCCCTCCTAATACCTATTGTACATCCTACACAGTGGGATTCCTGAGAGCTGGTTGGAGGCCCAGCCCCTTTTTACTACCACTGTGCAAACGTGATTACTAGTTAAAAAAAACCCATAGAAATTCACTCATACATGCATACTGATACTCATACACCAGCTCACTCACTAATACAGCCACTGATATATCCACTTATGCACCCATACAGTCACTCACACACTGGCACTCACCCATAGAGCAACTTACACCTACTTATTCACCCATAGAGTCAATCACACAGCCACTTACTCACCTATATACTAATACACACACCCCCTCACTTATTCATACAGATACTAACACATACTTACTCACCCATACTGTCAGTGCCACAAGCACACACTCACCCTTACAGCCACTCTTCCTATCACTCACTCACATATACAGTCACTCATACACTCCAACACTCACCTATCATGCCTTTCACATATTGTTGGACCCGGCCCTTTTGGAAGGTTCACCCCGAGACTTTTTGCTTTTTCCTAGCCTGTTTCTGTGACCTGGTTTTGTTGATTTTAGGCCTCTGCGCACTTTTTCACTGTGGTACAGTGTAAAGTGTGTGAGCTCTCTGTGTATGTGTGGTGAGTGACCTGCCCTCCCATAGGAATGAATGGGGAATATGTATGCCCATGGTAGTTCCTGATTTGTGGGGAGTGCAGGGTCAAGTTTGGTATGTGCGAACTAGTGAGATTGAATGCTGCACAATGATATATGCGGCATGATTGTGTCTAGTGTAGAAGTGCCACTTTTAGAAGTTGGCATATTTGTGTAATTTGTGCCTGGTGTGTGATTGGCTGGAGCCTGGCTCCAGGAGGGTGCCTGGGCCTGCTTGTGGATTGACTGTCTGGTTTGAGGGTGACAGGGACTGGGGAGCCCCCAGGAGGTTGTCTGAGTCAGCCCTTGGTTGAATGACTACATCTGCAACTAGAGTGGTGGGAGGAGATAGCACCTGGGAGGGAATGGGGCTGGGTTTTCCCCACACAATGCTGGCTCCACCCCCTGTGGTGTGTCCGATGTCCGTAGCCTGGCCTGTGAAAGTAGTTCCCTATAACCAGTTGTAGCTGGTTCTCACATTGCCTGCACCCTGCTAGACAAAGGATTTTACAGTATAAAAAGGGGCTGTGTCCCCTTACAAAATGTTCTTGTTCCCAACTTGAATCTTACCAGGGGCATGCTGCTGCTGGGGCCCGGGGGAAGGCTTGCCTCCCTGGGCCCTGCCCAGCCCCTGGCTTGCTGATGGACTCCTTGTGGTACTGGAAGCCTTGTCCTGTGATGTTGTACTGCTTGTTGTGGGGCCCTCCTGGCTGTGGGGGTCATTTCCTGGGGCCTTTGGTGCTTTCTGTGCCCCTAGCGCCAGGTGAGCGGTTTATTTTCCGTTTCTGGGCAGAGCGCTGTCGTTTTCCCTCTGAGGGAAGCGCTCCTGCCCTTTGTGTGCCCCCGAGTGCTTTGTGTGCACTTTCTTTTTATATTATGGGTATTCTCCCGTTTATGGGCCCCTCTGCGAGTGCCCACCTCGCTGGTATGTTTTATTTTAATACCGATGGTGCCCACCCCTCCTTTCTGCCCTTCGTTTCACCGCCGCGGCACCGGGAAGGAAAATGGCCGCAAAACCGGAAGTCAGGCGGCCGGGCCCCTGAGGCGGGACTTCTGCTTGCTTCCAGGAAGTCTCGCCCGCTGCTGCGCTGTGACAGGCTGCCCGGCCGAGAGAGGAGACGGACTGCCTTGGAGCCACGAAGGCTCCACATCGAGTCCCGGTCCTGAGATGGGGGACCGGGTGGACAGCGAAGCGGGCGCTTTGTTAAGGCGGGGCTCCCATGAGGAGGGAGAGCCCTGCCATGCGCTACCGCCGCTGGCAGGAGAAGCAGAGTCCGGCCAAGCAGAACTCCGCAAGACCGGTGAGTGGGGCTCATGTGTTGTCTTTGCCAGAGTCAGGCCCTGGGACCGTGGTGCATGTAGGGCGGCCCCAGATGGCAGTGGGCCGCCCCAGCGTTGTTACTGAGCCTGCGGGGCTCCAACAGGAGGTACCTGCAGTCCTGGAGCCTCGAGTGGGCCCACCAGCGGGCATAATGATATTAGGGAGCAGCGTGCTCCCCGAGCGGCGCAAGATTTTTTTTAAAGCCGTGAGGGCTCAAGCCTGGCCCCCTTTTCTCCCTGTTGCCCTCGGAGGCACCGTTATTTGAGAGCCTGTGAGGCTCTGACTGGCCCCTATGTGTTTAAAAGGCCCAGGGGTGTCCCGAGGGCCAGAGGAGCCCGTATTCTTGCCCCTGAAGTACCCAATTCTAGGGGGCACTGTGTAAATGTTTAGAGTGTCTGTGTGGCTCTGACTGTGCGCTAGTTGTCCAGAGGGCTCCAACAGATGGCGCAGATTTGTCCTAGGGGCTAGGGGGAGCCCCTGACGCAGTTTTGTCTCCAGCTGCCCAGCAATTAGTGGGCAACTGCACCGTTTAGGCGCCAAGGGAGAGAGAGTCCCTGTGTGGGACAGAGATGGCACAGAGGTGCCAGGCCTTCTACAGCTGCGCAGCACTTAGTTCCAGCTGCAACGTTTAGGCCCTGTTGGTGTTCCCAGCTGCCCAGCAATTAGTGGGAAGCTGCAGCATTAAGGTTTGCGCCTGTGGCACACCCCTGACTGGCGCTGCTTGGCAGTGCGCCCTGACATTCTGGACACAGGGTTTTTGAGTCCCCTTGTTGGATGGCCAGTTGGCCAGGGGGCTGGTATGTGATTTCTGTGCAATGTGGTTGTACTATGTTTTTGATAGTGATTGCCTTAGGTGATGTTTGCGCAATGTGATTATGAGGTTATTTTACCTGTGTAGGTTTATGTTAGTGGGAGTTTATTTCACTATGTGAGATACACCCCTAAATGTGAGTTATGCTTAGGGGGAGAGTCTAATGTGTTTAGACTAGTGAGAGATTGCCTACTGTAGTTTTTACTGGTTAGGCCCAAATGTGAGCTAGGCGTAATGTGCTATGCCATTATGCCTGTGACACCTCTGAATGTGTTTTATGCATTATGTGTCTTACCTACACCTCTGAATGTTTTTATGCATCATGTGTTTTCCTGTGCTGCACCTCTGAATGTGTTTTGATGCATCATGTGCCTTGTTCCTTACACCGCTGAATGTATGTTTATATATTATGTGTCTTCCCTACACCTCTGAATGTTCTATGCATCATGTGTGAAATTTTTGATTGTTATATGTTCAAAAGTGCTATTTCTAACAGTATTTCTAGTTCTAAAAGTGTTGATTCTGACAGTGGCCCATGTGCCCCTGTCCTGTAAATAATCCCTTGTGAATATTGCCCGTGCCAGTTGGCACAATGTATATTGTGTGATTACTATCTGATGTGTTTTGACAATACAAAAGTTATTTTTATATAACCTTGTGTGGAGTTCCTTTTGTGGTGTGCCTAGGATGTTGTTGCTGTTGTGTGCGTGCGCAAATTCTTTACACATTGCCTCCGGGATAAGCCTGTCTGCTCGTGCCAAGCTACCAAGGGGGTGAGCAGGGGTTATCTTGGCGTGTGACTCCCTTGCCCTGACTAGAATGGTGGTTTCTGCCTGGCTTTGGCGTCAGCCCTAGCCAGCCAGAAATAGCCAGTTCTAACACATATGCAGTTACTCACTCATATACCACTGACACATCCATCACTCACTCACACAGCCATACACATACTCAGTCACCCAAACAGCCCCCTCACAGATGCACCTACTAACCCATAAAGCCACTGACTAGCCCATTCACTCATCCATGCATGCAATCATACACACTCTCACCGCCATAAATACACTCACACAGCAATACAGGTACTCAGACAGCCAATCAGTCACCCATACAGCCAATAACATACCCCCACTCAAACACCCATATAGCCACTTAGACACCAACTGACAGATACAGACATTCACACAACCAGTCACTCATCCATACATTCACTGACACAGCTAATCATTCACTTATATAGTCAGTCACGCACCCACTGAATCATCCATACAGGCACTCATACACCCACTGATTCACCAACACACCTTGGTATATATATTTACCTCTCATACACTTTTAAAAAACACTCACAGTCACTAAATGATATAGTCAATGATGTCATCAGTGATGTCATTTGAAATGTAATCAGTGATGTTACTGACCATGTCATAAGTGATATATTATTTGAGGTCATAAGCAGTGCATTGCGAGGACACAAGTTATAGTTAGGTACCCTAACTATAACTGCTGAATTTCACTGGTTTTGTGCCAGTAAAATCTGACCCTAACTATGACGTCCCTGTAACCTTTGTTTTTTTCAGTGAATATATATATACATAGATATATATATATATATATATATGGATTTAAAGGCAAGGTGATATAAAGGCAATGGATGGTGAAAGCATTGCATGGTAAAGGATGACATGCGTGGTTCCGTTATACATCCTACATAACCAGAGGTTTACGCATGGGTAGGAATAAAGCAAACAACTCGTAATTGGGCCCTAGGGTCGCACTGAGGCCTGCTTACCAGACCTCAGTGCCAGAGCCCTGACCCTTAAACATGCATGTTTGATTGGCCTATATCTAAGTGGCATAAGCTAGTTTACTCATAATTCTCTGAGGGATACCCAAGTGCCTGTAATTTAAGGTATCTCCTCAGGGACTACAGCAAGTATTGTGCCACCTTGAGTGGGGTAAGGTAAAACATGTCTCCCAGCCTGCCACCGCAGACTGGTAGAGCAGTTTACAACTGCTTACTAGACTTTGCCATTTAGAACTATGACAAGGCCCAAACTCCCTGTTTATGTTGAGCCTAGGCAGCGCATGCGCTGCTCTGCAAGGCATGCTATATCTGGATAGGGGCTTCAAGCACCTCCCATGATTTCATTGGCTCCTGTTCCTGCCCTTCATAAATGCCTGCTTTTATTAGGCCAGTATACTTAATGAGTCCCACCTATTTGGTCTTTCCGACCCTCCCAGGAGATTGCCTCTGTTACATGAACGTACTCTGTTTTTTTAATTTCTGGTTCATTTTGGTGTAATCTTTTATTTATTCTTTGCCTCAGCTCATGTATCAACACGGCGCCCTCATGTTTAACATAGCATTTACATTTTGTGAAAATGTGGGCTTTTGTTTGTGTACGCGTGTTCATCCGATACTGTACGCATGATAATGTGCTGTATAGCAAAATACTACATGTGGGCTTTTGTTCGTGGAAACATGTTCACCCGATTCTAAATGCATAATAACGTGCTGCATGGCTAAATACTTTTTTCCCATTCACATCGAGTACTTGCATCGTGGTACGGCGCACTTATGAGGCTCTTGTGATACCAGTTTTAGAAGCACTGAGATTTAACACCTGGTTTCCTGAAAAATGCCGGACCAGCACGCCTCGCTTTCATGGCTCTTGCAGCATCTGTTTCATGAGCGCCGCACTTTATCTACTTGCTTTATGCTTAATTACAGCTGGGACTCCCTCCTCTGTCTGGGCAGTGGCTGGGAGATGTTGGCTCCTTGCTCCGGAGCTGGGGGGAGCCTGGGCCCAACTCTCCTCCACTCACGCAAGCTAGTCAGACTCTGCGAAAAGGAACATTATTTATGTTGCTGTCTCATGCCACTCTCATGACATGACCAGCCAGCCCTGCTGCCCCCATGTAACCCCCATTAATGCTAAAAACAGCACCTCAAAGGTGAGGAGAAGGAAAAGACTGCTTTCAATCCCTGCTGGTGTCTGCTGCTTCCCCTGCTGTGCCTCTGCATGAGCCCCCACATGTACCCTATGTGCCCCCACCTCCGGAGGGCACCTCATGGTACCAGCATCAGAGAACTGTCTCTTTGTATCTTGAGCTTCGCTGGAGGCAGTTTGTCTTGTTTGCCTAGCGCTTTAACACAGAGGTGCATTTTCAGCATTATTGGAATATGTATCTTTACTCTATGGAGAGATGTGTTGACAAACAATGGAGATGAATTACTCTGATAAAAAGGGTGACATCTGAACTGTAGAGGTGACGCTGTGTACACAATCAGCTTTGCAATTCAAAACCAGCCAACGGCTTCCTTTGTTTCCATAAAGAATACCTGCTCAGTCCCATGCACGCCTCACCCCTGTGAGCGCACACACAATGGCTAAGTTTTGAAAATAAGATCATTCATAAAAAAAATAAACCGCGTGCCCCATGCCCATGTCCTCTTTGCAGGCCTTGCTAAGTGGGTTCATGTATGCATATAGGATTGGATGCATTTATGTACACATGCAAGTATATGTATATCCATGTATGAATGTATATGTATGCATGTATGTATGCATTAATGTCTCATATATGTATACATGTATGTATTAATGTATGTATGTATGCATGCATGTATGTATATTAGCCGCTCTGCCACCGTGCGCTTTATTAAATATTTTATTCATTCATTCATTCATTTATTCATTCATTCATTCATTAATTCATTCATTCATTCATTCATTCATTCATTCATTTATTCATTCATTAGCACATGCCCATATATATATGCATATCTGTAAATATGTAAATCCACATGTATGTACTCATGTATGCATCCATATCTACATATGTACATGTATATGTTTACATGGATGTACAATGCCAATAGCTCAAAATCTTCAAAATGCCAGACCTATTGCATTGCAAATGATTTTATAATATGTAAGTCACCGCTACGGTAGGCCTATCGACTCTTAAGGTAGGGTGTCGCATATTAAAAAATAGAATATGTGTTTTACATTTTATGTAAAAACTCACAACTGTTGTTTTTACTGTGAGAGAGACTGGTAGCCCAATTGGCAAGTACAGAGTTACACACTGACAACTCAGCTGTGCTAACTTCTGTATGAGACTACCGAAATTGGTACTTAAAGTTATCAAACAAACTCATTACATTAACCACATCCGTGCGGGTAAGATTTACCGCCGGTGCTGAGCCCTAACGAAAACGGGCGTGGTCATGACGGAACGGTTCCGTCATGAGCACAGCTTAACCGATGCTCATGACGGAACCGTCCCGTCATGAGCATCGAAGGGGTTAAGCCAGACTTGATGCCGAAGTCAGAATTAATGTAACTTGTACCACATGCAAATTTTAGAAAGTTGACACTCTATTGTCCAAGTTTTCTAATGGCCGTTTGCCAATGCTGGCCATGAGACAGGCTTCTGCCGGCCTGGAATGATGTGCCAACAGCTCCCAGGACAGATAACAATAGGGCCTGCCACTGGAGGAGGAATTACTTATTCCTGGAAGGAAGCCACAGGGGGTGTTAGCCAAAAACAAGCTTCATAGGGGAAGCCACCTTTGAAAGGCAAATGTTGAACACTCTTGAGAGGGGGTGCTCTTTTGTATGGGAAGACAGGTTGGTATCAGGAACAGAGAGGGGGACTCATTGGCCAAGCTGTTTTTTTTCCATGGCCATACATCTGGGGAGGGCAACCAAGCTCCACACACCAAGAGAATGGCTCAGTTATTGGGAGTGGGAATAATAGAGCATTCTGGGATATATATATAAATGCCACAGTTCACAGGAACTTGTCATCAGGCTGGAGAGATACAAGTAGCTCATTGGCTAGTGACCATGACCTCCCTTAAGGGCACTTTCTGGGTATAAAAGGTGCACTTCTGGCACCCAGAACTCAGATCTCGCTTGGACTGGAGAGGACTGAAGAAGGACTGCCCTGCTGACTATGGAATCAGCAACGAAGAGGCTGCACAGAAACTGGACTGCATCAGATGCTCCATGGGCTAGTGAAGATAGGACTGACCTGTGGTACTGCTCACGGAGAAGTCGTCCCCCGAGCTCAGCCAGAAGCAGAGATTCCAAGGGTCAGTTGAATTACTTGATGTTCACAGCACAGAGCCACAAAAGCCAAGGAAGCCTGCCTGGGCGAGCTGGAATCCGAGATTACTGGAGCATTGTCCTTGTCACAGCATAGCACGGAAGACCGAGACCCGATGCTCAAAAGTTTCAACCGAGTCTGCTGGACACAGGAGTTCAGTTTGGTAACCCAAAAGTAACGTTATAGCCAAGAGAAGGAAAGCACTGGTTTTGTTATGCTTGGTGACCAGTAGCCCAGTAGCGACTGGACTTTTGCTGTACCAAAGAAAACTGGGAGTGGCGTCCGCCCTACATTTAGGATAAGCTCTCCCTCCTTAAATGACTGCTTCACCGCTGGGTGCCCTGGTTGATACATCACAGCACCCATCTCCTCTCTGATACCGGGGCTTCCCTGGTTTGGTGAGGGTTGCTCGTGCTGTGGTGCAAGTGGATAGTCCTGGGCACTCACAAGCAGGCCCTGAGTAAAACCTGGAGTGCAGTTCCCCCCTGGAACCACGCATCATGGGGAAAGACAACTCTGCCAAGACAATCTAACAAAATGGACAATTATATCCACACGGTTACTCTGACTGGGAATGCCACTGGGACCCAGGTGGAGACTGCTGACCAACAACCCTTGGATGCCCAGGTTAGTGAGCTCACCCTGTTGAACTTAATGGCTGCCATCCAGGGTACCCAAACAGAACTGGTTACTAAAATAAACTCTGTTGCCATCAACGTAAACTTGCTCCGGGCAGACCTTTGCATCCTGAAGACGATCCCAAGTCACGAGGATCGAAACGTCGTCGACAACACAGCGCAATACATGGCACAGCTCCTATAATTGTTAATTTGAAGTGCAATCCTTAAAAACCGTACTCTTTGAATCACCCTTGAGTCACATTGTGTATCTGAACTCACTGTATATTGTACGCACTTCCACTTCTCGTGCCGTCCACGCTGTCCATAATTGTCACTTGCATCGCCACCTATGTCACCTGCACACACCGAGCACCAAATGCAATTAGGGTTGTTGTTTCTTGATTTATTTTATACAGTGCTGCTTTAACTGTATTCCCAACTTTGTTTTATTATGTGATGCAAATGCACATTAACTAAAAATGACTCCAGTCTCTTTATTTCTGCACCAGTAATGCTTTTAGCATACATGCATAATTGTAAGCATGGGCGAATTGTGCAAATTCGCAATTCGCGAATTTGCGGATTTGCGAATTTGATTTTTTTATTTTTGCGTGTTCGCGGGTGTTCGCGAGGCGCTTTGCGGGTTCGCGGGTGTTCGCGAGGCGCTTTGCAATTTCGCGGGTTTTTTTTTTGCCTGTTTAATCACTGCCACCTTCTAGTTTTTTATGCCCATCTGCCCTCTGTACCACTCGTTTCTGTGCCCTTCTGCCCTCTGCCCCACTCATTTTTTGTCCCCTTCTGCCCTCTGTCCCACTTTTGTGCCCTTCTGCCCTCAGCCCCACTTAGAATGGCGCCGGCAAGCTGCCAGCGCCATTCTAAAATAGCTAGAATTAGCTTCAACAGGAAGCACTAATAGAGAAAGTAAAGCAGGTGCTCCAGTTGAAGGTCAAATTAAGTTACACAATCATTAATCACCCCAAGTTTGGGGTGATTAATGATTGTGTAACTGAATTTGAGCAGCACCTGCTTTACTTTATCTATTAGAGCTTCCTGTTGAAGCTGACTTTTGTAACTTTTTTAGAATGGCTCTGGCAGCTTGCCGGCGCCATTCTAAAAGAGTTACAAAAGTCAGCTTGAACTTTTGACCCAATTCGTTCCGCTCGCGGATTTTGCGGGAAATTCGCGAATCTCGCGGATTGCGAATTTACCGAAAATCCGTGAAATACACGAGCGGAACGGATTTTCTGCCCATGCTTACTTAATTGTCTCCACAATAATACCTGTTGGGATATTATTCGTTACAGCTCGATTTAAGGCGCAACTGGTTTGCAACACTGCCATTGGGGGGGGAGTTCAGGAATGGGACAGTTTGGTTAATGCTTCACTTCAGTGGGGTGAATGATAACTCGGTGAGTGGATGTTGACAGATGTGGCAGGTCGATGCATGTGGGGTGCCTGGCGGTGAGACTGACCCTGACTAAACTCTGAGTTGACTAAACAGACAAAAACACACTATACTCTGGCTTTGCACCGGGGTCCTGATTTGGGGGGCACCTGGTGTGCCATTTCGGCATCGGGGACATGTGGTTGATCCTGAGGGACGTTTTGTGGTGTTGCCTGAAGGCTTGGAAGGGCGTGAATTCTGTTTCGTGAATGTATATGCTACTCATGTTGACTGTCCTCGTTTTTTCAAAAATGTAGCATCAGCTGTTGCCCCATTTCTAACCACTGACATGGTGTTCGCTGGTGATTGTAACTCTGTAATGGCCATGATTTTGGATCATGAACCCCCAATGGGCCATACGAAACCCCATATGATTGCCCAGCTATGAACATTTACACAGAGTTGTGGTCACTTAAGACTTGTGGAGGAAAAGACACCCTAGTTCTACGATATTCTCTTGCTATACACCTGCTGCGGGTATGTTTAGCAGACTAGATGATTTTTTCCTCACTTCAGAACTTGCAGGACAGACCCACGAGATTACATATCTGGCGAGGTACATCTCAGACCACTCTCTTTTGGTATTAAGTCTGGCACTGGGATGTGTATGAACTGCGGTGCCGTTTTGGCGTTTGTTGACGGAGGCACTGATGAACCCCCCCCATTTGCGGCCATGGTTAGGGAGGTCATTGAGCATTATTGTCAGGAAAACTGGGGTAGTACGGGGAGCAGGGCTCAAGAGTGGGAGGTTAAGAAGGTGGTGGTTCAAGGGGGGTGTTTGCAAACCACCTATGAGGCAAAGTAGCAGCTAGTGCACAACATAGACCAGAACAAGGCTAAGTTCTTGGCCATAGAAAAGAGCCACCCATCTCAGCCCCAGAAACTAGAGGAATGGAGGTGCACCCACAGTGCAGTGATTGACGACTGGCACAGATTAGAAAAGCATACATACAAAGCTTACAGTAAGAGATTGCATGCTGAGGGGGTTAAGACGGGGGCAATGCTTGCTAGGCTGGCCAGACAACAGAACTCTCTGGAACCTGTACTGACCATGCGTGACTCTGGGAACAACTTGGTCACCTCACGAGTGACTATAAACAATGTGCTCTGGTCTGCCCTTGAACAGTTATATACAGAAAGGGAAAAAAGGCAGTGGGATGTTATGACGATCTTCCTGGCGGGCTTGGACCCCCTCCGATTGGGACAAGAAGAGAGGAGGCATTTGAGGCACACCTGACCAGTGAAGCGAACCTTGCATCTTTGAGACACCATAAATCAGTAAAAACTCTGGTGGGCAACTGCCTACTGGCAGAATTCTACCACAGATACGCTGGTCTAGTTGTGGACAAACTGCTGGAGGTGTAACTTGAGATGTATTGGCTTCAACATCTCCTGGATACTGTGTACGAGGCACTCGTGGTGTAGATCCTGAAATTGGGTAAGGCAGTGGAGGAACCAACGTCATATAGACCGCTCTCCATGGTAAATGTAAATTCCGAGATACTGATCAGCCTCCTAGCCTCCCAACTGCTCCCTTACCTTCCCACCCTCGTTCACGAGAATCAATGTTGGTATAGCCCTAAAAGGAGCACCATGAGTAATGTGTGCAGGCTGTTTCATGTCCTTCATGCCCCTAGTACCCAGGCTGGTCCCTATGCGCTAGCGTTCCTTGATGTTGAGCAGGCATTAGATTCGGTCTCATGAGACCACATCTGGCCGGTTCTGATTAGAACGGGCTTTGGACCTAAGTATATTCTGTGGCTCAGGTTGCTCTACACCAACCCGAGTACAAGGGTCCGGACTTGTGTCATTGCGTCAGAGACTTTTTCTTTATATTGAGGCACAAGGCAGGGCTGTCCCCTGTTGTTATTTGTGTTGGCAATGAATCTGCTGGCAGCAATGTTGCGACTGAGGTTTGAACCCTGGGAGATCCTCCTGGGTGACACCATACACAAGATCTCCTTATATGCAGATGATGTGCTAGTCTATCTGCAGGACCGAGCGGAGGCAGTACCGGTACTGTTGGCAGCCTTGTCGGAGTTTGCTACGGTGTTGGGTCTCTCGGTTGATGCCCGAAAATCTCAGCAATTGCCACTGGGTGGGGGGGGGGGGTGTCTGGTAGCGGTGGATCCTGTGTTGCTTCCCTGCTTCCACTGCCATGGTGTCCGGAGGACATACGTTACCTGGGGATCCGGATAGCTACTCAGAGACAACGGGTCTGGGACATGAATATTGGTAGGGTAATTACTGGTCTGCGGGCCTCGGTCCGATTCTTGAAAGATCTACCTCTGGCATTGATGGGATGTGCAGCCCTTGTAGAAATGATAATGCTGCCTCGCAGCCTTTATATTTTGCAGGGTGTGCTCGATGACATCCCCCGTAGGTATTTCAGGGAACTGGACAGTCTAATGGTAGACCTATTGTGGCTGCAAAATGGAAGTGTCTAGGTCTGACCATGCTGAAACAGACCTGGGACCGAGGGGGTATTGAACTTCCTAACCTAGAAATTTCCTTCATGGTCGCCCATCTCCAGCACACAGTACACTGGTTTGACGAGGAAGATAACTGGGAGAAAAGATTGTTAGGTAACCCCAGTCGGGGTTACGCGCTTTCCAAACTACTCATTCTTGGTGCACGAATCCTGAAGAAATATTCACTCTTAATTGGACTGGTAGGCCTCATTTGGGAGCGGGTGGTTACGATGGTTCTGCGTCGAGCCCCTTACACACGCAATATGCCAATTTAGATACTTAGGCAGTTCACGGACATTACAATTATCATGTCAATTCGGAAATGGGGAGAGGGAGGCTATGATGTCTTAGGTGACTTATACTTAGGGGAGCAATTTATCACACAAGATGACACGCCAAACTCATATGATGGGCCATGGCCAGTACTTACAGTACAACAAAATATCATCCATGGCATGCAAGGTTTGGCCTGGCTTCACAGAGGAGCCAGTTCCCTTGCAGACGCTGAGCAGACTGTAAGATTTAGCTGGAGGCTCATTACACATCTATACAGGACTCTGAGAGATGATTCCCTAGAGATCATCCCGAAGGCACATACCAGATGGGAGGAGGGGCTGGGGGAGGATCTAATGGAATGCGATTGGCGCAAGACCTTTACGGAGACATGCACAGTAATTTCCAATACCCGTTTTAAGGGTATTCAATATAATTTTGTACACCAATTGTATCTCGCCCCCAAGACTTTACAATTCATCTACCCTGCCAGGTCAGACAGATATCTCCGGTGTAATGTGGCAGAGACAGGTTTCCTCCATGTGGTTTAAACTGTCCAATCAAAGAGCCCTTTTGAAGGTAGGTGTTACAAACCTTGAAGGTGGCCACCAGTTGGGACATTGAGAATACTCCCAGGACAGTACTACTGGGCCTACTCCCTTCTCCCACAAAAAAAAAACGTAGTCAAACGCTTTTATTATTGGGACTGGTACTGGCAAAGAGGCGGATAGCCCTTAAATAGTTCAAATCCCAACCACATACCCATTACACATAAGGAATGGTTGCGTGACATGTCAGAGTGGGCAGTGGCCGAGGAGGTCAGGATGAAACATGTACCACAAGATGAAAGGTTAGAAGAGGACTTGGCTGCATGGAGACGTACGCTCTTGGAGATGATACCGATCCAACTTTGCCAACTGTAAATGAATGAAAGATGCTACATCATTGTGTTATATACTTGTCACCCGCGACATATGCACAATTGGAGCTGTTGTAGACGTGATTGAGACTTTCTTGAAATCACGGGATGTCTGTCTGGGATTCGATATAACCCTACCACTGCCACATCACTGTACTCATTTAGATTAATTATATTGTATCTGCACTCTACCTTAGCAGCTTGGGGGGGGGGGGGGGGGGAGTGAATTGGGATTGTTATTTACACAGAATATTATTGATTCCACGTAGACCCTTCTCCTCTGAAGTTTCGTGTAAATAATAAATGCACACTGTACTGTGTTAGAAAACTAATAAAAATACTTTTAAAAAATACCTTAATAAGCTGGCCAGATCAAGGCAAATGAATAACCGATTCAAGATTATTTAAATTAGAAAAGTACACTGCTTCTAAAGTGGAACTAAAGGGGTCACATATAGGCCTTCATTAAAATATTTAGCGAAATCACTTGTAGAGTACTAGTGTCAGGAACCTCAGGATAGCCGTCATTAGCGCTCCTAAATTCTATGCCAGGAAACGTCCCTTGTCCAAACCCAATGGTGCAGGTGTTTGGTTTCCTTATTCCCCAGTCACAACCTCCTCCCAAGATGGCCACTGCAAGGGCCGTCTTCTTCCCAGTAGAGTTTAGTGCAGTCTAGGGTATTTGGAACGTTCGCTCATTACAAACTGCGCACTTCAATAACGTTCCATTCCGAGTCAGTTATAGTTTGCCGTTTCTCCGTGTCAACTCTTTGTGACAAGGAAAACGGAGTTTTGGAAGTAGAGAGCAAGTTCCGAATAATTTTCAGTCAGTGTCTTTGGGTTCCGTCAGAGTGAATTCTGCAATTTCGACTCTGAACTAAGGAATGCCGCGTTAGGTGCTGAGGAGTATCTTTTAGAGAATATTAGTCCTCAGTGCACCTTGCAGCATCATCTCAAGACGTATCTTCAAGTCAACCAGTTAGACATTGACTCTGTCTGCCTATGCTTCAGTGCGAGAGTGGAGTTTCTTCAGTAGGAATCCTCAATTCATCTTGGAGCCGTGAGTGATAACCAAACTGCCAGCAGAGACAGTAAGATACGCCCACCAGAGCTAAGAGATGTACAATATTTCCCTTGTTGACTCCTTATTGCGCTTGCCCTAGCTTTTCCTTCCTTTTACCCTCCCCTGAACCTTTTTGCGCACTTCATAAGGACTTCTGGAGTTTGTACAGAGTATTGTTTGCATCGAACTGCAGAATCCAAGGAACCCCAGTATCAAGTTACCTACAGTAGAGCGTCCAGGTATAGATAGCAGTACTTAGTATTAGTAAAAGGTAGAATACATAAGGGTATACTAGAATAAGCTTATATCCAATTCCTTTTCTATTCCAGCACTACGCTCCCTGTAGAAAAAACTACCACTAGAAGAGAAGCATTGCCTTGAGAACTCCTGGTAGGATCAGCTTCAGTTATTTCATAGAAACTAATGTGTTGAGAAGATTGTGGTCTTATGTACTCTTCCATGATTTATTCTGCCCTATTATATCTGACCTATGCTCCAGATACACGAAAATCCTAGTAACAGGAGATTTCAACTTACACTGGGATAAGCCCAAATGGGATCTGCCCAGGCGCCAGCTTGACATCTTAATGTCTGCGGTGGTCTATAAACAAATTGTGGATGTCCCCACACATGAAAAAGGCCACACTCTTGACCTTGTGTGGACCACAGACGCTAGTCTAACCCTTAAAGATGTAGCGCCTTGCATTTGGTCTGACCACCATTTGGTATTCTGTGAGGCCCGCCTTAAAGGCTGTATTACTAGTTGTCCGCTTGGCATCAGGAAAACCCGGAAATGCGCTGAGGTTGACCTAGCGTCCCTGACTAAGGTGCTCCCGGTAACACCCCAGGTCGTACATCTGGGACGTAGCCTGGACCGTGAATACTCTGACTTAACGAGGAGCATGATCCGGGCCATTGACCAAATAGCATCGGTGAGAATACAGCGAATAAAGGGATCCGGAAAAGGGGCCCTCTGGTTTACGCCACCCTTAAGGGAAGCAAAAAGAAAGCTTAAAGCTTTGGAAAGAGTGTGGAGGAAAACCAAGCAGGACACTGACAGGAAACTTTATAAAGCTTCCCTTCACCAATATAAAAATCTTATGACCCAAGCTAAAGCGGAACACTTTGAGTCCCGCCTGAGTAAGGCAGCGAATATTCAGAAAGAGCAATACTGGCAGAGTTGAGTAAAAAACCAGATACCTCCAAGGCTCCCATTGACTGTAACACCTTTCAGGCTTACTTTTTGGAGAAGGTGAAGATCATCAACCAGGAGATAAAGAACGGGGTGGCAATGGGGACTGCTATAACATCAGCATCTGAGAACGTGATTGATTGCTCCCTTGAAGTGTTTCCAGAGATGGATGCATTGATTCTGGAACAGCTGATGGGTAAAATTAAATCTGGTTCCCCAGCTGATCCATGCCCACCTGAGATCTTCCGTGTTGCACGCCCCTTATTGGAGGAATGTATCATCTCCCTCCTCAATAGATCATTAGATACGGGGTACCTACCGGTTGAACTTAAGGAGGCGCGTGTAAGACCCCTATTGAAAAACCTGGGTCGGACCCTGCGGTGTTAAAGAATTACAGACCTATTTCCCAGCTGCCTTTTCTCTCAAAAATTCTTGAGCAGCACGTGTTAAAATCCCTGTCCCTCTATCTGGAATCCCATCATCTACTCCATGAGCGACAGGCAGGTTTCCGAGCTCATCACAGCACCGAGTTGGTGATGCTCTCGGTGCTGGATGAACTAAGAGGCATGGCTGACTGCAAGAAACCGAGCGCCCTGATTTTGTTGGACCTATCAGCAGCGTTCGATACTGTCAGCCATGCCTTGCTTTTGGAAAGACTGAAGGATTTTGGGATTAAGGGCTTGGCCTTTCAATGGTTGCAATATTTTCTTATAGGAAGGACCCAAAAGATACAACTAGGGGACGAAACATCTGAGATGGGGATCTTAGAGTGCGGGGTACCACAGGGGTCTGCCCTGTCCCCGCTTCTATTTAATCTCTACCTTCAACCGTTGATTGCTTCTTTGGTCACCATGGGCTGTAAAGTCTTTAACTACGCAGATGATACGCAATTGCTGTTAAGTGTCGATGACACTACGGCCGCACAACTCCAAGCTCAGAACATCCTGCGGTTCACAGTGCAATGGATGACAGATAACCTGCTAAAAATTAATCCAGACAAGACTGAGGTATTAGTGATTTCATCCACTACCTCACCTTGGTGTGATCTCTATTGGCCCACGGAGTTAGGCCCTGCTCCAAAACCAAGCCCGTTTGTAAAGAGCTTGGGGATCAAGCTGGATGGTGACCTGTCAATGGCCCCTCAGATCTCTTCGGTTGTGGGAAGCTGTACAAACATCATTCGGCAACTGTGGAAGCTAACTCCTGTCCTCTCACAATCCATGATGCGATCAATAGTAGCAGCCACCATCATCTCCAGAATTGATTATGGTAATGCCCTTTACCTTGGCTTACCTAAAACTCTGACCAGTAGGCTTCAGGTCATAATGAATGACGCTGCTCGGTTGATCTTCAGACTCCCGAGGAGATCTAAAGCCACTCCCCTACTACAAAGTTTGCATTGGCTCCCCATTAAAGAAAGAGTGGAATTCAAGAACTTATGTATGGCCCATAGGGAAATCTATGGCAAGGCCCCAGCCTACATTAAAGATCGCCTGCAGCTGTATTGCCCTATGAGAACACTCGGATCCTCAGACTCCCAGCTATTGGTCTGCCCTCGCTACAGGTTAGTGACTAAGGGAGGGAGAGCCTTTTCAGTGTTAGTTCCCCAGTTATGGAACAGGCTGCCTGGGGTGCTGTGTGGGGAAGGGAACCTATTGTGATTCAGAAAGAGCCTAAAAACACTACTGTTCAGTAAAAGCATGAGCACAGTATAATCTAGCTACGGCCTCAGCTTCCACCTTGCCAAGTTATTGTCTGTTACCATCTTTCCAAGCGCTTAGAGACCTGTAGGTGATTAGGCGCGATATAAAACCACAATAACAATAACAACAACAATGTTCCCTTGTTCTGTGCATTAGGTATCCCTAGAGATTGGTTGTGGTGGTCCTGTACCTACCAGTGACGACCCAGTGGGTACCAGCGATTGTCAAGGTTTTCTCTTCTCTATCCACTTCCCCTTTTCCCCCTTGCTAGTGAATCTGCTTCTATAGCGGAGGCACTGGGAGGTGGGCAATTGGGACCAGCATCCATTCTGCTCCTGCGTAGGTTCTGGAAACTTCTGACAACTAGTACTAGTTTTAATGTCCAAGCAGTTTTAAGTCCATAACAGTGTTGGCAGGGAATGCATTCAAAGCAGTGGTACCTGGCATGGACTGCAAAATGATTGTGCACTTTTGGGGGCTCAGCTCTGTAGAACATCAGATTGTGTTTGGCAAAATGGAGGAAACCTCCAAGCAAAAGTGTTTAAATTAACTAGGAGGCATTAGAGGACTTTTAATATGAGACATTTTTTGAGTGATATAGATGGTCTTGACGAGCACTCAAAATTGGGTTGTTCTCAGGATGGGGGTCATTAAAGTAGTTTGTCATTCTGGCAAGCTTGAATTTAGTCACACTAAGGAAGACAAAGCTAGCAGAGTGCTAGGGACAGTGGTGACAACTACAGTTCTTATGAAAACATTAAATAATATTTGCAGAACAACATCGAGCTCAAATATAATGCCCTTTTGTAGTATGTATGTTTAAAACGATCAGTTAGGCTATTTACTGTAAAATAAACCGGAAAATCATTAGTTCTTCTCTAGGCTTCCCTCTCCAGTCAACCAACCAGTTTCAAAATTCTTAAATTCTCGCCCACTATCCGTTTGTCTTTTTGATTAACAGTACACGTTACCAGACAGTTTTGATATACGACCATGAATAAGAAAGTACAGGGTGACTTTGCCTCTTACTTTTTGATGTCAATATTTTTATTGACTTAAAAGTGTAGAAAGGAAAATGGCGCTTGGTATTGGTCGTTCTCTACACAGAAAAGAGTATTCTGAGGAAGACCTTTGAACAGCGCGCCTCATGCGATCGATGGATAGATACATTGTACGCTGGTTCATTTCATAAAAGACAGGTTTATTGAAAATACTTTTGTCCCAATAGTTGTTGTAAAATATGGTCATGGCCCAGATGTATTCGCCATGGCTATTATCAAAAATTAATACGATATTGAAAGTGGTAAGAGCCTGTTTACTTACCTTGTTCTCTACTTAAACCCAGCCTACCTAGGTCTCAGTGGCGGCTCGCAGAGGGAGTGCTGCGGGGCGGTGGGCCGGGGGGAGGGATAGGGTGGGGGAATAGTGGAGACGAACATACAATGTCAAGGAATAAAGTAAGTAAATACATAAATAAATAAAACTATTTACCTTGCAATCTCTGCATCGCCAACTCGGTGCTGTCGTATGTCAGACTCCACTACCCCCGCCCCAACCCGGCCCCACTCCACCGCCCCGCAGCACTCCCTATGCGGACCACCACTGCTAGGTCTCCAACAGCCCCAGAACATGGCCTTCAGGGTGTGGATCTGAGGAAATCTGAACATTCGGCTCTACCAAAACAGAAGCTTAGAAGGCTGTAAAATATACAGGGAATTGTGAAAGTTCTCAGCTTGAATCCCAGATCATTTTTAGCGACGTTGCTTGGAGGGTGAGGGTGGGGGAGCGGGGCTGGGGGTGACGCACCCCAAATAAATGCAATTTTGGCTGGTAGTTGGTTCAGTGGCACTGAGTCAGGTCTGCTATAGCTGGGTCATGTTTTTTGCCGTGGATCAAGAATAAAAGAAAAAACAGTGACTTTTACTGTAAAACAGGAGAGAGAGAGAGAGACACACATCTGGGGCCGTAATATGCATTTTCATTGTTTGTGCCGGGTGCACAATTAAAAGATGCGCCCGGTGCAAACAATGTAAGAGCACCTTATTACGGTGAATATGCTGCCCCCAGGGTGGCTGCAGACTCATGCTGCACCCTGGGCAGCGCTTTCATGTGAAAATACAGAGCAGCTGCTTGCAGCCGCTCCATGTTCTCACACTGCAGGCGGCACCTACCTGCACTTGTACAGGGGATTAGAGATCCCCTTGCAGGCGGGTGCAGCCATTGAATGCGCCTGCCTGCAAAGGGATGTCTGGGGGTCTATAGAACCCCCAGAGGGCTGCTCTCAGGGGGCACACTCACAGTGCGCCACCTAGAAGGTGGCACACTGTGAGTGCATCCCCTGAGAGCTTCTTTGCCTCTGCACCTGCATCTATAATATGGTGCGGGTGCAGAGGCAAAGGAATTCCCTCATTTACATAGGTCATGCCCCATGGAAAATGAAGGAGCACCCCCTGAAGGTAGCTCTGGTGCTTTAAGGTTGCCAGCACTATCGGTATTACTGAAGAGGGCGTACAAGCGTCTGCACCACCTTCTGTAATACAAAGTGCCCGGAGGGTATTCAAAGCAGGCGCTAACGGCTGTTGCAACCCTGGGGCACTTATTGTAATATGGCCCCTGGTGGCTGGATTTCAAACTGTGAAACCAAATACCCCAGAATCAATACCAGCTTCCTTGCTTGTCCAAATTGTGTGATCCAAGGCAATCATTTTATTTCAGAGCGTCCTTTTACATCACCTATGGGAGTACTTTTGAATAGATGAGTTCAGAATGTGCACTGGACAAGTACCTCTTATGATTGATTGAAAGACTATAATGTTGCTGCATCAACAATAAGAATCTTGACCATGTTTAGGGTACATGATACTTTAGGTTTACATGATGGGCATGGGGACAATTTACAAACTGCATTCTGTAGTACATTTTGCAGTATTACATTAGCAGTACAAACATACTGCAAAATGCTATTCACAAATTGCACTTCTAAAACACTACTTATTTTGCAGTAGCACTGTAGAAGAGCAGTTTGTGAGTAACATTTTGTAGTATGTTTGTAATGCTATTGTAGTACTTCAAAATGCAGTTTATGAATAGCCCTCAGACCGTTCAATTTGTTTTACACTTTTGTAGTACATTTAAACTTGGATTTTGTAAATAGCCAAAAAATGGTAAATGTACTCAAATGTGTAAATTACTCAAAAGTGTAAATTACGTTTGTGAATCAGGCCCATCTAGTGTTTGGTTTACCTAAAAATAGGAAATCTACACCTTGCATGGGCGCAAATCTACTACTTTTGGGAATTCACAAACATTGTCAGTAGTAGACTTGGAAAGCTGTACCAGTCTCAGGTTTCATGACTTAATACTGCCAATCAAACATCATGACTACCTGCAAATAGTCTAACCAGTTTCAATCGCTTGGGGTAGCAATACAATCCTTTGTTGTTCGCCCACAGTGCACTTTAGATAGAGGCCCACCTACTGCAAATCAGTACTGTCCCTGTTCCTCATGGAAACACTTGATCCCCAATCATGGCCATATCATCCCTCTCACCTTCAGTCCACTGATTTTGTAGTTGGGAAATATGAGATTAACACCCCTACTTCTCACTATTAACACCCCCAAATCGTATTGCACTCATAACCAGCATACTGGACTATGGAAACAACCTCTATGCTGGAATCAGCAAAACCCTGCTACACAAACTCCAGACCATCTAGAACACCGCAGCCAGACTCATCCTCGGAATCCCACGACATGAGCACAAGACTCAGCACCTGCGAGACCCCCACAGGCTCCCCGTCGAGAAAAGAGTAACCTTGAAGCTACTCACCCACGCCTACAAATCCCTCCACAACATCGACCCTGCACATCCGCAGAACCAGAGCAAGTGGTAGAGCCTTCTCGTACATCACAGCAAAGGCCTGGAATAAGCTCCCAGTCAACATCAGATGCTCCCCTACCCTGCACACCTTCAGGAAGAGCCTCAAGACCTGGCTCTTCGGCTGACCCGGGGCTGCACCCCACCTCCCCAGCACATTGAGACCCTCACGGGTGAGTAGCGCCATTTCAATATTTCCTGAGTTATTGAATGATTGACTGTCAAAGCTATGCCCCTTGCCCATCCTTAATACTGCACCTACATTTCTGGCCCATAAAGTGACTCTCTACAGACCAGTTATGAAGACCTTACCCTGCTTCTCTTAACTGCTGTTGGAAGTGATATGTCTTATTTTGGTTAGATCAGAAGTCACAGCCTTTCAGGTTCTTGGAACAAAGTTGTGGAACAAACTTCTGTAGAGTATTTGGAACATTGCTAATTTCAACCGTTTCAAATGAGCACTCAATTTGTGTTAGTCCAGTTCATGTTTTATGTATTTGTATTCCTTTTCTTCTAGCTCTTAGAGCAAAAATGGTTAGGTGTGTTTTCAAAATAATAATAGTACTGCTACTAATACTACTACCACTAACAATAATAATAATAATAATAATAATAATAATAATAATAATAATAATAATAATAATAATGCTGAAGATCCCCACTCCGGCACTGGCAATGTATCTATGTGGCAGAAATTACCTCAAAATCGTAAGAGATAGAGTGAGTTACATATAAAAGAAGGGGAAGCAAATAGCATAGGCGGCTCTATAACAACCCATTGACATTTTCAAGGGATTTTTTCAGAGGAAATTGCAATCAGGAAATCAAGTCCCACCAGGTCACATGTGTTCTTCAGTACCTTTTTATTGTTATATGATGTGCGAATGCAACATTTATTTATGTTTGCATTTCCTCCCAAAAAGGAATTTCTCATGCTACAGCTTTTCAATATGTGTATCCAGGGTTCCTTTGTGGGACTAATTATATTAGAAGGTGTCAGAATTAGCTAGGCTCAGATTAAATATCTTAATTTTTAGTCAAGTGTTTTGATGAGTTTGCATATATGTTGAATGTATAATCATAGTAGATACGTTTGACTAGAAAAGGGACTTAAATAGGCCGGTCCAAATGTATCATTAATATCAAAGTCCAGATTCAGGTCACGGATGCTTTAGTTTGGCGAACGTCGGACGAAATTTACTAATGTTTGTGTAAATCTGAAGCTGTGTACCCTTTGATATGGGCTGTAGAATTTTGATCAGCAATGGTGGTTCATGTGAGTTTCATTTTGGATATTGCATATTTTAATTTGACAAAGCTATAAAACTCAAAGTTAGGGAACTTATGTTTTATTTAGAACTGAGTAAGGAAAGGAAAGCTTTGCTAATACACAGACAGACCACTTATGATCGTGGAAGCATTACTCAATCTTACCAGCAGATGGTGGTAAATCACTATTTTACTGGTTTCATTGTGATTCTAAACATGCTGGTTACGGTCTGAAAAGAAAAAATGCCCAGCAATGAAATGAGTGCCAAGACTTCTGTCTAAGAAGCATTACGAACAGTTACCGAAATTACTGAGAGATGTGTCACCTCGCTCTGATTTCCTGAAAAGAGCCTGTCGTCTAAGTCAGCCTTTTCCTCTCGGTGGAGTTTTGGGGCAAACACTGGCCGAAATAACGTCCAACGTCTTATAAGCCCCCAAAAACCAAAATATGTTTAAAAGATTGCAGAATGGCTTCCACTTATTAGGTGTCCTGTCATTTGCACAATATTTTTAAATTTAACACCAGAGTCAGCTTTTCACCTGAGGCCCACAATAAGCGCTATTTATCACACCCAACAAGTCCCAATCGAGTGCTTTAAAAGCTGCACCCCACTACCATCACCTATAATAAAGGCCTCATTTTCGAAGATCTTATTAACGTATTTAGGGTCTCCTTTTCATACCATCCACCATCAGTCCAAATTCTCCAGCACTTTCGAAAACAGGCACCCACCTTTCTGCTAAATGAAAATTTTCATTTGTGCAGGTGGCTGGTGCTCGGCAAAGGCACTTATTTATAAACACAGAACATATTTATGAGAGACACCACTTGATGACGCTGTTGTAATAATGCTTCTCTGCATAATAATCACGCTGCAACAGTGTCTGGTAACAATGCTTATTTATTCTTATTAGGTTCCCTAAAGAGCGCCGAGCCGATCTCCCTCCAGGTCAGCTTTCGCGCCTCTCACTGAGATGCGCGCGCAGGCACCCAAAATGGCCGCCCGCACGTCACGTCATTACGTGAAGTACAACAACTAGTGTGCGACACTACATATCTCCCTTTTTTCCAACCAATGAATATGTAACTTACAGTTCGCTGTCCATATCATAGTCTCGAAACCTGGCAGGTCTCACCACGGTTCTTCCTCTCCGGGTTACCCTGGTCGGGGTAGCCGGGGCCCCCCTGTCCTGGGTTTCTGTGCATATCCTTCCCTCTTTCAGCGCGGCCGCGCTCTCGTCAGTTCTTCTCATGTGCATTTCCGTTGCTATTCCTTGGTCGCTGTCAGGGTTTCTCTCCTCTTGCTGTTCGCCTCTCCTCTCCTGCAACTCTCTGGCCGGTTGTTCCTGCTCCCCATTGGGTTCCTCCATGTCTTCTCATTCTGTTCCGCCTTGAGGCCATCGTAAGACTTTGTTGCATCTGGCCATGCGGTCTTGGGACCACACATTCCCGTCACTCAGCAAGGCCGCTCGGTCATACACCTCCTTGACCTGCATAGGTTTACTATACTTGCTGTCTCCCTTCTTCTGTAGCGTTGCCAATTTTACTCACACCCACTCGCCTTTTTCCAGATCAGTCCCTTTCACGTTCTTGCGTTTGTTGTAGTGGTTGGCATAAATGGTCTGTGCCTTTTCCAGGTTGGCTTGTACCACTGCGGGGGACCACTCATTCGTTATGATTTTTTCTTTCCATGCACGGTTGTCATGCGTGAATGGTTCACGACCTCTCAGTATCTGGAAGGGGCTGTACCCGGTCCCAGTGGGGGATAATTCTGTACGGCCACACCATGTTCCATATTTCATTTTCCCAATCTTTGTTGCTGGAAATCGCTGCTTGTACAGCTCCCATCACTACTCTATTGAATCGTTCCACCAGGCCGTTGCCAGCGGGATGGTAGATCGACGTGCGTTTGATAATGATGCCATTCCTCTGCATGAAGTTGTTCCATTTATCGGAAGTGAATTGGTGACCATTATCACTCAGGATGGACTTGGGGATGCCCTCTCTCACGAAAGTGTCCGACAGAAACTTTAAGATGTTCTCGGCGTCCATAGCTTCATCTACTTTTACCTCTGGCCATTTTGAGTATCTGTCTATGAGGACACATACATACTTCTGAATGCCTTGGCCGTCAAGAATTGGGCCCAAAATGTCTATCGACATTTCTTCCCACGGATTCTGTGGGGGGTCGAATTTTCCTAATGCTGGGCGCAAGGGTTTGAGATCTTGTCCGCTCCTTGGCACTGTAGACAATCTCTGACGTGTCTCTGTGCCCGTAGATCCATGCCTGGCCACCAGTAGTTTTTCTTGGTTCTTAGCTTCATTTTTCCTATACCCAGATGTTCCTCGTGTAGAATATCCAGTAACTTGGGAATGATGCCTCTTGGGGGGATGACTTTATCTCCTCTGTACGTGAATACTACCCGGTCATCCGACGACAACTCTTCCCTGACCTCATAGTATGGTTTAAGGCTCTCGTTCATTTGTCTTTTGTCCGGCCACCCCTTAACGATGTGTAACTTCACTTCCTGTATGGTGCTGTCCTCTTCATATGCTTCTGTCCACTCCTGATTGCTGATGACTCTCTCTTGGTCCTCCATGAGTGCTACCATCTCCTCCTTTCCTGCTTGGTCTTTTTCTCCTGGCTCCATGGCCGCCGCTCTGCTCAGGTAGTCTGCTACTCTGTTCCGATTCCCTGGGATGTACTCTACGTCGTACCTGAATTCAAATAACTTCAGAGTCATCTTCGAGATTCTGGGTGTGGCACTGGCATGTCCGCTGGATGTTAGCACTTTCACCAAGGGCTTGTGGTCTGTCTTTAGTTGGAATCGAGTGCCCCATAGGAATTGCCCACATGACGGCCAGCATTTCCTTTTCGATAGCACTGTATTTCCTTTCTGTGTCGCTCAATGTGCGGGATGCGAAGCTGATTGTCTCCATCTTCCCTTGTCCCCGATCTTGCATGAGTACCACACCCAGCCCCTTGTCGCTGGTGTTGGTTGTGAGCACAGTTGTGCCCTGGGGGTCATATCCTTGGAGACGCGGTGCTCTCCCTTGTCAGCATCCTCATGTGGTGTGTCTTTGAGGCGAAATGTACCACAAATTTGCTGTAATACTCCGCCATGCCCAAGAATGACCTGACCTCCTCTTTGTTGGTAGGCGGCGGGGCCTCGGAAATCGCTTTTACCTTTTCTGCCTTTGGCGTGATTCCTTGTACCCCTATCTCGTGGCCTAGATAGGTTAGCGACTCCAGGCCCAGTCGGCACTTGGCCCATTCTGCTGTGAGGCCCTTGACCTCCAGGGTCTTCAGCACCTTGTTGAGCTTCGAATCGTGGTCCATTTTGTCACGCCCCATTACCAGGATGTCGTCCTGGAAGTACTGGATGCCGTCCATGTTCCTAAACAGCTGGTGCATCAATTTTTGGAACACGGCAGCCGCCGAGGCAAGTCCAAATGGCATGCGGCAAAACTGATAGCATCGGAATGGGGTGATGAATGACGTCAGTTTCCTGCTGTCAGGGTGCAAGACTATTTGATGGTAAGCTGAGGTTAAATCAATGGTGGAGTACCACTTGACTCCCCTGGTTTTTGCCAACATTTCTTCGATCCTTGGAAGAGGGAATTTCTCCACCACAATGTTCTTGTTCAGCTCCCTCAGGTCAACACATACCCTGACCTTTCCGCTGGGCTTCATGACTACCACCAATGGTGCGAGCCACTCTGCACACGTGATGGGTTCAATAATCCCTTTTTTCTCCAAGTCCTGTAGTTCTATTTGAACCGCATCTCTCACCGCTAGGGGCACGTTTCTTACTTTGTGGGAGACTGGTATTGCTCCTTCCTTCAGTACGATTTTGTGTAGGAATTTCTCCAGCTTCCCCACTGTGCCTCCGAATACTCTGGGGTAGTCTTCTTTCCACCTGGCCAGATCTGGCCACACTTCTGGTTCTGTGAGAAGTATCTGCTCCTTCCCTCCTGGATCCAGTTTGATACCCAGGTCGCCTTGATCCAGCCATCCCAAAACTGACGGTCCCTTCTCTGAGATGTACAGCTTGCAGAATGCGGATCGGCCTCTAAACTCGAACTTTAAGGGTCGGAATCCAGCCATTGGTATACGGTCGCCATTGTATGTGACTGGTCGGATGTCCAATTTCTCCAGTCCTGGGCCCAAGTGTGGTCTGAATATTTCATTCCACACCGCTCTCTGGACGATGGTGTAGGGAGAGCCGGTGTCCGCCACTACGCTTATGGGTATTCCGCCAA
The DNA here is from genome assembly GCF_964263255.1 of Lissotriton vulgaris. Taxonomy (NCBI): domain Eukaryota; kingdom Metazoa; phylum Chordata; class Amphibia; order Caudata; family Salamandridae; genus Lissotriton; species Lissotriton vulgaris. The sequence goes on along the minus strand of NC_141698.1, from coordinate 431,355,030 downwards.
TCGTCATTTCTAATACATGTTTTGTTGTCATTTTTCCATCTACACACAACACCTGGTCGTATATACACAGTACTGTGACTACTTCTTCTTCTGTGCTTCCCTCAGGGTCTTCATCACCCTGGTCAATGTATTTCACCATGCTCTTGGACGATTTCCTCCGGCACACCTTCTCGTAATGGCCTATTATACCGCTGCACATACATTCGGCCCGGAACGCTGGGCATTTCCTGTCGTGTGCTTCATGGGACCAGCTTTCACATCTGTAGCACGTTTTCTTGTTGGTGTTACCTGCTTGTTTCCCTGGTGGTCTGGGGTTGCCTTGCCATTTATTTGGTCCCTTTGGTGCAGAACTTTTGTACTTATAGTCTCTGCGAGGTTCCTCATCGTCTACTCTGTTCACCATGGGACTGGGTGTCGTTTCCTTCTTTGTCGCGTCTGAGCACCTGCGTGCCAATTCTGCCCTTTTGACAATGACCATTACTTCCTTCAGTGTGGTTTCCTCACTGGCCCACAGCTTGTCCTGTACGTTCGTACTCGTAGTGTGCATCACTATTTGGTCTTTGATGAACTCGTCCTCCCACGCCCAATATTTGCACGTGGTCGCCAGTTTCTTCAGGGCCGCCACATACTCCTCTACCGACTCTCCGGAACGTTGTTTCCTTTGTTGGAAATTAAATCTGTCGACTGACACACACACTGTCGGCCGGTAGTGTTCGTTCAAGTCATCAATGGCATGGGGGTACACGTCGTCGTCTGTGCTTCCTCTCGGTTTGGGTACCAGGCTCTTGTAAATTCTGTGTCCTTCCGGTCCTAGGTTGAGTAGTAGGATGCGCTTTTTTTCTCTTGGGGTTAAATTGTTCCTCATTCTCATCTTCTAGGACTCCTATGAAGTTGTCTATATATTCCCTCCAATCTTCCCACTTCATAAGTAGTTCCCCCGGTTTGGGCAGGAATTAAACTGGCGCTATTGCGTATCCCGCTGGTGTGCTCATTTTCTCCTCTTTGACTGTGGCGACGTGTTCCCTTGGCTTCTAGGACTACCTCGAGTGTTGTCCGCTTCTTGACTTCCGGCTTGTAACTGGGGACTATCTGTGTCTGCCCCCTCTCCCTCCTTTATGGTAGCCATCGCGGTTCCCTGGGTTAGGTTGGCCGTTTGGATTTGGCGCGCTTAGCCCTGACTACGCTTGGGTCCTTCAAGTCTCCCTTGCGTGGTTGTCTTCCTCCCGGGGTATGTTTGGGCTCTGCCGCGCTCTTTAGGGTATAGTACCTTATGCAATGGCTTGTTCAACCTTTCTTGACACTGTGCTCCACTGGGCTGCTTGGCCGTGATGTCCTGATCCCTGCTTGGATCTGAGTTCACCAGTGTGCTGCTGTCTCCCTTGGCGTATCTTCTTGGTGGGTTCGTTTTTTTTTTTCTCAGGGTGCAGGGGTGTAGTATCCCGATCTCGTCGCCATTGTAATAATGCTTCTCTGCATAATAATCACGCTGCAACAGTGACTGGTAACAATGCTTATTTATTCTTATTAGGTTCCCTAAAGAGCGCCGAGCCGATCTCCCTCCAGGTCGGCTTTCGCGCCTCTCACTGAGATGCGCGCGCAGGCACCCAAAATGGCCACCCGCACGTCACGTCATTACGTGACGTGCAACAACTAGTGCGCGACACTACAGCTGTGTGTTTATTTTTTAGAAGAGTTGATCAGTGACTTGTTTATTCATTTAGATATCCTTCTTAAAATATGATTGATGAAAGCAGTTCCAAGCTATACCAACAGTTAGAGGCGACTGAGAATGGTCCAAAATGCCCCCTGTTTGAGTGTGAAGGGAAGTAGGTAACGATGGCACTGGTATTTGGCAGCAGTGGCAGGAGCTGTGGGTGCTGCCAGATGTATAGGGCTCCAGTGACACATCCTAAAAATAGGACACGCTTATCTTTTTATGTGTGGAGTTCGCCGTGACTGTGGAGTCTTCGCACTATTAAACATAATAGTAAATGCAGTTTTGTGAATTCAAAAACAAACGTAAACTTACACACTTATGTAAGTTCATCTTTGTGAAACAGGTCCCCTGTGGTTAAAACAAATAATGTGATCTTGTGTAATGCAATTTGTGCTCATGTAAAGCGCTTCAACACAGACTACCGGCTTTACATTAAAGTTACTCTATGTAAATTCAGTGAGAACTCAGCTAACGATCAGTGTAGACTGTTAACTCTTGATCCATCTTAAGTGTTTATTCAAATGTTTCTACTCTGCATCATTATTAGCTCAATATGAAAAACTCTGTTTTTTGAACCCCCATTAAAAATGTTTTAAGTCTATTCCTCATATTTACTTTTATTTTAACAAATCCTTATAGTGCTAATTTATTCGGGTGAAAGTTTTTTTGTATGTACATTTTACACTCTGGGTGAATTACCTTTAAAATCTATAAAATTAGGATATTTTCCTCTCTCTTTATGACGATGTAAATGAAATAAAGATTTGTCAATGTTGTTGAGAGATCCAAAATATTCCACAATCTGTCTTCTTATCGCTAAATATCAATAGATCATATCCATATTTCAGTTCTTAATTTGTAAAAAAAATAAATGAGTGCAAGGGCCCTCGTCAGGAGAGCACTGCAGCTTGCACCACTCATTGCCCCTGCCAGTGCTGTCAGAGACAGTACCAACACAGCTACTATCCATCAGACTCCTACAAGTGTGACAATTCAAACAATTTCAGTCTCTCTAAGTCTCTCTAAGCTATAGGAATGGCTTGGGAGGCAGGTATTAGTCATTTTTAATGTAGGTCCCTGACTCATATTAGGTATTTGTTAAACTATATACGTTTAGGGGCTACAAGTCGAACTAATTTCACTCCCCCTCTGTGTTGGGATGTCCAAATATTCTGTATGCTTACAATACATAGATGTCTGATACACAAATGCAAACAGGCATCATGAGATTTACACGCATGATTGATGCCTACATTAAGTAAATATGATTATTAGATCTATAACTCCAAAATAAATATCGTATAGACAAGAGAGCTCCAATAAAAACCTACTGATCGTATTAAAAGGCCTTTTTTTCTTGATTGTTACAGATTTTATCCTTTGAGTTTCAATGCCAAGAGAGCAACTAAACCAGGTAATTTTCCAGCCTGTTTTTCAAATATGAGAATATCTATATTTAAAATGGTATTCCAAATAACAATTAAGTACACAATTCTATTTCTTAGAATAACCCCTAAGAACAATAGCAAAAGGAAGCTTAATCACGGCTCACCTGATTTGTTGATGCAAGGGACTGTTTTTTTATTGGTAAGCTCCCATTACCTTGCTAATTGGAAATGTAAAACATATTATCTATCTGCATAGACAAAGTTATACCCTTTGTATTTGCATTTTTAAGGACGCCAATATACTGTGATAAACCTATCGGTCGCTGCTACGAACGTATTTTAACAAGGAATAGTACCACATAAAAAGGTACATTATAATTAACTTTAAATAACATACATATCAAAGGTTGTGTAGAAACACCCTTGTTCATGAATTCTGATCAAAATATGATCGATTTGATTTCAGGATATTCCACCTTTTTATTCACAAATTCAACAATTAGAATGTTTTCTATCTGAATCATACAGGTGATTCATTGATACATTTTCTTAGGTAGGTCATGATAAGGAAGGATCCTGTGGGGTCTTGTACTCATAGTCTTGACTATTATGTATTGTGGACATGTAATAAAGTATAGTGCGTTTTCTGTCTCGTGTTTGGTTGTAGATAGAGACTAATACTTTGATATTTTGTAAAAATGATTTGAAATGGATTTCTGATACATAAACGAATATATGGTTGTATTGTTGAATATCACATTATTAGAAAAATCTCTCCCGAAGAAGGTGGTTGATCCTAATCTCACTGAAACGCTGCATTAACTTTTGTGTAGTTTTCTTGTTTCTATGATCAACACAAGTGTGTTACAGTAATGGATTTTTTTTACTATGCTTTTAAATGTATGTTTATTTTTAAATATAACGACGCATAAAAAATGATTCGTTTATTCCAAAGAAAACCATTGGTTTCTGCATTTATGTCTCTACTACACTTACATGTCACTGTGATCTTTCTGTAATCACTATATGTCAAAGTAATATTTTATAATTATTGCATTAATAATTATAAATATTTTATAAATATTGTGAATTTACTTATACGGTTTAACCCCATTGAGATCATAAATGACTACAAAGTAACAAATGAACCAAATTTTTGCCTAGGGACTTGTTTTATTTTTTAGGTTTAATTACCCTGTCCCTATCTTGAAATATAAGGTTTCTCCTTTTATTAGTTTTGTATTCACTTGCTGATTTGGCCTTCTTAGACGTCTCAGGAAAATCCTGTGGTTCTTTCTACATCCTACCCAAAAAACAATAGCACAGGCGTTTATAACATCTTGCATGTTCAATGGCAACAAGTTGTACCTGGTACTGACTAAGGCCTCTTTGATGAGACTCTAAATCATCCAGAATGTGGCAACCACTGTTCTTGATCACATTCCTAAGCATTTCTCAGTTAAAGTCTCAGCCCAGCTTCGAGACCTCCACTGTTTGCCTTCAGTGAAACAAATACATTTTAAAGCCTTATGCTTCACCTACAGGGCTTAGGCCAAGACAGGCCCATAAAATTTGAAGCAACTGGCTCAATCGCAATCTTCTCCTAGAGCTTTGCATTCCTCTAACCTAGTGCTTCCAAAAGCTTTTAGAACCATGACCCACTTTTTAGAATGACAAACTTTCACAACCCATCTAGCTGTAATGGACATGAGATGGCCGATTTTTTAATATAACTAAAGCATCCTGTGGCAGTGCACTGTCATTAAAGACAGCACATTTTCCATTGAAATGGCCACAAAATTAGCACATACATACAGTTTTACTGATAAAACTATATCAAACAGCAATGCTAATGTATGGAAATGGGTCACAGTGACTATTTATCATTTGTCAATCGCTAAGTAAAGTGTCTTGATTTGATCCTTTTGAAATCTTTGCTTTCATCACACTTCAGAATTATACAAAAATGTTCTTAATTTGTTCTTTCCTAACTGCTGAATGTGCACATTTCATTTACAAGTATTAACATTTTGCTGTGTGCTACAAGAAACGACATCACACTCTCTGCACCCCAGCAAGATTGTCACATAATTCACCTTAGTTTTCTTCCTCTGACTATAGAGTGGGAAGGGATTGTAAACACCAATCAACATGTTAAAAAATAGAAGTAGTTGGCCGCGAAAAAGGTTGTGCAAGACTTGTGGCCGTAGGCAAGCAATCCCACATGCACTGCCGCTAGCATGACTGCTCTACCCCCTCATTCCACAACTCAACGGCTTCCGCGTCCGGTTCAAGTTCTACGATGTGCCAGCAGTATAGAGAGACGCCGAGACGCGAAAGGGACAGAAACCTCTAAGGGGCATCAGCATCAGAATCAATGCCTCAGCACTTCCCTTAATTACTGCTGCAGTCTGCATCTAGTCAGTGTGTCTTTTTCCATCCCCTGATTCTAGTGGCAATCCCCCCCTTCCATCAGGCGTGTTGATCCAGTCTTCCGGCAGGCGAGGGGATCTGTGGTTCTACACTGGGTTTGAATCAGCTAGCGAAAATAGACGGAGGAAAGTTTGAAGGCTGCTGGACGTGGCGCAAGTTAATCTCTTACATTGAAGGCGGTAAGTGCCGCACTTCAGGGGGCTTAACTCGCTTACTGATCAGTAAAAAGGAGCTTTGTTCCTTTGTTTCATTGCTGTCCACACTTTTCCAATACCATCAATAACTATTTGAATAAATCTTCAGTGCTATATTTGCTTCTCGTGCTTCTACTGTTACTTGGCTGGACATTTATTAGCACTGAACCTCATTCTATTAAGCCCAATGAGACCTGCAGGAGGGATAGTGTACGCTTGGACCCAGATACCAAAGCAGTGGCCGCAGGGTGAGCACTGTGCTCCAACAAAGAGATGCATTGAACTTCTTCAGAAAACTTAAGCTGCCAAAGAGGGAAAACAAAAAATTAGAGGCGCAGCAGGATTGCATTGAGCTAACAAATTATCTGTCTTTTGTGCCCTTAGCTGTCTGCAAGAGAGGTCATAAGGCTAGGGCGGCATAAGGCATAAGGGAGGAACCTCCATTTTTCATGCCAGTGGTAGATACCCAAAGGAGCTTACTTCAGAGGGGGTCCTGGCAGTGGGTTGCTGGGCTGATCCCTGCCTCTCCAACTCTAGCAGGAGCCTCAAAAGGAGGAAAAATAGTTACAAGTGATTTATGCAGCTGCATATAATGGGGAAGCATTTAAAAGTCTCCAACATCTTGGCCAATGTGGACACTGAGGTAGACCTTAAAGCCAAAACATGAACAGCTCACATGAAGTCAGTGTCAGCTGCAGCAAGAGCAGAGCGCAGCTTAAAATCATGACAAGGATCAGCAGCAATCTCAAGCCCTTCGAGGTCAGAAGAAGATATGGTCGAGCATAGAGTAGAGTCTCAAACTGGGGGTCTAGTCATGGAGAGTATCCCGCAAGGGTGGTAGGATGAGGAAGAAGTGTAGTGTAGTTCCTATATCCCTGATAGGCTCTGCGCATTGGAATAATATACACTATAGATTTGACATAGGACTGAGGTCAGTATGTCTCTATCGAGTAAATTAAACTTAATTACTTGTGTGTGCCAGCTAACTCAGAGGTCACTAGAAACATTCTTGAATGAACAAGAAGGGATTAGTTTCTGACAACAGCATAAACATGACACTTTTTTTCCCTTAGAGTCAGAACAATATCTTCAGAGTCGTGGAAAAAATAGATAACCGTTTCACTCAGTCAATCGTGCATGCTTCATTTCTACAGAGTTGCACAGAAATAGAGAGACAGTCGTTTCAATAAAAAGGGTTTATTGAACAGTCTTCTTTCTCATGCAAGAGATATGAACTGCTACAATCATAAGACATAATGTGAAGTATAATGAGTACAGCATTAACAGTAAGTATGGGCGAATTTTGCGAATCTCGCGTTTTGCGAAAAAAAAAAAAATTTGTGTTCGCAAGGATTTCTGCCAGTTCGCAAGGATTTCTGACAGTTCGCGAGGGTTTTGTAACAGTTCGCAATTGCGAACTTACATGTCGGCTCGCAACGGTCACGATTATGTTGTTTCTACGTCTGGTTCATCATCACAGGTTCCCAGCACCCTCTGTTTCACCCCTGCCTCCTCTGTTTCACCCATGCCACCCTCTGGTACATCAATGCCTTATGCCACCCTCTGGTTCATCATCACTGTAGATTATGGGGGGAAAAAGCAAGCACACCTGCCTGCTTCAACTGACATGAATTAATTTGGGGTTGATTTATTAATGTGTCACTGTTTTAAAATTCCAGTCTGGCACCTGCTTCCTTATCTGTATTTTTGCTTTCTGTTGCAGTGCAATTTTTTTTTCCAGGACCTTTGTGGCCTACTTGTAGCTATTGTATGAGCCTGCTGTGAGGGTCAGAGCAGGGTCATACAATTGTTGCAACTAGCAACTGAACTGGGAATTTGCAGATTTTTTTTTTTTTGGTGTTCGCAAGGATTTCTGCCAGTTCCCAAGGATTTCTGACAGTTCGCGAGGGTTTTGTAACGGTTCGCAATTGCGAACTTACATGTCGGCTCGCAACGGTCACGATTATGTTGTTTGTACGTCTGGTTCATCATCACAGGTTCCCAGCACCCTCTGTTTCACCCCTGCCTCCTCTGTTTCACCCATGCCACCCTCTGGTACATCAATGCCTTATGCCACCCTCTGGTTCATCATCACTGTAGATTATGGGGGGAAAAAGCAAGCACACCTGCCTGCTTCAACTGACATGAATTAATTTGGGGTTGATTTATTAATGTGTCACTGTTTTAAAATTCCAGTCTGGCACCTGCTTCCTTATCTGTATTTTTGCTTTCTGTTGCAGTGCAATTTTTTTTTCCAGGACCTTTGTGGCCTACTTGTAGCTATTCTATGAGCCTGCTGTGAGGGTCAGAGCAGGGTCATACAATTGTTGCAACTAGCAACTGAACTCTGGAGGGGCCCTTGTCAGGAAGCACTACAGGGAACAGTTACTAATGATGAGTTTGAACTTTTGAACCTGCTTTCACTTTTGAAAAACTCGTTTTTCTGCAGAACAGCATTACAGCAACTTTAATGCCCCACCAAGCTTATATGAGAAAGTTGATTTCTAATCCAAAAGTTATCCAAAGAAAATCAAAAGGCCTCAAATCCAAAAAAGTGCAGGCAAATGTCAACCTGAGGAGGTATTCTGATAAAAATCATCATTTTCAGAAGGTCTATGCTACTTGCTAGTAGATTTCTTGTGCAGAATTGCAATTTTTGTAATTTCGTGAGTGCGAGATTCTTGCTGCCCGCCGAACCTACATGTTCGCAATTGCGAACTTACACCGCAAAGGAAAAATATCCGCTGCGTGCGAATTTGCGGATTTTGCGGGAAATTCGCAAATCTCGCGGATTGCGGGTTTACCAAAAATCCGCAAAATCCGCGAGCGTAACGGATTTTCCGCCCATGCTTAATTAACAGTAATATAAAATAATACTGTAATAGCGTGGTCTGTAGCTATGACATATATAAAAATACATACATAAATAACACAGGCTAAAATACTCAACTGGTGCCTCTAAAATAATCCTACCCCAGTGTACCTAACCTAAGTCTAGTAGAAGGGAAGAACTAGGTGCTGTTTTGGCTATAGTTTAGTTTAGTTTAGTTGTGCCAAGAATTGCCAAAGGTATCTCTAGGTCCTAATCAGCTCCATACCTTAGAATGAGAGAGGTTGGTATGTCTTTCCGGGGACTCGATCTCTAACACCCTGCAAGGGGAGTCAGAAACACTGGAGCAGGATTCTCGGCGATGAGGATGACACCATCTGGTCAGTGCGTCAGTTGGGGAGATAACTTCCTTCGGGACTTGCTGTGGTGAGCCGCATCGTGTAAGTAGGTATCCGAACCGCAAAGTGACTTGCCATAGCAAGTGAAGGTATATTTATACCTTGAAGGTGTTAAGGAATGCCAGCATTGACGTAGAAGTCAAGCATAAGAATGTCATGAATGAACCCCTAAGGAATAGATGTTCATGCATAATAAATGAGTTCTTGGATAAATCAATATTCAAGCAAGGGGAAGTCCTAAAGGCTTAAGAGTCTGGTTTTCCAGGAACTCGTTGTGACAAAGATGAACGGATGTAAGTAGCCATGCATGTATTTGGTTAGCATGGACAATGCCTAAATAAGGACTGGATTTCTATGCCTATATAAGGGCAAATTGAAATATACCTATATAAGGGCATGAATCAGGAAATTCATACAGAATCTAAATCGATACACAACACCCACTCCACTTTCGTATGTACGGCATTACTACATTCTAAACATGTTAAACATATCTAAAATATATCTACACATGAAGTGCTAAAAACATGTCCAAAATACATTGAAAATGCATTAGAACTGGTTGTAAGCATAAAAATGCATTGGTGCTCTACACACTAAAGCAATGTTTCATTCTAAACATATGTTTATATTTGAATGCTAACTGAATGAATCATGAAAATATACATTTATGAAATGGCTCGTAAATACAGACGAAAAAAAGGCCGAAAGCATTTAATTTCAGATTACATAATCATTTGGTTGTGAACAAGGTCGTATATTGTCTCTGGAAGTTTTCAAAGAATTCTTGTTCTCTATGAATAGTTTTACTATAAGCAGATTACTTGTGCCAAAAATGAAAAACACAAATTTGGGGAAAAAAATTTATCATAAGGAAAAAAGTTCCTAAGTTAGTCCCTTGTTTTTGAAAAATGAAGGACAAATTCAAAGTCTCTCAGAAAACTGTGCACCAAAATCAAAAGTCAGTGTTAGGGCTTGGAGAAAACATGAAATCTTCTGTAGACAAAAAGTTGTCTATCATTGTAGGTGAAATTTGGATCACCTTGTTTAGAAGATTAACCACACATAGATGAGAAGCATCGCCTTCATCATTGGTCGCATCAGCAATGTTTGTATCGGATGTTACATTCGCGCCTGTTGTTTCCTCTCATACCTCTCGTACCTCAGCAGTTGCATTTTGCGTCTGTGAGATCTCAATGAATGCAGTCATCAGAATTGGAAGACGCTGGGTACAACACAGAGCATGGGCCGTTACCGGGTCCAGCAAAGTATCAACATCCGTTGGCATGACTGATGGGAGTATTAGATAGATGTCTAGCACGCATTCTTCAACGCAAGGCAGGCAGGCAGCGTAGAACAGGTAAGATGCAATCTTGCCAGACTGGTCCGAATGTCAGAAACCATGTCGCTGGTGATTTGTCTTGCCATATCGTAGCAGAAGGAGCAAAAATAGTATCCCTGCAAAAAGTCCCAGAAGGAGGGGCAGTCCGCCAAACACAGAGTACACAAAGTTTGGAATTATTCGGAGGACTACTTGAAAAGGTGCTAAGAGTCCAGAAAACACAGTCTTAAATATATGTACAATACCGCTCATATCAGACATGTTTAGGATATGACTTAACATTTCTGGGAAATGTATAGGGCAGTTTGTATTCAAAAGCGCATGTATCTCGGAAGAAGTCCTTGCGACTTGTAGATCATAGGTTTCTTTGGCTGAGGTCAGTGGCACAGTTTTTTGCAAAAGAATGGCTCTTATTCTGCTTAGAGTATCAATTTGTATAGAAGAGACGTTCAGTGAAGCCCATAAAGTAGACTCCCTGGCTGTCTTGGTTTATGGAAACAATACTTGCATACAGCAAGTGACCCTGGATGACACAGTTACTAGATATGGAATACCTGGCAACATGCCACAGCAGCTGTGATTGTTCAACATGAGGTAACTTCCATTTGAAAGTTGTCCAAAAATTGGATCAATCACTGCAGCTGGTGAACCTTGTAGGTGACAGGACAAGTTGTTAGAGGAACCATCGCATGCCCCATGTAAATTAATACCTTGGCAAAGGAGAGAACCGCTTAGTGTGTTTTCACAGTTTGAACCGCTAAGAAACACTTCACGTGTCGCACTCCAACATGTGTGTGTGTATGGTAAATCCCATTATGTCTTGGTGTATTCTTTACCCAACCTTGTATATTTGCCTGCTGGTATGTGTTTTAGGCAATACTGAACACGCACCACCAATCTTTTACAATTAATTGCAAAACTATATTCGGAAGAGCCAACACCGTATCTCAGACACGAGGCTAGTACCGGTTACGAATGGTCTTTTAACCTTCCCACTTGAACAGGCCAGGATTGCTCAACAAACATCGAGAACCGAGACCTGGCATTAGTAGCAAGAGATTAACTCCTTTTTTTGCCAATAATAGCGGTACTAGCTTAATATACGTGATGTGGCTCACATGGACAGAGCGTCCCTAACAAAACCCTAATATCCTCACACGGGCTTGTATGGGACGATATGTGAGCACGCTAAATTCACAATAACCAAATTAAGAAATGGATGCATACAACCCATTGGAGTTTTTTTAAGAACTCCGATTAGTGATACTGACTGTGTAACATTAAGGTGTTTCCTTTGACTATGTCTTTTTGTTTTCCTAAACAGAGCGGTGCTCCGTTTTACCTGTGCTTAGGCCAGGTGAGGTGGGGCTACATTCTCCTAAAGAATAGGTGAGTGGCCATTCATGTTAATTGATAAACCCCATAGTGAGTGGTTTCATGTTATACTAGTTCATAGTACCATGATATCCTAGAAATACGCAGTCCTGACCTTTAAAGACCAAGTTGGCAGGAATTTCGTAATAATAAGATGTTACTAATAACATTATACACTTCTTTTCTCTTTTGTGTTCTTGTCTGTCTATTGCCTTGCACTCCTGGATACTATTTGGATCTTGGAAACAGGAGAATCACAGGTGACAATAATACCGTTATTTCACTTATATTATTTCACATATAATTTTTCACGATATCAGCAGTTGCATATATGGTCCTGATGAAGCAGTAGGAGACCAGTGGGCCCCGATAGACTGCAGAAACATGTCGACCACATTTCCATTCTAGTAGTTATTTGTTAATACTACTTTGCACTGATTTTTAGTCTTGGGACTAGGGAGGCTCTCATTAAAGAATGTTTTCCTCCTTATTACTCAATTTTATATACCTCACTTCAATCACATATGATTTACATTTTCAAGCACTGCTATTCAGGTACCTCCAGATACTGAGTTTATAATTCACTACCATTGGGACATAACAGATAGGTTTGGCAGAACAAGGCCAAATCTTTCTAAGGGTACGAACTTCTACCTGCAGCCAGAAGGCTTCCCAAATGATGTAGGGCAGTACAGGATGGTTTCCTGATGGGAATTTCTCTCTTTGCATAAAGGGAGCACCCTTGGACTGATTTCGATGCTCACTCCCTGCAGTATAGATCACTGAATGACAGACAGACAGACACACACAGGAGTTTCCCTTGTCCTTATTGACCCCTTGCTACTTTGTAGTTGGTTATTATAATACTGAAAAAGGAACATTATAACCGGTAAAGTGATTGTTCCATGTATTATCCATTCAGAAGCTGGTTTTTCCACCACAGTGAATGGTATTCTTTCCAGTTTTTCAATGCTCAGCACCGTATAATCTGCTCCCCTTTGTGCCAGTTTGATCTGTTTATCGGTGAGATTGAATTCTGAAAACAGTGACATAGTATTGATTAAACGCCAAGGCACATAGCCTGAACGCAAGTTTTGGAGCGTCCAACCTAATAGCATGATAGAACGTAGCTGAAACTGACCATGTTGCAACATGACCAAGTCTTGTTCCATGATGTCTATGGCAGAAGACACAATGCTGTCCAACGAATATATCCTGGATGACAGAGTCGTTAACCCATTTTCTACTACAGAGAGAGATTTCTGTAAATTAATAAAATCAATTTCTCGTATTCGTTCTGCAGTCTCTGCTTGCGTAATCTTCCATATTTCGTTATATGCGGCATATATAAAACATTTTTGGCGCAGTTTCCTTGGTCCTAACAAGAATTCCCCAAGGTCAGTGCCATCTTTAAGTAAAGATAAGTGTTGTTTTATATCCTGTAGTGTAGCTTTCTGTAACCAATCAAGGCATAGCTTCCCTACACTGTAAGTTGTTATTACCCCAGGATGCTGTCTTTGAACATATCTAGGGTCTGACCTATTGACTTTGAAATTTTGAGTTTTGTTCAGGAATCAATCTTGACAGTTGTTTCTGTCTATTGGCCAGAGCAACCATTTATTCCAATCTAGATCTGATCTGTTGTGATGCATATATTATGTACATTGACCTCCCCCCATGTAGAGATATTACTCACAGGTATTGGTATGGTTGGTGTGTTCATATCCTTGATCTTGGCTAACCCAAGGCAAGATGTTTGTTGGACAGTATCATTCAATCAATCAATCAATCAGAACACTTGTAAAGCACGCTACTTACCCGTGAGGGTCTCAAGGCGCTGAGGGGAGGGGGTGCCGCTACTGCTCGAAGAGCCAGGTCTTGAGGAGTTTTCTGAAGGCGAGTAGGTCTGGGGTCTGACGTAGGTGGGTAGGGAGGGTGTTCCAGGTCTTGGCGGCGAGGTAGGAGAAGGATCTGCTGCCAGAGGTTGTTCGATGGATGCAGGAGACATCGGCGAGGGCGAGGCTGGTGGAGCGGAGCTGGCGGGTAGGGTTGTAGAAGTTGAGTCTGCTGTTCAGGTAGGCTGGTCCGGCGTTATAGAGTGCTTTGTGTGCGTGGGTGAGGAGCTTGAAGGTGATCCTCTTGTCGATGGGAAGCCAGTGTAGGTCTCTCAAGTGGGGGGTGATACTGCAGACATCTCTAGATCAGACATCATAGTATTACCAGTCTTGAAGCCCCAATCATCAGAAAAGGTACTAGAGGTAATAAAGTCCCTTAATGAAATCTTGAATAAGTGTGGAATCTTCAACAGCTCCGACGGGCCAAAAATGTCATATTCTGTTCTGTCCCAAGCTATACCATCAGGTATAGGAACGGCTGTGATGTTAACTGCTGACAAGTCTCTTTGTTCACGATGGGAGGATTTGTGGAAGAGGTGTGGCGCAGCGGCCAGGGCGACTGACGCCGGATGCTGGGGATCACGGTTCGATCCCCTGCACCGGCGGCAGGGGTCTGCCCAGCACCATGTGACTCTGGGCAATAGCTTGCCTAATCTTCCCGATGGCCCCCAGCGCCAGGAAACCTACTACAGGTAGCTGTGCGCTTTACAAATACAGGATTATTATTATTATTATTATTATTATTATTATTATTATTATTATTATTATTATTATTGTGTGGCTTGAGGAGTAAGTTGACTTTCTTACTTGCTGTGTCCATTTTTACAGATCTTCCATTTATCAGCATACCCAGAGTTATTACCAGAGCTTACCAAAGTAGAAGAAAAAATATTCCCAACACAATCCAAAGTTCATTCCATGGTGAAACCAGATACGTTTTTTCCAGGTGATGAAAAAAGTCAGTTGCTTGTTTTTTGAAAGTTCTTTTTGCTGGCGTTGTTTCAGGCTCACTGGGATCCTCAGAAAACGTATCAAAGTTAAGGAAATAGCCAGAGGCAGTTCTGTCTATGGTTGGAATTGCATCCGGATTTGTTAAAATTGCTGGAACCACTTGATCACTTGTTACGTTTGTGTACACAGGTGTTTCAGGACAAACTGTTATTTGGGTCTCAAGAGGAATGAGTTCCATAGCTTTGTTGCTAAGTCCTTCTTTTCTCACTGCAGATTCTTCAATGGTGATGAGTCTCTCAGTTTGAACCTCTTGGATTGTAGCTAGAGGCGTGCGTCTGCTACATTGTCGGAGTCCACTTGGCCTACTGTTTAGTATCGGCCACATAGTGTGGTTTGATCAGGTCGATAGACACAAATCGATTCTTGTATTTACTAGCAAGGGGAGGCAGTATCACTGTTCTTGTTCCGTGGATTGCTAAGGAAGGCACTGGTTGTCTGTAACAAGGCCCAAATTCCTTCTTGTACGCTATCTTTTCTCTGGCTAGATCATCAAGCTTTGGGATCCAGACAGGCCTTGCTGGGACGGTTGGTTTTTTGAAAGTGGTGGGTGGGTTCAGAAACACGTTGCTTTGTTTAGTTCTTAATTCATTTAAGTCCTGTAAAACAGCCAAACGATCTTTGATATTAAATATCTTATTTTCCCCCACTGATGTGTGACAATCAAGGTCCGGAATCAACATTCTTGTCTCAAATAGGACCTCATATGGAGTCATATCCTCTAGAGAACTTCTCGGCAAGTTGTTAAGAGCACGTTGAACCCCAATTAGATGTTTGACCCACCCGTCACCCAAACATAATACCCTAGCTGTTATAGACTGATTTATGTCCCGGTTTTTTCTTTCCACAACAGAATTTTCCTCAGGATGGAATGAAGAGTACCGCAATGCAACGCCAAACTGGCCATTGCTTCTTTGTAAGCTCGAGAGCTAAACGCAGGACCCTGGTCAGAATGTAGCGTGCCTATTGGGTATGTGCCCATAAAGACTCGCAAATCTTTTATAACAGTTCAAGCGTCAGCCGAGCGCTGGGGCCACATCCAAAGGAATCTTGAACACGAATCCACTGCGAGCATGATATATTTAAAGTTACTGTCCCTTTGTAAGGGACCGCAGTGGTCCAGGTAAACACATGCTAATGATTTATCTGAGATTAACAGGGGCGTCGCGCAGGACGTTTCACAGTAGAGACTTTCATCTTCTGGCATGTTTCACAGTCCAGGATATAGTTTCTGGTCTGTTTCCTAATGCCTGGCTACCAGTACCTCTGTTCTAATAACAATACTGTGGCAGAAACACCTGCATGAGCAAAGGCGAGCCCTTCATGTGCTCCTAGGATTAGTCCTAATCTATGTTCCATGTTTGGAATGACCCTATCCCCCACTCCAGGGATTGGAGCAAACGAAACATTGTTTGTATCAGGTATACATGAGTATTTGAGTGAAAACCCTTTAGGTAATGCTGCACCGCTGCCCTTGCTTGTAGCATTGACAGCTAGTATTATTTCACTGTCTATTTTCGTTTATGAATGAGTGATTGCAGCTACGGCAGTCGGTAGCACGGCCCCCTTCACAGCTTCATCATCCAATAAATTCCCTTTAACGTGAACCCTATCACGTTGATGACTCAGCGTGTGTAGTCCGTTTCGCAACTGAACTACTTGTTCCCAAAGCATTTTATGCTTGATGGTGCCATCTTTTGCATCTTTGAAACCATTTTGAAGCCAATTCTGTAAATATTCATTTTAAGATTGAATACAGTAAAAAGAATTGCACCCTATGAGTGTGGGGAATTGGCGATCCGTATTTTCAAGTGCCATTATGAATGCTTGTAGCTGTACAATCTCCTTGAGATTGTGTTTTTGTGACCATATGTCTAAATTTGCCATTGCGCTTATGATCTGTAACGATCGTGCATGCTGCACAATAAGCTTGCTTAACCTCCATAGCGGGTTGTGCAGATCCATCAGTATAAATTATACATTCATACTCTACTAGAGGCAGAATTTCAGTAGGCAGACGACATTCTTGTTCGTATTGCAGGAATGCTTGTGTTTTCAAATAAGGATCAAAAATGTATTCAACATAAGTTGCAGCAAGAGAATTAACCCATTATATCCATCTTGGAAGTAAAGCTTTAGCATTTGGAATGCTTGCTTTTGTGACTGCCTTTAAGGCAGGTACAGGAGTCATGACCATTATGCGTTTCCCCTATGCTAGGGCTCTTTTTTTTGCTACAGAGGTTTGAACTGCTGTCAGAATATTTTCTGTAGAAGTGAATTTCATTTCTGCTTGTGCGTACAAATGTGATTTGCATGCGATTGGTATTTTTTCACCTTCATTAAAAGTTAAGTAGGTTAATCTGCATTGAGCTGGAATGATTCAAATCACGTTGCGTACGTTTACGCGTGTTTGTAAATGTTTAGTTGCTAACATGTCTGTTTGAAGTGAACGCAACATTTCTGTGTGTTTTTGAGTCCAATTCATTGTTTTAAAATCAGGTTTGATTAATTCATAGAGATATTTAACCCTTTCTGCGTAGTTTAGAATGTAAGCTCTTCCAAAATTCAGGAAATCTAGAATCAACTGTAAGTTTTTCTGCGTTTTTGGAGGTTGAAGCAGCGCACACTTTTCTTGAAAGTTGGCTGCCAGGCTTTTGCCTTCACTAGATAGATCATATCCTAAGAAAAGAACTTTGAGATGGGCAATTCTTGATTTCTTAAAATTGAATTTATACGCTTCAGAGGCGAAGCCCAGTATAATGGTGTTCACCCTGTTCAAGTGCCTATCCAGGTCATCGTCTGTCAGATATATATCATCGACGTATGACAATGCCTCGTCATCATAAGTTTGTAGTAACTCTGTACCCTTGCTGAGAATAACCCAGGACTATTCTTGAATCCTTGAGGGAGACAACAGAAGTGACACAATGTCCCCATTATTGAAAAAGCCATCAAATACCTACTTTCAGGTGCAATATTTTGACAAAAGAAACCATTCGATATATCTAATGTGGTTTTATATTTTTTTCGCACAATTTTATTCATTAATGCTGTACTGTGTGCATTTTGTACTCCAAATGTTTTGCAACAAGAGTTTAGATGTCTGTAATCCAAAACTAGACGATATGTATTGTCTGGTTTGGAGACAGGAAACAAAGGATTGTTCATTGATGAGGTGCATGTTTCAATCACCCCCTGGTATTCAGGTTGATCTAAAATCTTCCTGACATTTTTTTTTAGCTTCTAGCTTAACTGGGTACTGCCTTTGTGCAGTTGGTTGATCTTTTAACTGGATTTTGTGGTGAGGTGAGTCCTCATCCTATCCTACATGATTTTTATATAATGCTGGGGCTTGGGACACTACCCATTTCCTAGTATAAGTATGTTTTAAATGTGTTGGAATATGATTAGAAAAGGTTGGCATAATGATGTCTTTGCCATGTGGGCAATCCCTGACAAATTTTTGTGACCAGTCTCGTTCAGCCAGAAGTATATCGTAACCCTTTGAAAGTCGCTCCCAAAAGAGTGCTTTCACTTTTCTTGGTATGTCTCCCTCCATCCGGAGTGTTATTTCATATAGCCTATGTGGAGAACAAACCCAGGTATCTGCAGTTTCAACTTCAATGTCTTCATTCAAGTCCACTGTCTCCAGAAGTCCCTTCAGGTTCTGGCGAGCTATTGTTACTTCCGCTGCGCTGTCCAACATTGTCTGAGACCATTTTCCGTTCTTGAGTTGTGTCCTCAAGATCCTCGGCATGTCTGATTTTTAGACCGGCTACCTTTTTTTTTGTGAATTGAGGTTTTGGTTTGTTTTTCTGAACGTGTTGATCGTCTTTGGCCTTCACGCGTTCTTCTTTGTTCTCCGACCATCCTCTTCTTTCAGATGTCTGTGACGATATCTGAAATGTACGAGAGGAACTTGTATCAGTATCTTGATGCCTGTCAGGTTTTCTCAAATTATCCCTATTCTTGAGGTTATACCTCCTTTCAGAGGGCTCCTTTTGTGGAGATCTACCTCAGGAATGAGAACGCTTCTCTTTGGAAGGTTGTTTGCTATTTTCCTACTTATTTTTAGAAGAGGTTGGAGTGTTTTTAGAAAAGACCTTTTCAGGACTTTCAGACAGTTGTGGTTTAACTGGTTTCCCACCCAAACTGTCTCTGCCTAATTCTTCATAGGATTTTTCAATTAGTCTGGCTAGGTCTTGTGGTTGCTCTGTTACATCAAATTCCCTTAATTTTTTACAGATCGCCACTGATGCTGCTTCTCCTTTAATATTAGATAATATTATTGATGAGTCCTGGCTAAAACTTTTCAGTAATTGAATACCCAAATTTAAAGCAGGCTCTGACCCGTATTCCATTTTTCAATCTTTATTTCGGTATGTATACCATAAAAGACAAATACATCAATACAATAAAACATTTCTCTTTTTTTTAAAAAAAATGCAAAACATGCAATATAAAACAATCAGTTTCATATCAATATTAAAAATACATACAATAGAATCCACAATGTTCAAGGCATACCTAATATTTGGTGAGAACATTTATGGGCATCATGGATAAGATTTCATTAATTGGCCCTCAGTTAATGCTCGACAACACTTTGAACATAACCACATTTTACAGTTTATAGCCCATCTTTCTTCTTAGGAAGAAGATACTATGCAAGAATCTGCTTACACTAAATACAATGGGTTGGCTAGTGTTAGACGAAAGGATCCTTAGAGCCTGGGAACACGATCTTACACCTAGTGTTAAACATATAGGTTTAATCCATCTATTTCTAGCCTGTGCATATGCTGGGCAGAAAAAGAGGATATGTGATTCATTTTCATTTTGGTTACAACCACATATGGTACACAGTTCATCTTCTACATAATTCTCCGAGTTTGCACCACCAGACCAGCGGGCTAGCGTGGAACCAATCTGAAGATTTCCATATCTAAACTTCATAAATAGGGTCTTTGCTAGGGGTGGTTCTATTTCATCAAGGAAACTCTCGAAAAATGGATCATCTTTAAAGGTTAGAAACCTTGTTACAAGAGACCCATTTGAAGAAGCGTTTTTGATCATTTCCATAATGTACGACCAAAAACTCTTTTTTACCATGTTTTTTGACTGAGAAGAGAGTGAATCAGGATGTTCCCAGTAATGCGACAAACCTATTGTGGTAAGCCAGAATTTGATATGTTTAAACCAGGGTATCACATTGAAGATGTCAAGTTCCATAATTTCTACTAACCCATCCTTATATGCTTTCAGCTCGGGTACACACCACAACCTAATCCATAACAGTAACGGACGCAGAATGATATGATGGTCCGTTCTGCGGAAGTTTAGGTCAAGCTGAAGTGGGACCAGTGGAGTACTTCTGGGGGCTCTGACCAAGCTTCGCAGGAAGTTGTTGTCCAGGACCCTAAAGGTATCTCTAGACCCTGGGCCCCAAATTTCCGAGCCGTATAGCACTGCCGGTTGGACCTTAAATTTAAAAAGTTCAACTGCAGGGGACACGGCCTTGCTTGTACTTTTACCCTGCTCCCTAAGAATGGGTTTTACGTTCTGGTTAAACATCATCTTGCATTTTTCCAATTGGGCTTTCCAAGTAAAATTGGAGTCCAGAGTTACACCTAAGTATCCAAAGTGTGGGACTGATTCCAATTTTATTCCATTCAAACTTAAACAACCCTTGTCAGTTTTAGATGGATTTAGGACCATACATTTCGTTTTCTTCCCATTTATCTCCAATCCTTTTTTAGTACAATAATCATTAAACGAGTTCAAGAGGGCTTGGAGACCTTTTTTTGTCTGGGAGATTAAGATAGTATCGTCCGCAAACAATAGGGAGGTAACTTTTTCGCCATTCAGCTTGGGGGAGTCATTTTTACACCCCTCCAAGTATGTAGGGATATCATTTACAAATAGCGAGAACAAAGTGGGGGCCAGTACACACCCCTGGCGCACGCCACGTTCAATTGGAATTTTTGGAGTTAATTCGCCTTTGGGGCCCCATCGTACTCTGGCAAAGTTGCCTCTGTGTAGTTCTTTTATTTGTGTTATCAAAGTGGGTGGCATCCCTACTAGACTTAATGTTTCCCACAATAAATTGCGTGGGACTAAATCGAATGCCGCCCTTAAGTCGACAAACGCGACGTATAATTGCCCCTTTTTGATCTTAATATACTTCCAATAAAGGCAGCAAAAGCGAAAGATTTGATCGATAGTGCTCACTTTGGCTCTAAATCCTGCTTGATATCTAGACAGAATTGCCTTTTCCTCCAGCCAGTCATTAACTCGGAATAGGATGTGTCTGGAGTAAACTTTTTGTAAAATATCCATGAGGCTTATTGGTCGATAATTTGAGGGATCCATCCTATCACCTTTCTTATATATTAAAACTATTTCCGCCCCCTTCCAGCTCTCTGGGAATTCTAGACTCCGGGATAGCTCATTACACAGATGGTTAATATACGGAGCCCATATTTCTACTTTGTGTTTATATAGGTCTCCCGGAATCTTGTCTAGCCCAGGGGCTTTACCCGACTTAATCTGGGTTATTGCCAGTTCTGTCTCACCTAGGGTAAAATCCAGGGAACCCCCCGTGGTAGCCTTGCTTGGAGTTCTTTCTAAAATGGGTGCCTCATATTCCTTATAAAGGTTAGAGAAGTGGTTTACCCATGTCTGTTCGTCTAGATAGACGTCTTTAACCGCTCTGCCTAGATGGTCTCCATTAGCTATCAGCCTCCAAAAGGCTATGTTGTCTCTAGTTTTTGCTGCATGGAGGAGATCTGCCCATTTAGCTTCTTCCCATGCCATTTTAGACATTCTTTGAACCAGTTTATAATTATTCCTGGCTGAAAGGATGTCTAAACGGTCCTTTGATTTTATTGCGGTTAAAAGTGCCCTCTTGGATTCCCTGCAGTCCCTGTTGTACCATGGTTTACTATGGGGCAAATTTTGTAGTTTTTGCTGCCCCTTCTTTGGCATCTTGGTGACAAGGGGTTTTAAGGCATCAAAAAATTTTTGGTGTAGTTTCATAAAAAGACCACCACTCCCCTCCCTTGAGCTGGTATTTAAATATCCTTCAAAGATGTTGGCAAAGAGCTTATAGATTTCAGCAATAGCTTCACCATTATCCAATATTAGTGACCATTTGAGGGAACGCCTATTGTTGCTAATATGTATCTCAATTTGGTCACGGTTGGCTGCCTCGGTGGTCAAAGGAAGAACTAAATCCCCTAATAGGGAGTCCTTGATCTGGAGAACTAGAGGGAAATGGTCACTTTCCAGTCTTTCTATTACTTCCATGTCAAGGAGAAATTCCCACGATGGCACTGAGGCAATGATGAAATCTATAATGCTCTTGTAGTTCCCTCTAAAGAAGGTAGATTTTTTCTTGGCATCTGAAGGTAGCCGCCCATTACATGCTCTAGTGCAGTATTCTGCACATATCTTGTTCAGTTGGAGTGCCTGGGGGCTGCATTTAACTGTTTTTATGTTATCTAGTGCAGGAATACCATTTGCCTCATCTTCTTCTAAAAAGATGTCACTGAACCCCACAACAGGCTCAAAATTACAATTAAAATCCCCTGCCATGATCACATAATTCTCTCTAGTGTCTAAATTACACAATAGAAGGTCTAGCTGAGTTAGTAAGGGAGATTCTTTTGATTTAGGTATTGGTCTGTTGTAGACATTCACCAAAAAAAGTTTTTTCCCTCTGGAAACATTAATTTTCAAAATCAGTATATCAGGGGAATTGGTGTCCACAACTTCTATATTCACTTTTAAATTAACCTTTACCCAAATCAACAATCCTCCCGAGGGTCTTCCACTTCTGGAGGGGGTCGCACTGATACCATAGGATTTGTAGCCTAGCCTGTGAGTAATTTCAACAGACCAGGTCTCTTGCATCATACAGAAATCAAAAGTATCAATAAAACTTGACCATTCCGGGTCCCTTAGGTTTTTTGTAATCCCGGCTATATTCCAGGAAACCAGTTTGATAGTTTGCCATAATTCTCGAATTGGTTGCATCACTACGTCTCCCACCACCTCAGGGACAGTGATATGACATTCAAGGCTGCTTACATCAGCTTCTGGAACCAAATCATTTTGTGCAGAAACACCTCCCCTTTGTGTTAGACTATCCCTAATTATGGGAACCAACACCGGTAGTACAATTGCATCATCAGGAAGAGTAGTTTCGATAGTGGTGACATCAGTTCTTTGAATACAAAGTTCATTCCCTGTTCCCCCCCCCCCCCAACAAATCTGTAATCAACAATTCATTTCCATCCAACCCCTTAGACTGCTGGCATCAATCACAGTCATCTAGACCGCTAAAAATGTCAAATCTGTTAAAGGTTTCCAAGGGAGTGAAGGGCTTTAAGTGGTCCATTCTTCTATTGGGATTGTTTTGCCTTTGCGGGACGTAATTCCAGCCAAATGCTCCAAGTGCAGGTGGAGGATTTGGGGGAAAAAAGGGCTCCATGGGATTAGTTCTAATGGGTGGTTGCATCATTTGTTGAGTATTTCCAGCCCTCTGCATAACTGGTGGATAAGTGCAGGATGTAGTTTGAGATGTTACATAAGAGGCTGGTTGATGTTGAGAGGGAAAAACCACAGACCTGGGGTAAAAATATGTCAATGGCCTGGGTATTATGCAATTATTTGTAATTCCCGGGGGCCAGTTTAATACAAATTGTACTGCATTGGGATCCCTGAAATTTACAACCACCACATCTCCCTCAATATTTTTTGTTCGACTGCCCAACCATTGGAGGCGGCGGACATGCACAATTTCTCCGTTTATATGTGGTGCTATGGGCCTATACAGACCTAGCCAATGCATGATTTTGTTTTTAAGTTGTGCAAAACCCTCCCTTTTGTTGTTTGATAGCACTGGAACCCCCGTTAGAACTACCACAAAGGGCACTGCCTCTGGTGGTAGTTCTGGGTTTGGAATTGGTTTGGGCCTTCCCCATCCTGGTTTTTGCTCCCTTACTTCCATCCGATAATTTTCATTTGAAGTACTAGCTCCTTCATTAGCTGTGTTAGTTGTGACAGTGGTTGACTTAGGAGCAGATTTATTTTGTGGATTTTTTGGCGGTGGGATTATTTGGACAGTTGTTAAAGTGTTCCCTTTAGGCGCCAGATTAGGGGGGATCATCAGCGGTGTAAGACTAGCTGATGGTACAGGGGCAACTGCGCTTGGCTTGGTCACATTAGAAGTTTTGTGGTCTATTATGCAAGGTGTTTTTGCAACTACTTCGCCCTTACTTCTCAGTGCATGTTCAAGTGAACTTAATCTAGATTCCACTTCAAGCAACCTCTCTAAGATAGATGCTGAGTAGGTTTTGATTAAGTTTTCTATGGAATCTAAAGTAGCAGAATCGCAGGCTACAATAGGCGCCTTTGACTGCGTAGAGACTTCCATAACCTCCTCCGTGTCTATGACTACAACAGTAGGTGGCAGAGAGACAGTTGCAATAGGCCCCTCGTTGTCAGTAGGTGTAATGGCAGATGTAGTGATGATGCTGTCAGCAGGGCCTTTAGCTTTTTTCCCAAAGTCAGAATGACTTAGTTTTAATGGAGCTTGAGCCCCGCCTTTCCGTCGTTTTTTGCATGGTGGTGGCCCATGTACCCTTGGAGGTAATGGCGGCTTCTTGGCTCTACTATGCACTATTTTTGATGGTTTAGGCGTGGGTGGTTTTGGGACATTAGGGGTACTCGTGTGTGTAATGCCCTCAAAATCAATCAAATCCAGTTGGGGAGAGTTATTAGCACAGGGGATACTGACTATTGGAACCACATGTTGGGTGTCCATTGTGTGGATGATAACATCAGCTAACTGTGAATTTGCGTTAGTATTCGTGGGAGGTATAGATACTGGCGACAATAGGCGACTTTTTAAACTTTCCACAGAGCGGCGACGTTCTGCACGACGCTCTGCCAGGACTATTTCCAGCGGCGTGTCTGGGGAAACCTTAGAGAAATAATCGTCAAGAGTTTTGTTTAGCAAGGTTCCCTGTTTTTCAGACATATCAGCCACAAAAATTAAGTAACTAACTAAAATCCAAGGGCAGAGAAACACAACAATCTAGAAGCAAAATGGCACAGGTTAAATACCAGGGTTTTATGTCCAGTCCGGTCTCCACGGTTCTCAGAGGGTCTCAGAGGGTCCGCCCTTAGTCCGGGCTTTGTCCCGGGATGAGTCCCGCACACGCGTCCCGCTATTGCGTTCAGCAAGTGAACTTATACCAGCAATAGTGGAGTAGGCGGAGACACGGGAAGAGGCGGCAGGTGTGCTAGGTCTTACACGCACAGCCTGTTGGTCCTCGCAGTCCCGTCCTCCTGTTCTCTGGCACTCTTCTCCCCTGGGCAGGTCCTCCTGGACGCTGTATAGGCGCAGGCAGCAAAGCAGCACAAGGTCCGGTTTACAACACGAGCGGCACCCGCGGAGCGGGGGCCGCGAGGAGTCTTTGAAGAGCTAGGCGGGAGGCGGAGACACGGGAAGAGGCGGCAGGTGTGCTAGGTCTTACACGCACAGCCTGTTGGTCCTCGCAGTCCCGTCCTCCTGTTCTCTGGCACTCTTCTCCCCTGGGCAGGTCCTCCTGGACGCTGTATAGGCGCAGGCAGCAAAGCAGCACAAGGTCCGGTTTACAACACGAGCGGCACCCGCGGAGCGGGGGCCGCGAGGAGTCTTTGAAGAGCTAGGCGGGAGGCGGAGACACGGGAAGAGGCGGCAGGTGTGCTAGGTCTTACACGCACAGCCTGTTGGTCCTCGCAGTCCCGTCCTCCTGTTCTCTGGCACTCTTCTCCCCTGGGCAGGTCCTCCTGGACGCTGTATAGGCGCAGGCAGCAAAGCAGCACAAGGTCCGGTTTACAACACGAGCGGCACCCGCGGAGCGGGGGCCGCGAGGAGTCTTTGAAGAGCTAGGCGGGAGGCGGAGACACGGGAAGAGGCGGCAGGTGTGCTAGGTCTTACACGCACAGCCTGTTGGTCCTCGCAGTCCCGTCCTCCTGTTCTCTGGCACTCTTCTCCCCTGGGCAGGTCCTCCTGGACGCTGTATAGGCGCAGGCAGCAAAGCAGCACAAGGTCCGGTTTACAACACGAGCGGCACCCGCGGAGCGGGGGCCGCGAGGAGTCTTTGAAGAGCTAGGCGGGAGGCGGAGACACGGGAAGAGGCGGCAGGTGTGCTAGGTCTTACACGCACAGCCTGTTGGTCCTCGCAGTCCCGTCCTCCTGTTCTCTGGCACTCTTCTCCCCTGGGCAGGTCCTCCTGGACGCTGTATAGGCGCAGGCAGCAAAGCAGCACAAGGTCCGGTTTACAACACGAGCGGCTCCCGCGGAGCGGGGGCCGCGAGGAGTCTTTAAAGAGCTAGGCGGGAGGTGGAGACACAGGAAGAGGCGGCAGGTGTGCTAGGTCTTACACGCACAGCCTGTTGGTCCTCGCAGTCCCGTCTTCCTGTTCTCTGGCACTCTTCTCCCCTGGGCAGGTCCTCCTGGACGCTGTATAGGCGCAGGCAGCAAAGCAGCACAAGGTCCGGTTTACAACACGAGCGGCATTTTGAATTTGTTTTAGGACGTCAGGTATTACCGCCATGGATAGAACAACATGTGTTTTAGTATAGATTGCAGCGAAGACTGTACCCCAAGTGGTGCAGTCCTCCAGATGTGGTGTGATCCCCATTGGTAAACAGATTGTTAAAATTCTATGTTTCTCATGAGGGCTTGTATTAGGAAATACTGGTTTGATTTGAGTAATTTTCCGAGCTATCCAGAATTTACCCATGACTGCGTGTAAAGTCTGTGGTGTACTTTTTAGTGTATTCCCCTGGTGAGAGGTTTGTTGTGGAATAACCATTGGAGGTTGGACTGTGAGAGTCTCCATGACATATTGGACCAATTGTCTGTAGATCTTGATTAGCGTTTTGAGTTGAGTAAGTAATTCTACATCTGTCATGTCTTTGATTTCAGGATGAGGTGTGTAACCTGCTAAAACTGGCCATGTTGCTCCTGGTCTACCTAGTGGACCGAGCCTGGTAATGTAATTAATATGTTTTAGGGCGCCTTTAAACTAGAGCACATGCTCCAGGTATGTGAGTGGAATTTCAATATCCTTGAAAGGAATATATTCCTCTGATGGATCATCTTCTTTGTAGAAGTGAAACATATTTGTTACTGGATTTGATTCAGGGAATACTATCCATGAATAGAATACTTCTGTCTGGTGATATTCATGTGCCTCGATCACAAAATCTGCTCTACCACCTCTTGATGTTAGGCCATGTTTTATAGGTTTTAGAGTGATGGCTCTCCTTAAATTTGGAGGAATGATTGTAGCATTCTCGTTGGTTTCTTGGAAACCTGTTAACTTATAACCCGGTACGGCGTTGTCGCCTGGAGCGCCACCGTTTTCGGTGTGGTTGGCTTCGCCAGCCATTGTTTAGTGAAAATTGCGGAATAAGTTTCAAGGGAACAAAGATAAGATGCACAATATTTTGGAACACTGTATCCTTCAAAGTTGAACAAACCAAAAAGCTAATACCTAGGATTTGTCGTCCTACTCAGCTATGGCGGATATTATCCCTCACCCACTTTAGACGTCTATTGGAGTATTACGAGTTAAGGGGTCTCTGAGAAAAGCACGACTGAGTTACTTCAGTATCTAACATTAAATTAGTGCCTTACCAAACCATTGGGCACCATGTAGTGTAGTTCCTATATCCCTGATAGACTCTGCGCATTAGAATAATATACACTATAGATTTGACATAGAACTGAGGTCAGTATGTCTCTATTGAGTACATTAAACTTAATTACATGTGTGTGCCAGCTAACTCAGAGGTCACTAGAAACTTTCTCGAATGAACAAGAAGGGATTAGTTTCTGACAACCGCATAAACATGACAAATTTGTTTCCTTTAGAGTCTGAACAATATCTTCACAGTCGTGGAAACAATAGATAACCTTTTCACTCATGCTTCGTTTCTACAGAGTTGCAAAGAAATAGAGAGACGGTTGTTTCAATAAAAAGAGTTTATTGAACGGTGTTTTTTCTCATGCAAGAGATATGAACTGCTACAATGGTAAGACAGAATGCGAAGTATAATGTGTACAGCGTCAACAGTAATATAAAATAATACTGTAATAGCATGGTTTGTAACTTTGACATATATAAAAATACATACACAAATAACAAAGGCTAAAATACTCAACTGGGGCTTCTAAAATAATCCTACCCCAGTGTACCTAATCTAAGTCTAATACGAGGGAAGAAGTAGGTACTGTTTTAGCGATAGTTTAGTTTAGTTGTGCAAGAATTTCCAAAGGTTTCTCTAGGTTCTTATCAGCTCCTTACCTTAGAATCAGAGAGGTTGGTATCTCTTTCCCGGGACTTATTCTCTAACACCCCACAAGGGGAGTCAGAAACACTGGAGCTGGATTCTCAGTGAGGAGGATGACAGCGTCTGGTCAGTGCGTCAGTTGGGGAGATGACTTCCTTTGGTACTTGCTGTGGCGAGCCCCGTAGTGCAAGTAGGTAGCCGAACCACACCGTGCCTTGCCATAGCAAGTGAAGGTATATTTATACCTTGAAGGTGTTTAGGTATGCCAGTATTGCCGTAGAAGTCAGGCATAAGAACATCATGAATGAACCCATAAGGAATAGATGTTCATGAATAATAAATGAGTTGTTGGAGAAATCAATATTCAAGCAAGGGGAAGTCCTAAAGGCTTAAGAGTCTGGTTTTCCAGGAACTCGTTGTGACTTAGAGGAACAGATGTAAGTAGCCATGCCTGTATTTGATAGCATGGAAAATGCCTAAATAAGGACTGGATTTCTATGCCTATATAAGGCAATGTGAAATCTGCCTATATATGGGCATGAATCGAGCAATTCATACGGAATATAAATCGATACACAACAGAAAGGCCTGATGAAGAGCTTGTCATACTAAGTGTAGCCCCAGACATTTCTAATAAAAGCAGTCAGACATCAGATGGAAAAGAAGAGGGCAGAATGAAGGGGCAACTGAAAGGGGGATAAAATCAGCCCCTCACTATAGGATACAAATGAAGGCACCATCAGTCCAACCCATTGGAATTTGTTAAGCTTTTGTATTTAGGGCAAAATGCACACAGGCAGCCATTGCAGAGCAGTCTAAGTTAAGGGTCATAGGGGCACGAGCATCAAGCAATTTTGCGATTGCAAACAGTGTGATTCGCAAAAATCAGCCATTTGCGATCACAAAATGGTCTTTTGCTAAGTATGAAAGTATTTGTATTCGTAATTTAGGTAATCGCAATATCTTGTGATTACCTAGATTGCAAATACAAATAGGGAATCACAATTTGCGATTCCCTAATGCACATGCCAGAAGCCTTTCCTAATGTGAACTGCGCATTTAGAAAACGCTAATTAACATCAATTTGAAGTTGATGTTAACCATGTGCATAATTTGAAAAATTCGCAAAACTGTATTTTTTTATGTGTTCTTTACATGCGCACATTTTTTTGTTAGGGGCACCTCAGGGGAGCCTTAGGACGCCGGACACCCTTGCCTTTGCCCTTCTTAATTTGCAATTACTGATTAGGTAATCGCAATTTAGGCAATGCATGACCATTACCACCTAAAGGCCCATAGGAAAGAATAGGGTCGCAGTAGCACATAGCGATTCCCTTATAGCCTTTGCAATCCTTAAGGAATCGCAATAAGAGAATTGCTATTTGCACCCTGTTTGGATGCATTGCATTTTGTGATTACCAAATAGCGATTTCTTAAAAATCGCTATTTGGTATCTAAGAAATGAAGTTTGATGCATGTGCCCCTTAGGGAAAGGGGCATTTCACATGTTTGCAAGAGCTGCTGCAAAACATTTCTTCTGAAAAATAGTAAGCAGGTGGAGGAGTTTTAGGAATATGATTAATAATGGGGACAAGGAGGGGACAGGTTACCCAGGGTGCAACACTATGGTACTAGGCAGGGGCGCCAACCAGGGGAGGGAGGTAAGGGGTATTGTTGGCAGTTCCCCACCTTCCGGGGGATGTGGGCCGAGAGAGAGCACGGGGTGGGGAACACATTCAGTAAAAAAGAGCAGAATCATAGATGGAAAGGTAATTTTGGGAATTAATTTGATGGGGACGTTTCAATTCCGCTCAAAAAGATTTGTTTGGGGGGATGGGTATTAAAGTATGTATAGTATCGGTCAATGTAAATGGAGTGTCCAATAAGAAAAAACATGGTGGTCTAAAAAGATGGTTATCTTCTCTTTCTCCTCAAGTCCTAAATCTTCAGGAAACCCATTTCAAAACAAATACACCAAAGCTTTTTCTCCCTAAATATTACACCATGGCATATTTCTGCTGGGAGCTAGCCAGCTATATGGGGCAAGGGATAGACTGGGAGAACCCCCATTGCAGATGGATATGGGTTACAGCCAAGGTAAATGGAAATATTTTTAATTTTGTGAATTACTACTGATTATAGATGATCCTAGAACTATTATGAAGACCAATGACCTAGCTAGAGGGCGGTGGGCCCTATAATTCTAGGGGGCGGTTCTTTAATTTTATTTACGACTTGGCAAGAGATACCTCGAACAAAACTAAAAAACAACTGAAGCCTGAGACTAAAAAAAGCATTGGAAGTAATGAAATAGGACTTTCAATTAATTGATCCATGGCAAAGGACCCTTGGAAATGTCACAGGATACTTGCTATTCTAGTCAATTTCAATCCGCCTCCTGTATAGATTTTGTTCTTATTTCCCTCTCTCTTAATTGTCTTAATTCAGAAATTGAAGCCAACTCATTCTCAGATCACTCGCTGGATAAAAATTGAAATTGAAATAGATGTGAGAAAACAGGAAAGGTCCAGGTGGCAGATGGATTGTCTCCTTTTTTCAAACCTGCAGTGAGTGACTAGCGCTGGAGCTCGCTACAAAGTACACTAACTGTAGCCTTACCTGGGAGATCCTTTGCCGCTACTGCCAGGAGTCATTCTTCTTTTTCTGGGGGCATTTCGAGGAGCTGCCGCCGCCGAGAGTCACCAGCGCCATTCAGGGGAGCACGGACACCGGGCGAACTGCGAACTACGCCTACCGGCTTCCCCTGCGTTGCGCACGCCGCTGATGTGGACAGGAGGCGCACAAAAGGGCGGTCAGGCTCCCGCGGCGCGGGAGCTCGCTACAAAGCTGCCAAGTACACTAACTGTAGCCTTACCTGGGAGATCCTTTGCCGCTACTGCCAGGAGTCATTCTTCTTTTTCTGGCGGCATTTTGAGGAGCTGCCGCGCCGAGAGTCAAGAGCGCCATTCAGGGAAGCACGGACACCGGGCGAACCGCGAACTACGCCTCCCGGCTCCCCTGCGGCACACACGCCACTTACGCTGGCCCTTCCTGGCCCGTCAGCGACAGGAAGAGGCTGGGCTGGGCAATTCCCCCAACGCCGCATTAGGACTCTAAGTAAGACTTTGAATCGTATTGTGTGCTGTTCTAAGTTAAATCGGCATAGTTATGAACAAGATTAAACGCAAAAGGGGGCAGGAGTGGTTGGGACCCGGGATGCCTCCCTTAATTGTGCAGAAAGTGTGCTCATGCACAAAATTGAGATTACGGAAAAGAGGCTTTCGCTAGATCTTTTAAGCCTACCTCCTGGACAACTGGTCACTGAAGACTTCCCTTCTGGCCCTATAATGTGCTCTCAATCCCCAATATTGTCAATTGGTGGATCCCAGATAGATTCCCCCACCCCCCTTCAGGCCAATGATTTGAGGACTGCTAGTAATTATGTAGCTTTTGATAGTAAGGCAAGAGCTAGACAAACGAAAGTAGCTACTGCTCCTGGTACAGTTGTTCAAACAAGGAAAAGGAAAGCTTGTAATGCCCCGAGAATGAGCACCCAGGTTGCGAAACTAGCTAAAAATAGGAGTACAGGTCCTGCAAGGGGAGGGTCTGACGTAGTTACCACTGCGTTGGTACATATTCGGGACAATATACCAGTTATGGATCAACCACAGTATGGGCAACAACACCAAAATCCTAATGAGCTTAATGAAGATTCTATAAAACAATTCAAGGATCTTATTATAGCCCACTTGGATCCGCTTGTTGATAAATTAAATTCAATAGATCAAAGGTTGGCCAAAACTGAAGAACATTTATCTAAAGCAGCTGATAATTCTAAAGGGTGTGGTCCTAGTGAAGTAGCTGGGCTCATACGGGTAGGAAACTCTGAGAATCCTTGTTGTATTCTGAGTTTGTGCTTTACTTTTAAGACTGTCATTCTTTTTTTAACTCTATTGTTGTGGTGTTCTATCTCCTAGCTTGTTAGGGCAGTTGCCTGCTAGCTTGGAAGGGGACACCAGCTTATCTCTGTTTATCTAAATAAATATCCTAATTTATTACTATAACCTGTTGTGGTCATTCAAGCTTCCCCTACAACAATACTCAAGCTCAAATACAGGCCTGTGAAGATCCCCCGAATCTCAATTCCCCATTGGTGTGTGCTAATAATCGCTCTGCCTTAGTCATGTGTGTTAATAATGGCTTTGCCCCAGTGTTAACAACATCAAACATTATAAATCCATGTAATCAACCGCCAAATTGTCCTGTGCTGAGGCCTAGGGTGGAGGGCAGCGGCGATGGAAGGGTTTTTCTAGATCTACCACCAGAGGCAACACCTTACACCATTGTGTTAGCAAATACACCCCTATTGCGACCACGTGAGGAAGACCATTGGTCCTCACTAAAAAATAAGGCCCTTCACTTCTTGGATACAAAAACGGGGCTTGGGAAGCATCTATTTGATGAATTTTTGATGGTCCGAAGGGTGTGTTGGGTGGGTAAATCTGTGAAAGGCATGGCGGGGGATTGTATAGTTATTCGTTTTAGATCCCCTAAATTAGTTAGGTGTATTTTGGAAAGGGCATCATCCCCCTTAATAAGGGAAGACGTTATTCACATTCTTCCCTTGGGGGTTTTCTATCGTGCTAGTCCACCTATTAGAGGGGATACCCACAGGTATCAGGGGCAAGTGCTGGGACCGATGAATTATGTTGTCCCAACTTATAATAGATATGAGGCCCTGAGCTCATTGGAAGAAAATGATTGACCGAGTACCCCATCTCAAGACTGTAATTCTGCAAATTTAGTTAATAAGGACCCAGGAAGGTGGGACACATCAAATCTTGCCATCAATGGAGGGGCTCCCAAATGGACATAAATACTCTTATCTAATGGAACTATTATAGAGGTTGAGGAAAGTCCCTTAGTAATTTGTGAAGAGGCTACGAGAGCACAAATGGCCAGGGCTAATATAGCGGGTGGGGAAAGTTCTACTGTGGTAATAAATAGTGGAGATTTCCGGAATGAGGCAGGTGATTTTGACCTTATTTCATGGAACATATCCGGCCTGAAAAATAAATTACAGTCATTAGATTGGCGGACTTTTATTGATTTTAATGATATTGTGGTCCTACAAGAGACTTGGATAGTGGACCCGGTATTTAGATCTGGATATATTAATTTTTATAAACCCGCCATTGTTGTCCATAGGGGGAGACCGATGGGGGGGCTCAACACCTGGGTAAGGGAGTCCGATAGGTATTCAGTTCAGCAGCTGGATATGGAGGGAAATGACATTCTGGTAATTAAAATAAAAAGAAGTGGTGTAAAGGATCTTATAATTATCAATGTATATGCAAGAGGGCTACCCGATGGGAAAGCCTCAGGTACCATTGCTCTCCTAGACTTTTATCTTAATATGTATAAAGGTGTGAATGACATAGTGGTGGCTGGCGATTTTAACTGCACTTTTGAGCCTTTGGACACAAATGATATTGATCTAGGACAGGAAGAAGACTTGCTATGGGAAATCCCCCAACTATCTTTGGCCCCGATTAAGAAATGGTCGGAGGCGGTCATACAACTAAAAGTTGTATGCTTGGAGCATGGATTAAGAGCAGCTAATGGGAGGACTCTGTCCACTAAGAACGGGTCACCAACCTATAGCAGTGGGTCAAAAAGTAGCTTTATTGACTATATATTAGTCAATAAGGAATTCTGTCCAAACTAATAGATATGATCATTGAGGAAAGGGTCGAGAGTGATCATAATCCCCTGGTTTTGAAAACGGCATATGTGGGCACAAATTTAGATGATGTGCCCCCATTGGAAGTAGAACCCATCTAAGTAATGACACCAGAAGACTCAAATGGTCTAAAATAATACTAAAAGAAGACCAATTGGAGGCTATCAATACTCTAGTGTCTAATGCAACGGTAGATCTCTTAAGCTGTCAAGACAGGCCAGGATATGAGTCCAAAGTTGCACTGGTACATAATGATCTTTTTAACAAGCTGAAAGGTTATTTTATTGCTAAAATAATAAATAGGAAAGACACTGCAAAGGCTTCCAAAGATTCGTGGTATGGGAACACATGTAAGTTGGCCTACAAAGCACTAGCTTTGGCGATTAGATCTAAGCATAGGGATAGCATCCACCAAGCTCGAGGGGAGTATAAGGTGGCACAATACAAAGCAAAGAAGGAGTGGGACGAGGACTACTGGCAAGAGCTGTATGGTGCCAGCCTAGAAAGGTACATGGTTGGATTTTGGTATTTGTTGAAGTGGGGCAAGGGTAGCACTAGCCAACCACCGACTAACCATGGGTCTCGCATTTTAATAAACAATTTGCTGTTAATCCTGGAGAACGTGATCTACCTCAGGGGTTTTTGGATAACCAAGTAGATCTTCCTGTATTGTGCTTTACCAAACAGGAGGTAAAAGCTTCTTTAAATAGTGTACGGAGTGGCAGAGCCCCTGGGCTTGACTGTGTTCCTGCGGATTTGTTTTTATGTAATAAGGCTCTTTGGGTCACATACATCCAGCATCTTGTAAATGTGATTGCGAAAGGTTCCCCAATCCTCGAGTCATGGAAAGGTGCGAAGATTTTATGCATTTTTAAAAAAGGGGATAGATCAGATCCGGGAAAATATAGGCCCATCAGCCTTGTCGATTGTTTGCAAAAGGTGACAGCCAGGCTTGTGTTGACCTGTATTTTAGACTGGATCGATGAAGGTAATATTCTATCCCCGTTACAGGCGTGCTTCCGCTCCCACCAGAGTACTATTGACCAGGATTTTAGATTTTTTTTAATTTATTGGCGTGTTATCCTCAATGGCAGGAGAATATATGACGCTTTCGTAGACCTAAAGACGGCTTTCGACTTGGTTCCTAGAGCCAGGTTATGGGATGTTTTAGCTGAACAGGGTTTGCCCAGGGACTTGTTGACCTTCTTGATCAAACTCCATAAAGGAAATTTTGCCCAAGTCCGTTGGGGTTTGCATGGCCAAGTGATTGAAAGATTCCAGGTTGAAAGAGGGGTCAGGCAGGGGCGCGTACTGGCACCCACTTTATTTTCACTCTATATTAACAAGGTGACAAAGTATTATGACAATCACCCTACTGATGCCCCATCCTTAAATGGTAGTAAAATACCTTTGTTAATGTTTGCCGATGATACCCTGTTATTATCAAAAACTCAGCAAGGGCTCCAGACGGCTATTACAAGGTTTGAGTTATTCTGTAAGGACTATGGTCTCATCATAAATGTAGACAAGACGAAGTTCATGCTCCTTCATAAACAGAAATTAGGTAAGGGGCTAGTCACCATGAATAATGTCGTACTGGAGCAGGCAAATGTTTTTACATATCTAGGTATTACATTAAGTTCTAAACTTAAGTGGAATCCACACTTGGGCATGTTGTTGCTTAGACATGCTTAACATCAGCAATCCCACACCAAGCCGATTGCCCCTATACTGAAAATATATAATGCAAAAATTACAGCATCAGTATTGTAGGGGGCAGAATTATGGGGCTTTAGTAATTTATCTGCACTATCGACCTCGCAAAACAAATTTATGAGGTCTATTACGGGCTTACCACAATCTACTCCTCTAATACCGCTTTATTATGATGTGGGAAGTCAGTATTTGGAGGATGTGGCCCGTTTTAGACCTGTTGCCTACTGGAGGAGGTTCTGGGTCACACCAGAGCTCACCGAGTATGCCTATGCTCTTTTGGAGGTCAGGGATACAGTTGGTGCAGGTAAAATCTTGTGGTTAAAGCAGGTCAAGCTAACATTGTGTGACCTGGGGTTGAATCTGTTGTGGCAAAATCCAACTAATGCAACATTTCCGTCCCACAAAGAGCTCAAAGAGCTATATTGGAACATGGTTACGATAAAACGTTTCTCGTCTATGACTAGCACTTCCTTGTCTAGTGTTTACTTAGAGACCAAACATGTACCCGCTTATAAAAATATTGGGACCTTATAACGGTTCCATGTGATAGGAAATGGTTCCACCAGTTTAGGATAGGTACCCTTCCTATCAATTCATTCATAGGTAAATGGGGAGCAGGTTCAAGTATGAATTGCCCGTTTTGTCTAACACAATTGGAATACATTGGCCATGTTCTTTTTATTTGCCCAGTCTATCGGAATATGAGGCATAAATGGTTAAAGCTGATTTGCCAGTCAATGGGGATTACTTCAGGCACTGAAGCTATACGGATTTTAAAAACTGATGAGAATGATTTAAAGCATAATCGCTATCTCTAAATGTTTACATGGCCTGTGGATATCCGTGCTCATGGACTGAGTAACCAATGAATGTTGAGATGTGATTGTATAATCTTGTTTTATTGATACCTGGTATATATATGGTGGCTGTTTTATGGACATGTTGTCTTATAATGGATTTTATATTAATTTATTGTAAATTTGTATAACCGGATTATGTAACTTTGGATCATTTTTGTAATGATAAATTCTAAATGTTTATGGTTATTATTTTAAATTGTAAATGCCTTTTATGATTACGTGATCGAATAAAGACTACTATGACTGACTACTATGAAAAAAAGGATAAAATAGTTTTTTCAGGAGAATAAGGGCACAGAAATACTCTTCTCTGCCTGGAGGGGCTGTTAAGGTTACAATGCGGGCAGCAAAACACACAAGATGATGGACGGAATGTTGCACAATGGCAAAACATTCAACCCAGTCACAGATCTGGGTTTAATCCATCGTTATTTTGCTCACCAAGCCACCCCAGTTCAAACAGGGCCATATGCAAATCAGTCTTGACCCTGTGCCTCATGGGAACAGTTCAGCCCGAACTGTAAACCCCTGTCTTCCCTGGACCGGAATTAAGCATCCTAGGACTGGTTTCTGGCTATCAGCCGTCTTTAGCCAGGATAGCTTGACTCCAGTGGCTTAGTGAGCACAAGATCCACATCTGGGCATACCCTTCCCACATAGGGTGAACAGCAAAACACACAAGATGATGGACGGAATGTTGCACAATGGCAAAATATCCACCCCCAGTCACAGATCTGGGTTTAAACCATCGTTATTTTGCTCACCAAGCCACCCCAGTTCAGACATGGCCATATGTAAATCAGTCTTGACCCTGTGCCTCATGGGAACAGTCCAGCCCGAACTGCCAAACCATGTCTTCCCGGGACCGGAATCAATCATCCTAGGACCGGTTACTGGCTATCAGCCGTCTTCAGCCAGGATAGCTTGACTCCAGTGGCTTAGTGAGCACGGGACCCATGTATGGGCATACACTTCCCACATAGGGTGAACAGCAAAACACACAAGATGATGGACGGAATGTTGCACAATGGCAAAACATTCACCCCCCCAGTCACAGATCTGGGTTTATTCCATTATTATTTTGCTCACCAAGCCACCCCAGTTCACCCTATGTGGGCAGGGTATGCCCAGACGTGGGTCCAGTGCTCACTAATGTTAAATTGTTTAGGTATAATCACACTTTATATAATGAATTGGTTGCTGCTAGGGATGGAATACGAGTTGATGCATTTTTATTAAGGTTTGGATGAATTTTATCGGGAGGCAGGATAAAATGCACATTATGGGAGATAATGCACTGCACTTTATCAATAGCTTCTTGTTTAGCTTGGATGCCTTGCTCAGCGTGTTTAAAAAATGCATGCTCGATTAACACTTTGTAGGAAGGTGGATATCTGACTATGGTTACCCCCAAACTTTTTGCCTGGTGTTTAGCTGGTTTTTGACTTAGTTGGCCTGGGATCCTGCTATTCAGGGCCCCAGGCTGATTGCTCTCTCCTTAAAATGGACTCCATGTACCTTAGGTGCATAACACAATTGGAATTGGTTCACCTGATAGGCCCCTGTAACAGTGTACCATAGGTACCCAGGGCATAGGTGTAGCCAAGGCCTACCAGGGGCTGCAGCATGTATTGTGCCACCCCTGGCCTGGCCTCCATATTTGACACAACTGGCTGATCACTCAGCTGGGGTAAGTTGGTGTAATCACCTCTTACTTAGGTACAGTATGCCTGTGCCTAACCCTAAACTGGACACATATGTTCCTATCAGCCACTCCTATGGAAGGCCTCATCAATCCTGGAGGCAGAGTGCTTGGAAATATGTGAGATGGTGCTCTGGCATGAGCTGAGCCTGTCTGCAGCTGTCGGGAACCACTCCCTAAGCTGTTCCGGGATATTGCCATACCATATACTCTTAAGTGCATTATAATCCTCGCGGTTAAATGCTAACTTTGGTTTGGCTTTATCAAAACATGTCGAGTAAGGTGTCATACGAATTGGAATACTATCCCCTCGCCAATTCTGGCGACGGGGATAGCATTCCACCCTTCTAGAGGGACACGACATGTGCGTAGCCTTAACCCCGGTTAAAGTTAAACAGAGCCTCAGCTTCACAAAATGGACGCTGCCACCACAGACACAAGTCTGGCCTCCTGCTGCTGACCGAAACTCGGCAGATGGTGGCCTGGACAAAGGGTTTCCTGCCTTGGGAGGTGCGAGCACCACCCCAGACAGGATTTTGTGTATTAGGTAGGACAGGGCTGAAAAGAATCAGACATGCCCGGGGCACACAAGGTGTCCCCGTGCATAGGCCAGCCCAAACCGGTTCTGGGGCCTTCCAGCCCCAGTCCTGGCGCGGAGCTGGACAAAGGAAAGGGGGTGTAACCGCCCCCCTTCCTGGTTCCTCCCAGAGGAGGGACCTAGTAGGTGATCCACCCCCAGTTTGGGAATAAGAGGGGGAGCAGTGCCATTGCACAGCAGATCATCCCGAAATCGACTTAAACTAAGAAGAAGACTGGACTTCGACATTCTGCTGCACAGAAGACTGAAGAAGAATCTCCCTTGTGGCCAAGGAGTGACCACCCTGTGAACACAGGTACCAACCAGCAACTCGACGTCTGCTTTGCCGCCGCCTCCCGCCGGAGCCCGAGCCCAGAGCCCGACAAGAACCAGATTCCCAGACCTCTCAGAGCCCGATCCACAGTCCCTGCAAAGAAGGGACCCGTGGAGGCACCGAGTGACGTGGGACCGGACCTCTTGAAAGACACCCGAAAAGCTGACTGCGCAGCTTCTGAGGCATCCTCGACGTTGTGCTTTGGGGATTGAGAACCCCCACCACCGAGCAGCCCTTGCACCGAAGATCAGCCCCCCAGCATCTCCACGATCTGCGTGGGGCCCTTTTGCACTGTGCCACTCGACGCGCCATCCCGGCCACTAGCCACGCGGCCAGCGGCCATCTTGGCGACGAACCCGAAGATTTAAACAGCAGGTCTGGTTGCTCCAGACCTACCCAAGCTCCTGTGAAAAGGAGCACCCGCTCTGACCTTGCTGGTCCGAGTGAACAGCATCTTTCAACTCCTGCGTGGCTTGCATTTGCCAAGGCCTGTTTGCTCCGATCAGGTCGCCGACACCGCCAACAGCGAGAGGCCTACGTGGGACAGCTCGTGACCGACTCCTGGACGTCCTCGACCCCGGGTATCCACGTGGCTGCAGAAAGAAGCTACCCGACAACGCCTGTCTGCACCCGACATCACCTGGTTCCACTCTGGTTCCACGGCAGTCACTGGCTAGTGACTTTGAACACTGTCCCCTCTGCTTTCAGGTCTTCACATCTTCAGATCCACCCTTGGATCCACCGGAACTCTTCTCATCGAGCCGCCTGCAGCATCTTCAGCTCCAAGCACCATCGACCAGCGTGACGAAACCCGACACATCTTCGACCCTGTGCACCCGCTTCCTGTGGGTGAGGTAACTCAGCTCCGCCGGTGCTCCTGCACTGGTACACATCCCAAGGGCCTGTGTTTTAAGTTTCAGCTCCGTAGGTCACTCGGAAGGTTCCTAACTTTCTAACTTTGTGCTTTTTACGCACCATAGACTTTGTATTGAGAAGTGCGTGCACTTTGAACACTGCACCCGAGTCCCGTGGGCCTTTCCCGACTTAGTTAACTCCAGTCTCGAATAGCTCCAGCGATTCCCAAGGCCCTAGGCCTCTTCACTTTCCTCCTGGTATCCCTTATACCACTTATTTAGTATATGGTTTAGGTGGCCCCTAGGGCTCATCCATATTGTGCAACTTTTGTGTATTTTAAACTGTCTTGTGATTTTAACGCTTGTGCTTCTGTGCTCATAAAGAGTCCAGGGGATTTTATAGTTAATAAATCAATATATATTTTCAATATATATCTGTGTGGTGTCCCTTTCATTTGGTATTCAAGGGGGTTGTGTATGGTATAACAGCTGGCTTCACATGCCTTTCAGAGTTTAGCCTAAGACTGCTTTGTCCACGTTACCACTAGGATAACTGGTCTACAAGGTTGAATTACAACCATCATCATAAGGGTTGCTTGGCATGGTACAAAGTGATCACTAAGAATTAGTGAGCATTATATACCAGGCCAACTTCTCACATTGGTGAGCAGCGGATTGGGATCTGAGCTTGCTGTTGTTTTACCATTACAATCTTTGAGATTATCATTTGAAAGATCATACAGGTACCTGCTAGGTACATATAAAACAAGACTAGTATACTTAAGTTCTACTGAACTTAGTTGTTGTAGAGCAAAGGGAGTAGCACACCCTAGCTACAACTACTAGATAGGTTTAGTAGGTAAACACCAGTGTAGGTAGATTGCAACACATCCACCCACACTAGAGCAATGTCTGGAACAGAGGGGTCCAGTGGACTTACTCCTGTTGAGAGTGACCCTCCAAGGGCACCATCCCAGTTTGCTATTTTTCCTTTTAAGGAATTAAGACAGCTTTGTGTCTTAAGGGGTCTGAAGACAGGGCCTACCCCTACTACAGACCACCTAAGAGAGCTCTTGGATCAGTCTGAGGCTCTAAAGACCTCTAAAGCAAACCCCACAGGGAATGCTGAAGGAGGCCATCCTTCAGAGGATGACACTGTAGACACCCCTACCCCTATCATCCTAGTAGATGAGGAAGCCTCCACCACTGGAGCTCCTCAGGTAGATGAAGAGGAAGAAGAAGAAGAGGAGGAGGAGGTGGAAAGCAGTGAGTCAGATGATGACAGAGATAGTCAGGTGCTGGTCAGTAGACTGAACCAGGCTAACTTAAGTCAACTTGGGAATGAATCAGGTAACAACCCATTCAGACCCCCAGGTGGACTTAACCAGGGCCATAGGAGGAGAAGGCATCACTCAGGTGAATCCAACACCTCCCATGTCTCTAGAGGCTCTCATGGTCACTCCAGAAAGGAGATGACTAGCCCTCAGAGAAGGGAACATGAGGCCAAAATGAGAGAGGCTGAGCTTAGGATCCAGAGGCAAGAGTTAGAGGTTGCCCTGGCTAAGGAGAAACTTGCTAGAGCAAGACAGCCTAGAGAGAGTGGATTAGGATCCACTGGTGGCAGCAATATCCAGAAGGATAAAGACAGGTCCTTTGATACAAGAAACCTGAGTAAGATTGTGCCCCCCTACAAAGCTGGGGATGATATCCACAAATGGATGACTGCACTTGAGAGAGCCTGCATGGTACAGCAGATCCCTCAGGAGCAGTGGGCAGCAATCTTGTGGCTCTCCTTTGAAGGTAGAGGCAGAGACAGACTCCTCACAGTTAGTGATGAGGATTCTAGAAACTACATGGTCCTGAAGAGTGCTCTGATTGATGGGTTAGGCTTAACCACTGAACAGTACAGGTTAATGTTCAGAGATACCCA
Source organism: Lissotriton vulgaris (assembly GCF_964263255.1). Classification (NCBI taxonomy): domain Eukaryota; kingdom Metazoa; phylum Chordata; class Amphibia; order Caudata; family Salamandridae; genus Lissotriton; species Lissotriton vulgaris. The sequence goes on along the minus strand of NC_141698.1, from coordinate 431,313,382 downwards.
GAAGACACAGACTCAGGACTGGTCTGAATTTGTTGAGTGTGCCACTAAGGCTCTGGAGGGCTGGTTGCTCGGAAGTAAGGTTACTGACTATACAGGATTGTATAATTTAATTATGAGAGAGCAAATCTTAAGTAATTGTCAAAATCAGCTTCTACATCAGCACCTGGTTGACTCTGATCTGACCTCCCCACAAGAATTGGGTAGGAGGGCAGACAAATGGGTCAGAACCAGGATCAGGCCTAAGAACCAGGGTGGTGACCAAAAGAAAGAGACTACCAAGCCTCAAGAGAAGGGTGGGGATAAAAGTAAGGAAAAGACTTCCCCAGGGCCCCAAAACTCCAAGAATGGGGGTGGGTCCCAAGACACTTCTACATCCCAGAAAAAGCCTTATTGTCATACCTGTAAACAGGTGGGGCATTACAAAACAGATAGCTGTTGTCCCAAGAATGGCAATAAGGAGAATATACCTCCAGGTAAGGCTCCAACACCTCCTGTCACTGTTAGCAGTGGTCCCCCAGGTGGTGGGAGCACCCCCAAGAATTTGGGTGGGTTTACTTTTGGAGGACAGGTGGACTCTGGCCTATCCAGGTCCCCTAACTCAGATACTCTTGTCTATGAGACTGGCATGGGGTTTGCCAATTTCACTGCTTGCCCAAACACTTTGAGCAAGTATAGACAGGAGCCCCTCATCAATGGCTTGAAAGTTGAGGCCTTCAGAGACACAGGGGCTAGCATCACCATGGTGGCTGAATGTCTAGTCCCCTCAAGGCAACTTTTACCTGATGCCAAATATCAGGTGACAAACATTGATGGCATAGAATCCAATCATCCCATGGCAGTAGTCAATCTTAGCTGGGGAGGTGTCACTGGCCCAAAGAGAGTGGCAGTGTCAGCAAACTTGCCTGTAGATTGCCTACTGGGTAATGATTTGGAAATCTCAGCCTGGGCTGAGGTTGAACAGCAAACCCATTCTAGAATGGTAAATCTCCATGGAAAGGTTAGTGGGGCTGTAATGGCTACAGCCCCAATTCAAGATGTCCTTCCTGAAAAGGTTGGGAGGGCTGAGCAAACCTCAGCCCCATCTTTAGATAACTTCCCTCCTGCAAAGAGTAGCAGGGCTGTACTAGTAACAGCCCATACCCAAACTGAGTCTCCTCCTGAAAAGGTTGGTGGGGCTGTGATGGCCACAGCCCAAACTCAAACTGATACATGGGTAGTGAAGCCTGAAATGATGGATCACTCCACCCAAACAGAGAGCATTGAGGAGGAAGAGAAATCTCCCTCCCACCAGACTTTAGGAAAGGATCAGCCTCCTCAGGGAACTGATCTTACCCCTGATGAAGGAACTGTCCCAGAGATTGTTAGGCCTGGCCTAACAGAGCCTCTGATGGCAGTGGACCCTTCTCAGGTGGGACCCAGTCTGAAGCAGGTAACCTGCCCCTCTCTACCTTGCCTTACTCAGCCCAGGGCTGCAGAGGACAAGAAGGACAGTGAGACCCAAAGGGCCCCCTGTCAAATAAAGCACCCCCATCAACAGATTAGGGGCACCGAAACTAGTAGCCCTAGTGAGGTGCAAACTTTAAAAACTCCTGAGGGATCCCCCTTAAAAGTAGTTAGGGACCTCCCCCAGATGGATATTGTTGGGCACAGCCAAACCTGGGACCCTAAGGGCCCAAACCTGAACTGTCCCTCCAGTAAGCCAAACAGAGGGACCCAGCCTCCAGCTTTAGGTAGCCAGAGGTTGACCCTGAGAGCACAGTGCAACTCAGTCAGAGAAAGAAAGGCACACATGGTGGAGAGTGATTGGAGGAAGCTGAGCCCTACAGAGGAAACTCACTTCAGTACTCCATCTCAACACCAGCCTTTGACTTTGCAAAGACACACCACAGGTAGAGATTCCCTATGGTGGAGACCCTCAGATACCCTTAGGGTGAGGGATTGCTTAGTGGACCATGAGACAGGGGGTTACCAAGCCAGAGCTGGTACTTCCTTATATGGCCACTTAGGCAATATAGGCTTACCTGGTCAAGGATAGCCTTATCTCCTTTCGTTTGGGGGGGGGTTGTGTAGGAAGGTGGATATCTGACTATGGTTACCCCCAAACTTTTTGCCTGGTGTTTAGCTGGTTTTTGACTTAGTTGGCCTGGGATCCTGCTATTCAGGGCCCCAGGCTGATTGCTCTCTCCTTAAAATGGACTCCATGTACCTTAGGTGCATAACACAATTGGAATTGGTTCACCTGATAGGCCCCTGTAACAGTGTACCATAGGTACCCAGGGCATAGGTGTAGCCAAGGCCTACCAGGGGCTGCAGCATGTATTGTGCCACCCCTGGCCTGGCCTCCATATTTGACACAACTGGCTGATCACTCAGCTGGGGTAAGTTGGTGTAATCACCTCTTACTTAGGTACAGTATGCCTGTGCCTAACCCTAAACTGGACACATATGTTCCTATCAGCCACTCCTATGGAAGGCCTCATCAATCCTGGAGGCAGAGTGCTTGGAAATATGTGAGATGGTGCTCTGGCATGAGCTGAGCCTGTCTGCAGCTGTCGGGAACCACTCCCTAAGCTGTTCCGGGATATTGCCATACCATATACTCTTAAGTGCATTATAATCCTCGCGGTTAAATGCTAACTTTGGTTTGGCTTTATCAAAACATGTCGAGTAAGGTGTCATACGAATTGGAATACTATCCCCTCGCCAATTCTGGCGACGGGGATAGCATTCCACCCTTCTAGAGGGACACGACATGTGCGTAGCCTTAACCCCGGTTAAAGTTAAACAGAGCCTCAGCTTCACAAAATGGACGCTGCCACCACAGACACAAGTCTGGCCTCCTGCTGCTGACCGAAACTCGGCAGATGGTGGCCTGGACAAAGGGTTTCCTGCCTTGGGAGGTGCGAGCACCACCCCAGACAGGATTTTGTGTATTAGGTAGGACAGGGCTGAAAAGAATCAGACATGCCCGGGGCACACAAGGTGTCCCCGTGCATAGGCCAGCCCAAACCGGTTCTGGGGCCTTCCAGCCCCAGTCCTGGCGCGGAGCTGGACAAAGGAAAGGGGGTGTAACCGCCCCCCTTCCTGGTTCCTCCCAGAGGAGGGACCTAGTAGGTGATCCACCCCCAGTTTGGGAATAAGAGGGGGAGCAGTGCCATTGCACAGCAGATCATCCCGAAATCGACTTAAACTAAGAAGAAGACTGGACTTCGACATTCTGCTGCACAGAAGACTGAAGAAGAATCTCCCTTGTGGCCAAGGAGTGACCACCCTGTGAACACAGGTACCAACCAGCAACTCGACGTCTGCTTTGCCGCCGCCTCCCGCCGGAGCCCGAGCCCAGAGCCCGACAAGAACCAGATTCCCAGACCTCTCAGAGCCCGATCCACAGTCCCTGCAAAGAAGGGACCCGTGGAGGCACCGAGTGACGTGGGACCGGACCTCTTGAAAGACACCCGAAAAGCTGACTGCGCAGCTTCTGAGGCATCCTCGACGTTGTGCTTTGGGGATTGAGAACCCCCACCACCGAGCAGCCCTTGCACCGAAGATCAGCCCCCCAGCATCTCCACGATCTGCGTGGGGCCCTTTTGCACTGTGCCACTCGACGCGCCATCCCGGCCACTAGCCACGCGGCCAGCGGCCATCTTGGCGACGAACCCGAAGATTTAAACAGCAGGTCTGGTTGCTCCAGACCTACCCAAGCTCCTGTGAAAAGGAGCACCCGCTCTGACCTTGCTGGTCCGAGTGAACAGCATCTTTCAACTCCTGCGTGGCTTGCATTTGCCAAGGCCTGTTTGCTCCGATCAGGTCGCCGACACCGCCAACAGCGAGAGGCCTACGTGGGACAGCTCGTGACCGACTCCTGGACGTCCTCGACCCCGGGTATCCACGTGGCTGCAGAAAGAAGCTACCCGACAACGCCTGTCTGCACCCGACATCACCTGGTTCCACTCTGGTTCCACGGCAGTCACTGGCTAGTGACTTTGAACACTGTCCCCTCTGCTTTCAGGTCTTCACATCTTCAGATCCACCCTTGGATCCACCGGAACTCTTCTCATCGAGCCGCCTGCAGCATCTTCAGCTCCAAGCACCATCGACCAGCGTGACGAAACCCGACACATCTTCGACCCTGTGCACCCGCTTCCTGTGGGTGAGGTAACTCAGCTCCGCCGGTGCTCCTGCACTGGTACACATCCCAAGGGCCTGTGTTTTAAGTTTCAGCTCCGTAGGTCACTCGGAAGGTTCCTAACTTTCTAACTTTGTGCTTTTTACGCACCATAGACTTTGTATTGAGAAGTGCGTGCACTTTGAACACTGCACCCGAGTCCCGTGGGCCTTTCCCGACTTAGTTAACTCCAGTCTCGAATAGCTCCAGCGATTCCCAAGGCCCTAGGCCTCTTCACTTTCCTCCTGGTATCCCTTATACCACTTATTTAGTATATGGTTTAGGTGGCCCCTAGGGCTCATCCATATTGTGCAACTTTTGTGTATTTTAAACTGTCTTGTGATTTTAACGCTTGTGCTTCTGTGCTCATAAAGAGTCCAGGGGATTTTATAGTTAATAAATCAATATATATTTTCAATATATATCTGTGTGGTGTCCCTTTCATTTGGTATTCAAGGGGGTTGTGTATGGTATAACAGCTGGCTTCACATGCCTTTCAGAGTTTAGCCTAAGACTGCTTTGTCCACGTTACCACTAGGATAACTGGTCTACAAGGTTGAATTACAACCATCATCATAAGGGTTGCTTGGCATGGTACAAAGTGATCACTAAGAATTAGTGAGCATTATATACCAGGCCAACTTCTCACACACTTGTTTTACTATTTAATAGAAGTAGATGCATTTTGAATGCCCCCACACGCAGCACATTTTCTTTAGGTTAAGAAACAATAGGAAATATAACATCGAAGTTATAGATCCCAACCTTTCAAACGATTGTGTATATTGGTGAAACTGTTTTTTTGTATTATATATATGATGTAATGGATTATCTTATGCTTCTGTTCAACAAAAATAAATGAGTAAATAAATAAAAGTAGCAATTTGCCAGAAGACATAACCCGACATTTGGCCTCTGTCTTTGAAACACAGCAAATGTGCCAAGATAAATACAGGACTTCAAAACATCTTCCAGTTCATTCCCTCCAGACAGGGAGGTGGCTCTTTGAGATTTCAGGCCCCTAAACTATGGAACATCCTTCTTCTCTGCCTATGCCTAAGCCCCTTAGGGGTATGCCCAGACGTGGGTCCCTTGCTCACTTTAACACTGGATTCAAGCTAGCCTTCCTGAATTGGGGTGTTACGTACCCCGAAACAGGTCCCGGGATGCTTGTTTCCGGTTCAGGGTAGACCTGGTTTGGCAGTTCGGGCTGGGCTGTTCCCATGAAGCACAGGGTCAAGACTGATTTGCATATAGCTTGGTCCGAACTGAGGTGGTGAAGTGAGCAAAGAACGATGATGGATTCAACCCAGATCTGTGACTGGGGGTGAGTGTCTGAAAAGTTTTAGCGCTCCGCCCATCATCTCCTTGTGTTTGCTTTGTTCGCCCTAAGTTGGCAGGGTATGCCCAGACGTGGCTCCCTTGCTCACTTTGCCACTGGATTCAAGCTAGCCTGCCTGAAGAGGGGTGTTACCCCGAAACCGGTCCCAGGATGCTTGTTTCCGGTTCAGGGAAGACCTGGCTTGGCAGTTAGGGCTGAACTGTTCCCATGAGGCACTTAAGTTTTAAGTGACTGTTGCTCATCCATTTTTCAACAGCGAATATACAGTTCTGAAAACAACTTTAGAATAGCATTCCAAAAAACAAGAAAAGAGAAAATCAGTGCTTAATTTAAGCTGGTGGTTTCCGATGATCAGCACCAGAAATTAATCATCAACACTGGCACTTTTCATGAGCAGCAGTTAAGGACAAATTCATTTACGGGCAGGTTAAGGGATTTGTGCTGAATCACAGGATGTTGAGCCATTGCTGAGACTCGAACCTGGTTCACCACCTCTGAAGTCTGCAGCTCTGGTGCCAGGCATGCCTCTTTTGCGTCACTCTTCCATTTCTGTATCTGGCAAAATAGCTGCACTTCCAATTCTTCAGGAGAGAGGGGTGTGCACGATGGGGGATGTGTTTCCAGATGGGGACTTTATACGAGCTGAAGCATTTAAAGGGGAGGAGAGCAATGCTGCCATGAATGCTTTTATCTACGCTAGACTCCGGTCTGCGTTAAGTACATTGTACCCACAATTTTTGAGGGCACCGAGTACACCGAATGCATTGCAACTCATTTACACTAATCAGATGAAGTCACGCCTCATCACTCCCTAATCTCACATCTCGCAGACAGAAGGGTTAGTTACTGGAGCGGCATCATTGACCAAATGGAATGCAATTCTTCCTGCCCCATTGTCTGAGACGATTGGTGTGAAAGTTGTAAATTGACAGAGCGGCTCACTGCTAATGGTAACCTTAAATTGATACATTTTAAATACCTGCACAAGGTGTATTATACACCTGCTCTAGGTGTCATGCCCATCAGGCAGATTTTCAACATTTAGCCTGGGCCTGTCCCAAGATTGAAGAATTTTGGATACATGTCACACAAAGTCTGACCACCATGGTGGGGACTCCAGTGGCATGCACTCCGCATATGTGTTTATTGGGATCTGTATCCACTATACGAGCTCCGGTTAGGAGGCTGGAGGCAGTGGCGCTCCTATTGGCCAAGTGCAGGGTTGCTATAAGCTGGGGTGGCAGACCGGCGCCAACACCTTGATGGTGGCTACAGGATTTAGTGAACTGCCATGACCAGCTTACTTGCTATGCTGAGGAACTCCCTAGTGCCTCTAAACCACGTGATATCGGGGGTCCGTTAACATCCTATTTGCTTGCCATGACTGATGATTAATGTCTCTCGCTAGACCTGTTGCTTGTGATGTGAATTTGATGCTGTGTCAAATATGCTCCTGTCCATTGTTGAATAGTATATATTGTTGTGCTGTAACTTGTACTTTGTAAGCCCGCTGATGAACTTCTGACTTGTACTTGATTGTGTAGGTATTGGAAAATGAAAAATAAAGTATAAAAAAAAGTCTGCAGCTCTGGTCATTACACTACATCCTCTGCCCACTTTCATCGCTAGTAGTTGGTACTATTTTAGGCGGTGCTAACAGGAGAAATGGGCTGTGCAAGCTGCCTCCTGACGAGAGCTCCAGCACTTATTTATTTTACAAATTAACCACTGGAGCATATTAATTTTGCAAGGGGGCACATAAAGGATGAAAAAAGTTGGACTACAGGAGGATCCCTTAGGAACACCACAAGTGACAGTTCGATAAGTGGCGGTAAACTGATCATTCCACAGCCTGCATGCCATCAGATAGAAATGAGGAGAGCCACTGCAAGGCTTTTCCTTCTATATTGGCCCCAGACAATCTATTAGCAAATATTATGAGGAACACAGTTCTGAAGGCTGCAGAAACGTCAAGTAAGATCAAGGGGCCAAGCCCACTGCGTTTACAATGAATTTTGAACTGGAGCGAAAGCAACTTCTGAGCTATGTGATGCACTAAATGCTGCTTGTACCACAACCAGTATATCTGTATGATAGACCTGGCATGGGTTTCATTGTATTTTTTGCCTTTGCCTCTTGTTATATTGCCGGTCTTGATGCTTTGGACATTTTGCCACTGCTGTTCAGTGCCAAACTGCAGGTGCTCCCTGTAGATTGTGTTTATGGATTGGTGATTCCATGATTGGCATATTTGATTTACTAGTCAGTCTCTGGTACATTGAAATGTGTGCACCCAGGGCCTGTAAATCAAATGCTGCAAGTGGGCCTGCAAAACGGATTGTGCCACCCACATAAGCAGTCTGTAAATATAACTCAGGCCTGGCACTGCAGTGTTTGTGCACAGTTTGTTATGGCCATGTCGACCTGGCAAGTGCACCCACTTGCCAGGCCATAACCTTCCCTTTATTGACATGTGAGTCACACCTAAGGTAGGCCCAAGGTACCCCTGTAAGCAGGGTGCAGTGTATGTGAAAGGTAGGAAATGCCCTAATGGGTGTGGCATGTCCTGATAATGAAATAAGGCCAATTCTGTCTATCACTAATGAAAGGCTACCTGTCCCGTAGGATAGAACAGGAGTTCATTTATAACATCTTATAAATATAACTTCCCATTGGGACACAATAGGAAGTTAAAGCTTAGTATGCCTGAACTCAGAATAGAAATATGCATCTTTTAGTGGGAATGTTTTTTCATTGTGTTTGAAAATACCACTTTTAGAAAGTAGTTATTTTCTTGCTTAGCCATTCTGTGTGCCTTCTCTAGGTTTGTTTCTACTGACTGTCTGGTTTGGAGTGACAGGGACTGGAGATGTGCATTCTGTTCAGACAACCACTAGAGGGGGGGCTCCTGCCTTTCCAGGGTGAGTCAGGTCTGGGTTGAATAGGCCTGGGCTGCATTCAGACTAGGGTGAAGAGATTTATTTCACATCTGAAAGGGCCTGGTCTGCCTTTGACAACGCTGTCTCCCACTCCTGCCAGGAAGCTGCACCAGAGAGGACAGAACTGGTTTTTGGCTGGGTAAGGAGCTTCTCTGCCACCAGAGAACAAAGGATTTTGTGCTATAAAAAGTGGGGCCTAGACCCCAGACTTTTAGATTACTTCTGGGATTCAAGAGGAACCTCTGCCAAAGAGTTGGAGAAACTGTACTGCCCCTTTGATATGTGCTGTCTGGGGTTGGCCTGCAGTGGTGTTTCTGCCAACGAAAGGACAAGGACTGTGCTGTGTGCTGTGACCCCTGCTTGAGGAAGATCTCCAAGGGCTTGAAGTAGAGCTTGCCTCCTGTTCTGAAGTCTCAAGGACACAAATACTTCACCCTCACCCCCAGCTCCCCAGAACTCCCTTGCTGAGAGTTCTGACCTGTCAAGAGGTGTCTGTTGCTGTTCTAGGTGTTGGGAGCTAGAAAAGTAATGCAACGAAGAGAAGCGTGACACATCTGCACCTGTTTCTGACGCAGCGCCTGCCCGCGGTTGGAGAAATCGATGCACGGCGCATCGGTTAAACCGATCTACGAAGGCCAAGATCACTGCTGTGCGGCTGCAAGAACCAATGCATCCCTGATCCACACGCATTGCACCGGGGCGCCTAGTCGACATCAACGCTGGGGCCGCAGTGAGAACCCGACGCATCACCTCCCCACAGAGTAAGAAACTGACGCATCACCTCTCCTTCAATAAGGAACCGACGCATCACCTACCCAGCGTGGCGTAAGGAACCAACAAATCCCCTCCCCTGGAGTAAGAAATTAACGCATCACCTTCCCTGTGCGTGAGAAACCAGCTCATTACTTTCCTTGCGGCTGTTTTGTGTTGAAAGTGTCACATCTATAGTTTCCTATGGACAGAACTGTTTCTACCATTTAAAAGTCATATTTTGATTACTGTATTGTGGATATGTGTTGTGTTAGTCTTGCTTGGTTGAGATATAGATTGCTTATTTTTCTAAACTGGTGTAGTGTCCATTTGAAGTGTTTTCACTGTAATACTGTATGTGTGCACAAATGCTTTACACATTGCCTCTGGGATAAGCCAGTCCACTCGTGCCAAGCTACCAAGGGGGTGAGCAGGGATTATTTTTAGAAGTGTATTCCCCTTAGTCTGACTAGGAAGAAGGGTCCCTATTTCGACAAAGGTGCAAACCATTGCCAACTAGAGACCCCCTTTTCTAACACTGTAGCTTTAATGAATGAAGTGACTTAATCATTTTCTTCTCTCTCAATAACTTTTCACATGAAGGGAAGAAATGACATTGGACGATAGTTGACAGAATAAGCCACAATAGCTTGTTTCCAAGGAGAAGTAACCTTATCTCCTGAGAAGGACTGATTAATAATGCTAGTGATAGCAGGAGAAAAGGTGTTTCCAGCCAGGAAAAAATATCTAAGTGGGCATGGTTCAATGGGGAATCCTGGCTTTACTAGCGGTAATAGGAGGGTCAGCTTTACTGCAGAATCTGAAGAATGGAGAGTCAATTCTAGCATTGTGAGGCCTGTGGTTTGTGCGGGGAACCTGAGAAATGGATTCACTATTAGGGCTTAAATGAAGGCTTTTAAATAACGGCAAGGATTCTGTGACGAAGGAGGTGAGGTTATCTATCACATAGCTTCTGAGAGTGTGGATAGTGGAGCTGTAGCTTACAGAAGATCTGTTAAAAATTTTACAATTTTCAATGCATGGATTTTGACCTTTTCGAATTTGTTCCGAATAGTCGTGATGCCTCCTGGTTTAGAAGGGTTTGCACTTGGTGCACTATTGGCACACTGCCCATGATACGTACTGGGTAAGCGTGGGCGGAAAATCCGTTCCGCTCGCGGATTTTGCGGATTTTCGGGAAATCCGCAATCCGCGAGATTTGCGGATTTCCCGCAAAATCCGCAAATTCGCACGCAGCGGATTTTTTTGGCGGCGCGCGGCGTTGGTGATACAATTTTTGCGGCGCGCGGCGTTTATCATCGTTTGCCGAGTTGTTTTTTTCGATAGTTTGCGAGTGCTGCGCCATTTTGGATCTTGCTGTGTGATCCCGCGGGAATTGGCGAGCGCGATTACGTCATCGCGGCTTGCCAGCGATAGTTTGTCAACGCGAGTACGGCGAGATCACGTCTCGCGGTACTTCGCAATTGCGAGATTTGAGATGCGGCGAGCGAAAATATAAATTTGCAATTCTGCACAAGAAATCCACCAGCAAGCAGCATAAACCTTCTAGAAATGATGATTTTTATGTGAATAACTCCTTAGTTTGACATTTGCCTGCACTTTTTTAGCGAGGAGTCCATTTTGGGGAGGGGGGCAGGGGGGTGGGAGGAAGGAAGTGCCCCATAGTCTTCAACTTCCTGTTCCTGTTCAGCAGGCTCCTCCCAGTGCTTTGTCCATCTCCTGGTCACTTTTCATTCGGATGTGGACCTGGAAGGATTACTTTTTGTGGATGCTGCTGGATCTTTGGATTTGAGGCCTTTTTGACTTTCTTTGGATCACTGTTGGATTAGAAATTTTACAAGTAAGTTTGTTTGGGGCATTACAGTTGCTGCAACTAAAATTTTGGGATTTTCGATTTTTGGGCTGTTTTGGGGCCTTTTCCCCAGGGGTACTCAGTGGTGGGTGGACTGTGGTTGTCTTGAACTTAAACATCATGGAGGCCATAGATGAATTGGGATTGTGCTGATTTTTCTGTGTTTTTCGATTTTTTTTTTTTGTAAAATTTTGTGTTTTTCGATTTTTGACCTGTTGTTGGGGCCTTGACCAGGGGTAGTGAGTGGTGCATGGGCCTAGTCTTTCTGTGGGCTGTCTTGAATTTAAACATCATGGAGGCCATGGATGGAATGGGATTGTGCTGATTTTGCAGTGTTTTTCGATTTTTGGGCCTGTACTTGTGGCCTTTTCACCAGGGGTATTTGAGTCTAGCATGGGCCTAGTCTTTCTGTGGGCTGTCTTGAATTTAAACATCATGGAGGCCATGGATGGAATAGGATTGTGCGGATTTTGCAGTGTTTTTCGATTTTTGGGCCTGTACTTGTGGCCTTTTCACCAGGGGTATTTGAGTCTAGCATGGGCCTAGTCTTTCTGTGGGATGTCTTGAATTTAAACATCATGGAGGCCATGGATTGAATGGGATTGTGCTGATTTTGCAGTGTTTTTCGATTTTTGGGGGTGTTCATGGGGAGGGACATGCCATGTGGCTGGTGGCCATTTTGAGTGCAGCTACAGGCACTGGCCATGTGCTGGCAGGCAAGTGGCCATTTTGAATGCAGGCTTTGTTGTTAGGCCTCCAACCATTTTGCCTACTTTTCAACCTTTATTTATGCCCAGGGGTAGTGAGTCTTGCATGGGCCTAGTATTTCTGTGGGTTGTCTTGAATTTAAACATCATGGAGGCCATGGATGGAATAGGATTGTGCTGATTTTGCAGTGTTTTTCGATTTTTGGGCCTGTACTTGTGGCCTTTTCACCAGGGGTATTTGAGTCTAGCATGGGCCTAGTCTTTCTGTGGGCTGTCTTGAATTTAAACATCATGGAGGCCATGGATGGAATAGGATTGTGCTGATTTTGCAGTGTTTTTCGATTTTTGGGCCTGTACTTGTGGCCTTTTCACCAGGGGTATTTGAGTCTAGCATGGGCCTAGTCTTTCTGTGGGCTGTCTTGAATTTAAACATCATGGAGGCCATGGATGGAATAGGATTGTGCTGATTTTGCAGTGTTTTTCGATTTTTGGGCCTGTACTTGTGGCCTTTTCACCAGGGGTATTTCAGTCTAGCATGGGCCTAGTCTTTCTGTGGGTTGTCTTGAATTTAAACATCATGGAGGCCATGGATTGAATGGGATTGTGCTGATTTTGCAGTGTTTTTCGATTTTTGGGGGTGTTCATGGGGAGGGACATGCCATGTGGCTGGTGGCCATTTTGAGTGCAGCTACAGGCACTGGCCATGTGCTGGCAGGCAAGTGGCCATTTTGAATGCAGGCTTTGTTGTTAGGCCTCCAACCATTTTGCCTACTTTTCAACCTTTATTTATGCCCAGGGGTAGTGAGTCTTGCATGGGCCTAGTATTTCTGTGGGTTGTCTTGAATTTAAACATCATGGAGGCCATGGATTGAATGGGATTGTGCTGATTTTGCAGTGTTTTTCGATTTTTGGGCCTGTACTTGTGGCCTTTTCACCAGGGGTATTTGAGTCTAGCATGGGCCTAGTCTTTCTGTGGGCTGTCTTGAATTTAAACATCATGGAGGCCATTGATGGAATAGGATTGTGCTGATTTTGCAGTGTTTTTCGATTTTTGGGCCTGTACTTGTGGCCTTTTCACCAGGGGTATTTCAGTCTAGCATGGGCCTAGTCTTTCTGTGGGTTGTCTTGAATTTAAACATCATGGAGGCCATGGATTGAATGGGATTGTGCTGATTTTGCAGTGTTTTTCGATTTTTGGGGGTGTTCATGGGGAGGGACATGCCATGTGGCTGGTGGCCATTTTGAGTGCAGCTACAGGCACTGGCCATGTGCTGGCAGGCAAGTGGCCATTTTGAATGCAGGCTTTGTTGTTAGGCCTCCAACCATTTTGCCTACTTTTCAACCTTTATTTATGCCCAGGGGTAGTGAGTCTTGCATGGGCCTAGTATTTCTGTGGGTTGTCTTGAATTTAAACATCATGGAGGCCATGGATTGAATGGGATTGTGCTGATTTTGCAGTGTTTTTCGATTTTTGGGCCTGTACTTGTGGCCTTTTCACCAGGGGTATTTCAGTCTAGCATGGGCCTAGTCTTTCTGTGGGCTGTCTTGAATTTAAACATCATGGAGGCCATGGATGGAATAGGATTGTGCTGATTTTGCAGTGTTTTTCGATTTTTGGGCCTGTACTTGTGGCCTTTTCACCAGGGGTATTTCAGTCTAGCATGGGCCTAGTCTTTCTGTGGGCTGTCTTGAATTTAAACATCATGGAGGCCATGGATGGAATAGGATTGTGCTGATTTTGCAGTGTTTTTCGATTTTTGGGCCTGTACTTGTGGCCTTTTCACCAGGGGTATTTCAGTCTAGCATGGGCCTAGTCTTTCTGTGGGTTGTCTTGAATTTAAACATCATGGAGGCCATTGATGGAATAGGATTGTGCTGAGAGCAGCACCCCTGCTCCATTGGGTTCAGTGCCTCCACCACCACGCCAACTTAAGTCAAAGCCCTTGAGTGCTTCAGAGGCAGTCAGTGTACTTCTCCAATCACCATCGACCAGTGATGTTGGCTCATCGCAAGAAAGTAGCAGCAATGTCCCTGAATCAACACAGGTTGTTGTAACTCATCTGACAAGTGTTGAACAACCACAGCCGCAACAACAACACCATGTGCAAGTACACGCCCAAGTACATGTGGAAGGAGAGGCAGCAAAAGGAGATGCGCAAGCAAAGGTGCATGGACGTTCACAAGTGCCCACAATAGTTGTTCCTCCCGAAGTAGGGGCACATTTGGAAATCGACAATGAAGCTGAGGTATCATTGGAAGCCACTCCTCCTGATGATCATTCATTGTCTTCCACATCCCTAGCAAGGAAAAGATCAAGGGGGGTGTCTACATCTTCTTCAAGCCCACCTCGTTCTGGTGCAAGTGATCTGTCTTGGGAACCACCACAACTGCGGTCTGACAGTGAGGCAGAGGCACACCATGATCTGCCACTGGTACCTAAGCGTAAAAGGAAGGTCGTCCAAAAACTCAAACCTATGGAGTGTGATGAGGCTCAACAAGAAGTGACAGATACTGCTGGTGATGAAGCCTCTCACGATGACGACGAGCCAGTCATCACAAAGGTCACTGCAGCCCCACCGGGCATGCAGCAAAGAGACATTTTGACCCTATCCCGAGAAGCTGCTGAGCGTGATGATGATGTCGGCGAGGAGGCAATGGAAATGGAATCATTAGATTTGGAGTTAAGTAGTACACCAAAACCTACCGCTTCCATATTTCTTCGCAAGAAGGTACCCACCTCATCCTCGACCTCAATTCGTGGTGGTGAAAGTGCAAAACGTACTGAAGTTCGGCAATCCACATCCTCCACTTCATCTGTCATTAGCAGCAGGACCACCACCACCAGTATCGCCGCCTCCTCCGGCCCCCGAAGACATTTCAAGTCTCCAGTTTGGGACTTCTTTAGTGTTTGCCCAAAAAAGGAAAACATAGCCATTTGTAGCCTTTGTAAGCTTCGATTTAGTCGTGGTAAGCTTGGTTCTAACTATGGTACCGGAGGCCAGAGAGGTCATCTTGAGAGAAGGCACCCTGTCGAATGGTTTCCGCACCTAGAGGCGGTCAAGAAAGCCGGAATTGCACGTAATGAAAACGTTGATTTGTCATCTGCTGATGACGAGGAGGTAGAAGACGATTCAAACACTTCACTTACACCCAGTTCCCATGTCAGCAGCACACCCCATGGGAGCCACACTAAGAGTGTGGGAGAGAGTGAGACATCAATGCGGAAAAGTTCATCAGCGAGCGTAACTGGGTCGAAGAGATCATCATCATCCCGTAAATCATTGGTCCAGGGCAACATTAAAAAGATGTTGTTTACAGAAGCGCAATATGAACGCAACCACCCAATGACCCGTCTGTATAACACTAAGCTGGCTAAAATGCTAGCTCTGGACCTTCTCCCTTTTTCTTTTGTAGAAGGGGTTGGTTTTCTAGAATTAGTGACAGCGCTCTGCCCTAAATGGAAGGTTCCTAGCCGGTTCTATTTTGCCCGAGTTGCGGTTCCAGCACTACATGAAGATGTTCTGAAGGTGATTGGGGAAGCTTTGCAGAAGAGTGCTGTTCACACTATACATCTGACAACAGACATGTGGACCAGTGGCGCAGGCGCTGATTACATGTGCATCACTGCACACTGGGTCTCTTTTTCAGGGGCTAAAGCAAAGCTAAACTCAGGTGTTGACACTAACATTGTTTTTAAAGGTGCTCGGAAACATGCAACACTAGCCATGTTTGGTTTGGAGAAACGTCACACAGCAGAAAACATTTTGGATGTCTTTAACACAAAGGTCCTTAACTGTCTGTCCCCACTAAAACGCAAGGTTGGTTATGTTTCCACAGACAATGGCTCCAATATAGTTAAGGCCATGAGGGACGGTTACTATTTCAGAGTGCCGTGTTTGGCGCACTGTATAAACCTGGTTGTCCAAAAATTCTTGGGTAATAAACGCAGTGCAGCGTACAGTGTATTGGAGAACTGCCGAAAAATTTGCAAGCATTTCAGGCATTCTTTTAAGGCCCGCAAGCAGCTGAGGAGCATGCTATATCAAAGTCAAATGCCAGTGAAAGCACTCATCCAGGAGGTGGTAACACGTTGGAACTCAACCTTCTACATGCTTGAGCGTGTGTATGAGCAGTATACGCAACTCGATCAATATTTCTTGAAAGAGGGTATAGAGGAGCTGAGGATGGGTGGGCCGCAATGGAACATAGTTGAAAGCCTAACACGCATGCTTCGTCCTTTTGAGGTCTTCACACGTGCAGTCAGCAAGGAGGACTCTAATTTGGGAAAAGCTATCCCATTGTTGTACATGCTGGAGGACCAACTGAAGGAGGTGTGTTCTGTGTTTCGAAAAGATGACAAAAAGAAAGACTCTTTGCTTCTGGCTGAGAAATTATTAGAGCTCCTACAAGGTGATGAACGTCTTCAAAAGATCCACTCAGAACAGCATTACATTTGTGCTACTATTCTGGATCCACGCTACAAAAAGGCGCTGGCAGGCAGAGCATTCTTTCCTTTTGCTGATGAAGATGTTACAAAGTACAAACGTTGGCTAGCCTTGTCAGCCAAGAAGTTTGAAACAGAACGGCTGGAAATTGAAGGAAATGGCAGTACATCAGCAGGCCATCCCCAGTCAAAACAATCCACTTCTGCACCTGTGGCTGTGGCACAAGTGACCTCTCAGCCGTTAAAGACACCGGCAACCGGATCATCTGCACGAAAGACAACAGAAACATTGGAGGCTGAAGAGGATTGGCTAGCTCTGCGTGGGTTTGGTTCTCAAAAGGTCAGAGGCACAGCAAGAGCTACGCAAAGTGGAGGAACCTTGGAGGAGGACCTTGAGTCGATGGTGAAGGACTATCTGAATGACTCCACAGAGGTCTATGTTAATTCTGACCCATTGGCGTATTGGCATGGGAAAAAAGAATTGTGGCCACAGCTCACCAACCTGGCTTTAAACTACTTGTCTTGCCCACTCGCAAGTGTGTCTTCTGAACGGGTTTTCAGTGCGGCTGGTGGGATTGTAACTCCCAAACGGAGCCGCCTCTCGCCCAAAAATGTGGAGAGGTTAACAATGATCAAGATGAATCAGCACCTCATACCACCAGATATAAGAGTACGAGAGAGCGTGCCGGATGAAGAGGAGGTGGCCAGCACCATAGATGAGGGAATTTCTACTCTGTCAGGTGGCACTGACCTCACCCGGGCTGAATTCGCAGAGTATGATGACGAAGCCTTATTCTTATTCCTGGACCGTGATACCGACTTCGAGCCCTGAAAATGAGACAACGAATCAATAACTTTCTTTTTCATCCTTATTCACTTTTATTCCTGTGTGTCTGTCTTTCTTTGTTGTGCACAGTTAATATAATTCAAACTTTAATCAGATAATCACAAAGACAAGCCCATCAGCAGAACTGTCTTCACTTGTTTGCTAATTTATTTGAAGGTGCCGCAGTCTGCATTCCTCAGGTTCACAAGTTCAGAAGAACATGCTCCTCTATCCTCCTCCTCCAGAGTCCAGACTCCTATTTCCATCAAAGCAGAGGGCTGGTTTACGCCCAATGAAGAAAGACTCAGCACTTGTGGGGGTGTTGTTCTACCTCTTTGCAGGTGAGTTGACGGGTCTGGGGCCATTGCTGGGAAGCACTAAAAGTGGTTTGTGCCAAATCCGAGGCGGAAATTTTTTTGTGTTTTTGATGACTTGCTTGCCTTTGAGGTGCTCTTAGGGGGGGTTCCGTCTGTTTGTGGGTGAGTTTCGTGGTCTGAGAGCATTGCTGGGACACTCTAATCTTGATTGCATTTGCTTTTCAGGAAATCCATCGTGCCAACCCCGACTTATGGCCTAGCTACGCAGCGCGTTTGGACCGAAGGCCCAGAAATATTGCAAGTATGAGATTTTGCTTTTGGCCTGTTTGGGGGTGTTATGCTTCTTGGCGGGTGGGTTGCCGTGTCTTGGGGCATTCCTGGGAAGGTCTAATACCGGGTAGAAGTGGTTGGGACAAAATCCAGGCCGATTTTTTTTTGGGCTATTTCAGACATTTTGCTCTATGTAGCGTTTTCGGGGGCCTGTTTGGGGGGCTTCCTGGTGTTTGTGGGTGAGTTTCGTGGTCTGGGAGCACTGCTGGGACACTCTAATCTTGATTGCATTTGCTTTTCAGGAAATCCGTCGTGCCAACCCCGACTTATGGCCTAGCTACGCAGCGCGTTTGGACCGAAGGCCCAGAAATATTGCAAGTATGAGATTTTGCTTTTGGCCTGTTTGGGGGTGTTATGCTTCTTGGCGGGTGGGTTGCCGTGTCTTGGGGCATTCCTGGGAAGGTCTAATACCGGGTAGAAGTGGTTGGGACAAAATCCAGGCCGATTTTTTTTTGGGCTATTTCAGACATTTTGCTCTATGTAGCGTTTTCGGGGGCCTGTTTGGGGGGGCTTCCTGGTGTTTGCGGGTGAGTTTCGTGGTCTGGGAGCACTGCTGGGACACTCTAATCTTGATTGCATTTGCTTTTCAGGAAATCCGTCGTGCCAACCCCGACTTATGGCCTAGCTACGCAGCGCGTTTGGACCGAAGGCCCAGAAATATTGCAAGTATGAGATTTTGCTTTTGGCCTGTTTGGGGGTGTTATGCTTCTTGGCGGGTGGGTTGCCGTGTCTTGGGGCATTCCTGGGAAGGTCTAATACCGGGTAGAAGTGGTTGGGACAAAATCCAGGCCGATTTTTTTTGGGGCTATTTCAGACATTTTGCTCTATGTAGCGTTTTCGGGGGCCTGTTTGGGGGGCTTCCTGGTGTTTGCGGGTGAGTTTCGTGGTCTGGGAGCACTGCTGGGACACTCTAATCTTGATTGCATTTGCTTTTCAGGAAATCCGTCGTGCCAACCCCGACTTATGGCCTAGCTACGCAGCGCGTTTGGACCGAAGGCCCAGAAATATTGCAAGTATGAGATTTTGCTTTTGGCCTGTTTGGGGGTGTTATGCTTCTTGGCGGGTGGGTTGCCGGGTCTTGGGGCATTCCTGGGAAGGTCTAATACCGGGTAGAAGTGGTTGGGACAAAATCCAGGCCGATTTTTTTTTGGGCTATTTCTGACATTTTGCTCTATGTAGCGTTTTCGGGGGCCTGTTTGGGGGGCTTCCTGGTGTTTGCGGGTGAGTTTCGTGGTGTGGGAGCACTGCTGGCTATATATACTTTACTTTACAAGAGGTTTGAAGCAAATCCATGGTGGCTGAGGGGACTTAGGGCCTAGCTGCAGAGCGCGCGCGGAGTGATTTGGGAAATTTGTGAAAAAGTGACTAAGTCCCCATTTTTGTACTTTTGCTCTTTGGCTGTTTGGGGGTCTTCTACTCGTTTTCTCCTGGGTTGACGGCTCTGGGGCCATTGCTGGGAAGCTCTAATACCGGATAAAAGTGTTTTGGACCAAATCCCAGGTGGATTTTTTTTTGTGTTTTTGATGACTTGCTTGCCTTTGAGGTGCTCTTAGGGGGGGTTCCGTCTGTTTGCGGGTGAGTTTCGTGGTCTGGGAGCACTGCTGGGACACTCTAATCTTGATTGCATTTGCTTTTCAGGAAATCCGTCGTGCCAACCCCGACTTATGGCCTAGCTACGCAGCGCGTTTGGACCGAAGGCCCAGAAATATTGCAAGTATGAGATTTTGCTTTTGGCCTGTTTGGGGGTGTTACGCTTCTTGGCGGGTGGATTGCCGGGTCTTGGGGCATTCCTGGGAAGGTCTAATACCGGGTAGAAGTGGTTGGGACAAAATCCGCGCGGAAAAGCCTTTAGTTTTGGCACTTTTTGTAACTTAGGGTTCGTTAGGGTTAGCCCTAGCAGCAGGATTGCATGTGTTTCGGGGTGTTCTAGATTTTTCAAACTGAGTTCTGGGGTCTTAGAGCACTCGTGAGAATGTGTAATTTTGGTTGCAAGTCATTTGAAGAAAATCCATGGTGGGAAAGGGGGGATTTGGCATAGTTAAAGAAAGCCTTTGCCACTATTCTTAACTTAGGGTTCGTTAGGGTTAGCAGTATTTCTATTGCATGTGTTTGAGTGGGGGGGATTTCGAGTCTTGGAGCGATGCTGGCTATGGCTACTTTTGCTTGGTTGCTTGCAAGTGGTTTGAATGCAATCCACGGTGGGTAATGGGTAATTAGGGTACTTCGGCCTACTTTTACTTTCAAAGTAAGTTTTGTCACCAGTTTTCTGCTAGGCCTCGTTTTTTGAGATTTGATTGGGGGTCTTCTACATTTTTGCGACTGGCTTTAGTAAGGGTCTGGGTGGGAGCACTGCTAGGAAGATCTAATTTTGTTCTAAAACACAGTTTACAGTACACCTAGCTTGAGGGGCAAGATCCGATACATTAATTTGCCCATACATCCTTCAAAAGGTGACTCAGAGTACGCACTTTCAAAAACATTGTACTGTCTACTAGGAAAAACAAATTGTGACTTTTTGCACTCCACAGCCTACATGCCTTATATTTATTTATCAGTGGTGTTGTAATATTATATCACTTCCTGTTTTTCGTTGAATAATTACAGGCCGGGTTTCAGTCTCTGCAATGGGGAAAAAAGGATGGAGTCAGGCTTCACAGTAGCGAGCCACAATTCAGCATCAGGCAGGCAGTGGACAGGGCGTCTTCTGGTGACCAACATCGATGGACGAAGCGTCGGCTGCAATGGAGGAGTGCCGCTAATAGGAGGATTTTTTTTCTGCGGGCAACTTACTTACCACTTCCAACAGGACCACTACAACCACATAGATACAGTATCCCTTGCCTTTTTCTCTGACTGTGACTGCATTTCTTGGCTCTCTCTCTGCTTCTACATTGATCCCTTAACACATCACTTAGTCCACTCCACTATCACATCTGCACCACACATAGTCATTTGTAAGTGCTCCTACGTAATTCGCAAGTCGCAGCACGCCCCAGGCCGTAGAGGACTGGGATGGCCCCAATGATGAAGCATGTCACCAAGGGGCAACCCTGGTGAGTGAGGGGACACCTAGAAAAAAAGCAATTTCTCCTTTTCTATCTACTATACCTTCTGTCAGGTTACGCAGCCCCTAAGCGCCTACCGTACTATGAAACTACATTTCCCATGAGTAGGCGGGAGACTTGCAGACTATTTAGTGAGACTATATGAGAGTACCCTTGTATGTTAGGACAGCACTTCACTGATGCCTGTCTTGTCTTCTGTTACAGGTATCCTTTCCCTGCTGACCCTACCTTTACCCATCCCACATTTTTTATTTTAGTTTGTTATTTTTCTCCCCCGCCTAATGCCTCGAACACCCTGTGTTTACACTTCTGGGTGTTGGTGACATTTGGAGGTGGAACCATATTTGCATCGACTGGATCACGGGGAGTAAACCTGACACCTTCCAGACCAACCCCATTGAGTGTTGTTGTGAATGGATTTATAGTGACCAGCAAGGCTCTCAGGTATCTGGCTACAGAGACCTTATGTTGAATATAGTTATCAATATTTCCACCCACGCCCTGTACTGTCGCATTCTTTCTTCCACAGTTGTCGAAAGTAGTAATTACTTTTAACTGACATGCATGCAGTTACAGTAGTGTATGCACTTTCAAAGATTGAGGGATAGGTTTGTACCCAAAGATTTGTTTATGTTCACAATTGTTCGTCCATGCTGTGCTACTTTTTCTTGTCTCCCAAAACCTTTCCCAAAAACCCCCGTACCCATCCATTTTTCAAGCCCTAACCCTCTTCCCCCGGGCTGTGTGGTTTTGATTGATGTGTGACTAAATTACAGCAATAAATCCACACACTTGCTGGGGAGGATAAGGTGATAGCAACAGGCTGGTGAAGAAATCCGAGGATATATTCTTACTCTGCTTGACAAAGACCCATGGCTAATGTCAAAGAACTTCAACCCAATTAGTTATACTTTAACATTTGTTAAGCTACAACGTGGCACTGTTCTAGTGTACTTCTGTCACCTGCTATATTCTGTATTGTACCTTTGTATTGCTCAGGAGGACAAACCAGATTTCATTTTCTTTTTTTCATAGGCAAGCAACTGCCACTGTGTCACACCAGTAGTATCACCGCCATGAGGAAATTTTATCCGCCCAGGATTGCCAACCTTATTTGCTGTTTCCCGTGGAGCCAGCCCTGGGCCTAGCCCTACTTGCAAACAGAAATTACAGGTAAGATAGGCGTTTGGTTGGAGGTAGTATAATGGAGTATTAGGAGAGACGAGAGATTTGATTGACGGTAGTACTACTAAAGTCCTAGGACTATTCAGGAAAACAAACTTACTGTTATGTTAAACCCCCACCCACCAGACTCAAAAGCAGTAAAAAACAGGTATGGTCAGATAAAGTTTCAAAAAGTATATTTTTATAGCCCTAACAAAAGAATCTCCCGCAAGACCCTCCCTAACCCCAACGATTGTCCTTCAAAAGTCCCCAAAAATCACAACTCCCAATTCCCACCCCCCAAAAGTCTCTAAAAAAGGGGCAAGGGACACTATGGCAGGGTGCTGTTGGAATTAGCAGCCAGGGCATCATGCTCCTTGCGGAGGGTGGCAAGTTCGAAGCGGAGGCCCTCCACCACGTTCTTATAATTATGGACCTCCTGCTCCAGGTAGGACAGTCTGAGGGATAAGCGGCGCCGGTGTGCCTTGCAAATCCTGTGAGGGGCAGCTGCTTTCTTTGCTGCTGGGCGGTGGCGTTTGGCTTTGGTAGCCCGGCTCCGTACCGCTGGAGCACTGCGCTGGCTGGCAGCCCGCACGGAGGAGGAGGCAGCTGTCCCAGTGGACGTTGTTGTTGTTCCAGACTGCGTCTCCTCCTCCTCCAGGGCCACCAGCCGCCGATATTCAGCAACAGTGGCATCCAGCCTCCGTTGCCGGGCCATTCGAGCCTGCTCCTTCCTCCTTGATGGTGTCTTGGATTTGGAAGGAGCAACTACATGAAAAAAGAAAGACATAGTCTGTAACCAATGCTCCTTAAGATTAACACAAAATGATTGAGCAGAAAGTTGTCACAGTACAAGTAGCAAATTGAAAGCACAGTGCATAACTATTGAGGACAGTATCTATGTAACCTCCGACTTCTTCATCCTTGCTCTAACATTAGTGGGAGTTTAAGGAACAAATTCTACGAGCACTATGGACTTCTATTACAGTGGACTATGACAGTACACCACTCTTATTCTTCTTCTTCTCTCTTGTTTAGGAAAATTGGTACGTTATCTTATGCAAGCCGGCATAATGCCAGCGCAGTGAACTTGCACCCGAGAAAAACAGACGCACACCATGGTGAGTGAGACAGACTTGCGTTACTGTACCGGTCCAGTACATGCAGGTGGTGAAGCTCTTACTTTTCTATTACGGGTGGCACTGAGAATACTCTGTTAAAAGGGCTACTGCTTAATTAATTTAGCTTTCACCCTACAGTGCAAATGAGTATTAGAAAAGGAAAATGAAGAAGCTAAATTATCTGATTATCTATCACTTCACATGGGATGTATTTGATGACATATGGGATGACTTTAGGTGCTTTGCTTATTATTGAGTGAACAGTGATACCCCCACACATGAATGACGTACTACTACTAAACTAAAGTTATTAAGGGAGGTAGGGAGTGCCCACCGTAATAACTGGATATATGCTGTGCTTGCAGTTGCAATACAAACTACTGCTACTATTCATGGTAGTCTTTGGACAACGTTACAACTTCTTTTCCTTGCCTTTCCTACACTGGAACGGACGTGCGGGTGCGGTGTTACATGCTCTTCAAAGTAACACTTAGTTCATCCAGTGACCGTCTACTCTCTCTAGATTCACATATGCTATCTAAGAGTCAGATAGTACCATGAATGATCCAGGCATCCATCCATTCAAAGTATATTGCACACATACAGTTTCTGTCTCACCCACCCAGGCTGTTCTCCTTCCACCCATCCTTGCTTCATCATTCACCCAGCCATGCACCATACCATTTTCTTACCTTCCCAGCCACCTCGGGGACCAAGCAAACACATATCATTCTTCTTTGCCAGTCATCATTACATTTCTCGTGCTTCCACACTTACTTACACCCTTCTTTCGCTTTTCGTTCATCCCATCCATCAAGTTCACCTCAGATCTGATTGGGATTCTTCTCGCCAAAAACTTCACAGCTAAGTCGAAGTACATTTAGAGGAGGCTACTACCTGCTTTTTTTATAATACACCCGTGCAGAAAGCACACTCTGCAGTCTTCAATCTCAATGACTAAGGAATGTATAGCTTACCTCTGCCCGCCACCACCGTGTGAACCCTCACAGGCATGTCCTTTTCCGGCACTTGCACCGCCTCCTCCCCAGAGTTGTCCTCCTCGTCCAATGCCACCACCTCCGCGCTGGCCCCGTCTCCAGATGTTCCACCTACAAAGTACATTTAATAATGTTAGAATACACCACTCACTACTATATAATATTTGGTCTAGGAGGAAGAAAGAAATGTGAAAAAAAGTGTACAATTTAATAATTTTTGACTGTGTACTCTAGAGTAAAAATGTCCCTTTTTCCAGGGAAGGCTGTTGTCTTGCTGCACTTTTTGGCACAACTGATGAATGTTTGCTTTTTACTTTTTAACACGCACCACTTTTTCTCCTAACAGACAGAACCTTGACTTCTAAGAACACAAGCAGGATCAAGTTCAAACCAGGTGAGAGCTCGGCTGAGACCACAAGAAATGTGTCCAATTAATCGTCAGCACTAAGCACTTTTCCATTTTCAGTTACACGTTCACTTTTATGACAAACTTGAATTTAATAAATGTGTTTACTTTTAATAAAGCTTTTAAACTTAAATAGACTCTGTGGTTTTTGGTCCTCCAGACTAGAGTGGATGAGCTAAAGGTTTTCGAATTTTTGCAAGCATGAGTCCGTGCCTCTGCCATCGGTGACTTTGGGAGCTAAATGACTCTGCCACACTATCTAGTCAGTAAGGAGATTGGGGCCGGGGTTCAACTACAAAGTCTGTTATCACTGAGGTATGTGGAAAGTCTAACAGTTACAGCACCTATTATAATTGATAAGCTAAGCGATGCATTATTTAGTGTCCATAGTTCTGTTTGTGCAGATTTGTCCCTGCAACAGTAGTAGAATGGATTGTCCTATCCAAACCAAAAGTAAAGTAGTATCTTATTATTTCTTGGTGGTGGTCATTCACCTTTTTATTGTTGGCAATGGTCAAAGCATAAACATTTAGAATACTTGAAAAGACAATATGGACAATCCCAGAGGACTACACTCAGTGCATAGAGCTATTGCTGACTAGAATGGGAGTCCAATGGAAATGCCAAATGTGCAATCTTAGTTAGCTACACAGACAGACTAATAAGAATAATCTAGTAATACCACACGGAGTCATAGGGATAAGAATTTAGATCCTGTCTACAAGAAGATCAAAGACGATTTAGAAAAAATCGAATGAGGAACGCTAGGAAAAAATAAGTACTCTATATTAAAATTAAAACTTACTGGGGCCAGCAAAGGAGCCCTCGACTGCCCGGTCCTGGCCTGCATCGACAACAGCACCCTCCTCCTCCTCCTCCTGTGTCCTCCTCTTGCCCCTGGGGGAAGCTGATGTACAACATGAAAGAAAGAAAAACAGAAAACATGGATGATATTTATTTCTCAACCAAATCAAACATTTAAAAAAGAACTAACAAAGTAACAAAATATTTTTGCGAAATAGCAAATAGGGAACGACTCCACGGGATATATTATTGACCAATCTCATGTGGTCGACTACGTCATTACTTTAGTATTGCTTGATTTGCGGACCGTCGAATTGGAAACTACCCTATGTAACTCACTAAACAAAGTACTAAAAAGGTTTGCCTAGGATTGGCAGGCAGCAGTCCGCAGCACGCAAAGTGACAGCCAAAGTCCATCGTGATTGAAGATCAGCGACAACACTAAAGTTTCCTACTACATTCACCAGTCATTAAAATACTCAAACTATTAATCCACCACCACTATTTCTTCTTATCGCCATGTGTACAAAGGAAGGACTGGACTTGAGTCTGTAGGGGCTGATTTATAAGGCCCTTGCGGCTCTTTTGCTCCATTGTTGCGTGACTTTTGTGACGCAGCGACAGCACAAAAGAGGCGCAATGGTGCGGCGTATATTAACAACGTGACGCATCTGGGAGATGCATCACGTTGTAAAGCCCTGCGCCAATAGGGGTGTTCCGGCGCAAGGGAGGGCGTTCCTGCGCAGGAACGCATCCTAAAAGTGGCTGAGGGAAATCTACAAGATTTCAATCAGTCACTTTGAGGACAATGATGCGTGACTCAAACCCTGCGCCTGCTTGAAGCAGACGTACGGCTTGACGCAGCATTGGGGAGATAGGGCACCCCAGAGAATTGATGGAGCTGCACCATCGTTGCGACGCAACTCCAGCAATGCGCCACCTTTACGGCACAGATGCGTAACGCTTTGGTGACGTTTTGGGCCCATGGCGCGCCGCATTGTAATAC
The DNA here is from genome assembly GCF_964263255.1 of Lissotriton vulgaris. Lineage (NCBI taxonomy): Eukaryota > Metazoa > Chordata > Amphibia > Caudata > Salamandridae > Lissotriton > Lissotriton vulgaris. Next base: position 431,287,125 of record NC_141698.1, on the reverse strand, counting down.
GGCGCACCATGGGTGATGGTGGCGTGACGCACAATTACTGGCGCATCCCTGCAACTTTGCAGGGATGCGCCGGTAATTAAAAATCTGAACCTTAGTGTGTAGCATTGCGCAGTTCTTTCAACTACACTCATACATAATTTCACAGGCCAATGAAATGAACACAAAATCTAAAACAAATAAGCATAGTAGCAACACTACTGAGAAGGAGAGCAGTGTACCTGAAATGCACAGAAGATTTTGAAATAAAATGTACCTACAATGTAATGAGCAGCATTATTGCTCTTGGTAAAAAACAAAAATTTGCAATATAATAACACAGCAGGAGAAAACATAGTAGTAAAGACATAGCTACTACTACTCACCAAGCCCGGGGATCTCAAGGCCAAGGAGGTCGAGCAGATCTCGCTCACGGGTCAGGACATCCGTCCAGCGGTGGGTGGCCTGGTTGTAGGTGCGCCAGACCCGAGAGTGGTGGTAAATGGCCTGGCACACCTTCTCCCACCGCTTCCGGCGCTCCCGGGCCCCGTACCCGGCACTGATCTTGCCGCCTCCCATGATGGTCCTGGGGAGGCGGCGCTGAACATAAAAAATGAGTTGGGCCACCTCCTCCGGGGTAAAGATCTCCCGTGGCATCACTAGCTCCCCCCTCAAACGCCCGCACGGGAGCCGGACACGGGGTGCGGGACCCTTCCCCTTCTCGGGATGCTTCCCGGCTCCCTTCACCATGGTCTGGGCGGAAAGGAATAAAGAAAATAGAATAGGGAAGAGAAGAAAAGAAAAGAGTTTACAAAAGTAGTTTAAAATTAACCAAAAGTAGCAGTAAACACAAAAATATAGGGCTAGAAAAATAGAGGGATAGATAATAAGTAAAATAGATAAAAAAAAACTTCAAACAAGCAAAGGATGGCAGAGATTGACAGAGGATACAAAGACCATGCCCAGAACCATAGCAATGAATGAGAAACAAGATGGCCGCGCCCGTTCACGACCGCGCGGGTAAGTTCGCGCGAGATTTTCCTTGCGAACACGCGCGAGACTGTACTGGCAAACCGCGGACTTTGCGAGATTACACTTCGCGCCCGGAAACGGAAATACGTCAGGCAAACAAGATGGCTGCGCCCTTGAACGACCGCGAGGGTAATTTCGCGTCTTGCGCTACGAGCTGCTCGCAAAAACGCACAAAACCTTGCCAACTAACACGCCGCAAAAAAAACAAATTGCATATTCGCACGAATTTGCGGCTTCCGAATCCGATCTTGCGCGTGTTCGCACCCCGCGAACCCCGCGAAATTGCAGAAAAACGAGTTTTTCAAAAGTGAAAGCACTCGGCAGGGGCAAGAGTTCAAACTCATCATTAGTAACAATTCCCGGTAGTGCTTCCTGACTGGGGCCCCTCCAGAATTCAGTTGCTAGTTGCAACAATTGTATGACCCTGCTCTGACCCTCACAGCAGGCTCATACAATAGCTACAAGTAGGCCACAAAGAAGGTCCTGGGGAAAAAAAATGAACTGCAACAGAAAGCAAAATTACAGATAAGGAAGCAGGTGCCAGACTGGAATTTTAAAACAGTGACACATTAATAAACTAACCCCAAATTAATTCATCTGAGTTGAAGCAGGGATGGTGTGCTTGCTTTTCCCCCCCATAATCTACAGTAATGATGAACCAGAGGGTGGCATTGATGTAACAGAGGGTTGCAGTGGTGAAACAGAGGGTGCTGGGAACCTGTGATGATGAACCAGACGTAGAAACAACATAATTCGCGACCGTTGCGCGACGAAATGTAAGTTCGCAATTGCGAACTGGTACGAAACCCTCGCGAACTGGCAGAAATCCTTGCGAACACAAAAAAAAAAAAATCCGCAAATTCGCAAGAATTCGCGGATTTTGCGGATTGCGAGTTCAAAAATCCGCAAATTCGCGAACGCGAGATCCGCAAAATTCGCCCATGCTTAGTACTGGGCATTATTCTTCTGTAGTATTCAGGAGACCTGCACATGATTTTCTTTGAAACACTAGAACACTAACCTGCTCGGAAGCACTAAGATGGTGCTCACTAAAGGTAATAGTGGCGATCAGAAGCAGCCAATCTCAGACGTGCCACTTCTTACACTCACCTGTAAAATTATTTTAGACATCCAAAAGAGCAGATTCTAGAAAAAAATCTGTTTAAACCAAGTGAGAATAGTAAAATCTAAAAGACAAACAAAGAACCACACACTTGTAGTTAAACAAATACCGGATTGCATAACCACAATATTTACAGTGGGACTTTAGCCATTAGTAGCAGGTTGCTGAAGTGTACAGTTACTCAGCAAATAAAGAAGGCATTAAGAGTTCTCTCAGTGAAGTGGCGGATGAGCCCAATCCTGGAAACACTTTGGTTAGGGTCACCAAGTAAGAAGTTATTAAGAGCATTTAAAGTTATACTATTCCTGTAGGAAAAAATGTGACGGATAACTTGAGTTTGACTTAGGGCTGTGAAATTATATTAATTGATAAGGAGGGTATTATCTAACTCTCTGACTTATTAATGACTCTAACCAGGGCCTGCCTCACATGAACCTAGTAGCCAGCCACAAGATGTCCAAGAAATCTAAAAAGTGGATAGGATTAGGGGAGTGAAAGGACAAATTGAGTTATAGTGTAAAAGATCTTAATGGAGGGACAAAGGGAGGGCCAGGGGAGCTCTGATGGAGCTTGGGCTGAGAAAAAGACTTTACTGAAAGCAATGGCAGGCAAGGGGTAGAGTTGTGATAAGTGGTGCAGGAGAGTGCGGATGAAGCTTAGGCAGGGTGGGAAAGCAGGACGGTTACCCATGCCGCAAGAGAAGGCATAGTGCAAAAAGGGAGCGGTGGTAAGCTGAGGGACATAGGGAGATAAAGAAAGGGTGCTCACCTCATGTGGAGCAGGGTTGAGGAGGTGTCTGGGCGGGGATCTCCCATACATGAACATGGCAGTGAAATACAAGACGCCCAAAGAATCTCAAAAGTGATTGGAATGGCAGAGTAGGGAGACCAAGAGGGCAAATTAAGGCGGATTAGTGAGGCAGCATAAGAGAGAGATAAAGGGGGGATGATGCCCAGCATAGACAAAAAGATAAAATGAGGCAGAATAGTCAAATCAAGGGACCTTTCATGAAGCCTGAGTCACAGTGAAGGGAGCGGAGAGAAAAAAAGGTTACATTTTAGCTGAACACCAGGCAAAGGCATGGAGGGAGAAATGAGACCTAGGTGAGGTCTGATGGGATATGGGCCGGGAAAGGAGAGGAGGGACATGGGAGATACACTAAGGTGAGGGAAGGCAGGGGACCTCTGAGGCAGCATTGATGAAGTGGGGAAGCAGGTGCGACTTCTGCACATTAGGTAAAACACAAAATGTGAGAATAATCAGAAATGTTACATTACTAAGTAATCCATTTCCACATTGCTTACTAAACACATTTTATTAGACTACGGGAAATAATATTAATTTTTGCACCTACTAAAAAAAGTGGTCGCTGTTTGCTGGTCCTTCTCAACCATGTTTCAACCATTAATGTGGTTGATCATTAGGTATTACTCAGAACTCTCTCCACAGGCATATAAATCTCTGACGCTGTCCTCAAATGATTTTCCTTATTCCTATCAAACAGAAAAAGGTATGTCCAAATGGACAGTTCCAAACCACCTTCTCCCAGCCCAGTACGGGTCCCAAAGGCTGTAAATCTCACTCAGTGATATTCACAGAGTATCGGAGCTCCAATGAGCACTACTAACCCGAGGGACTGGTAGTGCTCTTACGAGAGCCAAGCCCTAGGATTGCTGAAGCTAGGTCCCTAGAGGCCAGACTGCAAATACAGGTAGAGGACATCCTGATCACAATACAAGTCTCTTACCTCTTTCCTATCCTCCAACACAAAGAAAATATGCTCTATAATGATCCATGTCTCTTCCACAGGGACCATGTCAACAAGAAAGACCAGGCAGCCTAATATCAAATTATCCCCCTGCACAAGATAGAAACCTTTGTCCCAGTCCCCACATATAGCACTAAATTTCAAATTCTCACCCTCTCTGACTACAGAAGGTCTTCCAGACACTACTCTCAACCTACTAGTAGGCGTTTTCTGAGCAGCTGCTCTTCTAATCATTAGAGCCATAAAATACGGTTGCATCAGTCCCACCATCAGAAACATACACTGTTTACTCTCCTGTCATGCAGTTCAAGTCACTGAACGGTTCCATGTTAAAATATCGATAGTAAAAATATCAATGAAAAAAATATCGATGTAAAAATATCGATAACAAAAATATCGACTTCCTCTACATAAACAGGTAAGTACAATATTATCAACACAAAAATATTGATGTAAAAAATATAGAAGTAAAAAATATAGACTTTAAAAAATAAGATATAACTTAAATAAAAATAATAAAACAATATTATTATTATTATTATTATTAATAAAATAATTCACATTTGATATATATTTTAACTAATTATAACTAATAAACTTAATTTAATACATGTAAACACACACAAATGTGTACATATACATATATTTACTTAAATACATTTTATTAACTATTATCTCTATTTAATTTATAAACGTTTTAAATTATATCAAATTAAAATACACACATATATAAATAATTTAAAATTAAATAAAATATTCTTTATTTAATTAACACATTAAACTATTAAAAAAAGCATAACACAAACATTTAATAATAAAATAAACAAAATAGTAGTGAAAACGTTGGATAGCGAGGGGGAAAAAGTACTATTCCCAATCCAGTGAGAGCAACAGTAGGGAAAGCGTTGGATAATGGAGGGGTAAAAATTACTCTTCCCACTCCAGTGAGTGCAACAGTACGAAAAGTGTTGGATAGCATAGTGCTAAAGATTACTATTCCCACTCCAGTGAGTGCAACAGTAGGAAAAGCATTGGAATGCGTGGCGGTAAAAATTACTATTCCCACTCCAGTGAGTGCAACAGTAGGGAAAGCTTTGGATAGCGGATTCGTATAAATTACTATTCCCACTCCAGTGAGTGCAACAGTAGGGAAAGCGCTGGATAGCGAAGGAGTAAAAATTACTATTCCCACTCCAGTGAGTGCAACAGTAGGGAAAGCGCTGGATACCACAACAATAAAAAACAAAAACATTAACATTTTTATTAAATTTAATTTCCAATATTAACATAATTAGTCTATACATTTAAATATATTATTATTAACAAAGATAATAAAAATCATTAATTACACATTAATTAACAGTATAATATCCAAAACATACACCTAAAATTAAATGCACAATTAAAATTAATAATTCCTAATTAATTAATGGAAATTAATTTATAAATATTTATTAATCAATAAAAAACGTAATTACTTACCACCTTTCACACCATTTGGAGAAGTGTGGCTCACTGGTTAGAGCGGCAGACTCTGAAGCAGAGATCAGGCCCGGGACCAGGGTTCAAGTCCCGACGCGGCAAGGTCTTGGGCTCAATGTCCGCGGACTCGATAATTCTCGCCTCTGCGCCTACTCTAATCATGGGTCCCACGCTGCAACTCTGAGCAATAGCTTGCTTAATCTCCACAACGGCCCCTACAACACTGGGATGCCTGACTTCACCTTGGGGGTGCCCAGGAGGGGCATCTCACAGGGAGAGCCAGGAAAGGTTCAACCTCATTATACAGCGCCGGGACGCCCCATTGGGGCAGCTGTGCGCTTTACAAAATACACTATATTTACACATATAAACACCAAAATTAATTACACAATTACAATTAATAATTAGTAATTCAATAATGGGAATTAATTTAAAAATATTTAATAATTAATCAATAAAAAATTAATTACTTAGCACCCTTCACACAATTTACATATACAAACACCAAAACACACACCTAAAATTAATTAAACAATTAACATAATTAATTATTAATTGATTAATTGAAATTAATTAACAAATAATGATTAAACTAATATTAATGAATCAATTAACACATTAATTATTCAATAAATGTTATATACTTAAATTACTTCCCACCCTATTCACCTATTCCCCTATAAACCCACAATGGAACTAAAAAAACAAAATTCGAATTAAAAAACCCATTAACTACTATAAATTATTATTTAAATCTATATAATTAAATTACTTCACACCCATTTCCCCTATAAACCCACAACCCACTACCGAACTAAAAACACAAAATTAAACTTAAAATAAATTAATAACTAGTAAAATGTTAAAACATATAATAAAATGACAAACATTTCTCATTAAAAACACTAAAATACATAACATTATTAATAATTCGATATTTTTGTTAATTATATTTTTGTAAACGATATTTAAGCCGTCGATGTTTTGAAATCGATATTACCTACCTGTCAGTCAATATTCTTGTCCACGATATATTTGTTCTTGATATTTCTTTCCCACAATATTTTTGCTGGGATATTTATGTCCCTCGATATTTATACGTCGATATTCCTGCTTTGCACCATTAGAATACTATAATAGAGTTCATCAAGTGATTTTAATCTTTTTCATTTAAGAATGCTCATTTCACTCACAGGCCCTACTTGTTCTCCATTACATGTCTATGGAATGCATGCAATTATATATATTTTGACTGGAACGAGTCAATATAGTGCGAGTCCGCCACATCACAACTTCTTCATTCATCAAAGCAGACTCTTTTTATTCCAGAATTAATATTTTTTATCGCTAAAAAGGTAATCTCTAAAGATAAATGAGTATTTTTCCTATTGCGACGTTTGGAGCGTGCTTCCTTTTGTCCTTCACTCTTTTTCTAATCATGAACACTTCTTTACTGTGAAGCAGGCTCACTTCTTCTTGAAATACATCTGCTTGCCTATCCGAGCAACCTTACTTACAGAGAGGAGTTCAGATGCTCTGATGTATCATGCCCACTTTTCGAATAACTACACGGGGATCATTTGCCCACTCACCTACTCAAGCGCCTGTATACCCTCACGGGTGATTAGTGCGCTCTACAAGTCAGACCTAACATAACACTTTTCTGACCCAATGCAAATCTTTCTTATCCTCGTCTGACATTTCAAATGTTAGATTCTGCCCTGTATGTTGTAGTGGTATTTGCTTTTTTTATTTTCATTTCCACCTGATCAGCTAGCAAAACTGATTAAAACACAGTTAGGTGATAAGTTTCAATGAGAATTTATAAATTGCTCATTTTCTGTATTATCTGATTTATCTCTTGTTCATGGTTATTATGTTATCTGCACAGCTGTCTTACCTATGGTGTGCAAGAAGTGTGTATGTTGAACTTGCAGCGGGTGCAATGTTTCTAAATGCCTCTTACCATTCATTGATATTATGCTCCAGAGGATGCCCAAATAGTGGTCGATGGCAGCAATAAGGTTATGGTAAGTGAAAATGCCTTTATGAGGTATGGAATTTTTTATTGTGTCTCCGATTATGATGATTTGGGTTGCTCCTGCAGCTGACTCTTTGCAATGTGAGCATTACCTTTCTTCAACGTTCCAGAGATGGTTTCACGTCTTCAGAGCAAAAGGGAGGCGCTTACAGGTAAGCTTCCTGCTGAGTCTTTGCCATACTGCTTACTATATGTTGTGGTGGAGCAAGAAGGTCTCCCTTTAGAATGATCCTGTAAATGGAGGCCCTTCCTGGTGTGTGGACAGGGCCCTTGGGAACCCAACAGCAAGATGGTCAGGCACAATGCCATGTCCGAACTACCCGTCAGTCCTTTCTGCAGACCCACTCGGGTCCCACCAGTCTGCCTTCATAAGACACAGATGACAGAGAGAATTCAAACGAAATAGGATAAATGACTTCAATTTAGGCAGAAATTATGTGACACTTTGCAGATCACTACTGATACAAATACCAACACCACTTTGTGACCGGGGCGGCTCCTCCACGTGGGCGGAGGAACGACGCCCCTCTACTTTCTTGCAGTGCTAGAGGCAGAAACATAAAATGGAATTATGAATACCATTTTATGTTTCTGCTTCTCTCACTGCGAGAAAGCAGAAGCAGGGTTTGGTTTGGGGCGGGCAGGTAGGTGGTCCTTTTCCAGGCAGGGGAGGAGTGGCTTGCCCACTGTTGTGGGCACTGACTGTTTGGTCGGCCCCAACCAGTCATGCACACTCTTCGTTTTCTCCAAGTAGTCTGCATGCAGCCTGCATGGAGAAATCAGCCTCCCCATAGACTCTTGTGGGGCCGGCATGCCAGCCAATCACAACACTGCCATTGCAGCATTGGGATTGGCTTTGGGGAGGAAAGGGAGGCTGCCTGCTACCTGCTTCCTGCGAGGAGCAGTCCGAGCAGCAAGAAGGAGACGCGACGCGGGACCGGAGGCGGAGGTACGTTTTACGTTTTTTATTTAAATTAACACCCCCTACCCTCCCCGCGCACCCCCCCCCCCGACCCCCACCGGGGAGTCATGTCGGCCGCAACTGTTTGTGATTTGCAGTGCTGTGCGGGATGCAGATTTATTTTCCTGGGGTGGTCTCTGCTCCCGGTTTGAACCCCTGTAGTAAAGCCAAGGACTTTATGCATGCCTGTTTCCAGCTGGAAGCTTAATCAGGGCGGAATGGACCTCAGACCAGTTATATAATTCTCTAATACCTCGTTACTACCCATTGCTGCAGTGCAGGTGGACGTCACTTCTGTGCTTCGATAAGAGAGGATGTCGTGTTAGGTAAGTTTTATTTATAGGTTAGGTTTTGGGACTATACCTTGCTCATTATTTGAAAACGTCACTATGCATCTCAGTAAGATTATTCTGATATATTGATTTTCTTAATTATTTTAGAGTTTGTTCCTCACCTGGGCCATTTTTACGTTACCATCCTTTTGACTGAATGAGTTATATTCTTTCCCTGCTGATATTGGGGAGTAGTTTTCATTTGTTTAACATCTAGAGTTCCATGTGAGCATATAGTTTTCCTCCCTCTTTCTCTCTCTCTATATCTCTCTCTCTCTCGCTCGCGCTCTCTCTCTCTGTGTCTCTCCCAAGCCCCCATGTTTTCAGCACCATAAATCCCCTTCTTATGCATTGCTTTCTCTTTCTTCCCTGTCCTTTCTTTCCCCTTATTATTGTTTTCCATTATAAACAATTTTTGCTAAGACATGGCTACAGCACACTTCCACCAGACTGATTCCTTCTTTTTTTGCTCTCTTGCATACTTTGGACTCTGCACTCAACATTGCTACCTCTTTCCTTCATGCCCTTCAGCCACTCTTTAGTTATATATATATATAGTTTACTCGATCAATACCATGATCATTCACATCAATAAAATCACACGCTATAGAACAATTGATCAGAGCATAAAAACACAAACACTTACAGTAAATGAAAATCAATTTTCATGTGCCTATACAACAATTAAAAAGTTTTTAAAATTCATATTCTCATACGATGCTAAAAAGGGACGATTCCAATTTTGCCTCAATCACGGATGAAGCAATTCAGGCCTTTCAGTACCCCAGTATTCCAATAGCAAGCCTAGGACCGGCTTTCTTACATGTTCAAGTATCTTTCACAAGATATTCCTTTGCCACTTTAGATCTTAGCCACCAAGCATGAGGCAAGTATCTTGATATTGTAAATACAAGCCATCTTGTAGTGTCGGACCTAAGTATACAAACGGCATCAGAGGGGCGCGAGTATGAAAGCAAACAAAATGCAGGAATAATCTAGGGTTTCCTAAGATTTACATAAACAAGGCAGAACAAGACAAAGTGTTTAATAGCCTCTGGGGTAGAATGACAGGGCAGGTACAGGGAGGTTACTGTGGCATTTACCCAAGTACTTTTAATTAAATTTAGATAGGGAACTCCATACCTAAATTGGATATAAAGTGCATGTGCTTGCGGCTGTTCAGAATCATCCATATACAAGTCATGAATAAAACAACTCTTGACATTCTAAAAGCTGGAAGTTGAAGTGCCAAGTACCTTAACATCAGTGCATAGTAATCAACATACTCCCAGTACCTTTTTTTTTTGCAGGGGTACCATTTTTTGTGATAGATTTAGGTTCCTCCCTCATAAACCCCAATCCGAGTTTAGTGAACCAATCCTGAACCTTGTTGAACCATACCAGACGCCCTGATTGTTTTTGTAGAATTTGTAATTCTTTTAATGCATCTTTTACCAGAATCTGGGAACTACTGGTCCATATCTTACCCAAAACAAAAGTACCTTCAGAATGGCAAAACAGCTAATGGGTTTAAGACCAAGGTTAAGGCGTAGCAGCAATAAGTGTGTGTTCAATGGGAGGTTAAGGATGAACCTTAAAAATGTATTCTCAGCAAGCTCTAGTTGTTTTAGGCAATGCAGCCCCCACAATTCAGCCCCATATAGGGAGGCGCCTAGCCCTTCTGCTCAATGAAATTCTAAAATCGGCAAAATGGGGTGAAAAACAGAACCTTTTACCCTCCTTGCTATTGCACAGTCTACATGTTTATGGGTTAGTACACTCTTCTCTATTAGGGGTGCCCATTCTATGCTGTCACTAATTTGGACTCCTAAATAATCGTAAACCTTAACCTGTTCTAAGGATTGGGAGCCTAACCTCACATTACCCTTGATGGATTTATAGGGATTAAAGCCATAAATTTCGTTTTGGAGCAGTTTATTTCTAAGCCCCTATCTTTACATGCTTTTGCAAATTTGGTGAGGACATTCTGAATACCCATTGGCGTTTTCGATATAAGCAGCGTGTCATCTGCAAATAGCAGAGAGGGTATGGGGATGCCTGCTGATTTAGGAGGATCGCCACCACAGTCAAACTATTTGCTTGTAAGCCCATTTATATACAGGGTAAACAGGGTTGAGGCGTGGACACAGCCCTGTCATACGCCCTTGGAGACTGGAATATCATTGGTCAGACTACCATTGGAGATCCATCTGACCTTGGCATAATTGTCTTGATGCATGCTGACCAGGACTTTAAGTAGATCAATAGGGAGTCCTAAGTCTGTAAGGGCAGCCCTGAGTTTAGCACGGTCTATGAAATCGAATGTAGTCTTGAGATCAAGAAACACAACTTATAGGTGTATAGGTGACCCTTCCTGATAGTCACTTCTTTCCATATAAGCAGGAGAAATCTAAACACCTGGTCTAAAGTACTCGTAGCAGCCCTAAATCCTGTGTGCAAATCGGATAGTATGTTGTACTCCTCTATCCATCTTGGTAGCCGAGTTGAAATCATTTTACTAAAAACTTTCTGAGAAACATCTATAAGGCTAATTGGCCTATAATTTGCTGGATCCCCGCTCTCTCCCTTTTTAAAAATAGGGATTATTTCAGCACCTTTCAAGGTCGCAGGGATATCCCCTCCTCATAATATAGTATTAAAAACTGTTTGTAACAGAGGTGCCCATATAGTAGGCTCTGCTTTAAACAAATCTCCCGGGAGTCTCTCTAGCCCCGTAGCTTTCCCATTCTGTAAAGAGCTAATAGCTGAGACAGTTTCCTCAATTGAAAAACTAACTGCATCAGCCTGTGCTCGTTCCTGGCTGCGAACCTGTGCAAGTTCTACACTGCAGTCGTCAGCTTGGCCCGAGTAGAGTTTGACATAGTACTCTTCCCAGACATGGGGCTGTATGTGGAAGTCAGCTTCACTAAACTGTTTCTGGGTCCCTTTCGACAGAAGGTGCCAACATAATTGGCAATCATTCAGTCTTGAGGCCTCTACAAGTGTGCGCCAATTCTCTGTCTCCCAATTCCTTTTTACCTCAACCTGTGCCTTCTTATACATCTTTCTTCTGTTTTGAATATCTATCTGTCTTCCTTTCTTAACCGTCACAATTAGATCATTTCTGGCTTGCCTGCAGGCCTCATTGTACCATGGGGGCAGTATTCCGTTTGCTTGTGGTAGAATTAAACTGTGTGTTAATAAAGGATCTTAAGCTAGATGTTAATTGCTGGAAGCTAGCCATAATACCAGCATCACTTATTTTTAAATTACTCATGACCGGAATGATCTGGGCTACCTCTGTATAAATTTTAGGAGGAGATTCCTATCAGCCAATATCTGGGGACATTTAACTCTTCTATAATTATTAGTAGTGACAATTGGGTCCACCATCTGTCGGGGTAGCCATACAGAATTGTTAGACCGGATAGGGTCAATGAAAGGGCATTATGATTGCTATCCTCACAACTTAATACAATCATGCCATTAGAATTGAGCCAAAGGTCAAGGTCAATCAGAATGTAGTCAATCCTGCTTTTGGCATTCCCCCTCTTGAACATGAGCCGTGCTTCCGCGTCAGAATGAGTCCGCCCATTACAGACTCGTACTCCGTGGGTAAGAGAGAAATATAGTACTTGTTGTCATACCTTGTTGCATTTCTTAATGGCAGGTATCTGGAGCTTTTTGACCCCTCTGGCTTGGTCTTCATACTGCACTATTTCCTGTACAAAGTCGACCAGTTCAAATGCTGTATCAAAATCATCAGCGACTATGAGGTGGTACTCTTTCCTAGAGGTATCAAGGAAGTTGCTTAGTGAGGTTATCTTATCAGAGGGCTTGTGGTGACACCTAAACCGGTTGTATATATTGAATAATCTGAGATAAATATTCTCTTTTAGTGATGTCATACTACACCTAGAATCTCCTCTGAGCCAACTTCCAATAGTTTAATTTACAGGCCAGAGTAGTCCTTACCCAGATCAATAATCCACTACCTGGACGACCAGCTGGTGAGTGCCTGGCCTCAATACAGACCATATTAAATCCCAATCTGTGTACTCGCTCAGTCGCCCAGGTTTCCTGGAACAGACATATGTGGAATCCATCCACAAATTTACCCCATTCCGGGTCATTTAGTTTTGGCCTTATTCCCGCAACATTCCAAGAAATGTTCTCCAAATGCTGGTCGGTAATTACACACTCCTGGAGCTGGCATCTAGCTATAGAATTTGCACTTTTTAGATATTGGTTAAGTTCAAGGTGACAGGGCTGGGTAACTGGGCCACAGTGTGCAATTTCACTAAAATTATTAGTGCTAGTAACTCCCTTAAACTGAGCAACTGGGGTTGTAGCACAGGCCATTAGCAGTTCAATAGTTTAGGAGTTTAGTCAGTCTGGAGTTTCCAGATTAGTAAGTGCTTGGTATCTATTTCTGGTCTGCAGGTGAAAAATTTGCTTCTGTTTCATCATTGGTTTCTAGACGTTATGCACATTTAGTGGGGCGATTGGGCCAGTAAATTTGAGATGCTTATAAAAAAAAACAAGTGGCACAATGTCAATTCCCTGTCTATGACCCTGACCAGATAGTCTTTCCACTTCTAAGCAATTGCCCTGCTAGGGTTGGGGACCGACAGTTAATTACTACACAGTCTCCAACTGAAGACTTCCATAAGGGACCAACCCAGCTTACATGTCTTACAAACAAAATATCATGATAGTTTGCTTTGGAGAAATATGTATTTTGGGATAGCCAGTGACAAACTTTATTTTTCAGCTGGCTGAGTGTTTCCTTAGAGTGACCCTGGAGAGAGGGGATATTAGTAAGAATTGCCACATATGGGTAACACTCTGGTGGAAGGTGTAGTGTCACCTCATTAACCTGATCATTCCTGGCAGTGAAATCATCCATTTGGGAGTGAGGCTGTCTAGTATATACAGCTTCGTTCCCTGGTACTACGCACGTTAGACCCAGTGATACAAGGAGACTGCCCTTACACAACCAAATAACTGGTGCATGTTGGTTCAATAGGTTTTGGCAACACTGCCCCAGATCACTCCTATTTATTTCAGGGGTGGGCACGTGAGATAGTAAGTTTGGATTCCTACTTTGGTTCCCCTCTCTGGTGTGGGATTCTCTACAATAAGGTGCCCCCCTTCATTAATTTTTGTCTCTGTCCCTGCCCCAGGCATTAAACAGGCAAGAGACTTTTGGGTGGATCCCACACTTGTCTCCAATTTAGCAAGCCTGTCCAGTATAGGCAAAAGATTATTTAGTATTGTTTTTTCAAGGCGAGTTTGAGACTCCTAATGTCTTGCAGAGATAGACCTATGGAATCGGTGGATGTCAGATCAGAATGTAAAACTATTAGGACTCTTGCTTTGGAACACTATGTGCCTCCAATATTGGTTCCTGAATCTTTTTCCTGGATCTAGTCCTTGCAACCAATGAGGGCTCCAAATGTTTCACCGTCTCCTCCCTTTTTAGTGGGGGACCGCATGACAGAGATACCATTGGCTAGGGCGGGGATCACTCAGAGGACATTGATTCTAATATAATTTGGTCGTGAGCATGAATTCCCAGTTCAATATCCCCTGTCAACCTGTTCTGTACTAGCTCCAAGTTTGTGGATGTAACAACGAGACCCCCCTCGGGGGCTAGGTGACTTTCAGCAACGGAGATTTCCTTGTCTATAGCCTTGGCAGCCAGCGAGAGAAAGCAGTCAAGAGTAGAGTTCTGGCAGGACTTGGGAGTGCTCACCTTGTCTCCCAATTTCTTCGGTTTAGCCAATGCTAAAAACACAGGAACTAAAGCAGTACTATATAAAATCCTAATAAGATATAGTGAAATGAAATGGACTTACTTAGGCAAGGGTTCAAATGTCGAGGAGTCCTAGGGTGCTTATTAACAGTGATAAAATCAAGGGTACCTGGTATCCAGAGCTAAGAAAGTAGGCCCAGCCCAGCCTCCTCTGGGCTCCGACAGGCGTGGATGGGCCCACCCACGTGCGTACCGTGCCGGGAGACCCCTTCAATGATTTTATGCAGCTACGAGCGCTGCCACACTTCATCTGTGCCTCCCTGGTGCTATGGCTCCTGGAGGCTGTGGTCTCTGGTGCCGGCCGGTGCTTGCCACAAGAAGGCAAAGTTGATGTATAGGTTCCCACGCCGCAGGAGCCGCGCAATGATTTTATGCATCTCCGGGCACTGCCACACCTCATCGGCGCCTCCCTGGCACAATGGCTCTTGGGGGCTGTGGTCCCCGGTGCTGGCCGGTGCTTGCCGCAAGAAGGCAACGTTGCTGTATGGGCTCCTGCACTGCGGGAGCCTCGTGATGATTTCATGCGCCTCCGGGTACTGCCACACCTCGTCGGCACCACCCTGGCGCTATTGCTCTGGGGGGCTGTGGTCCCCGATGCTGGCTGATGCTTGTCACAAGAAGGCAAAGTTGCTGTATGGGCTCCCCTCTTTCGTTTTTTCTTTACATTTTTTTAAATTGTAAAAAATGTTAATGAGGGCCTGACAGCAGTCCCCGGGCTGTTTATTGTTTTTTGTGCTTCATCTCATACTTTTGTTTCATTTACAGCTCGTAAATGCTCATTGGCCCACTTAGAACACTAATTCCACTTTAAATACATTTTAAAATGGCAGCTGTTACATTGGCTCGCATACACAAGCATCGCCGACTATCTTTGCAAAAACACCTGTCCAATATGGCTGCTATGGAATGTGCATGTGCACCCCATGCCAGCTGCTAAGCATGATAGATGGCCCTCATCTTCATAGTAAGTGACAAACTACACCAACCAACCAACCAAGTTCAATTAAGTGGAAATAGACAAAATTGGATTGCAAAATACCTATTACTCAATAAAACATAAACTAATATAAACAAACCAAAGGACTGGTCAGAAGTCGTCTATGTCAAATTATACATTCAAAAGACAGGCTCACATTGAACAAAGAAGACAGTGACATGGAACTACTCATCCATCACACAATGTGATTTACTGCTTGCCAAAAAAAAGGGAGAATCCATGATGACTGTGTATTAGGGCAGATAATACTCAATGCACACTATATACAAAATCATAAAACAGCAGTGAAAAAGATTTAAAAAGGGGAATAACTCCAACCTTATCCATCAACCACCAGTCAAAATAAGGTAGAGGTTTTGCCAGTGTGTAACCTAGGAATCTTTAAAAACTGTTTTAAGGTTTTACGATGTAATTTATTGTACTTTTAGGATTTGATTACGAAATCGAATAAAGTATTGAAATAGATAAATGATCCCCATGCACCTAACAATACTGGAGAGACCCAGTGGCATAATTCAAATCTAAACGATAAAATAAATTGAGTTGGCATCATAAAAAATAAGCTCTCCCATAATTCCCTTAAATAAACCTGCCACATTATGGAAAAACTCATGGCTGTTGCAAAATCCCTCCTTTTGCATGGTCACCCACATGTTATACTTACATGTGTGGGTGGCATTTGAACTCTGCGTGCTGTAGTGCGGTTGTCCAGTCCCCAGTGTACCTCTCTGACCCATAAAACATGGTCAAACTGACTAATCCCCAATTGGCATAATTTGCTTTCCAGCAAGGCCATATTATTTGGTGCAGAAAAATACACTAATAGCATAACAAATACACCTACAGTCACCTGAAAACAAAAGCATCTGTTGCATCATCAACGAGATTGGAAAGGAGAAACATAGCATTAGGCCTAAATGTGTACCCTGAATGCTACAGATTTTAAACTAGCATACAAACCTTTTTACAGGAAGGAACCCTAATTTTAAATGTTAAGTAAACCAACATTAAATGGGTCTTGAAGCCCATAGGTGAGGGTGGCAATCATTCAAAAGTAAGTGTAACATGTAAATATATCTTGATGATCATGCACCAGCTGCGCAGGATCAGGAAGGTAGCCTATCTCCTTACTCCTGAAGCCCTGCTGCAAGTCATCATGGCCCTTGTCCTCTCCCGCTTGGACTTTTCGAACTCCATCTATCACGGTCTGCCTAAATCATCTCTCTTCAGACTGCAAATTGTTCAAAACCAAGCGGCGAGACTGGCCTTCGGGATCCCGAAATGGCAATCTGCCAAACCCCTCCTCTTCAAACTGCACTGGCTCCCTGTCATTTCGAGGGCAGCCTTTAAGATCGGCTGCCTCACTTTTAAATCTCTATCTGGTTCTTGCCCCGCTTTTCTGAAATCCCTCATCAGGCCCTACTGTCCTTCACGTAATCTTAGATCATCTCACCTTCACCTCCTGGCTGTCCACCCCTTCAAACTCTGCAGATCTGGAGGCCGGAGATTTGCATACCTGGCCCCTAAACTCTGGAACTCCTTTCCTCTCTCTGTCAAAACCTCTAACTCTCTTATCCTATTTCGTAAATCCTTAAAAACATGGCTCTTCCCACAACCCAGCTAAGTTCCTCTGTCCCCTCTGTATCCGATCAGCGCCAGGAAACCCATGGTGACAGTGCGCTTTACAAGCACCCCTTAACATAACATAACATAACATGATATGTTCCTACATTGACAGGCCCCCCAAATGCTATTTTCACTATAAAGGGCTGTAGCTTATCCTATACAAGCATTGGCATAGTCATTAGGTCTCACCTTTGGGACCTTATAAGTGTTTAGCCATGCAACAGTTAGTGTTGTTGCAAAAAGGATATTGTGCTGCATAACTAAATACGTATAAGTCCCCAAAGGCGAGACCTTTTGGCTATGCCAGTGCTTGTTTTACAAAATAGGCACTGGTATATTGCTGCGCCTTGCAGCCTTTGTGTAGAAGTCACTACATGTCAAAGTATGGATCTGTGGCAGAGTAGTGTGATTGACGGCTGGGTGTATGGAGAATAGATGCACGGATGGAACGATGAGAGACGGTTGGCTGCATGGATGTATATGCATGGTTGGAAGGATGAGTGCATGGGTGGGTGAATGCATACATGGATGGAGTAACTAACAGGTAATTGTAGGCGGATGGATGGGTGGCCGATTGAGTTGGGCGAGTGAACAGCTGATTGTAAGATAGTTTCAATTAATTAACAGATGGGTGGGTTGATGGACGGGTGGACCAAAGGGCGGGTGTAGATATGAGGGAGGAAGGAAGAATGGACAGACTGATCGATAGTTTTGAAAAGGGCGGCTTTTTAGATGGATGAATGTATGCAGGCAATGACAGACAGGTGATTTGAGTTACCAGAAAGGTGATTTTATGAATGAGTGCATTGGTCAGCCTGCAACGGGCCTGCCTCGGTGCAGTTTGCGCCCTCTGTGTTCTCTCGGCCCGAGCTCCAGTTGGCAGAAAATCCAACATGAATGACCTGAAGTCTCGAGCGAGAAGAGAGGCCTGCACGCCTCAAAAATGAATACATTGTTGTTAAAAATTAGCATTTGAATAGCGCGTAGTCTTCCATTGGAGAGGCGTCGCATCGCCTTTCAGTTGGATGAATAGCGCTGCGTTCTAATGGGGATCAATGCAAATACACAGCCAGAGACGAGGCTCACTGACAAGTGCTGCTTTATCCCGGAAGTTATAAAAGAGGCTAATCATTGTAATAAACGATCAAGCGCATGGCAGGACCCGCCATGGGCTCGAAGCCTCGCAACAGTAAGGCGATTCTCCTTCTAGCTGCACCTCCTGGCATCTCCGTGGCAGGCAAAAAAACCAAAGCAAGGGTAGCAGCCTAACCTGACCTACCCGGTCCATGACTAACCCTATTCAGGGCCAGGGGAAACACTGGAGCTCAGTCAGTACTACTCGGTTTTAAGCAGAACCCCATGTAACAGGATAACGCAGGGAGCGGTGTGGACAGAGGTACATGCACACCCACACCAGTCTGCGCTTCACAATTCCGTACAACGCACTAAGATTGGCTAGACTGTTGCAAATGCTCCAATCCTTTTACCCTCATTTTATATGGCTTTCATTTGTAATAACGCTACTGTGAAGCAGTCGGAAAGGAACATTTAACAAGCATTGGCTGCATTAGGTAGATTTTACATTGGCTTTTCACACACATTTTAAATGACTTTCATTTGTAATAACGCTACTGTGAAGCAGTCGGAAAGGAACATTCAACAAACAAAGCAGCCGTGCGGCCGTGAAAGCGAAAATGATCTCTATCGCGGGGACGCGCTCTGTGGTGGGGGAGGGGCGGAGCGAGGCGCACTGTAAGGGTGCCAAGAGGAAAGCCAGATGGCATGCTTGTGCGCGTAACCACAAGCTTGAGGTCAGAAAAAGCATGTGGTAGCACTTTGAAAACCCACTTACTAAATGTCTCGCAGGCGGCGCATGCGCGAGCTCAGGCAAGACCTAACAAAAACTAAAGTGCAAATAAAATTCTATTTTTGCTAACTTTGGGATAAGCTACAGAAATGTTTCAATCACTCTGTTTAATATTGATTAAAATCCAATTCAATTATGAAGTTGGAGTTTGACAAATATATCGAAAAGGTAACTTAAAAAAAAGTAGCTTCTGCATGCCTGAAGTTTCAGTGAGCTAATTAGCCTTAACCTGCCAGCAGCAGCCCCTGACAATGCTTTCCCTTTAATGAGCCATGAAAATTGCTCCTAGGGAAGAAACAATGGTGTAGGCTACAATAGCAGAAAGGTCTGTGTTTGAGGTATGCACGTCATCTTTTTTCAGGAAACAAAGTTGAGGAGGGTGCAGAAACTACATTTATTGATAGGGACCACAGCTAGGGCTGCCCACTCACAGGAAGTGTAAATGAGACATGGGATAAGAAGGCCTTTTAACCCAAGAGCACAGCGTAGCTATGCTGGCCACATCCCCGTGGGAGTGAGAGCTAGTCCCAGAACCAGTTTACTGTGGTTGGGGAGGATGGGACTTCTTATTTCCTTAGCTACATCTAATGCTGGGCCACCAGCATTTGATTTAACTTAAATAGTGCACTGTTTGATAGTCTGCAGTAAGGCAAGCAGGATGTACTGCAAAAGCAGGTAGGTTTGCCCTTTGGAACTTTTTCTCTTTGGTTAGGGATTATCCATATGTCGCCCCAACTCAATGGCCGGTGAATCCTACAAAAGTGTCATATCACCCCTGTCTCATCAAGACAGGGCTCACCACCTCCCTCAGCCAGAACCCACCCGCCAGCACAACGGACCCCAACGAAGCAGCCCACAACCTCACGCAGTGGCTGACCGCCTGCACGACAACCTCGCACCACTGAAGAACCCTCCCAGCAGACCCAGAAGCAAGAAGGCCTCCTGGTTCACCAAAAAACTCAAGGACTCCAAGAAGACCTGCCGCACCCTCGAGAAAGCCTGGCTCCTCGACAAGACTACTAACAACATGAACGCCCTCAAACACACCACCCGCAAGCACCACCAGCTCATCCGCACCACCAAGAAGAAATCACTGAAGGAACGACTGGACTACAACGCCCATGACAGCAAGGAACTCTTCACCATCGTCAAGGAGTTCCCCAACCCCAGCACCGGCAACAACGACATCACTCCCTCACAAGATCTCTGCGACTCTCTCGCCTCGTTCCCCCACCGCACGATTGCCGACATCCACAACAGTTTCGGCGAACCATCCACGCACCCAACCGTCGAACCAACGCCCCCCACCGCCACCCTGCGCACCTGGACCACGGTGACCACCGAAGACACAGTCCGCACGATGAACACCATCCACTCCGGATCTCCGACCGACCCCTGCCCCTACCACGTCTTCAACAAGGCCGACTCCATATTCGCACCCCAACTCCGGGACGTCATCAACACCTCCTTCAACACCACCACCTTCCAGGAGAGCAGGAAGCATGCCGAGCTCAGCGCCCTACTGAAGAAACCAACAGCAGACCCCACCGACCTCAAAAACTTCCGCCCCATCTCGCTCCTCCTTTTTCCTGCCAAAGTCATCGAGAAGATCGTCAACAGACAGCTTGCCGCCTTCCTCTAGACGATCGGATCCCTCGACCCCTCACAGTCCAGTTTCAGAGCCAAGCACAGCACCGAGACCGCCTTCATCGCAGCCACCGACGACATCCGAGCCCTGCTCGACAGCGGGGAAACAGCCGCACTCATCCTCCTGGACCTCTCTGTAGGGTACCGACACTGTCTGCCACCGCACCCTAGTCCAACGCCTCAGCAACATCGGCATCCAAGAGAAGACACTGGAGTGGGCCATCTCATTCCTCGCCGGTAGAACACAGAGAGTCCGCCTCCACCCATTTCGATCCGAGGCCACCGAAGTCATCTGCGGCGTTCCGCAAGGATCATCACTCAGCCCCACCCTCTTCAACGTCTACATAAGACCTCTTGCTGCCATCGCACGCCAACACAGCCTCAACATCATCTCCTACGCCGATGACACCCAGCTGATCCTCTCCCTCACCAGAGACCCCGACACCGCCAGGACCAGCCTACACGAAGGGATGAAAGACGTCGCCGAGTGGATGAAGAACAGCCGCCTGAAACGGAACTCAGACAAGACGGAAGTCCTCATCCTGGGACCATCGCCCTCCGCCTGGGATGACTCCTGGTGGCCCCCAGCCCGGGGCATCGCTCCCAAGCCAACAGACCACGCACGCAACCTAGGCTTCATCCTGGACTCCTCCTTCTCGATGACCAGACAAGTCAACGCCGTCTCCTCATCATGCTTTCACACCCTACGCATGCTCCGCAAGATCTTCCGATGGATCCCGACCGAAACCAAAAAGACGGTCACCCAGGCCCTCGTCACCAGCCGACTGGACTACGGAAACACCCTCTACGCCGGAACCACAGCCAAGCTACAGAAAAGGCTCCAACGCATCTAGAATGCCTCCGCCCGACTCATCCTGAACATCCCCTGACGCAGCCACATCTCCGGCAACCTGAGGGACCTGCACTGGCTCCCCGTCAACAAGAGGATCACGTTCAGGCTCCTCACCCACGCACACACGTCTCTCCACGACCTGGGCCCCAAGTACCTCAACAACCGCCTGACCTTCTACACGCCCACCCGCCAGCTACGGTCTACTAGCCTCGCCTTCGCCGCCGTACCACGCATCCGAAGAGCCACCGCCGGAGGCAGATCCTTCTCCTACCTGGTGGCCAAGACATGGAACTCCCTCCCCATCCACCTTCGGCTGACCCAGGACCATCTCGCCTTCAGGAGACAACTCAAGACCTGGCTGTTCGAGCAGTAGCAGACCCCTTCCCCCAAGCGCCTTGAGACCCTTCCGGGTGAATAGTGCGCTATACAAGTGTTATGATTGATTGATTGATTGATAGAACACTTCTGGACCTGCCAAAGAACAGAAGAGTTTATACTTAACAAAGAAGGGAGGTAGAGTACAACGTAGGATTCCTACTCCACGGGCACTGATAAATAAACAAGAAGAATCCTACTACCAGTGTGTAAAAAAGGAAAAAAAGGAAAAAGGGGGGAACACTCAGTGTTGTGTAAAATACCCCTCACACACCAACAGGCCCCTTGGTGTCATGCTTCATCATCGGGGTCTTCGCACCCCGCTAAGGGGATGCGGCACGCTACGACCTGCGACTGCGCGGGAGCGTTGACAAATTAGACTATGTGTGGTGTGTGTTGAGTGTAAGTGAAGGGGAATAGATGTGAGTGGGAGGTGTAGTGAAAAATTAAAAAGTACCTGGCTAGTGGGTAAAATGAAAAAAACTTTATTTCGTACCCCTGGCTGGTGCTGTTATAAAGTGTGCAAAAGAACGAGGTTTATTTGTCTTAATTAGGGACAGAACCTCTGGTGTGCGTCGACATGTTTCGGTACTGGTGTACTTTCTTCAGGACGGGGCACAACTCCCAACTCTACTCACGTTTTTCTAAGGAAAATGGGTTTATTTTAATTTTTCTAAAAAGTGATAACACTCATTAAAGACGGCTACAATGTGCCTACAGCGGTTCTCTGGATCATGTAATTACATGTCTCATGGTCTTTGCTGTCTATTGCCTCATGAGCAAGTCCTGAGCATCAAGGTAGGTAGGTGGATCCACAATGAAATCCGCCTATATTGCCCTCCTTCTACCACCCTGTGCTGCTCCGCCGTCATGAGGCAATAGACAGCAAAGACCATGAGACATGTAATTACATGATCCAGAGAACCGCTGTAGGCACATTGTAGCCGTCTTTAATGAGTGTTATCACTTTTTAGAAAAATTAAAATAAACCCATTTTCCTTAGAAAAACGTGAGTAGGGTTGGGAGTTGTGCCCCGTCCTGAAGAAGGTACACCAGTACCGAAACATGTTGACGCACACCAGAGGTTCTGTCCCTAATTAAGACAAATAAACCTCGTTCTTTTGCACACTTTTTAACAGCACCAGCCAGGGGTACGAAATAAAGTTTTTTTCATTTTACCCACTAGCCAGGTACTTTTTAATTTTTCACTACACCTCCCACTCACATCTATTCCCCTTCACTTACACTCAACACACACCACACATAGTCTAATTTGTCAACGCTCCCGCGCAGTCGCAGGTCGTAGCGTGCCGCATCCCCTTAGCGGGGTGCGAAGACCCCGATGATGAAGCATGACACCAAGGGGCCAGTTGGTGTGTGAGGGGTATTTTACACAACACTGAGTGTTCCCCCCTTTTTCCTTTTTTTCCTTTTTTACACACTGGTAGTAGGATTCTAAAAGAACAGAAGAGGACTGGACCTACTGTATGTGACTGTCTAGAGGCCTGAAGGGCCTAACCTCCTCCCACTTGTAGCCCAGACTAAGAAGTGGACTCCAAAAATTAGTTAGATGACATCCTGTATCGCTACAGGGGCACAACAAGCTATAAGAGGCCTTGCTTGTGAAGTGCCCAACTAACCGGTGGCAACTGGACCTGTTGGGCTGAACCCTGTTTGTGTCACTTCTGGGATGAGGCCTCACATCTACGTACTGTCCCTGAGGTCTTGGGAGTCTTATAAGTGGCCAAGAGGTAGTCAAAAGAAAGTGTGAAAGGTTGGGACTTAGAATATTTTTGGGAAACTTCTAAGAAATCTGGAGATTCAGTGGTATCTCACAGCAAAAAATAAACAAAGTCTGAAGGTTTAAATCTTGATCAGGCAACAGGGCAAAAATTGAACAACCAATGGGAGAACCATGAAATATATATTTACTGATTTGAGCATTTCCTTCCAAAAGCAACATCTTTACCTTGGCCTTCTCCATCAAGCAGGGCTTCAACTTTGCACTGCTGGAGGATTTTGCATTTCATTCCAGAAACTAAGTAAGAAGAAGGTAAAATCTTTGATCAGGATGACCCACTTTGATGGATCAGACCTACACTCAATCATGGTCACCCTCAAGCCATACCTAAGTCCAAGTCAACTGCAAACAGTTGCTTCTGGTTGGCGCTTTAGTATTTCTTGGTTCTTTTTTAAATAAAGCTGTAAAGATTTGGATCTTTGGTTCCTCTTATTTATGTCAATCATTTTTGTGTCATTTTTTTAATTAAAATGTTCTCTATTGTTAGAAATTGTTTGTGTTTTTTTTAATTATGTTCTGTTTTGAATTTTTAACAGTTTAGGTGCAGCTAAATACACACTTTCTTTAGGAGAAATCTGTCTGCACTGTGCCATAGTTAACTGGCATTGAACCCCAGTTTAATAACTCAACTTATGTGTTGGACCTAACAAAATGTTGGGCTTACTACTTGGAAAGGACTCACATCCTCCCCAGGTAATAATCAATTACCTTGAAATGGCTGATAGTGAAGTACTACCAAATAGCAGGCCACTGTATAACCCTTGATTGGGAAATCACAAGTTATTTTGATGACCGTAGACCAACACTGTCCATCTACATCATGGCCAGTAGGGGTTTAGACTCATGATAGTGTCAGAAACCCCATAGTATTTATCAGATAGCACACCCTCATAGTTTTTTTTATTAAAACGTACATACATTACTGATGGTCCTTCACCCAACCACAGCCTATAGTGAAAGCATGCCATTCTCTTGAATCGTTTCTTTTTGTCCCTCCAACCCCAAAGCAAAATAATGATGACCAGAGCCAAATCATCAAAGAGATACGCCCTGCAATATATCTTAGGGAATCTGCCCCTTCACAAATACTATTCATCCTACATGCAAGCCAGTTTGCTTAGTTAATCGAGAAACTTGATCTAATGAAAATCGAATGCATTTGTTGAGGGAGAGAAACAAAAAAACAGTCTGGAGGGTACATGTAATTCTAGTAGAAGACACTTGTTATTATGTAACCTCTATTTCTGGGGACAGTCCTGATAAAAAAAATAAATGTGGTATCAAGTTTTGATTCAGCCCTAGAGTTAAACTTGAAGTAAATACAGTGGTCAATGAGAGAATGAAACCCTGTGAACTGTGCCTAGCCCAGACAGCAGACTTGGACAACTGTAATGCGATTTATAGTGTAATTTCCAATGACAGACTGCTTTGTGCCTGCGGCCACAGAGCCCCATTGCCTGTTAAGGAAAGAAAAATCCCAGTCACATCAAACTGACCTTAAAAGGACTCCACTGGCAACTGTGAAATAAATAATACTTTGACGGTATTTAGTAACATTTGTAAGATATTGTGGAACATGGACACAGAATACTTGGTGTTGTTAATTCATCTTTGAACAGTCCGTAGACAATCCTTGCATGGCAAAAACACAGAGGCTGTAAGTACGGGCACCACTGCCTAAATTGTCTCATACAACGGGCAGTTGCCCAGGGGCCCATGAGCATAGAGGCCCCGTTCAGACCAGAATGTAACACTAATTTTCCGTTAAACATTTGTACTTTTGTGAGTGGTTGTGTAGGCAATGCCCAGTGCACTACTTTGCCCCGGGGCCTATAATCCTGTTAAGACGCTGTGCGGAAGACACCCCCCAGTCTATTACCTACATCTCATGGACTTTACTATCACCTCGGCTACACTCACGGACAGTTTACAGTCCTATTTATCACCCTCAACCGAACTTGAGATTTCAAGTTATTACATTACCAAAGTTTACCTATCACAGTCAGGTCTCTGCCTAACCCAATGCATTCACTTACATACAGCACAGACGATGTACACAAGTGCCTCTTAGTGCCACTAGGCAACATGATTCGCTGCCTTTCAGTACAATACAAATACAACAATAATAACAATGCAGACTAACAGAAAATCGGGCAAAAAGATGCTAATGAACTCACCTCTGAAGCAGATCTATATTTGCCCTTTGAACTTTGGCTGGATACATTAATTCAAGGTCCAGGCTATCAAGTACAGAATCGCTGAAAGCCATGTTCTCATGTATTCATGTCTACTCATAAGCAAATACTATCACAGCTGAAAGCAAAATGAAAAGGTAGATTCGTTAATGTTAACTATACTGAAATACATACACAACATTCTTTCCTCAAATTATAAGTATGTTAAAGTATTCATGTCTGGTTATTAGATTTATCCTTAACATGTGCAGGTATAATTCACATCTAGACCCCACACTGCCAATTTGGCTGTAACAGTTAGAATTACATACCAATGGTAATTGCATAAGGCCCAAATCCACCCACCATCTATTTCCATATATGTAAATTCAATTTCCACATTCTGCCTTTTCACATTTGTTGTGGTCCTTCCTCTCACCTCCTGCCAGGTGATTTAGGATTGTGCACCATTCAACGAAAGGAGAGGGAGTTTAAGAAACTTTGGGCCTGCAATTAACCAAGACCATTTGATTTTACTAAAATTATACATGTAATATGCATACTTATAGGGACTTTCAGCCAGATGTCATTTATTGGTCAGTTATTGTGGCATTCACATGTTCTACTACCCACTACAAGATATGGAATGGGGCAATGGGTCAGCTCACTTCAGCTATTGGCTAACCTTAGTGTGAGTGTCTTTACACCCTGAAATTCCCAGGACCTACTATGGCCATGTGGGCTTATTTAGACCAAAAATACATTGTTGCTTTTAATCAATATTTTTTTCTCAGATTGGCGAGGACTCTTTTCCAGTAATAAAGTTTTAAAACAAAATAAAACAAGCATTGACAAAACCAGAAGTCTGGCATCAAATGCCAGCCCAATAGGCTTTGAAATGCGCATTTGTTTTTAAGGAGAGACTTTAGCACATGCTCCGGGTTCTTTAATTACCGACGGCGTACCCGCCTCTGCATTTAGAATAATCGAAAATGCATGACATATATGGTTGTTGAATACAGATAAAGCTAAAAATAGTTTTGTTTCCTTTTCCTCAGAGCCTCATGTACTGCGCCCAGTGCTAAAAAGTAACAATTTGCATTGCTATCTTGGTGTTTTTGAAAATCTGCTTGGACGCGACAGGGTAGGTGTTAGTTGTGAGCAGAGTGAGGGCGTGTCTGTTGTTTAGTGAGGCCTTCTCTACTTGTAGCCAGGCTGGGGAGTAGTCTCATAAAATCCCAATAAAAATTTATAAACAAGTGAGTGTCTCATGAATATGGTACATAAACGTGTTACTCTTCCAGCACGAGGTTTACGCTTAAAAATACCAAAACCACAAGGAATGCTTGCAAGACAAAACATTGATGAGATCCACAGTAAAGTCAGAGAGATAGCTAGAGTGTAATGCCAAATTAACTTTTTTGAGGCAATAAGACTGTTTCCAGTTTACACTCTTCCTGTTCAGGGGCGTACATGACAGACCACTGCAGTCCCTGAGGCGCACGGCATAGTGAGGGTTCCAACCCTCTGGGGGGCCCCAATACTTCAATTGGGCCCCACTCAGCCTGATGCCAAGGAGTAACAGTGTGATAATGGGGACTTCTGAAAGGGGTTGCTGTAGAGAACGTTTGAGTAAGATGATTACAGCCGCTAGATGTTTTATTCCTGCGAATTTTGCCAAATAGTTTGTCATTGTCAATACTGTTATTATCATTTCATAGGGAAAAGTGTGGGTAAAAACAGAAAAACGTGCAAAAATAATTTAAAAGCACACAACCTTAATCTATGTAGGCTTAGGATATCTGTGAGAATTGTGTCACACAAATCATGACCTTTCACAGTGCTCCGCTGCCTTGTGGATAAGTCCACTGTACATAAATGCCACATGCATGCATGTTAGCACATATGTGAGATCGGCCTAAGAGCTTTTAGAGCACAATAGTTTATTGTGATAAAATTCTCTTTCGGTTGCGTGCCATCAACCGCATAGCAGAGTTCAGAAAACACACAAGGCTTCAAGGAAGGAGAAATGTTTGCTAGTTGACCACACATATAAAAACACTATGTAATATAAAAGCGCCTAGGGCAATACTTGGAATACATTGGTGGCAGACGGGCCTGTGAAGACTGGCTGTGAAAGAGATTACAGAATTACTTTATTGTACAGTTAATTAAAACTCACAATATAAACCGTACATCATTAAAATCGTTATAAACTTAAAAACATATATAGATTATAGTGCAGCGTTTGATCATGTTGGTCGAAACAAACTCTGGCTGAAACAGGACAAGTGGGGGATACCGGGGCCAATCCTGAAGCAGCAGATACTACTCCATACTAACACCTGGGTCAAGATCAAACTTGGTAGCGGGACGCACCTTTCCAGACAAATGAACGCCACTAAAGGTCTAAAACAAGGATGAGTCCTTGCTCCCATGTTGTTTAATCTTTTCCTCGCAGACTTGCCCGGAGAATTGGACAAAACCAATTCACACGCGCCACGGCTGGGAGACATCTCGCAATCAAACCTTCTTTACGACGATGACCTGGTTTTGGTAAGCCGCTCCCCAATTGGACTGCAACATCTCTTGGACACTACTAATCAATTTTCAATAAATAACGCTTTGAGGATTAACTTAAACAAAACTAAAGTTATGTCAGTGAATTACAACAAATCAAAGAAACTGGCATGGTCCTTGGATGGACAAAGGCTGGACCGAGTTACCAACTATAAATACCTTTGCGTATCATTAGACAGCAGAGGCTCGTTCAAACCCCAGCTAGAGGCTATAGCACGGAAGGGAACTACTTTTCATTTCTCAATGAAGCCGTTACAAAAAGTTCTCCCTGATCGATCATTTGACCCCCCTCTTACAGGTGATTAAAGCACGCCTCCAGCATACGTAAGCAAACCCATGCAAGGGAAGGACGCTAATGCCCTAGACAAAATAATCAGCAGAGCATACAGGGCAATCTTCCGTCTGCCAAATTATGTGTCTCCTGCCCAAATTCGCCTCGAATTTAGCATCCAAAAGCAAATGGTGGCGAAAAAAAGTGCCTATATAAAATGCTGGCGCAAAATCAAAGGCGCGGAATGAGGAACCTTAAATGCTCATTTATGGACAGAACTGTCAATACGATCAAACTCACCCGCTAAGAAATATCTCTTAAAGTCCTTGGAACATCTGGACTTAACCAGCCTTTGGGGGTCATCAGTTGACAACAATAGTTTCAAAAAGGTGGTAACAAAAGTCACTAAACTGATATCATCTACTGAAGATAAAGAAACCCTGGCCAAGAGGGCACATGGATGGGGCGTGCTGAAAGATTACAATGCCCTGAAACCGCATGAATATTTGAAAATGGGTCTCACGCGGAAGATAAAAGAAAAATTTCTAAACCTGCGTTTCGGGATTCTTCCAATTCTACCTCACTTTGCACCATGGAATAGGGGGTCAGACGAACATCTATGCCGTCTTTGCAAATCAGGGAATGAGGATTTAATCCACATAATTTGCATCTGCCCCAACCTGATAGACATAAGGCGCACCCTATTTCGATCACTTTGGAATCAAAAAGGTGTAACAAGCTGCAGGCAAACTGTGATGATATCCTTCAAACCTGAAGAGGTCCAGTTAAATTGTAGACTGACAAAGTTTTTTGACATTGTGTCCACAAGACTTACAAACCAATCACATGGCGCAGTGACTAACAGCATGTAACAACTCGCCAACCAAGAAATAGTCTGCCAAGGTCCTGCCAATTCAAAGTATGCAGAATACATTTACTAACACTTTCAAGTCCACAAGCGGGTTACAGATACGGTAATCGATAATGATAATTTAATGTGGTTTTAAATACCTTTTGCTTCAGCAACACGCATGTTTTTAAGTTTATAATGATTTTAATGATATACGTTTTATATTGTGAGTTTTATTTAACTCTACAATAAAGGCTGTGAAAGAGGGAATGGCAGTGTAACCAGAGACTGAGGACAAATCAGAAATTCTCGCCATTTGGTGAATTCGCCCACCATTAGCATTTCTCACAGCTTTACTGTGTTTTCCCCTCTTTTCTCGTGCTTTTATGTCCCCAAAGTTGGCAAACGCCTGGTTCCCATACCCCTTTATGCGGCTAGTGGAGTACTTTTATCGTGCAGCGCTAACAGGCTGCAAGGTTTTCTGGATGGGTTCAATAGCTTTATGTTTGATCTGAAGCTCAAGGTCAATCATAAGAAATTTTACAATATGACTAATCGCCCCAAAAACACCCGCTCTAGAAAGGTTTTTGTGGGAGGTACGCAAATAATGAAAACATCAACTTTTAGTTATCTGGAGATTTTATATTTGACTAGGGATAAACTTGTAAATCAGAGGTCACAACTTACTGAAGCAGCATGAGAGGCACTATAGATTTGCTAAAAAATTGGGGCATAAACCCCGAAACGAATAGTGATCCTATATAAAAGTAAATGTCTGTCAGTGGCTACATACGGAGCGGGAGTATCGTGCTAAGCCCCGGAGTCGTACTTACAGGCAGTAGAGAATACATTTCTGTTCAAACTTTTAGGACTCCTGAGATCCATTACCAGCCTGATCACACACAGTGCAACAGGGCTAGGTTTCCTGGAATATTTGGTGAGACTAGCTCCAATTATGCCATAGGTCAAAATATGTCTGTCTTCGGATTTGAAATTTACACATGATATTAGTGAAGTTGTTTTAAACAGAGTAGTGCGCAGGTCATTCCATGGTTAAATTATGCTAAATTACCTCTGCAAAAATTAGGCTGGCAGATCTGTGGGCAAATACAGGAAACATTAGCATTCTTACACAGGCACAGATTAAGTTGAAGTACTTAGAAAGCAAGGAGAAGTGAAGCATGGAGAAAGTTATTGACATTATATCAGTCTCATAGTATATAGCTCTTTCTAAGTACACTGGCATGGAGCCCTATCTTTTGTGGATTAGACTCCCAATGTAGAATGTATCTATCATGTTTTCTCATGACTATAATTCATTATTTAGGGTGATCCCGGCCACAGTTTCTTGTTTCGCCTCCGTGGAGCCTTGTTAGTGTGATGGGATTCTCTTCAAAACTACCAAGCAATTTTTATTATTCTGCCCACCTATGCAGTCTATAGATTCCGATTCTTGCGGCGAATCCTTAAAGAGAGGTCTTTTACCTCGCATCTTGAAGGTTTGACTTATTTGCAGTACTTAGAGTCCCCATTAATTTGTTTCTCTGTTTTAAATTGTATTCTTCAGGCCCTGAGCCTGAGAAAAAGGTATATATCATAAACCATAAATTGGGGATGTGAGTTTACATTATCTTTTAAAATCTTATTTTTAATTGTATTTTTGACTGTCCTTTCTTTATTATATATTGCTGGGTCTGAGAACCATGTATGCATAATGAATTTAAACTGGCCATGTGAGGTTACATGATTTTGTCTGATATTTAATAGTATATCTTATGTTTTAATACTCAGCTGTATACAACTTGTTTTTTTATGAGCTTTTATGGTCGCATATCCGGCTGAATAAACATTTATTATTGATTGATATTGATTTAAAAGCAAAGAAGATTAAGCTATGTAAGCGTAGGCTATCCGAGTTGTGTCACTCAAACCATGACCTACATAAATGCCACATGGAGCCATACATGCATGCATGAAAATACATATGTGACATCAACCTAAGAGCTTTTAAAGCACAATTATTTATTGCGATAAAACCCTCTTTTGGTTGAGTGCCAATAACCACGTAGGCAGAGCTCGAAAAACACACCAGGCTTCAAAGAAGGAGAAAGGTTTGCCATTTGACCACACATATGAAAACATTAAGTAATATAAAGGCGCCTAGAGCAAAAGTTGAACTGCATTTGGTGACAACGGGCTTGTGGAGACTGGCTGACAAGAGAGAATGGTAGTGTAACCAGAGACTGAGGACAAATCAGAAATCCTCTCCATTTGGTGAATTCACCCACCATTAGCATTTCCCACAGCTTCATGGAGTTTTCTCCTCCGTTCTCATACTTCATCTCATTTGAATTTTTGGTATGGTTCATTATAGTTAATTTGTTCATGTTTGCTTTAGGTTACTTCAAGCTGTTCCTTTGATTGTCTGAGTATTGGTAAATGCCTCCCGGAATTCCAGTAGACAAGGTGCCACCGCTGTATTTTGTCTTTTTCCTATGTCACACACCCCTACCGCTATATTCCTCTAAGAAAGTTACTTACTTATTGTGAACAGTTTTTTAGTATTCACGTACCTTCCGTCGCTGAAACGAGATTGGACAATGGTCGTGGGAAACACGTCTCGAATCTACTGATCTGAAAAAGTCTTTACACATTGTTTGACTATTGGACAGTGATATGTGTTAATTTCAACGAGTCTAAGAATAGCATCGAAATGTATTGCTCAAATAAAGGTGCGGCAGAACAAGAAGGCCATTCAGCAACAAGCCAGCTTCCACTGGCCCCAAGGTGCAAACAGCATTCCACATGACCACTCCACAAGTACTGTCATGAACATCACAGGATGAGCACACACAATGAACACCAAATTGTCACTCAGCCACAGAGCCATTCATTAGCTCACTCAACCAGGCACACAAACCATATTACAAACCTTCTAACTTAGAAACATGTTAACTATAACACAAAATCATGACATATCTTAAGAACTTTCCTCACTCTTTCTCTTTAAACAAGTTAATGAAAAGGACCATCACCTCCTACTATTGGACGACCCATCTCCTTTAGTTTTCCAACATTAGCTACACAAAATCCACACCCATCAAGTCTTATCATTTCTAACATTCCTCTACTCCATTCTCTACCCTCAACAAAACCATCTTTGCTGAGAGAAATCCTTTCCATATTCCATTCATTACCTCCTTCCTCCCTGAAAGCATTGTTTAAAATATAAGATCCATCCTTTGTGGGATTCACAGGAAGTTAGATGTGGATAACATGAAAAAAAACAATTACTGAGCATGAAAGTTTCCCTCATTTACATTCTATTTATATTCTCATTTTCTGCTTGTACTGATATTCCTGAAGCCCTACCTCTTCATTTATAGTTTCGTAATTAAAGCTGATGGCACCATCTTGCAAAACCTATTGCAGGGCGCAGTGTTTGTTAAGCAGGCGCCACGCTCACTATTAAAGTAAAAAACAAAAAGAGACAGAGACAGAGCGCAGTTTCCCTGAAGTAGGTGCAGCGCTCAGTGTTAAAGTAAAAAAAAACAGAGTGCATTGTCTTTGAAGCGGACGCCGCGCTGAACATGAAAGTTTAAAAATAACATTTGAAACTCAATCAATCAGTCACTTGTAAAGCGCACTATTTACCTGTGAGGGTCTCAAGGCGCTGAGGGAAGGGGGGGGGCTGCTACTGCTCGAAAAGCCAGGTCTTGAGGAGTCTTCTGAAGGTGAGCAGGTCTTGGGTCTGTCGCAGGTGGGTAGGGAGGGTGTTCCAGGTCTTGGCGGCGAGGAAGGAGAAGGATCTGCTGCAGGAGGTTGTTCGTTGGATGCCGGGAACCGCTGTGGGGCGAGGCTGGTGGAGCGGAACTGGCAGGTTGGGGTGTAGAAGCTGAGTCTGCTGTTCAGGTAGGCTGGTCCGGTGTTGTGGAGTGCTTTGTGTGCGTGGGTGAGGATCTTGAAGGTGATCCATCTTGTTGACAGGGAGACAGTGCAGGTGTCTCAGGTGAGGATGATGTGGCTGCGACGAGGGATGTTGAGGATCAGTCAGGCGCAGGCGTTTTGGATGCGTTGTAGTCGTCATAGGTGTTTGGCAGGGATTCCTGCGTATAGTGCGTTGTCGTAGTCCAGTCTGCTGCTGACGAGGGCTTGGGTCACTGTTCTTCTGGTTTTGGTTGGGAGCCATTGTAGATCTTGTGGAGCATGCGGAGGGTGTTGTAGCAGGCAGAGGAGATGGTGTCGACCTGCTTCGACATGGAGAGGGAGGAGTCGAGGATGAATCCTAGGTTGCGTGCGTGGTCCGTGGGTGTCGGTGCTGTTCCCAGTGTGGTCGGCCACCAGGAGTCCTCCCAGGCAGAGGGGGTGGGGCCGAGGATGAGGACCTCTGTCTTGTCCGAGTTCAGTTTGAGACGGCTACTCCTCATCCACTCGGCGACGGCCTTCATTCCCTCGTGGAGGTTGGTTTTGGCAGTGTGCGGGTCCTTGGTGAGGAAGAGGATGAGCTGAGTGTCGGCGTAGGAGATGATGTTGAGGCCATGTAGACGTTGAACAGGGTCGGGCTGAGGGATGAGCCCTGGGGTACGCTGCAGATGATGTCGGTGGCTGAAGTGTGGGAGGCGGACTCTCTGGGTTCTGCCGGAGAGGTAGGACGTGGTCCAGTCCAGGGCCTTTTCTCCGATTCCGGCTTCTTGGAGGGGTGTCTTTAGTGTGTGGTGGCAGACCGTGTCGAAGGCGGCTGACAGTTCCAGGAGTATGAGGGCTAATGTCTCGCCGTTGTCAAGTTGGTGCCTGATGTCCTCTGTGGCGGCGATGAGAGCTGTCTCGGTGCTGTGGTTTCGTTTGAATTCGGACGGACTGGGATGTGTCTCGTATGTTGTTGTCCTCGAGGGGGTGGGTCAGTTGCATGTTGGCGATTTTCTCGATGACCTTCACCAGGAAGGGGAGCTGGGAGATGGGCCAGAAGTTATTGAGGTCCTTGGCATCCGCCTTGGGTTTCTTGAGGAGGGCATTGATTTCGGCGTACTTCCAGCTTTCCGGGAATGTTGCTGTTTTGAAGGAGATGTTGATGACCTTCCGTAGTTGGGGTGCAATGGTTGCGTCCGTTTTGTTGAATACGTGGTGTGGGCAGGGGTCCAATGGTGATCCTGAGTGGATGGAGTTTGTGGCCATGCGTGTCTCGTCGTCGTTGACGGTGGACCCGAACCTCAGGTGGTTGGTGCTGGTGGTGTTCGAGGGGGTGTTGGAGTCTGGCGTTGTCGGGGCGGTCGTGGTGTTGAAGCTGTCGCAGATGTCGGCTATCTTACGGTGGAGGAAGGTGGCCAGTGAGTCACACAGATCTTGTGAGGGCGGGATCTCGTTGGTGTTGGCGCTGTGGTTGGAGAGTTCATTCACTATGTTGAATAGCTTTTTGCTGTTGAGTGCGTTGTTGTCCAGGCGGGCTTTGAAGGAGGATCTCTTGGCTGTTCTCATGAGGTGGTGATGTCTGCGGATGGCGTCATTGTGGGCTGCGTGGCTGTCCGGTGTGCGTTTGTGGAGCCATTTCTTCTCCAGTTTCCGGCATGTGCGTTTGGAGGTCTGGAGCTCCTCGGTGAACCATGTGGCTTCCTTGTTGGTGTGGTTGTTGGAGGGTTTCTTGAGCGGGGTGAGGGTGTTGGTGCAGTCGTCGATCCACTGGCTGAGGTTGCTGGCGGCGGCGTCTGGGTTGGTGGGGTTGGTGGGGGGTTCTGAGTGAGGGTGGAGGTCAGCTGGTCTTTAGTGACTTTGCTCCAGCAGCGGTGGGGAAGCTGTTGGGTGCGGGGGTTCGTGGTTGGTTTCTGGAAGGTGAAATGGATGCAGCGGTGGTCGGTCCAGTGGAGTTCAGTGGTGTGGTTGAAGGCAACATGGGTGCTTGTTGCAAAGACGGGGTCAAGAGCGTGGCTGGTGGTGTGGGTGGGTGCGGAGACTAGATTGTCTGAGACCGAGGTTGGTGAGGTTGTCAATTAGGGTGGCAGAGTTGGCGTCATTGTTGCTGTCGAGGTGGAAGTTCAGGTCCCCGAGGAGGATGTAGTCCGTGGAGGCGACTGCGTAGGTGCTGACGAGGTCAGCGATGGAGTCGCAGAACTGAGCTCAGGGGTCTGTAGAAGAGTGTTCCTCTGAGGGTGGTGTTGGGGTTGATGTGGATCTGGAAGTGCAGGTGTTCAGCGGTGTTGAGGGTGTCATCTGGGTGGGTGTAGCACTGGAGGGTGGACTTGTGGACGATAGCTAGACCTCCTACAGTTCCGTTGGCGCGATCCCTCAGGGGATCTTGTAGCCGTCCGAGATGGCTATGGCGATGTCGGGTGCCGAGGAGTCGTTCCACCAGGTCTCGGTCAGGAAGGCAACGTCTCGGGCGGAGGTGTCGAGCAGGTCCCAGAGCTCGACGGCGTGTTTGCGCGCGGAGCGGGTGTTGATGAGGATGCAGTGGAGGTGGTTGGGTCCGGTCCTTGGAGATTTGGTGGTTCTGTTGCAGGTGCGGCAAGAGAAACGTCAGTGGGTGCGCTCCGGGCGGCCTAGAAGCAGCGGTTGTCACGACCGATGTTGAGTACGAGGAGAGTGCTGGCATCGTATCGGAATCTGGCATCGTGGTGTGCACGGGGTACAGGGGTTCTGGCACTGGGCACAGTCTGGGCACAGACGGGCTTGCCTCTGGCGCGCCAGCGGCGCGGCTGCCATTTAAGGTGGGTAGGGAGGGAGGAGCAGCTGGGAGAGGGGAGCGGGGTGGCGAGGGGACGGGGCCGCAGGGAAGCAGCAGCGGGGAATGGGCTGCTAGAGCACTGGCAGCAAGGGGAGGTGCTGGCACACAGCTGGAACTGTCTGTCAGCAGGGGAGTGACCTGTCCTGCAAGCAGGGTTAGGGGTCACTCCTGCTGTCGCGCAGCGGCCGCCATTTAAGGCCGGTAGGGAGGGAGGAGCAGCTGGGAGGTGGGAGCGGGGTGGTGAGGGGGCGGGGCCGCAGGGGAGCAGCGGCGGGGAATGGGCTGCTAGAGCAGTGGCAGCGAGGGAGGTGCTGGCACACAGGTGGAGCTGTGCGGCAGCAGGGGAGCGACCTGTCCTGCAAGCAGGGTCAGGGGTCACTCCTGCTGTCGTGCAGCGGCCGCCATTTAAGGCGGGAGTGGGGTGGCGAGGGGGCGGGCCGCAGGGGAGCAGCGGCGGGGGAACGGGCTGCTAGAGCAGTGGCAGCGAGGGAGGTGCTGGCACACAGGTGGAGCTGTGCAGCAGTAGGGGAGCGACCTGTTCTGCAAGCAGGGTCAGGGATCACTGAGCGCGGTGTCCCTATAGCGGGTGCCACGCTCAGCAGCGCTGCAAATACAACACGCATTTTCAATGTAATATGGAATGCATTTTTTTGAGTTATAGGTGTTCACCTTGTAAATGACTGTCTTATGCATTTTTGTTTGCAGTGGAATTATGCAGCAGGACGTTTAGTGGAAAAGTAAAATGGGAATAACAGATAATGTGAGACACAGACACTACAAGTGGCTAAACTATAGAGAGAGCATAGAAGTAATTGGGATATAGATCTACCAAGTTTGGGCACTTTAGAGGTTGAGAGGACACCTGGAAGTGAGACCGGCCAAAACATAAAGGGGTTACTAGGCATGTGGAGATAGTAAGATTTTGAAAGTTGTGAGGGAGAGAACATTGGTGCGGGGAGACGGATGATTTTGTGAGTGTTAGAGTGAAGAGAAAGAGATAAAGATGAGAGGGCATTAACCTGTTCCGTGCTCATGATGAGCTCAGCTCATCATGAGGCACGGTCGGGCTGTGCTCATGAGGAGCTGAGCTCGTCATGACCGTTGCGCTGTGCCCACGCGAGGATAATTCCCCTGCTGTGCTGGGCGTTCCATTGGAACGGCTGTGGTCATGACGAGCTCACCTCGTCATGAGCACAGCGCCACCGTGCTGCATGACGAGCCGTGCTTGTCATGAGCACCGGGCCCTGCGCGCGCCCCCCTCCCCCAGCACAGCAGCGGAATGAGCCCCGCAGGGAAGTCGTTAAATGTCACCATAAACATGGAAGGAAAAGGTTTGTAAAATGAGAATGGGACAAGTGTGTCACGGAGCGCTTAGAGGTCATGACGTTTGAAATCACTCTGCTGAGCTATTAATAAAATATTTTATTATGTTAAGTTTATTGCAGGTATGTTGCTTTAAAAATTACTGCAAACATAAAGCAAACTACATAAATGTAGGGAGAGCGTTTGATGGTGAAGTTACACTGTGGGGCTCACCACAAACAAAAATGCCATAGATTTTGGGAGAGAGCCATTCCCTTACCGAGTATTATCTTCTATGTGTTGTGTTGGCGCAGTGAGAGCCTAGGGCGGGTGACAAGTGATCCCACATACCCTAATAAACTTAGAAATTACCTTAAGGTTGTGGAAGGTTATTTTTGTCATGGCTGCAACTCCACAAATAATATGAAAGGGAGCACTCCGATAGTGCAAAGTAATTTTACCTACATTAAGAGTACAAACCCATGATGGTGGAGGAAACTGCGAGTTTGCCCAGACGGCTGGTGAAGAAGCAGACGTGGCGACGTCTGCCGGTCCTTCCAGCAGCAACCATGCTCTGGGCAGAGGGCAGTCTACAGTCGTGGATAGGTGAGCAGCAAAGTGTACAGGTACAAGTTGTACTTTATGTCTATGGTTTCGCGTAGCTGTACATGTGCATGTTGATTCCCGAAGTGCCATCTTAAAATCAGGCAAAACGTTTTCTTTGCATTTATACTTTAAGGATAGTTAATATTCCTACGACAGCAACCGTGCAAACTAAACACCATAACAAATAAACACTGCTTTGGAATGGGTCACACTTGTTAGGAGACCATCTGAAAGAGAGGAGCATGTAAAGACACATGCACACAGTATCAGCAAGGGAATTCCAAGCGTTCCTGTTTTATTTGAGGGGATTGTGCCCCATGCGGAAGATAAGCCTCAGGACTGTCACTGTGTTTTAGGGAGCAGTGGTGGCAGCAGTATCTTCACCTTCCGGGTACTCTTAGCTGCCAAGGTTTGACATTGCTTATGTGTGACATTTTCATAGTTTCAGTTTACTTATGAGTGGCATTCAACGGCTAAATGTGTGACAATTCAGAGTGACACTTTCTGGCGAGTAAAAAAGTCCATGGAAACAGATAAATACCACAAGCAACACCTATATGAGCAATGAAAAACGGTAAGATCTTCAAACTGCGACAAAGCACCTGAAATGGAGGGCACTAATCTATCTTTTTCACGTGTTTTATTTCTTTTATAGCGGTCCTTATACCAGTGTAGGGTGTCAGAGCACTTTACATCAAACACACATTATACAGAGACAACAAGTCATACATGTGTAAGTCAGTCTATAGGAAATGTTACATAAGACAGTGAGGATTACAAGTTGTAGGAATCACCCATCA
This sequence comes from Lissotriton vulgaris, assembly GCF_964263255.1. NCBI lineage: Eukaryota > Metazoa > Chordata > Amphibia > Caudata > Salamandridae > Lissotriton > Lissotriton vulgaris. Next base: position 431,248,128 of record NC_141698.1, on the reverse strand, counting down.
TCCTTATTATCAGGTAGTTTATTTTGAGTGTGTGTGATCCAGAAAAGCACAAACTCAGGATTTTTATTTTTTTTAAAAACCTTCATTGTAGCATTCAATAAAAATACAAGTACGGGCCTACAACCACGGGGCCGGCCGCTATGAAACCTAAAATCTCCAATATTAATGTACAAAACGGCTCATTGGCCGACAATCCTGGGGTCCGGCAGCGACACAGGATAAGAGTTGTATTTAAAAATGCACAGGTGGGTTACAGGATGAGACAAAGGTTTCATTTTAAATTTTATATGGGAGGATCAAGTGCTATACAATCAAACAGAATATGGGGGACAGGGTAAAAACAGGATTTGCATGAAATAACCACTACAATAAAAGGTGGCACCAGAGCATCAAGACCTGTACGAAAGGCAACAAAAGTCACATTCCATATTGCTCCGGCACTCCAAGCCCGCCCACCCAAAAGTCAGGATATCATAAATCGTCAGCACAAAATACGAGCACACAGTAAAAGTCTAGATGATTCATAGCTATACTGATCCTTAAAGAGGGGGGAAAGGAAAAAAAGAAAGAAAGGCCATAGAAAATAAAAAAGGCAAAATAAAAAAAAAAACATTCAACCCCTCACCCTGCACCCCTGCAAATGGCTAAAGCCTAACCCCACTAGCAGCGTGCCTGTTGCCCCTAATAACTAAAACCCCAAAGGTAGGAAAAGAAACGGAGGAGGGCATTTCCGTGTAGGTTCCCGGCCCCTTTAGACCCCCCCCGCCCAAGACAGCCACCCCCTATCATTATAAAGACAGATTTAAAACGACAATATAAATGAAAGTAGAGGGTACCGTGTAACACCGCCCAGCCTCTCAGAGCAAACAATTACGAGTCCAACATGTATAAACGCCATGCCAACCATTCCCTATCCAGTCGGTATCAATCTTGGCCCCTCCGAACCAGAACGCGAGCCCCTCCCAGCAAGACCCAAAGGCCCAAAAAGAAGCAATAAAGAGGCAGAGAGTCATCAGATAGCAGTCCATGGCTACCGACAGGCAGTGAGTCCATAGGAACTGTAGACGTAGACGGACTCTCCCTCCTAGTTGAACTGATCCATTGTATCTTGCGCAGGAGTCACAGCGTCGCCAGGAAAGGAAAAGACGACCACAAAGAAGATAGAGAGTCACAAACAAAAGTCTCCGGGGGAGGGCCTGCCCGATGTCATCTCCAAAGCCGGTGGTGGTGGAGGGTTGAGCAAGATCTTGAGATCCTCGGGAACACAATCTCCCAGGGGATCATCCGATGGTTCCAGTGCCTGTTTCCTCACGGGGTTCTCACACGGAATCAAAATGGTCGCGGTCTGAATGGCTGTAGAATCCGGTTCCAACGATAGGGCCTGGCCCGGGTCCGTCCGGAGCATCGCTAATAGGCGCGTATCCAATATGCTCACCAAAGTGTCCACATGTGAGCGAAGTGCCCAAAGTTCAGTTAGTATCGACCTCATTGATAGTTCATGCACCGCACGATTCATAGTTTCATGCCCGATATCTGACGCAATTACCTCCCCGGGTGGATCTGTCATCTTCGGGGGGAACAGGCAAGACCACGAAAGTGCAGTTTGCGAGGGGTGACCAGTCTTCGTCCGCGACCGCGGCACACCCGGTGAAGGCCGCAGATCAGAGACCCCGAACCGCCGAGCCCCGAAGACCAAGAGACGGGGCCGCGGGACGGGGCCCTCACTCGCAGCCGGCAGCAAGCTGACTCACCCCTCGGTCGATGCTGAGCGATGGAAACGATTGCAGTCAATTGTTGGCCGAATTAGGGCCTCCACTCCGGTTGATCGGACCCAGCCCAATCCTCCTGGCCGATGTTGTTGCACTACAGCCCGGCTGTGAAAGTACTCCAAGCCCCGGCTTCACCGCTGGTGTAGGCCGCAAACTTCCACTCGATGGAACTTTGTCAAACAAGCCGATAAAAATGTCCGGATTTCACCATCGGAGTGTGGATCAGTTCAGACACACAGAGACTGGGCATAAAATCAGGATAGCGTACAGGATATCGTGGCGGGTTACAGAGGTCGGCGGAGCCGGGAGCTTAAGCAGCCATCTTGCTTGCTGACATAGCTCCTCCTCCAAACACAGGATTTTAAACGTACCACAGTGGTTGGTTTTACTAAAAAGAATGTATTTCTTCCCAAACTAACCCTTTTAGCAACATTGTGATAATGAAAAACTAGGGGAAAAATAAATGTCTATCATATACCATGCAGTTTAAATGAAGCTCCTTGACCGCATTTCATACGTATATGTGTTATATTAGTTTTGTAACTTATGAACTGCAAGTAACAAAAGGATCTATGTGACAAGAGCAGTAACCCACTTCGCTGCCACATAAAATGCAGGGTAGTGATCTGTCTGGCACACATTCTATGCAGCAGGCACATTAACCATCTGCGCTACTTCATGATGGGTGAAACTGCCACTAGACAAAATGCTTATCTGGCTCCAGCAGGAATATTATTCACGAGAGGTATCTTGGCATTCAAATTGCTTCCTGAAGGTTCCTGGATAGACAAGGAATTGATCAGGTGGTGGTTTTATTCCAGAGTACACAGCACCTCAGGGGACAGGGATCCCCACATCATTGTAGTTTGAAGAACAGATTCCCAAGCGGCCTGACCGCCAACAGAGACAGAAATTGGCCTGGCACTCTTATCTGCTGTTTTGATGCAGAGAGCAAAGAGAAAGGAGAACATGAGCCCTGGCAGTGTGCTTCTCACTCCCAGATGGAGCCAGAAAAACAAAAGTAAGCAGGCCCAGCACTGCAACCGCTGACAGTGCACAGAACACACAGGCCTCTCCACTGCCTGAAGTAAAGTAAAAGTAACCTGAAATACAGTCAGGAGAGGGAAACCTGGCTCACGTATTGTGCACCGGGTCCCTGCAATGTTCACCGGGTCCCTGAAACACAACAGCTGAAACAAACAATACTTTTCATATTAAAAGAAAAGCCAAACAATTCCTGCCTTAGCTGTGGAAGCAACGAAAAACTATTGTGAAAAGGAGGTCCCTACGCTGTAGACGAGGGAAGCCTGCAGCAACCTTCCCAGAAAGCTCAAAGTTTAGCAACGGGGCACAGCCAAACTCGGCTGGCGGCGGCATTTCCTGGGGGCTCAAGTCTGTTGGCAGGAAACTGAAAACACATCCTGCTACCGCAGCATGCGCAGACTCCGGACCCTGCAGCTTAGTGAGACAGAGTCTGCAGACATGCACACTCAGACCTGATGGTGCTAATTCGAGAGAACAGTCAAGTGTGCACTGTGATCCTCTACATATAATGCCGCCTGTGGCTGCCAAAATGTGTCAGTGGCACTAACGGGGGTTGGTAGTGGCGCCAGTTGCTGAAATACAGCAACACAGGGTAGGCAAGACCCCTGGATTCATTTGGCTGGCTCTACACTCAGTGGTAGGAGCAGGATGGCCATATGAAATGGTTATTGGTACAACCTCTCAGGTAGCCGCAGCAGGTCTCAGTTGTAAAGAAATCAATGCAGTCAGCTGAGCCCGGACCGCTGCAGAATACGGAGCCCATGGTGAGACAAGGCTGCTAATGTTTAAAGACACCTTTTCAACACGGGCTGACTGAATGAGGGAGTACAATTCCTCTCCAGCTTCCAAACACATGCAAAAGGATTAAAGGATGCACATCCTTCCCAGCCGTCTACCCATGTAAAGATGCGGCCGCCATGGTTGAAACCGGCATTGTGCGAGCGCTGTGTGGGGCTGGAAAATGTGCCTTCTCACCTGTGAGTTTTTTAGCGGCTTAGAGCCCGAGGCGGTTCCTTTATAGCCCACCCCTGGTGCCCGGTGCTTAATAGAAGAGTCTGAGCATTCTTTCCTCAGCATGGCGCCCGTTGAGCTTTATGAAACTGGAAGCATGGGCGCCGTGACATGGGCGCTGTGCTAATACATGCTTAACGTTCTGCTGCTCTGCTTTTGAAATACGGTACTTGACTTACCAACATTTTTACTGCTACACACCAAACAAAGGAGCAATCTGTCACACAAGGAGGGCATCAGTGTTTACTTTTCTGCCTCGTCACAAGTAGCTGAGAGAGAGAGAGAGAGGATATGGGCACAGAAAGAGTGCGATTGGACGTACAGCCTGCATATCATTATCATCCCCACAGACGAAAACAGTAGTTAGGTGCCGCTGCTTCCGGTCTAAACAGAAGTCAGCATTGCATCAACAGCCAATAAAAAAACATTTAACAAAATCAATTACAAACTTTAACTAATGGCAAGCAGCACCAGAAATAACATGGAGTTTCACCTAACATACTAATTACTTGATGCCTCGTAGAGGCAGCGCATGCGCTGCCTTATGCAAGACCTAAAAAATGCAAAAACACCTAACACCAGCCCCTAAATAATTAGTCCCCTTCTGACCGAATGTCATCAGATGTGACAGTTCAAATCTTGATACACACAAAACAATAATAGACTTATTAAATAAATAGGCTCTCCGTTGCAGGTAGAAAGTAAAAAAAGACACTTGAACAATTACATTTGGGAGGAAAGCTGATTTCAACAAGTACATATCACTGTAAAACAGTTGACTGTTTGTGGACAGAGAAGAAATGAAAACACACAGTCACGTTTAGAATTCAAGATGAAGTTGAGGCCTAGTTCAGTCCTAGAGTGACTAACTTAAGGAAACCTATTTCTATAGGGTATGAAATCATTCAAAATCAGGAGTAAATATTTTTTTTAATTAGAAATACCTACATCACCACTATTCCTGTTTTTTCAAAAGGTACAACACATGAACCAGTTATTTCCACCCAGTTACTGAATAGCAGACAAATCCGCACTATATTTAGGAGTGATTCGCTGTATAATCAAGATAGCTTGAGGAGCTGTCTTCCAATACCTGCTAACTGAATGGACTCCATATTTGCTCCTTTAAAGCGCTCCACCTGGGCGTTGGCCTCCAGAAGGCTCACCACCGTCCTCTTGTCAGGAAATTTCACATGCAGACGTGTACTCATTCATTTTGGACCTTATCACTGAAAAGGGCTTTCTCTACATAAAACCTCCACAAGAGATTCAATAATCACATCCACTGTCACCTTTTCCACCACCTCCATCACAGCTACAAGGAATATTAATCAATTAAAAACCTAAACAATTATTTTGCTACTGGGAAGTAACACAAAAGGTTCAACAATATCCTCTCCAGTTTCCTGCACCATCCGGCTGGTAAATCAACAGGAACAGATTGGACTCACTGGCTTTCACGGGTTTATCACTATATTACACAGATTACACTCACAAACCCATCTGACTATATGCTAATCACACACATATAAAACTCTGAGACTCTTCTCCTGGTGCCTGCATTCCACAAATAAACTTCATGATACTGATAAAAGAAAACTGCTGGAAACAAAAGAAACTATTGTATCACTGCTTGCAAAATACCCGCGTCAAACTAATTCTTCCTGAACTTTTAAAAGGATCTTCAATTCACCATGTAAATTGCATTGGTGAGGTCAAATATTTATCATTTTTACCACCACATCTGCATCATGTTTATACATTTCGTTACATCACTTCACTAATTTTCTGTCAATGCCTTTTGAGATAAAGTTTTTTTAATTCTTTTCAAGTCTTGCAAGTTAGAACCAACTTCACAACAGACAAGGTCATCAGCACTGCCACAGGGTAAACATGACATCCAATGTATTCAACATACACATTGTTTCACACTGGCACACCCTCTAGTGAAAACTGAAATGCTTGAAGTTTACTAGCTTATCTGGCTACACTTGACTGCCCAGCAGTAAATGTCCTTCCTCCAACTGCAGACAACATGTTCATGAGCGGTTTATGGTCAATCCTTCATGTGATTTGTTTCACAAAGGAGCATCCTCTACTGTTCCACTGTCCAAGAGCAAGTGAGTAGCTCTCGCTCTATAACAATAATTGGGTTCCACGTCCATTACACTGCATCAAAATAGCACCAGTGCCACAATTTCTGGGACCAACCGCAACTATGCTCTCTGTACCCAAAGCATACAACTTCATATAAGGAGCTTGCACTACATCAGTCTTAAGAGAGTTTGATGCTTCTTCTAGCACTTCCCCCTACTATAACATTGTTTGAAAGTTTCCTCACAAGCTCTCCTGCAGTGGGTAACAACCTGTGGTACGTAGACGCCCAGGGGTCCGTCACACATTCCCAGGGGGACGGTAAGCACCACTTTTAAAAGCACTGCAACGTTTCTTGTATAGTCAGCAGTTTTTTCCAGGCAATATTAAGTGTCAAGATAACTCCAGTGATTAATGTACCTTCTGTAGAGATAGGAGATTTGTCCAGAGACAGCTTTTAATCATCTAAGGTAGCGTAGATGGTTAATATGCCTGCTGCAAAGAATGTGTATCAGGCATTTCAAAAAACTGTTTATGTACATAGCTCAGAGGGTTACTGCTTTTGTCACAGAGATTCTTTTGGTACAGTGCAGTTCATAAATGACAATCGTAATCTAGCACAGTAAGCTATGAACTGCCATCAAAGGCCTGCATGCAAACTGCACGGTACAAAATAGTAAGTTATGTTTTTCCCCCAGTTTTTCATTATCCTAATGCTGCTAAAAAAAGGTTTGTTGGGGTAGAAATAAATTATTATTAAAGTCAATGCTAAACACTGTGTTACTGAGTTTGTGCTTCTTTAGACCAACCACTCTTAAAATATGCCTATAGTAGTATGGATGACATGTGAATCCTACACCTTTTAGTCCCCTTTGCCTTATGTAACATTTTCAGTACACTGATTTACACACAAATGATTCATTGCCTCTGAATGTTTGTGATGGAAAGTGCTCCTACACCCTACACTGGTATGAGAAGTGCTATAAAACAAATTAAATACATGTGACAGAGGGGCTATAGAGAGATGAGCGACTTTGTTTGTGGCCGACAGTGAGGGAATCATTAAAGAGCCTCAACAAAAATTGTTATATCCTGGTGCACAGTAAAGTAATTATTTAGTATGCTTTAAAAGCTAATACAATTCAGTATATAATGACAAATGTGTCTTAGAATGCACCATTTCCCCCAAATTTTCTTGGGGGAGAGCCCCCCAAAACCTCATTTGTAATGGTCAGTATGGTAATTGATCTGACAAAATGTGCCTTGGCTGCTTTGGGTTCCCAGTCCCGCTCTGGCAGGAACCTCATACCACGAAATAAAAACAAACTTTGAAAAGTTTGTCATCAGATGCAGCACCAACCTTCCGATTAAAATCTTTTTATTTTTGCACGTTTAATAAAAAATAATACAATCTTTAGTAAGTCTAGTATTTGTTTGGTGTGCACTTGTTTGATTATTTTTTGCAAATTGCTGTTTTAAGATTTGAAATTTAAATTGTAGACATTGCTTGGGGGTCCCTGGCTTCCCATAGTGACTCAGGGGGGGGTCTTCAGGGGTCAAAAGGTTGGGAACCACTGCACTACTATAGATGCATACATTTCAATACATTTTGCATGCAAATCTGTGATTCCCAGGAAGGACACTAACTGTTCTTTTGACACCAGATCCAGGTCCCCAGGGACAGCTTCAACATGAATACATTTGGGTTTAATGTCCAATTCTGAAATCTTGGGGCTCAAATTTTCTAAGATTCAAAGTCAGGACTTTCTCTGCTAAAACTTTCAAAATATTCTCCCAGTTCTCACTGTGATCTTTTTCATCCTTCCCAAAAAATAGAAGGATTTCTTTAAAGGTCTCTCCACCCCATACCTCCTAACAGTGTCTCCTTCACAGATCTCTAAAAAAAAAGATGCAGCACTAGCTATACCACATGGCACCCTTTTGTACTAGTACATTCCACCAGGAGTGACAAAAGAAGTCAGTTATCTGTAATCATTGTCTAAAATGGCCTAATGTTATGTGCTGGCCAAGAGAAATGTGACGGAAAAAGGTTGCTCCCAGCAAAGAAGACACCATTTCATGTAAAGGGTTTAATTAATACACCTTTCCTTATAGAGACTGTGAAGATAAATGAAGAGATTTAAATCGCCAGTATTTTTTTAGCAACATGGCTATAGGAGCAACCTATGTAATGCAAGTTTTTTAGAATGTCTTTCAGTTTTCCGTTGTTGGCTAGAGGCACATTCATGACAATATTCCACAGGAATGGCATTATGTTTCAATATAATATGATTAATAAAATCCATGTACTTTTGCAGAATCCCAATAAAAACACTTTCAAATGTTTCTTTTAGCCTTTTCAAGTAACCTACATTGGCAGACTTCACAGAATCAAGCCCGGATCTTGAACTCTGTTGTCATCACAAATACCATCAATATTGAGGGGCATGGTCTCTCCAGCGGCAAGATGGCTGTGCACCGTGCGAGCTCTGCTGGGCAAACAAGGAAATCCGCCAACATCCATAAGCAACAGGGCGGTATAGCTGCTTAGATGGCAGACCCATGCTGCTAATCGTAACCTGCACTGACACTGCTGTTTCTGGCGATCATGAGACTCAACAACACTGAGAACGCTGAGGCCCAGAGGCTACTGGAAGACGCTGCCGGGACCAAGCTGTGACCAAGGTCCACAAGAGCGGTGATGCGTCTCGACCCATGAAACAAACCGGATCACAGGAGCTGAGGCGCGCTGCCGAGCCTGGGACCCAGGTGCCGCTGCTGCCTGTGTCTGGGCGCAGCCCGTGACTCGGCCCCCTAGCCCCCCGCATGTCCAATTGCACTCTACAGTCTCCTGCGTGGGGAGGAAATTCCTGCACCCTCTTTTTCATACTCTCCAACTTTACAAGCACAGGGCACGCCAGAAAGTGCCGATCTGCAGACCAATAAGCTGCCCAGCACCAATGGCTCTGTTCTGGCTAATATCTAGCAGATGGATCAACCACGCTGGGCCTCACACTGAGTGAATGGTGGCCTATGGGGCAGAACTCCATACCGGCCCCTGACAGAGCCCACCAGGTTGGCACTTCCCCCACTGCCTCCTGCCACCTAAGGTATGCCTGTAGTGTGGACACCGACTGATGGGTGGATCCTGTATGATGTATGACCCGGGCCCCCAGTGGGCAGCAGTAGTGAGCGAGACCTGCAAGGTGGACCTCATCGATCCTGCCCCCGTTCTGCGACTACTACACACTGACACTGTTGACAATTCCCCTAGCAGGCAGGGCCTCCTAGTCATGGCCACAATGGGGAAAGCAGATGCTAAAAAGCCTAAGATCACCTTCGAAGGCTGCAGAGCTAGCAAATGCGGCGACATACCTCATGAGGCCAGGGAGCAGACCACACAGACGGACTCACCTGATATGCAAGATGATAGCATACGTTCTTTACTGCTCGAGGTTAAATCCAGCCTAAAGACCATTGACTCTAAAATTGATCATCTTACATCTTGTCTTGACCAGGTCAAACAGCGGTTCGACACACAATTTTTCGCATAACACAGCTAGAGGCCAGAGTCTCTGACGCAGATGATAATGGTGCGGGGAACCGACAACGACTCCTGAAGATGGATAAAGTCCTAGAAATCATTTGTAGAAAGAACGAAGATCTTGATACCCCCTCCCGCTGGAATAATATCCGTATTATTGGCATCCCTGAATCTACCGCAATTGCTAAAAAGGAAGACTACTATTGCCAAACAGCTGCTCATTTCCCTCCTGAGGCGGAAGCCGGGAGGTCTCTGTACTTTCCTTTGCACAGTGCGCTTTTAGCGCTTCTTTGATTGATTTTAAAATTGCTCTGATTTTATTTCATTTTTTGCACCTATCACGCTTGACTTAAAAGGCGTGTAGAGACTTTCAGTGTTGTTCATATCGCTTCTGTACCTCTCCCCCCTCCCTCTGCCCCCGGTCAGCTCTCGGCCGAGTGTAGACGCAGAGGGCTGGTTGTCTCTAACTTTGGCGGCCATATTGGGTGGGGGTGCGTGAGTGACGCGCTCTAGCAGCGGCCATAAAGGGCCCTGGGAGTGTTTGCTCGTATTGCCAAACAGCTGCTCATTTCCCTCCTGAGGCGGAAGCCGGGAGGTCTCTGTACTTTCCTTTGCACAGTGCGCTTTTAGCGCTTCATTGATTGATTTTAAAATTGCTCTGATTTTATTTCATTTTTTGCGCATTGTTTGCACCTATCACGCTTGACTTAAAAGGCGTGTAGAGACTTTCAGTGTTGTTCATATCGCTTCTGTACCTCTCCCACCTCCCTCTGCCCCCGGTCAGCTCTCGGCCGAGTGTAGACGCCGAGGGCTGGTTGTCTCTAACTTTGGCGGCCATATTGGGTGGGGGTGCGTGAGTGACGCGCTCTAGCAGCGGTCATAAAGGGCCCTGGGAGTGTTTGCTCGTATTGCCAAACAGCTGCTCATTTCCCTCCTGAGGCGGAAGCCGGGAGGTCTCTGTACTTTCCTTTGCACAGTGCGCTTTTAGCGCTTTATTGATTGATTTTAAAATTGCTCTGATTTTATTTCATTTTTTGCGCATTGTTTGCACCTATCACGCTTGACTTAAAAGGCGTGTAGAGACTTTCAGTGTTGTTCATATCGCTTCTGTACCTTTCCCCCCTCCCTCTGCCCCCGGTCAGCTCTCGGCCGAGTGTAGACGCTGAGGGCTGGTTGTCTCTAACTTTGGTGGCCATATTGGGTGGGGGTGCGTGAGTGACGCGCTCTAGCAGCGGTCATAAAGAACGGCTATGACTCCGCGCAGCGGACGCGCTCAGCGGACGCGCTCAGCGGACGCGCCGGACCTGCGCCGGAGTCGTGCCAGAGTCATGCCCGTCTGCGCCCGTCCGAGCCCAGACGAGCCTAGGGCCAGCCACTCTGCCGATTTTACCAGGTACCCCTTGCACTTATTCCAGAGATGCACTACTTCGTTTGCGTTCCCTGCCACCTTCATATTGTACCCTGTGTAAGACGGACCCTTTACCTTCTACTTATTGTGCTTTATGTTACCCCCCTAATCAAGTAGTGGGAAAACATACACTACGGCTCGGTCTCTTGAATTGCAGATCTCTCCCCAGGCATTCGCTTGAGGTTAATCTCCTCATTCTGGAACAGGAGTTAGACATCCTGTTTCTAACAGAAACATGGCTGACGCAGGGTTCAGAAGCAGATATGGTTAACACCCTTCCTCCTGGCTTTCTTATTCTTTCACAGGACCGTCCGTTGGGTAGAGGAGGAGGCGTCGCCATTCTGTATAAAAACACACTTACCTGCAGAATTCAGAAAGGTGAGGTGGAAGACTATGAGAGCTGTAAGTTCTCCTTCCAAATCTCACCTACTGTCGCCATGTCAGGGCTGTTAGTTTATCGCCCCCCAGGAAATAATGGAAATTTCGCCAGTTCACTTACAGAAATGGTAATGGTTTGTGCTGCCTCTGCCACAAATTTCATTGCCTTGGGAGACCTCAATCTCCACTTTGACGACCAGGAAGAGCGGTTGGCGATTGCCCTCTTACATGACCTTAAAACCTATGGGATGGATCTTATAAACTTGGAACCCACTCATAACAAAGGCCATTTATTAGACCCCATCTTTTCTAATGTTCCCATCATGAAAGCTTCCCCCCCCTATTCCTCTGCCATGGACGGATCACTTCCTGATCCCTTTTACATGGGAAACTAAGTCTGAGAGCACCCCCCCCTCTAGTGTTGGTACTCCTGACAGACCATGGGCCAGGTTATCAGTGGAAAATGTCACTTGTAGTCTGGAAGCCTCACGACCACTACTGTCACAGGACCCTGTCGTAGCCGAAGCAGACTTTTGTAGGTGGATGTCGAACACTTTAGACGTCGTCCTTCCCATAAGATCGACAGGAAGAAAGGAGAAAAGACTACATACCGCTCCTTGGTACACACCTGAGCTGAGGGTTATGCGAAGGGCATGCAAAAAATTAGAGCGTGCCTGGAGAAAAAACTGGGAGGTAGCTAGTAAGATGGGATACCGAACGGCAATGAGGAGCTACAAGACCTCCATCCGGCTGGCTAAAACTCAGTTTTTCGAGGAAAAAATTAGTAATGCCTCCAACTCCTCAAGAGAAACTTTCTTGGTGGTCAAAGAACATTTGAAGGTGCCTACACCCTCTGCCCCCACTGAGAACTTGGAAGCTAAATGCAACAATCTGGCAGAATACTTCCACACAAAAATTGAAAAAATTATCATTTCTCTACCCCGGCCCAAGATATGACCTGAGCTATTGGAGGAGGAAGGTCGTCCTCGGACAACCTTGGAATACTTTGGGCTAGTCACTAAGGATGAAGTCCTTAAAGTCCTATGCTCAATCAAGAGTGGCTCCCCCCAGGATGTTGCCCCCATGAGGATCCTTAAACAGGTTGCCCCTTCCATCGTGGAGCCCATCACCGAAGTTATTAACGCCTCATTAGGCACGGGTACAGTTCCACCTAATTGGAAGAGTGCAATAGTGAAAGCCCTCTTAAAAAAACCTTCCCTAGACCCCCTAGATATGGCCAATTACAGGCCTATCTCGCTCCTCCCAGGACTGAGTAAAATCGCGGAAAAATTAGTTAACTCTCAGTTATCTAATTTTGTTGAGTCCAATGGCGTGTTAAGAAGTTCTCAAACAGGTTTTCGCCCGGGTCAAGGCACTGACACCGCCTTGCTGGCAGTCATGGAGGAGGCACGCTGCATTTTGGATTCGGGGGGATCAGTGGTAGTGATCCTCCTGGACCTGAGTGCAGCGTTCGACACTGTTAACCACCGAGTGTTACTCCAGAGACTGTCAGATACCGGAGTGAGGGGGGACAGCGCTGAATTGGCTCAGGTCATTCCTCAGCGAAAGATCTTTCCAAGTCTGGGAAGGGGGCGCACGATCGACATCCACTCACCTCCACTGTGGTGTGCCTCAGGGCTCCTCCCTGAGCCCTACACTATTTAACGTGTAAATGGCCCCCTTGGAGGAAGTGGTAGCTCCATTCAACATCAAGATCGTGAGCTATGCCGACGACACCCAACTGGTGTTCGCCCTCTCCCAATCCATAGAAAACACCCAGATACTTCACGCCTGCCTCTCAAAGGTCCATGCCTGGATGGAGGACTCAGCACTTAAACTGAATGGGTCCAAACCGGAGATTATGCTTATGGGACCAAAAAACCCCTCTCTCCCCTGCTTGGCCTGGTCCAGTTGCCTAGGTCCTCTTCCTGAACGAAAGGCTGAGATCAAGAGCCTGGGCATTTGGTTGGAACAAGATCTCTCTCTCAGAACCCAGGCCTCCAAATTAGCGGGTGTCTGTTTTGGTCTCCTCCGATCAATACGTAAGGTACTCCCCCTCATTCCTTTTCTATCCAGGACGCTCTTAATCCAGGGCCTGATTATGTCTAGATTAGACTTCAGTAATGCGATCTACCTCTGTGCCCCTGAGAGCACTCTGAACAGACTCCAACAAGTTCAGAATGCGGCAGCACAAATGCTTTACAACATCCCTATGTCTCGTTCTGCAAAACCAGCACTGAGGGCGTTACACTGGCTGCCAATATGGGAAAGAGTGAAATTTAAATCCCTTTGCCTTGCACACAAAATCCTGCAAGGCAAAGGCCCCCCCCGTCCTTCAAAAGATGGTGATCCCGTACAAAACCAGTAGAACTTTACGCTCAGACCAGCAACACCTGACTGTTGTCCCTAGGGTAAAAAAGGCCCGATCAGGAGGAAGGAGATTCTCCGTTAACGTCGCCATTCCCTGGAATGCCCTCCCTCTAGGTCTACGCGCGGAACCTTGTCTTCTGCGCTTTCGAAAACAACTTAAAACTTTCCTCTTCTGCTAACCTGTTCTGTCTTTGCTACTTCTGATATTCTCTGTTGGCAAAGCGCTGGGATGCTCTAAGGTAACCGTGCGCTGTACAAAACCGATTTAATAATAATAATAACTTAGAACCTCTGCTGCGTGAACCTTTTGGCACAGTTTTGTCCGATCTCTTTATTGTGTAACAGGTGTACAGGTCTCTTGGCCCACAGCCTCCACAGGGCCCCCTGCAAGACCAATATTAGCTCGCCTGTTAAACTATCGCAACTGCAAATCTATTCTTTGGAAAGCCATAGAAATGAGCGAAGTCAGGCACCAAGGCAACACACTGTCATTCTACCCTGACTGTGCAAGCCGCTCGGATAGACTTTCTTCCCACTAAGCGGGTACTTCAACAATTGTGCATCACATATGACCTATTATACCCTGTCAAGCTGCGCATTGACTCTGGTGATAAACCCCGATACTCTACTGACCTAAAGGATGCTTTGTCATTTGCTAAACAACTGCAGAAATCCTTCCCTGATACCGTCCTGCATCGTCTGAAGATGGCTTCAGTAGTGACAATGATTGACTTTGACCGCAGGGACGCAGCACTTTGGGCATTGTCCTGGTAATAGTGTCTCAACTATACAATGTGGTCTTGCTTCTGTTTAATTGTTATCACTCAAAATCATAAGTATTCCTCCTCAGTGTGAACTTCAACATTCGGCCACCCTGCCTTATTCCCCTTCCCGGCAAAGGGAAAGCTTGGCTGAGCCCATGTACCCCATAGGGATATTATCAGTGTCCTATCTGCACTCTCCAAGTTGGGCCTCCTTGGGTGGGGGGCAGCATAATTCTAAACCTAGTTGGGGGTTTGGAGTGGAAGGGGGGAGGGAACAGGTTGCTCTTTAGGGGCATAGAGCAGGAAACTCAGGCTCCTTGGCTTTGTTAAATTGTTTCACCTGTTTGTTTTTTGAATATGATATTGATTGCATTTATTGATAGTCACACTATGCTGTATGACACACTGTCTCTTTGCACTACAATAGACAAGGGACGGCACAACATCACACCCCAAAGGACTTCTCACATGACAGAGGTGACTTTTTTAACGTGTAATATCAGAGTCATGAGAGACCACCGTAAAGCACGTCTCATACATACATATCTCAATAGACATAAGACTGACATCTGCTTTCTACAAGAAACACACCTCACAGCTGCCAACCTGCATTCGAGACACTGGGGGGAATCCTACTCTTTGTTTAACTCCACTAGGCTAGAGGAGTTATTATACTATTCAGAAAAGGCCTGACTTGGCGCGCCACGCAAACTCACAAAGATGCTGAGGGCAGATATGTGATACTGGCCAGAACTCTCTACGCCCAGCTGGTAATCCTGGCAGCAGTTTACGGTCCAATTACAGACGACCCAGAATTTTACACCCACATGCGGAGGCCAATCTCCTCAATCTGCCCGCTCACGCTGATATGTGGTGGAGATTTTAACATTGAGCCTCTAGGCACATTGAATCACTTGGGCCCACCTATGCAACACCCCCAGACCACCGTTTCTCTCTGAACACTTATGCAGTACAACATACTAACTGATGCCTGGCTGCACACTCACCTCGTTGAACGCCAAGGCACTTATGTCTCCACTACACACGGTTCCTGGTCCTGCATTGACCTGTGGCTGGTCACTCGATATGTCGCATGCTGGGCCACGTTTGCTGAGCACTTGGCACGTATTCTATCAGATCATTCCCCAGTGTGTTTGGTTCTGCTGGTCCCGTCGACCCCCGAGCACATGTTTGCATGGCGCCTACCTCCCCATGCGCTTTGCTAAGCTGCATTCAGAGAGGAACTGCACAGCACAATTATTGAATTTTTTTTAACTAAATACTGGCTCAGTGGATTTGCCCTTGACCCTCTGGGAGACCTTTAAGGTGGTGATCCGGGAGGAATGCACCGCTAGGCAGTCTGGGGTGCTCAGATCTATTAGAGGTAACCTGAAAAGGCTAGAGACAGAAATTAAGCTGCTTGACCAACAACACATTATTGACCATTCCCCTGCTATACTGGCAGAAATAAGACTAAAGCTGACCAAATACCACAAGGAAGCTGAGCGAGAGGTGGCATACCTCAGCAGCGAGGCGCAGGCCCAGCAGTATGGGGAGGGTGACTGCCCCAGGAAAACTCTGGCAAACCTATAAAGGAAGCCACATGCCTCCTCATATATAACAGAACTATTTGATGACACTGCGGGAAGAACGACGTCCCCTAGTGAAAAAATCACCAGAATGTCGGCATTTCATTCCCAATTGTACAGCGCTGGAGCTGAGACACCCCACAATGTTATAGAGCAATATTTCAACTTTATCGAGCTTCTGTGGCTCAGTGACGAGCACCGCAAATACCTCAATGAAACATTCACCACTGAGAAGATAGCATAGTAATTTCCTGATTCCTCCCATCGCATTTTACATGCTGACTTTACTTAAAAAGGAAAACCAGGTGCAATAATGCACAATCATGATTTGTTACTTGCCATGCATTTCTAAAGTGCATTTGTAAACCCTTTCATTACTTTACAGTACTTACACTGATCACAACATTAGGTGGAACACTAAAGCATCAAACTAATCTCGTCTGTAATTTAAGTTGAATTTTTTTCCTTGAATTTCTTCCTATATCGAATAACCATTTGCTTAATAGCATATTCAAAAAAGATGCCAGAAGAATCTTAAATTCTATGATACCTTCCCACGTAAGCAACGTTTCAACAGGGAAAACTTTCTTTGTTGTGAAAAGTCATGAATTTCTAAAATGTATACCTATTACAAAACACTTCATTCCTCATTGAATGTTCTATTGAAGAAGGCTTATCGGATAATTTTAGAACAGGTACTGGTACACTCCACATTCTAGTATCAGAAATATTTGAAATTAAAATAATAAAAGTTGTCACCGTAGTTCAAGACACAGCTAAACACCTTGCCAAGATAGAGACCGTAGACACTGCCGCCTGTAATCGTCTGGGTCAAAATATTGTGACTGCTCAATATTCCTGCTTTGATATTTTCGACTACAATCCTTTTAAGGGGTGCTGTTTCAGACCTTTTTTGATACTTTCCATGTATCAGAGGATTATCTTCACTCAATATCAAGAACAGTGCTCTGTGACTCGCTCAGTTTTTCTGTGCAGTCAATTTTATCAGGATGTGACAGCCATGCTTCCCAGGTTGCCTATCCATGTTCCCACTTGGGCAGGAGTTGAGCATGCTGGAAGCCGCCTTAAAAGGCTTAATGGAATTGCTTTGAGGAAACTCCTCTGCAGCTTGGCTTGATCCCTAGCAAGCACTTTGGCTTTGCTGTAAGCCCCAAATACTGTTTCAGCTATTAAAAATGTAAATAAATAAAAATGCCTTAAGGGCCATTTCAGAAGCCGACGGATTACATTCTGGATGGTGCTATCTAGTTATAGGGGCATAAGGAAGCAGTGTTTTGATTCCTTAAGCGAAGAGTGCAGGCTTCAGGCCATCTTTCATTTTTTGATTAAAAACCATACAAAAGGCCTATAGAAGGTTGTATCCCCATTGTATAGAAACGGTAAGGCCCCTGTTGTTTGCCTCCACCCCACCAAAGGTCCAGTTTGAAGGATCATACAACTCCCATTTATTCCTGCTCAGTAGGAAAAGGGTCTCGAGGTCTACCGATGGGTTCATAGTTTACCTTCCTCTATATTTGGGCAAGATTCAAGCTCCATAAAAGAGGATCTTAGTAGACTACCAAATAGCTTTCAGTGCATTGTTAGAAAGGGAGTATAATGCATTTGCTTGTGGTGAGTCATTTGGGAGATATGGAATAACAACTACTTTTTTATTGAGATAATAAAATCATAAATTATACAATTATATTTCTCTACGGAGACATAATTGACATTACATTCTATCTTGTTACTTGTTTGTGTGAGTTTCAAGACAATATGTGCTTATGGATATTTGTGTATGCCTTGTAATGTCTTAGGTATACATTTTAGAAAAATGTCATTTATATATTTCCACTAATTTTAGGAAGATGTATTGAATAATTATGTATTACTAACTTTGTTTCTTTTTGAAGACCGTTTGTGTGCAAGTGGAGCATACTAAGTATACATCCTGATAATTTATGGCGAGGCTATACTATTAAAGAATCTTGAAACAAAACTTGGAGGAGCCAAGGGGGAGCATTTCTATTTGGTTGTTTCAAAATCTTAATGAGGGGTTGCTCTTTGTGTTAAAGTGAATCTTTGGTTGGTACATGGGAATTGGTGGTCTGTCACATCAGGGGCTAAGACAGCAAGAGAAGAATAGTGGAAGTCATGCCAGTGACACACATCAATAGTTAGACTAATGTATTTCACTGCCTATCCTCGCATCACTGCACTGAAACATATTGTCAAGCAATTAGAGCTCCTGTTTGCATTTCTCATTGTTTAAAGCACTCTGTATAGCATTGAGTATTTATTGCCAGCACTCGGTTTCAAACTGTTGCTACTGCAAGGGAGACCAGGCAGAGCCCTAGGTCCAGGATAGGTGAAAAGCATGCAGCTGGTGATATACTAAGCAACGAGTTTAGTTTTGTCACAGTCACATCGGAGGAGAAGGTAGGTGAATTAATGATTGAATGAAACAGATAAAGGGAGGAGTGAACATGCTGAGAGAGAAAAGAGAAAAAGGAGGAGGAGAGAAATAAGAGAGGAAAAAGGCAATGAAAGGGACATGAGAAGCAGAAACAAATGGAGGAGAGTTTTAAGATTTCAGGAGGCAATTTGAAGGTTAAATAGGTTGTTTATTGAAGTATTAACACAACGACCCCCAGAACCAACCACTCAGCTCCACAGCCAAGCTTCTCTGCTGGACTCCACATTCAGGATTCCAACAGAAGAATCTTATTGCCAGGACCTGGTAAACAAACTAGAATGTAAAACATAACAGAGAGAGAGGGTTGTGAAGGGTACACAGAGATATGGGAGAAGGGAGGAAGGTGTGAGAGGAGAAAATAGACAAAAGGAGAATATATGATTGAGGAGAGAGGTTAAATTAGACAGAGATGGGTGAAGTGGGATGACTGAGAAACTGAAGGAGATGGGAATGCAGAAGAGGAAAGGAGCAAAAAGAAGAGACAAGTAGAAAAAAGAGAAGATACAAAAGAAAAAAAGGGAATAAATATGTTAGAAATACAAAGGAAAGAAGGAGAAGAAGATACAACTAGAAGGCGAAATGGAGAAGGTGGTGGTGAAAGGAAACAGTGAATAGAGAGGAGGAGGAGAACAAGAAGACGGAGATAGAGAGCCAGAATGAAGAGGGAATTGTGGAAAGGGGAGAGGAGGGAGGCGGCAAAGGAAGACAATAAGGAATAAATGGCAAAGTGAAAGATGAAAAGTGATAATAAGTGAGAGCGGGTGCCATGTGTTTCCTGGACACAAGGGAAGGGTGAATAGTACATCACAGGCTCCCTGATGTCACCTTGGTCCCATAAGAGCGCTAAGTTCCCTTGTGGTCAAGCACCTTTAATGACTGATTTTGAGGTAAGGGCCAGTAGGAACCTTCCAGTCATGCAATCGATCCTGGTTCTGAGAGCGGAAGGAACCACCTAGTCAACTAAGCCTTCATACTACCACAGGCAAAACAAGGTCCCTTCCCTTGCATATCTCATAACTTTGAAAGCATGTGAATCTGAAGGCTTTTCCAACAGAGAGACACCCAACCATTAAAACCCAATCTATGGGAAAGGATCTCCATCTACTAAGGTCTGCAGATATGCTTGTTTCTTTTGGAAAGGATGTAATTGTCACTCTTGGTCCTGGTCTGAAATGCTTTACCAGGACAGGGCCCAGCAAGTAAACAGTGGGAATAAACTTTAGGTTGAAACTTTCCTGGGTTTCCTATGTTCCCTTTCAGTGGGGCCTGGCTTCTGAAAGAGAATACATGTTTCTACTAGAATATGAGAAAAGCTGTCCTGTGCATATCACTGGTCTCTGTCTGAAGTGGCAGTGTTTGGAAAACAATGGACTACAATGCAGCCGGCTGACTGACAGTTGTTAAAACTTTTCAGAGAATTCACCAATCACCTTTGACTTTTCCCAAGAGAATTTAGGTATCTTAGTTGTTGCCTTGTATCATGGTTAGCGACCTAGCTCAAACACTTGTTACCAAAGGAGGGTTTTACCCAAAAAGTCACTGGGACCTGGGTGCTAGGCAATACATATATAGAGGGGTCCCAGGAAGAAGACGTAACATAAGAGTACGCAAATTACTTAATCAAATCATTGCAAAAAGGTAGAATTCATCATATTTAATAAAGCCAACATTGTCATAACATCACAATGTGCTGTCTATTCAATTCAGTTTTGCAGTATAAAAACATTAAAGCCCCAAACACAGAGAAAAGGGAAAAGAAGTGTGAAGTGTAGGATGAGAAAGGTAAAGTGATTTAAGGAAGAAGAAACCAAGTTACATATTCAAATACAAAACATTCATTATGGATTATGAAAGGCTGTAACTTATTCAAGCCAATATGATAATGAAACAAATATGCAAATCATTCTACGGTCACAGTCATAAGTAATCTAATCTTGGATAGTGCCGGATGATGGGGTAGGTAGAGTCATCGACGTTTCGACCCCTACATGGAAGGTTGACTTGAACCCTTACAACGGGGTCTTCATTAGGACGGAAGGGGTAGTGGGGCAAGACAATTCTATGAAATAAAAAAATAATTCAATAAATTCTGAGTCATAAATTAATTATGAATTTTAACTGGTTGTTAAAAAAGGGAGTGGGAGAAAATTTACCATGGATGTTCGGGCCAGCCGGCGCCGAATATAAGGAATCTGAAGAACCAACTTCCGTGTGGTCAGCAATTATAGGAGCCGACTAAAGGGGAGCAAGGTGGGATACAATCAGTACAATACAGGTATTTAAATTAATTAAAGGAGTCAGGAGTAGGAAGTAAATTATTACTTACATGTATCTTTCTTTTCTTTAAGGCTAAGTAGGTCCTTCCTAATTGATGGACTTGTAGGGCGAAATGAACAACCTCAGCTGTCGCTGAAAGGAGATGAGGGAAAGTTAGATCCCATAGATTTTATTGGATCTACCCTAAAGTGGCCTCATGCTCCCTGATCAGGTACTTACATGAATCAGGCGGTTAACATGGGTAAGGTGGCCCTTCACGGTGAGAGCTCGTCCACGTTATTGCCGAATCCCTGCAATCTTTAAGGTAATTGAGCAAGTGTCAGTATTTTTAAGACACGCTCATCGATCAGAACAAAACAATTATTACGACTCTAATACTACAATGTGATCCCTGATCAAGGTACTTACATGAATCAGGCGGTCAACGTAGATACATTGCACAATTTGGTGGCCCTTCACGGAGAGAATTTGTCAGCGTTTTTCGATTCCCTGCAAGCTGTAACATAATGGGGCAAGTGTCAGTAATTATAAGACACGTCCCACAGTTGAGGCAAAAGAGAGAACAGATCTCTCCCATAAAACCGCCTTACTCGTAAGCGTAGCCGCAGCCGCGGTCTCTCGCTCCAACGCTCTTCGCTTCTCAGAGTGTACGAAGCAAGCGTACTTCCGTGTTTTTGGTAATTTCGTCGTGTAGTCATGTGAGTGACTACCATGGAAGAGATACTATTCAAGTGGCTCGGCTGATACGATAATGTGTTTAGCAGTACGTCCCAAATTAGGAATTCCCTATATTTAAATCCCATTATAGCAGACATGCGTATATCGTACATTAAGCATTTAGATGTTACATAATTGCAGGAATAGAAAGGTATTATTCGAACTGTTTGAATTGATATTAACAATGTTGCAAAATCATACGTCAGAGCAATGAACAATAAACAAAGTCCCAGAGCGTGCACCTCTTATACACAGGGTATAAACGCCTGACAATACTAATTTAACCCCTTCGCTGCTGGCCCGTTTCCGCCGCTGTGCGGTAAACAAATGAACAGGGGGGGGCCGTGACGAACCCCAGCCGTCATCAGCACACGAGCACCGTGGAGCGTGACGGCTGGGGTTCGTCACCAGCATGCAAGGGGTTAAATTGATTACATTTTGAGAAGGCCAGTTCATCACATCTGGCTAGATTCAAACTTCCAGCACTGATTTCTTTCTAAAATGTATACTTTGAGGTGTAACCAGTGCTCAGAAGTGGGTAGCAAGCAAAGTGCAGTGCTGAACAAAACTCTACACTGCAGTACCAGCTTTATGACGATGCGGCTAGTCCTTCTACATCAGGTACCAAGCCCAGGGGGAGGGGATGCCCTTTGTGCTCTGAATGAGGGGGTGGAGAAAGCAGGTAGGTCAGGCATGAGAGATGAGACACGCAGCCTGGGAAAATCTTTGCGTAACCAGCAAGTCTAAGGGTTAATAATAACAACATAATAATGCTGGCAGTAATGTGCTTGCTGGAGAGAGCTGTGTTTTGTCTAGTCAAATTTTTTGATTTATTATAGCCTTAGGGCCTGCCGTAGCGGGGTCAAAAAGCCATTAAGGGCCCGCTCCAGTGTTCGGCAAGTAGCTTTAACAAGGGAGAAGGCCTTTAATGCCTGGTAGAGCCAGCTATAGAGGGCTTTAAGTCTAGTGGAACATTCCGCCCCTAGAGGGCAGAATGTTCTTATTTGTGAAACAAATGCCTCACGGAGCCCAAGAGGATTGAAATCTCCTTGGGTCCTGTGAGGCCTATTGTTCACAGTATCAACTGTGAACAAACATTGAAATGTTGGTGCTCCGGGCTTCTACCAGCCATAAGAAATCCGGAGCACTCCATTGCTTTCAATGGAGCTTCCAAAATTCCAGGCAGCACAGTGACTTAATGAGGCTGCTGCAAAACACAACACATAACATGCAAATCACAAAGTTGCATTTTAAGTAGCTTTTATTAGGCTAGTATAGGCATAAACTGTGGCACAATACAAAGTACAATTAAAAATACGAATAGTAGAAAAAGGTGCAGCCAAAAAACTATACAAAACACAATAAAAGCCTGCTAATGTCATGAAATTCTAGTCATTGTCAGTATTTTAGTAAGCTTGCCTGTGTTTCTTTCTCTACATGAAACATAATTGGTTTAAGAAGTGCTTGTTGGTTGCTTGGTACTTTGGTTGGGACAATGCTTGTTGATTTCAGGATACTGTTGTTCCGTAACGCCGCTCCGTATGCAAATTCATGAGCACACGTTGGACAGGTGCGCTAAACTGTAATTATTCCACATGTGCCTAAAAGACTATAAAAGTCTTCCTAGCGGAAGGCAGAGCGCTTCGCTTCTTGGGCAGACCAAGCGTCACTCGAGAGTTCCAGCCTTCGATTCCAGCCCCGCCCGCCGACTTCTTCTCCCGCTCTGCTTTCGGATCGGAGTTGGTAAAGTCGCCGCGCCACTCACCTGATTCCTCCTTCGGACCCTGCAATCTTCGGCGGCCTTCTTCGGAGTCGCTCTTTCCTGGGCTCCGAGATTCTTCTTCAGTTCCGTTCTCCGGTCTTCACTGCTCGGCGGACTTCCGCTTCCTGAACTGCCTTGGTCCTCGGCTAAAGCAATCCTACTAGCAACAAGCAAGTAAGATTAACTCTTAAACGCCGATGCACAGAGAACACCGGGGTAAGAACAAGCCTTGCTAAAGGCAAGTGTAAACTAATGCAAAGACTTGAGACTTTAAACAAACCTTGCTAAAACCTAGGGGGAAACTCATTTAAGGACACTGTCGTGCTATTGTTTCCTTGTATGTAAATGCTCATGATAATTTAGGAGAGTTCAATGCATGTGAGTAACTAGCAGTGAAGTTAACTGCTTTACAAATTGAACTATCGCTCTTTTAACCGATTGTATTTCTGGAGGTTATTTGGTGGTTCTGTGTTCTGTTCTTTCGTTTTCTAAATTCACAGAACCAGTTACAATTACAGAGTTAGGTGCAGAGGTGTATAAGGTAAGACCAAGTTATTGCATGCTGCTGATTTGCTTGTGTGTACTAACCAGTTGGGGACAAGTTGGGACTTGGTGGTCAAAACTGAAGAAACGATCGCTTACAGAATATCTTATTGTTTCAAGGTGATAATACGATTGCATATAAGAAAAGACCTTGAATTGCACCACGAAGTTAGGATTGGGCTATCTCTCTCTATTGGTATGTATGCCCTGAATTGTAAAAGTTAGAACCTCAGGAGGTAAGAGGAAGAGTAAGTTAAAGATAATTGTTATTTTCTGCATTCCTTTTACTCGACAGTATCAGTGTATCTATAACTGTTCTGAGAAGCCCGGTAAACTTCAGGAGAGACGAACAGAATTCTCAAGAAGAGATCCTGTGTTGTTTTTCTCTCTCTCGCTTTCCCATCCCCATCCACCACCCCTTTCCGTCCCCTTTTCCCTTTCCCTTTAGGGGCCAACTGGTTGTGCCAAGTGTCTGTAATTCTTGCTACACTAGTTGGCTCTTGGGGGTATTGGGATTGATCAGCTACAGGACGGAAACATCTGGACTCTTGCAGTGGCGCTCCTGACAGCTAAAACATATAGTGGCAGCAGTAACACTCTGTACTAAATAGCTCTTAATTCATGACCAAATAAGGGAAGATTCACATATACATGAAATATACATTTCTGCATGCATAAGGGCTTCCAGAGCTCCAAAACATCCTCAAAGAGTGGATAAAGTCACATTTCTGCCCCATATCCCATTTTAGATTACCCTCTTCCTTTCATCGGACGGCCCCTGGCCATCTGTCGTCATAGTGGGCGTTTACGGAGGACGGCCGGGGGCCGTCCAAACCGCGCATGCGTCAAATTCCTCCGCACCGCGGGGGAATTCCGGACGAAGCGACGCGGTTAAATTACCAATTCTTTCAAGGACTCCTGTATTGCAGTTAAAAATCTTCCTATCGCACATTCAACATTTAAAAATCTTATGTTTATCAACAGACTAAGAGCTTGATGACTATTAAAAGAGGTTTTAAAAATTCCTTCTGTTCGTCTAGAAGCCACAAACAGTCCAGCAAAATGTGCGGACCACTGCATTTTACTTGTAGTTCACATGTACACAGACACTGTTCATTTGTCATTGTGTGCGGTTTTTATCTTCCTGTCTGCATTACATGGGTTCAGGCCAACTCTAAATTTTAATACCGCATTTCTAAGCTTAGGATTAGGCATGGTCTCGATGTAGGGGAATATATGACCATTAGTCCATCCATTTACTAAGAACTGGGTGGACGATTTGCTCTCCAGATAACATAAGTCTTCTTCTTGAGCCTTAGTGTTAATAATAGCACATAGCAAATGTTTCCGGATCTGCTGCTCTAGTTTTCATTGTTCGAGTTCTACAGAAAGTTTAGCACACATCCTGTCTAGCATATGTCTAACTTTGGATGCCTGATTAAGTTTACTTTCCTCTATTTCTCTTTTACAAAGGTATGATATTTTGGGGATCCCTTCTCTACTCTATTTCTGCCAGAAGTTCAATGTAGCTTGTAGTCCCAGAAAGTTCCAAGCTGTAAGTTGACATTCTACTCTCACTGCCTGGATCATAGTTCATAGGGAGAGAGCAAGGATCTGTTTCACACATTTACCCTCCTCTAAATTCCAATCCAATTTACTACCTAAAGATAGAACTTCTACTCCGTATTAGAATTGTGGTCGGACAATTGCATTGAAAACTGAAAGAATTGGCCACAGAGAAGGGCCTTCATACTTCTGCTGAATTTTTATAGGCCCCATACTGAGGAAAGAGTCTTTGCTTTTAGTGATTGCATGTGGTCCCTCCAATTTAGCTTGCTACCAAACCACATACCCAAGTGTTTATATTTGTCCACCACCTCAACTCTGACCACTCCCAATTCCCAGTAAAAGGAACCCTTTTTTCCCCAGCATCATTTTAGTCTTTTCTAAATTAACCATATGGCATTTATTTAAACAATAATCCTAAAAAGTGTTGGGTTTTTTTGCAAACCCAGCTCTGTCATGTACGTTATCACTAGATCATTTTCTTTCCTTTATTTCTCTTTTACAAAGGTGTAATATTTTGGGGATCCCTTCTCTACTCAATCTCTGCCAGAAGTTCAATGTAGCTTGCAGTCCCTGAAAGTTCCAGGCTGTAAGTTGACATTCTCCTCTCACTGCCTGGATCATAGTTGATAGTGGGAGAGCAAGGAGCTGTTTCACACATTTACCCTTCCTCTAAATTCCAATCCAATTTACCACCTAAAGAAAGAACCTCGACTCCGTATTGGAATTGTGGTCGGACCATTGCATTGTAAGCTGATATAATTGGCCGGGGCGCTATTACTTTAGTCTTTTCTAAATTAACCATAAGGCATTTGTTTAAACAATAATCCTAAAAAGTGTCCAGTTTTTTTTGGCAACCCAGCTCTGTCATGTCTGTTATCACTAGATCGTCAGATTATAGCCGACATGGTATATGGGTCCCCCCAATATAGGGTTTAACCCACCAGCCTTACGTAATGTATTTGGTGAGTCAGAAGGGAACAAAGGGAATAGCAGTGGGGCCAGGACACAACCCTGGCATAATCCATATTTTATCTGAATTTTCTTGGATAGCGTCCCGAGGGTGTCCAAGATTACCCTGGCCCAATACAGAGAATGCGTTTCCTGAATTAGTGAGAGTACTGTTTTATTGATTCCAAGCTTCTCCAACGAGCGCTGGGATGCCCGAGGGTAACCGTGCGCTATACAAGATTCCAAATAATAATAATAACATATTACACAATAGACTATGATCTACCAAATCGAAGGTGGCTCGGAAAACGACAAAACAGCAGAACAATCTACCTCGCAATTCAATTGACTTTTTTGCCATTGCCCATAAATTAAGTCAATCGTCTATTGTTGAGTGGCCCTCTTTCATCCCACCTTGCTCTATCGCTATCAAGTTATTCTGCTCTACCCAGGTCTTCAATATTCCTAACAATATCTTAGGAAATACTTTCTCCCCCACATCCAGCAGACTTATAAGGCGATAATTCTGGGGCTGTGTGGTGTCCTCCTTTTTATATATTGGTCTAACAATTGCCCCTTTCCAGCTTTCCGGGAAAATTCCAGATGTTAAAATATTTTGGACGGTGACATTTCAAAAGGTTGCCCACCAATCTGTGTTATATTTTAGTATGATTGCTGGTAAGTTATCTGGCCCTGCTGGGTCAGTTAGTTTTAAAGATTAGATGGGGGCTTTTATATTTTGAAAAGAAAAATATGGCTTTATTTCTTCCACATCCTTGAACTTTGTTTCCATAGTCTTGTCTATTCTCTTACTATTGTACAAGTTTCTCAAGTAGTTAACCCAATCATCTTCTACCACTAGCACTGCACTTCCCCTTGCACTTTTCCCTCTCTCACCAATCACCAGAATAATCTTATATTATTTGTGCCTGTCAGTTCAAACATTGTTTGTTAATGTTTGACATATATTCTGTTTTGCATTCCTTCATCTTATTTTTATACACAAGTTTTGCCAAGCGGACACTCTCCATTGTTACCTTATCCTGTCTCTTTCTTAGCTGTCTTTCTCATTTTCTTGCCCTCAATTTTAGACTCCTACACTTCTTATTAAACCAACCATTTCTTTTCCCCCTTCTCATGACCACTTTTCTTGGACGCGGATCCTGTTTTTATGTATATCCTTAAACAGTTTACCACCTGCTCAATCCCCTGATTGTACCATGTTAGGGCATTCTCTCTTTCCTCTAGATTACCGAGGGACGTATAATCAATCATCAGGTCATTAACCAATTTCAGACTGTCCTCAGTTATACAGGTTGTTGTGCGTCGAGGGAGTTCTATCTGTAAAGGGACCACTCTATCTCTTTTCAACCCTTGTTCAATCCTGGGTAATAACCGTAAGGGCCAGTGGTCACTGCCTTCACTTTGCAGTACCTCAAACACTTCTACTTCAGTAAAATACCAAGCATTTATAAAGGCATAATCAATTGGGCAATTCTGATTCCCTATGCGAAAGGTCTTTCTGGTGAGGAGGTCGGTATCTACATGTTCATTGGCACAGAATAGCCCTATAGATTCTAGGAATTTTGCTAGAGATTCATCTCGTGCAGAAACATCTGCTCTAGTAAAGATTGAGGGGGCACCTGTGCCATGGTTAATAGGTGTTAAACAGTTTATTACTAAGACAGGGGTCAAGTTTGTGGTTAAAATCCCCTAGGGTCAATATCAACTGTGATGCTTTTGTTGTGCAGATGAGTTCCAGGTCTTCCTCTGGCAGTCCCAGCTGCCCTTCATAATCAGTTATAGCTCCTGGCTGGATGTATATACTGATCATAATTATGTGTCTTCTTGCCCAGGGGCCACTATAGAGCTCTACATGGCTAGCTAATACCCAATTTTTCACTTTAAAATTTTTGGTGATACTAATGTAATCAACCCCCATGAGGGGCACCCTAGGCTTTTTAGTAAGCATAAAGAAACCATCTATTGGTTTGGATACTTCGCACAACCAAGACTCCTGGAAGCCCATTATTTTATAACTGACCAACATCTCTATTAGGGTATCTTGGGTGATTTAAGACTAAAAAGAAAGATTTTGGAGAGGAAAAGTGGTTAATGTGCACCCAACAAGGATTAGATAAAATCCATGGAATAAATATATTAGACCTCTACATCCCAAAGTGATTTAAATCCACATACAGTAAGGTGGTTCAGTACTTTTTAGTCTTAAATCACTTCCTTCATCGGGTGTGTTTGAAACTTTGGTATCTCCTGGATTCTGTTCTAATACCTGTATCACTTATATCTGGAATGTCTATTCCTCCTGAAGTTCTATTCTAGACATGTAGTCTATTTTCTATCTCTATTATGGTTAAAAACCATCTGACTTATTAAATATGAATCATGCGGCTTCTCCCTTTTAATTAACAATGATTATTTAAAATGTGATTGCCCTGAACCACATTAGTTGCATTGTGAATTTTAAAGTATGTATGTATTTTTTTCACAGACATCCTTCCCCACTATGCCTCTGTATACTCCCGCCCTGATGAAGGTGTAGCCCCGACTGGGGCTATACAACTAAACGTGCGTTGGCGTTTTTTACATCTGGGGACCATCTGAGCGATCTGGGATTGTATTCCAACTATTGTCTTCAGATCAACCATTGGCTATTATCTCTGTGGAGTTGTGTGCTGTTTGTGATTAGAGCTGTATGTGTGTTGGTATGAAAGTGTTGGGTGGCATGTGGGTTGTTGTGATGATGTGATTGAGTTTTTTTATATGTGCTTCTTAAATCAAACAATAAGGATTTATATTTAATGCAATTATCTATGCTACAATTATGTATTGAAAAAATTGTTGTCTCATTTAATTAAATCTTTATAAGTTTGTAACTCTACTGTGAGATCTTTATGTGTGGCTCAGGTTCCAGTATAAATATACATGGACCTCTCTGGGGCCTATATTTGAAAACTATGGGCTGGTAATCCCTGTTTGTTTTGCTTTTTACCTTTTAGCGTACTTGCCCTCCTCTCTGGTGATGTTTTCTTCTTTTATACTCAGCACCCTCTGCCTTTCTGCCCTCCACTGCAGCCACGCCCCCCCTGCGCCTGCTCTGCCATGGCACTCATCTGTGCCGTTATGCCATTACCCGACCTTCTTTACCACATCTCTACTGGCTCTTCTGTGGTCCTAGTTGATTGGTGATCCCAAAAATATATGCAGTCTCTAACTTCCAATAAAGTGCAGAAAATCCTGGCTGCCGGTACTTTTGTTGAATTTATAAGGCCAAAGTATGGTTGAAGTATGGCAGAAAGTGCTGAACAAGCCTTTGAAGCTGGGGTTTCACTGTAGATGTTCTTTCCTTTTCTTTAAAAAGGCTGGTTTAAGATGTCCCAACTCCCTGCCGTGGTTGAGTGGGGCAAGCCCGGCGAGTCCACAGGCTGCATCCAATCCTAGTCAGGCTGCCACCATGGGCCGCTGGTGGCTCTTACTCGCAGCACTCCTTAACTCCATCCTATTGCCAGCTAAAATAGGCTGCAGTGTGACCTGTGAGCAGGCGGGGTCATGCGAGCTCTGGGGCAGAGGTTAGCGGGACTCGGGCTACGAATGAGAGCGGGAGACTCAGGCAGGTCGTTCACCTTGCCTCACCTCTCACAGCTTGTTCCGCCCCTCCCGTACTCTCTTGTGAATCCCATCTCACAGCAGACTTTGGAGCCTAGTACGGACGTGTGAACAGGCTCCGCAACCCACAGCTCAGTGACTGGTAGTCTTCCGTGCCTCATAAGCTGCCCCAATCCTTTTTACTGTAGCACACTGGGCTGTGACCCAATATACAAATGTGTGGGCAAAGTGTAACGCATAGTGTGATGACCTGTCTTCCCAGGTATTCTGGTTCCATGTTGGAACCTAGTGTTTGGAACCATATGTCACCAAGGTTCCCATTACTGGTAATTCCAGGATTGTCAGTTGTTAGCTGACTGTTGGCTGGGGCTGAATAAACTATACGTGCTCATCTTAACTTGGACTGTTTCAACTTTATTACACTGGCGACGTTTGAGGAGAGGTCCACGTGTGCAAGTCAGCCTCAACAACAGGTATAAAAAAAAGAAGAAAAAACACTCACTTGGCTGCTGTGTGAAGAAGGAAAGCTGATTGGCATATTCCAGGAAGGATTACAGCAAAGCGAAGGAAGCGCTGTAAATAAGGAAGTGATTGACGAAAACGTGGCGAAAATTGGCAAAGGTAGACCATTTTCTTTGATTTTCTAAGGAAAAGGAAAAAAAACGGAGTTTAAGCGTGACGTCGATTTTCGTGGGTAAATTCCCAAAGAAAAAAGACTGTTTGTTGGAGGAAAGTGGCAGACATCTTTGAATGGGGGCGTTTTAAAAATTAAAAGAAACAAGCCCGATCAGTCGAAGAAAGAAGTCTGATTGTTGTGTGGCGGCCATTTTGGGTCGGACTGGAAAAAAAAGCCCAATCGACTTATGAAACTAGACCAAGTGCATAGGAGAAGTTGGTGGTGGCCATTTTGAATTTTTTTTATCGTTTTTCGAATTAATAAAGAAGAAGACGACGAGAGCGGCAGGAAATTCGGCGTTTCAACAGGAAAAACGGTATTTGGGAAAATGGCATTATAGGAGTTTATATTTGACAAAAAACAGTCCTGTTGATATAAAAAACTAAAAGTGGAGAAGAAGAAGGAGTGAAGTCGAAGGAGCATTTTGGACAGACTAAGGGGCATAAGCTGGAAAAGCGACAAGAGGTGTTGAAGAGACTAACCAATCTCAACTGAGTGTGTGATTTGAAGCCTGTGATAGGCACACCTTTTGTGGGAAGGGTGGAGGTACTTTGATGGTGAATTATTAAGGTAAAAAAAAAAGTCAAAGTATATTAAGGTGAATAGGAGTAGCAAAATGCAGAATGTAACTGCGCCTCCTTTCTTTCTGATGGAACCAGGGGAACCACTGATTAGGTGGAAAAAGTGTAAGAAAATATTCGAAAACTATGCGAGAGTGTGTGGTGCGAACTTGTCTGGCGAAAGGAAGCATGCATTGTTAATGCATTGTTTTGGAGGAGAAGGCCAGGAAATTCTGGAGACGCTTCCAGTTCTTTCACATGCAGATCAAAGGGGATTGAATGAGTATGAGGTATGTGCTAAGCAGTTGGATTTGCACTATCTTCCTAAAGTGAGTACCATCATGGAAAGGTACTACTTCGGGTTACGAGAACAAGGCAAGGAAGAGAGTGTTGAGGACTACATTACTGCGCTCAGAAAGTTGGCATCAAGTTGTAAGTTTGGGGTTTGGTAGAAGAACAAATAAGGGATCAGTTTGTTCTGAGGTGTGTGAGTGATAAAATAAGGGAAGAGTTGTGGCTAAAGGATGAACCTGCACTTGAAGAAGTTGTAGGTATTGCAAAAAGGGTTGAACACATGTTAAAATGCGTTGGAGAACTAAGCAAGGAGAAAAAGGATGAAAAGCCAAGAAGTTCTTCAACACAAGAAGTGGTGTGTCAGGCTGTGAAGAGAGAGGATCAGAAGAAGAAAAAAGAAGTGTGTAAGAGAAAGGGTTGAAAGGAGAGGCTGATGGTGGTTTTTCTAAAACTCAGACAAGTAAGAAATTCACAACTCCTTTTCAAGGAACTTGTTACCGATGTGGGAGATATGGGCATATGGCAAATGCGAGAGAGTGTCCTGCTCTTAAATTCAATTGCAACGTGTGTGAAAGAAAGGGACACATTGGTAGAAATTGCAGAACAAGAGTTGGGAGAGAAACGAAGACTGAGACTAAGTTAGTTAGCTTTCAGATTAATGATGATGTTGTAGAACATCCTTCTGATTATGTGTTGATTGGGGAAGCACGTGTGTTGATGTAATTTGATTCATGCTCACATGTCACTTTTATTTCAAACGAGGTGTTTGAGAATGTGTTTGGAAAGAAAAAGACTTTGTGTAAACCGGATATAAGACCAACTGGTTATCAAGAAAAACCCATAAAAATAATGGGTTACTTTTTTGACTGCATTGAATATAAGGGAAGGTTTACAGAAGCAAACGTTTATGTGGTGAACAGGGGAGACAACTTGTTGAGTTGGTCTCATCAAGCAAGGTTGGTTGTGAGTCTCAATCCAAATGCTCATCCAGTTATTCAAGTACAGGCTGTAGAAAATGTGGAGAACAAGTTTATAAAGAACTTTAAAGAGTTGTTCAGTGAGAGACTAGGATGCATAGAGGGTTACAATCACAACATCAAACTGAAGTTGGGAGCAGTGCCTGTTGCTGCTAAAGTAAGGCGCATTCCAATTTGTGTAAAAGATGCTGTGGGAAAAGAGATTGAGAAGTTGTTGTCGACTGGGGTTATACAACCAGTGGAAGCAACCGAGTGGCTCGCACCAATTGTGGTCGCGAGGAAGCCTAATAATGAGATTCGGCTATGTGTTGACCTTCGTGCTTTAAATAAAGAGGTAATAGTTGATAAGTACCCTTTGCCAAACATAGAGGAGTTGGTTTCTACATAAGATGGGGCATGCTATTTTACCACCTTAGATATGGCTTCAGCCTATCACCAAGTCCCGCTAAAAGAAGAGTGTCACGAGCTTACTAGTTTCATTACACCAATGGGTGCATTCAAGTTCTTAAGAATGCCCTTTGGGCTGGTTTCAGCAGCCTCGGTATTCCAGAGAATTATGGAAGATCTGTTCAAAGGAATACCGGGGGTAAGATGTTATCAGGATGATGTTCTCATTTCTGGTAAGAACGAACAGGAACATGATGAGAGGGTTTGCCTTGTGTTGAAGAAAATGTTGGAAGTTGGTCTAACTCTGCGTCAGAGCAAATGCAAGTTTGGTGTCAATGAGCTAGATTATTTGGGCCACCACATCTCAAGGAAGGGCATATCTCCAAAAAAGGATCTTGTGGAAACAATTGAAAAGTTGAAGGAACCATGCTCAAAAGAAGAGGTTTCATCATTTTTGGGCATGGCGGAATTTTACAATAAGTTTGTCAGAAATTTCGCAGATAAGACTGTTAATCTGAGGAAAATCATGTGTAAGAATGCTGTGTTTAATTGGACTGAGGAGTGTAGCAGAGAGTTTGATCAGGTGAAGATGGATCTGAGGAATGCACCAAATTTGCAGGCGTTTGTTCCAGGGGTTCCGACTGTTATTGTAACAGATGCTAGCAGTAAGGGTCTGGGTGCTTTGTTGTTACAGGTGAGGAAAGACAAGGAGGTCCTGATAGCTTGTGCTTCGAGGTGTTTGAAGGGGGCGAAGTTGAATTACTCTGTCATAGAGAAAGAGGCACTAGGAATATATTGGGCTGTGAATAAATTCAGGAAGTTTGTTTGGGGTTCCTCCTTCACCGTTAGGTCTGATCACAAACCACTAAAGGAGGTCTTTGAAAAAAAGGGGTTAGACTCCATCTCAGCAAGAATAAGGAGATGGTTAATTTCGTTGCAGGAGTTTATGTTCAAGTTTGAGTACATACCAGGTAAAACTAATGTCTCGGCTGATTGTCTGTCAAGGTTGGTGGATGTGGTAGAGAATGGTGAGGAAGTTTTGGCTGACGATTTTGAGGGTGATTTAAAGGTGTGTGACGTTACCTTGGGAGCAGTGAAAGAAGATGCTTGGAGAGAAGAGCTGAGTAAGGATGAGGAGTTGAAGGAGGTCATTGTATTGTTGGAAGGTCTCGTTTTTTAAAGAAACCTTGGTCTTTGATTGCTGATGAGTTGGCAGTTGTGGATGGTTTACTCATGAGAGGTACTAGGCTGGTTCCACCAGTTAATCTCAGAAGTATTCTGGTTGACATGTCTCATGAGGGACACTTAGGTATTTCAAAGACGAAAGAACGCATACGAATGGACTTCTGGTGGCCTGGTATCGATTTGTTGGTGGAACGCACCGTTAGAGATTGCTCTTCTTGTCAGGCAAGTGATAAAGTTTTAAGGACGAGGTCTTCTCCAATGGTTTGCAGGAGGTTGCCTAAGTCCCTCTGGGATGAAATTGCAGTTGATATTGTGGGGCCTTTACATGGTGAGCACCAAACTCCATTTATGTTGGTTTTATTGGATTTGTATTCCAGATGGGTTGAGGTTAGTTTGGTAAGAAAGATTACAAGTGAGTCTGTTATTTCCTTTTTGGAGTCTGTCTTTAAACGTGAGAGTTTTCTGAACTTCATTCTTTCTGACAATGGGCCACAATTTTGTTCAGGGAAAGTTGAGGAGTATCTCAGTAAGTGTGGCATTGTTCACAAGAGGATTTCTTTATATCACCCTGAGGCAAATGGTGCTTTGGAGAGACTCAACAAAACTTTGAAGGAAAGCATTCAATTGGCAAGGGTCAACAATTTGGACTGGAGAAAGGAGTTGCAGAAAAGAATTTCAGCATATCGATTCTCTCCTCACTCAACTACAGGAAAAACTCTGTTTGAACTTTTCAAGGGTAGAGCACCTAACACTTGTTTATGTCCTGCCTGGATGATTGCAGACAAGGGTGTAAAAAATAATGAGGTGGGGGCATGGAGAGAAAGGGAATTGGAACTACAGAGGAAAAGGAAAATATACGTGGATAGAAGAAATTCTGCTAAGGATTCAAAGTTCGTGGTGGGGGAGAAGGTAAAGATCAGGGCTCCTGTAGGCTGTCAAAACTGGTCGAAGTTTTCTGTTCCTAGAACCATTGTGAAAATTTTCAAAAATGCTGTAAAGACGGAGGATGGTCGCATCTGGAACAATAGTCGTGTTTCTCATTTTGGGGGTAAAGGGAAATGTGATGATATTGTTGCTGTTCCTGATCTGTGTACTAATTATTCTCGCAAGAGTGTGAGGGTATGCAGGCCTCCTCTTCACTTGCGTGATTATGTCTAGGTAGTTTCTTCTTTGATTTCTTTATCTTTTTGTTTCTTACTTCATTGCTAGACATGTAAACCTGTTTAATGTTTAAGAGGGAGAAGTGTGATGACCTGTCTTCCCAGGTATTCTGGTTCCATGTTGGAACCTAGTGTTTGGAACCATATGTCACCAAGGTTCCCATTACTGGTAATTCCAGGATTGCCAGTTGTTAGCTGACTGTTGGCTGGGGCTGAATAAACTATACTTGCTCATCTTAACTTGAACTGTTTCAACTTTATTACACATAGGTTATAACCTTACTGTTTTTTTCTGTTGTTCCTTAGTCAAAGGTTGTCTCTTAGGCAATAATATATTCTTATTAATTTAGACAAGCCCAACAGCTCTGTTACATTTAAAATCCTGAGTTTTTTTTTAAATATATTTTTAATTTTTTCCTTACATTACACACATTGTATTACATATATTATACATTTGCCAAATAACTTTAGATTTATGATTCACCATATCTGGTTTGATGATACTACTCATACTATACATGGCCACAACAAAATTGAGCCTAAGAACAAAGTACTAAATAAAAAAGCAAATTATAAAATGCATTTTCACAATGTATACCTAAACTTATGGTTTACTGATACCTATAATTCCTATTATATTTCACATACACATATGTTCCAATATTGCCATAATCTCTTTCCATTTCGCAATTGGCTCCCATATTTTTAATCCTAACTTTCCTCCCCTTTTTCCCTTACGTGCGTAAATTGCCTTCTCAAGATTATACATGCCTAGTAAGTTTGAGAGCCAAGTTTGCATAACCGGGGGGGTCTTGTCCAACCATGCTCTTGCTATTGTCAGCCTCAGTACTGCGGTGGCAATAAACATAAATTCCTTATAGATATGATCTCCCCCCATGTCCCTCTCCAACAAAATTAACAGAGGTGTCAATTGTGCTCGTAATCTTAAAGTGCTACCCATAAAATCTTCTACATTTTTGATCAAAGTGTGAAGCTGGGGGCAGGTAGCAAACATATGAACGATATCTGCATCTACTGCATTACAACAAGGGCAGGTGGTACCGGTAGAACCTCCCCATTTAGCTATTCTGGCTGGAGTGTGGTACAATCAGAACAGAGTCTTATAATGCTGAGATTGCAGGGGACCCGAGCATAAGATGGTACGACCCAGGTCTAGTGATTACTTGAAGCTTTCAGGCTCCCCCCCCCAATTTTTCAGCCCATTTGTTACTAAATTTATTCATATCATCGATCTTCCATTTTGCAAGACTTGCATAAAAGGATCTAATGGGTAGATTTAAAATCCCGAGTTTGTGTTTCTGCAGAGCAAACACTCTTAACATATAATGCCTACCATTATAGGTGACATATGACTCCGGCACCTCACTGTCTTATGTCCTGGGCATTGATTTAAACATTTGTATTATTTATTATTTCTGTATATGTATGTGTGTAATGTAAAACTCTCTGATACCTTACCTTGAGATGATTAGTGCTACAAAAGAAATTAAATACATGTGAGTGAGTCTCTATGGATATGTGAGAGCCCCCATTGGAGAGTGGGAGTGAGTGAACCGGTAGAGACAGTCATCAATGGCGGCGCCATCAAATATTGTTGCAGCAGTGTCACCAACACTAAAGTCAGTCATACTAAAATGAATAGCCTAGCACGGTAACCCCATATCTATTGACTGCAAAGACACTACTAAGCTCCTAAGGAACCACAAAGCCACAGTTTATTTATTTATTTATAGCACTTATAGAGCGCGCTGATACCAAACGGTGTCCTGGCGCTGACAGTTTAACCGCTCTCAGCCCTGGAAAGACACATTCTTTCTTTCCAAAGTAATCAGAAACCTCCTAGAAAAGATTCTCTCTCTGTCCTGAAATGAAACCCCTCATGTTGAGAACTGGTTGCTATTTCTATGGGAGCAGGCACCAAAGGTCTCACTGCAACTTAGGAAAAAGTCACAGAGGATGCAAAATGTACCTGTTTTGTGCAGAGCGAGACAGTAAACAAGCATTGACCAAGCTAACAGGTGTTGTCTATGTGAGAGCTATTGGCTTTGCTAATATCTCCTCGCCATGCTACAGAGGATTTTTTTGAAAGTAATATGAAGATATGTTATAATGCGGGAAGCTAAAAAAAGGTTTACCTTCGCGGCCAGCTTCGTATGGACGGAAGGTGTCTTATGGTTGGAGGGTGGGGTGGGGCAACACAGACAACTGGAGGATGGTATGGAAGAGGCAACAAGGACAACAGGAGGGAGGGGGTGCTAAAAAAGAGGCACCATGGACAACAGGAAGGAGAGGGTTGGGGAAGGAGGAAAGAAGCAACACAGACAATCGGGAGGGAGGGAAGTGGCAATGCGAAGATCTGGACAGTGGGGGTTGGGACAGAAATAGACAATAGGAGGCTGGTGGTCGGGAAGAAGAAATACAGACAATTGCAGAGTGGGTGCGAAGAAGTAACATGGATGTGGGGGTTGAGTCAAAAGGAAGAAAATAAAAAGACAAGAAGTAACATAACAGAAAGAAGAAAAAAATAAAGATAGTAACTTAATTACGAGCCAGCAGTGGAAAGGCTATAATAAAGATGAAGCAATCTGTGCTTGATTCATGCTCCTGAGGAAAGAAAAGGAAGTGGAGCCTGCATACGCTGCCCAATTAGGAAGCAGAAAATAAAAGTAACAATGATCCAACGAATGGTAAGAAATGAGCTACCTCTAATTCCCTTGTTGCTCACAGTATCTCATGAAAGCAGGAGCGCAGGTAAGACCTAAAAAATAAATGTTATAAGGTCGAATAGAGGTTACATTTTGTTTCACGATTCCTCCTCATATATTAAGTGAAAATCCCTGTGTAGCACGTCATACTTTGGGAGCATTGTATTATTCTTACATGCACAGGATGTATGATTTTCAGGGAGGTTTACTGTACCTGAGAGAGTAAGAAGCCAATATTGGTCACAGGAAACAGATAATTTATTTGGCATTACCATTGTGTGCCAAAGCAGGCTAATCACATGAAGGCCTGGATCTCTTTTGCGATTTGTACCTATTATAAACATTGTAAAATAAAAACAGTCATTGTGCCTTTACTTAAAAATCATTGCTAGACATTTTTTTTAAATAAAAAAAGTTTCACACTGAAGAATAATAGCAATGCAGCAGACTAGAGCCATACATCCAAGCTCCCAGAACCATTCTAAAACCTATGTTCATTTAAAAAAAATGCCTCTCCAGTCTCATGTTTTCCACGAAAACCCATAAAAATATCTAACTACATAGATGGGCTTCGGTTATCCCTCTTCATCCATCATCTGCTTAAGTTTCACTCATATTTTCTTCACCCAAACACAGGCTACACTATGGACCAATGTGTCAAACCCCTTCAGCCATTTACTCGCTTCACTGTGAATTATGGCATTTTCTTCTTGTATATGTGAAGAGCTGTCTACAACCTAGCAGTCCACTTGATTTCCATGGCTGGTAAGCCAATCCTTGTTTTCATTTCCTTAATTTCGTGTTTTTTAAAACAAATTCAGGAGGGTCATTTTGTTACTTACTTTTGTACTCTTGGACAATCTTTAGGCACTTTTAGAATATGTACTTCTATTTCTTTTTTTTACTATGTTACTATTAATATCTATATAGTGGAGAGGTGTGGTGCAGCGGCCAGGGCAGTTGACTTAGGAGCACAGGGTTCACGGTTCGATTCGATCACGGCTCCAGCGGAAACTCAGCTCAGCACCATGTGACTCTGGGCAATAGCTCACTTAATTTCCACGACGGCCCCCAGGGCCTTGAGACCCGGATGGGAGAGTAGTTTGTGCTTTACAAATACGATTTTTTTTAATTTACTGTATATGTTTGCATAACAAAAATTGAATAAAAAAATAGAAGGCTTGCCAAGGCCAGACCTAGTGGCTTTGCCAGTGCTTCTTCGTCTCTCTACCTAATCATGTTTGCTGAGAACTTTGAATGCTAATTAAGCCTCACCATTCACTTACCCTTTAATAAAAAATGTTCATCCTTCCTTGTTGACATCCTCTACCACTCTCTTTTCCACAAAAATGCAATCGGGGTTGACACCAAACTCACCCTGCAAGGACAAAGACCGATGACCACATATATGAAGAATCTGCCCTCCGCTCCGACGCACATGAAGAGATCTGCAACGCGCCATTGAGCAGCGTGAAAAGCTTGCATTTCTGCGAAGAGCATCAAGCCCTGGTGCTTATCATCCAGTGGCATCCACTGGCATCAAGCCCACACCCTAGGCACACCTCGTTCAGCAGGAGATACCTAACCATAATAAACACTTAGTAAAAGACGCACGTTCAGAGAAGTAAGAATAAATACTCACAGCAAATATTTGATTTCAGTCTCAAGGGTGCTACATTCCTTGAAGAGTTTGTCTTGCGTTAAAGAGGACTCTTCGTTTTTTTTCTATTTCAAAAATGTAAACAAGCAGTGGCAAAGGCAAAAGGTCTGACTTTGACTGCCTTTGTCGATGCTTGTTTTGGTTTATTTTTGTAATACTTTATTTTTTAAGAGGTTGCGAAGCAATGCCAAAAATAAAATAAATATAAGCTAAGAGCAAAAATATGTTTGTCCTCTCAAAACACACTATTTCATACAAGTCTGTGGTACTAAAGAGACCTTTTGCTCTTTGAGAAGGAGCAGAATGCAATCATTCATAGTAAAGTAAACCAAGTGCTGAAGTGGGCTGACCCATTGCCCCATGCTGTAGTAGGTGGAAGAAAAATGTCAATGTCCAAAAAACTGATTAATCGATCAAAAGGGCAGAATGAAAGGGCCTGTAAGTATGGATATTTTTTAAAGTATTTTAGAAAAAGTAAAAGGTCTTGGCTAATGAGTGACCAAAAAAGGCCACAATGCTGTACATGTCTCAAGTTGTGTATACTTAACAAAGAAATAAACAAACATTTCCTATTTTGAAAAATGCAGCACTTATAGGCATTTAAACTTCGTATGACTTTCTGATATATTAGGACGCTATATATATATATATATATATATATATATTTTTTTTTTTTTTCATTATAGCTATTTTAGGACTCACTCACATGTAAGAGAAAGACCATATGTACAACACGCACTTGGATATATGATCATACAAAAGAAGGTTGAATTACAACTATATATTCCCTTCAGTGATTTAAGTGCTCACCCCCTATTGATCACCTGGCGGGGGACACCTAACGATATTTATTATCAAATTTAAATTGTATCACAATGCATATACATTTATAATGATTTAATGTATTGTTGTACATATTATGATTTGAATGGTCGGAAATGTTATCTCTTTAAGCTGTTTGTGAGCCTAAAAATGTCTAAACACATCACGAGGGTAGCCTTTTTGCCCTCTTGTTTTTTTAACGCACGAGCACTTTATTGATCGCCATTTCTCCTAAGATGCACAGAGATACTATGAGCATTTGCACTTTACAATATGTCTGCCGCTATTTTTTACATAATGTTGGGCTTAGTCCTCTTTCTATTGTGGTTAGAGTTGGAGCTTAAATGGCGATCTTTTAACATTCACAACTGACACTGAGGAAGCCGTTTCACGGCGAAACGCGTTTGTCTTTTGGATGGGGTGACGGGGGTCTGTCAATAAACTAAAAACAACATCAAGCTCTGAGTGCCGTCTGCTTTCTGGGACACAAGCGAGCGTGCAGCGATATATATATATATATATATATATATATATATATATATATATATATATATATATATATTAACTAAAAAAACATAGGTTTCAGAGACGATATAGTTAGAAATTAGCATTTAAAAAACCTTAGAAATTCACAGAAAAAAACATAGGTTTCAGGGATGTTATAGTTAGTTGGCCATTTCACTCGTACAAAACCATACAAATTCCTCCGTTATAGTAAGTTCTGCTAACTATAACTCGCGCGCCCGCAATGCACTGCTGATGATGTCAAATATTGCATCATTTATGACATGGTCAGTGACATCACTGATGACATCACTGATGACATCTCAAATGACATCACTGATGACATCATCCAGTGAATGTAGTTTACTTTGAAATTGAATTATGTATTATATATATACCAATCTGTATTGAAGATTGAGTGGATATATAACTTTCTGGATGGAGGATTTAGTAGCTGTCTGACTGTCTGTTTAAGTGAGTAATTAAAAGTGTCTCACTTAATTCATGGATTAGTAACTAAACTAAGTGAATGTGTGCATCACTGTCTCTGTTGTTGTATAACATGCTGCATCAGTTGGTCACTAACTACATGAGTATATATATTAGTTATTGATTAGTTGGGTGAGTATTTGTATTGGACACTGAGTTTGTGTGTGGTTGGATGGGGTGTGTGTAACTCTATGCATAGATGTGTGAATGGTTGATTGACTAGGTGTATAGGTTTAAGAGTGCATGTGGGAACAGTTGTTTGGGTGACTGAGTGTATTTATTTGTGGGTTGGTGAGTGAATATATGTTTTAGTTGTACATCTTCAACAAAGTAAAAAAATAAAAGGCACTGTAGGTGAGAGTTTGTGTATATAAATAAGTATATGTAAGAGTCAGTGATTGTGAGAGTAACTACATGAATGAGTGTATAATTGTAATGGTGCTTTTTTAACATGTTAACTATCAGTTACTATGTGTTTGAATAAATGAGGTGTTGTTGGATAATTGTGTGAGTAAATGTAAGTGTGATTATTTTTTTTCATGAGTGAGTAGGATGACTGCATAGCCGACTAAGCTGATTTGTCAATGTCTATATATGTGTATACGTGAATTTTGATAGTGTTCTATTAATTAGTGACTGCATGTATAAATGATTCTGCTGCTGAATGGATAGTTGTATGTGTAGACTTAGGAATCAGTGAGTGGGTATGTAGTAACTGGAATTGGTATGTCAATGGTTTCAAATATGGTACTCTGTATTTTACAGTGAGCGATGAAGGCTATACTAGTGTATGATGATGTGTATCAGATTATCACGTGGATGATGTCATCAGTGATGTCATTTGAGATGTCATCAGTGATGTCACTGATCATGTCATGAATGATGCAATATGTGACATCATCAGCAGTGCATTGCGGGCGCGCGAGTTATAGTTAGCAGAACTAAATATAACAGAGGAATTTCTATGGTTTTGTTCGAGTGAAATGGCCAGCTAACTATAACACCCATGAAACATATGGTATTTCTGTGAATTTCTAAGGTTTTTTAAATGCTAACTTTTAACTATAACGTCTCTGAAACCTATAGTTTTTTCAGTGAATTTTAAAGCTTTTTAAAATGCTTATTTCTAACTATAACGTCTCTGAAACCTATGGTTTGTTCAGTGAATTTTAAAGGTTTTTTAAATGCTAATTTTTAAGTGTGATAGTAGTCATACCTATTTTTTGTACTGATTTTCTACAGTTTTTTAACTGTTTATTTATAAATATTTTATTCATTATCCAACACTAAAATGTAAAAAAATATTCAATCTGAAATATTGATTCATTTTTTTTCATTTTTCATTTTATAATATTTATATTATTTTTTTTAAAATCCAATTTTTTTCGGTGTCACGCACATTTAAAGCGAACACATCACGGTGGGTGCGCAGATTCTAGCTGCCATTTTAGAAAAGTCGTGAAGGATCCACTTACGGTGTGCGACGGCTGCGTGTTTTTCAGGTACATCATATACATTTAATATTACATGATGTGCGGAATTGGTATGCGACCAGTCCGCGACTCCCCCTCATTCGCGACACATGCACATTATGGTACGAGATGCTTGCGCGGTGGCGGGTCCCGCTTGACATCATATATGTGCTGGGGCGCGCTGGGTGCGCGACTCCCGCAAAAAAAATGTATGTTCCAAAATTATATGTATGTGTCTTTAATATACATATTAGGGCAAGAGACTATCTAAGATATTCATAAAAATAATATATTTGTACTTATAATAAACTTACATTATTTCAAAATATATTTTCGAAAAGTCGGGTGCGTGCATCGTGAGCGCAGAGAACCAGGTCAGCAGAGCTGCTGTAAAGCCAGAGAAACCAGGTCAGCAAAGCCGTTGTAGAGACAGAGAACCAGGTCAGCAGAGCTGCTCTAGAGCCTAAGAAGCAGGTCAGCAGAGCTGCTCTAGAGGCCGAGAACCAGGTCAGCAGAACTGCTATAGAGACAGAGAACTAGGTCAGCAGAGCTGTTATAGAGCAAGAGAACCAAGGGCAGCAGAGCTGCTTTACAGCCATAGAACCAGGTCAGCAGTCCTGCTCTAGAGGCAGAGAACCAGGTCAGCAGAACTGCTTCAGAGCTTTTTAGAGGGAGAGAACCAGGTCAGCAGAGCTGCTTTAGAGCTAGAGAAACAGGTCAGCAGAGCTTTTTAGAGGGAGAGAACCAGGTCAGCAGAGCTGCTTTAGAGCTATAGAACCAGGTCAGCAGAGCTGCTCCAGAGGCAGAGAACCAGTTCAGCAGAGCTGATTTAGAGGGAGAGAACCAGGCCAGCAGAGCTGCTTTAGAG
Source organism: Lissotriton vulgaris (assembly GCF_964263255.1). Lineage (NCBI taxonomy): Eukaryota > Metazoa > Chordata > Amphibia > Caudata > Salamandridae > Lissotriton > Lissotriton vulgaris. Next base: position 431,204,461 of record NC_141698.1, on the reverse strand, counting down.
CCAGAGAACCAAGGTCAGCAGAGCTGCTCTAGAGCCAGAGAACCAGGTCAGCAGAGCTGCTTTAGAGCCATAGAACCAGGTCAGCAGACTGCTTTAGGGCCAGAGAACCAGGTCCGCAGAGCTGCTCTAGAGCCCAAGAACCAGGTCAGCAGAGCTGCTCTAGAGCCAGAGAACCAGGTCAGCAGAGCTGCTAGAGACAGAGAAAGCAGGTCAGTAGAGCTGCTTTTAATGAAATAGAAGAGTATTTGAGAAGACAAAATGTGCCCTAATTTTTCTTTCTGCAGCACTAATCATAATTTCTATGGCAAAATGAACCCCCTCATTTTGTTCCTTTGCAAATTGAATGTCTTAAGTGTTACCACTTTATTCCAATCAAGATGGCTTCAGGTGTGTCATACTTTTGTCATAAGTAAGACTGTTAGCGCTTTAGTTGTTCTTTAGAACACTCTGGGACGTTCTGTCATTGGGTTATACTTGGACTACATCTGGGTGATATTTGTGCTACATTTGAGCTCTTTTGTATCTGGTGGCCATCTTGGGAGACTTATTTTTTTTTTAAGTTTCCTAATTTCCTCATTTACTACAGTCTCCTCAGTAGGAAATACTTTCAGTTTTTTACGTTGATTTCTTCAAGAAGGCATTCAGATGTGTCACACATTTGCCATAAATTCAGAATGTTAGCACTCTAGTTGCTTATTAGATCACTGTAGTAAAGCTACTGCTCACCAGGGAAGTCTGCTGCTGGTATTGAAAGTGCATGTTTCAGTCTGCATGTCAGAATTTTTTAATCAAATAGAAGAGGATTTGAGAAGTCACTCAAAATGTGCTCTAATTTTTCTTTTTAAAGCACTAATCATAATTTCTATGGCAACATGAACCCCCTCATTGTGTTCCTTTTAAATTAAGCTACTCACTCTCTACTACTCACTCTCTACCGCTCTCTACTACTCACTTTCTACTACTCACTTTCTGCTACTCACTCTCCACTACTCACTCTCTACTACTCACTCTCTACTACTCACTCTCTACTACTCTCTACTACTCTCTCTACAACTCACTCTCTACTACTCTCTCTACTACTTTCTACTACTCACTCTCTACTACTCACTCTCCACTACTCACTCTCTACTACTCACTCTCCACTACTCACTCTCTACTACTCACTCTCTACTACTCTCTACTACTCACTCTATTACTCACTCTCTACTACTCTCTCTACTACTCACTCTCTACTACTCTCTACTACTCACTCTCTACTAGACTAGACTAGACACTCTCTACTACTTGCTCTCTACTACTCACTCTCTACTACTCACTCTCTACTACTCCCTACTACTCACTCTCTACTACTCTCTACTACTCACTCTCTACTACTCCACTACTCTCTAATACTCACTCTCTACTACTCACTCTCTACTTCTCTACTACTCCCTACTACTCTCTCTAATACTTACTCTCTACTACTCTCTACTACTCACTCGCTACTACTCTCTACTACCCACTTCTTACTACTTACTCTGTACTACTCACTCTACCACTCACTCTACTACTCACTCTCTACTACTCACTCTCTACTACTCACTCTATACTACTCTCTACTACTCACTCTCTACTTCTCACTCTGTACTACTTTCTACTACTCACTCTACTACTCACTCTCTACTACTGTCTACTACTCACTGTCTACTACTCACTCTCTGCTTCTCTCTCTACTACTCTCTACTACTCACTCTCTACTCTCTATTACTCATCCTCTATTCTCTACCTCTCTACCTCTCTCTCTACACACACACATATGCACATATATATATATATGTGGCCCCCTGCTATGAAAATCCTGACCCCAATATGCTGTCTGAATGGGCGGTTGTAAATTTGGAGTCCTCGAGGAGATTAGTAGTGTTCCTAGTGAAATATGTAGAAAGTGACCGAGAAAAACTCCAAAAGGAAATTGATTCCCTGAATGTGGAAATTGACAAAGTAGATATAACATCCACAATTACTAAATATAGACATGCTGGCCCGGTTACCTCGAGAGGAAGATATCATAAAAAAAAGCAAAAGTTTCAAATTCCAGAGAGATAGACTGATAGACAGATTACGAACATGGCCAGATTTTTACCTTCTCAAAGAAATATGACAGCGTGAAGGCAAATAAACAACACCTGCGAACATCATTAACAGTTCCGCCCCTCCCGTTAAATGAAATGTCAACTGCGATATCAGTATCTGCATCTGATTTAAGTTCTGCGGTTGACAGTGGCTCTGACAATGAAGTTACTCGAGCACAAAGGATGGGGTTTCAAAAATACACCTTGCCACAGGAAGTAGACTGTCTACGACAAGACAGGCGCCAAACATTGCGTCCACGAGCACAAGGTGTACAAGGTGTACAGAAAAACTCACAGGAAACCGCAAAAGATGGGAACGGCGGCAATGCCACAAACAGCCCAACAACAAAAAAACAGTACACCAAGAAGATGAAAAAGCAATGGAATCGGTAAACAACACATTAAGGCACATAGAGGCACAGCTATCTGAAAATGAGATTTCTACCTTATCACTGGGCTTATCATTCAGTCCCAAAGGTGATTTCAAATATGCGGACTGTCGAATAGATATATATAAGTTTGTGCGAAAGATAACATTGAAAAAATTCTATCTCCTGCAAGGAACAGGAAAACAGAAACTACCATTGGCGGCAACAAGTGAAATCCCAGCATGTATAACAGTACAGGATGTTGGCTTAATGCAAGACCTCTATGAGCTGAGAGACGAAGGTAACACCACATTGGAGACTCTCAGTCAAATGCCAAGAGAACAAGCTCAAGGACCACTGACTGCTTTTAAATTAAAATTTAAATTTTGCCCGGTGATGATACGTGACAATATCGATGTCTTTCAAGAGAAAGTGACACAGGAACTAAAAACTCTGTACAAAAGACAAAATGATGTCAAAAAACGGATCACAGCTAAGAACGATGCTTATTTTAAATTGATGAAGAAGTTAAGATTAAACATCAATATAATAGTACGCCAGTCTGATAAGGGAGGCAACATCGTCTTATGGCCGCACAATATGTACATGGCAGAGGCAACCAGGCAACTCAGTGATAAATACTACAGGCACAGTGATATGGGGACTTTAAGAGCATCCTGGGAAAAATTATATTCTAGCCTGATAGTATGGCCTACTATCAAATGATGAGTTCCGTTTCCTCAAGAATGACTATCCGGTAATGCCCGTGGTATATTTTATACCCAAAATTCACAAGAGTAAAGAAAATCCACCTGGCAGGCCCTGGCAGTTTGATGGAAAATGCCAGTAAGTATGTGGACTAATTCCTTCAGGAACATGTGCGAACTTTGCCTTCCTTTAATTTAGACACAGGAGACTTACTACGCAAATTGGAGAATGTGGTTTGGAATGATGATTTTATGCTAATATCATTGGACGTCTCCTCATTATACACTAGTATCCACCACAGAGATGGACTAAAAGCAGTAGACATTTTCTAAAGAGACGTCCAATATGTCACTTGGAGCATAACAAAATGTTGATGGCAATCATAACTCTGTGCCTGGAAAACAATTATTTTTTGTTTGCAAAACAAGTGTACCAGCAAATCAGGGGTGTGGCGATGGGGGCCTGCTTTTCCCCCAGCTACGCCTGTCTACACATGGGGCTGTGGGAGGAGCAGGTCGTCATGGCAGCCAATAATGAGTTTGTAAACAACCAGATAGTTCGCTGGTACAGGTACATTGACGACTTGTTAATTTTTTGGAAGGGTACAGAGAGTGAGGCCATGGTCTTTGTTCACTCTATGAATGTGAACAATATGAACTTAAATTTTACCAGCCACATCAGTAAGTCGTCTGTATTCTTTCTTGATGTTGAGATTTTTATCTCTGAGAATCATTTGAACACCAGGCTGCATAGAAAAAGCACGGCGGGTAACTATGTGCTGCATGCAGAAAGAAATCATCCAGCACATCTAATTGGCAGCATCCCCTATGGGGAGATGTTGCGGATTAGAAGAATATGCAGCCTGGACACTGACTGTTTTAAAGCTCAGTCTGAGTGTCGTTCCAGATTTGTTGAGAGGGGATACAGTCCGAAAGCGATTGACAAAGCCACAAATAGAGCCAACGCACAGGGTAGAACTCAGGCATTGGTTACCAGGAGCATAGTCCATAACATCTCTAGTGAGGAACAACCATTGCAGCTTATTCTTACATATAGCAATCAACATCTTGCTATTAGAAAAATCATTAGTAAGAATTGGCCTCTCATTAGAAATTACCCTACATTGGGAGAGAAACTGACGCGTTCTCCCAATCTAACCTTCAGGAAGGCCAGCTCTATGAGTAATACGCTGGTCTCCAGTAGTCCTGAGGTGATTACAACTTCCTCATGTATTATGGGGAGTAAGGGTTTTATTAAATGTGCCTCCTGTAAGGCGTGCAAGCATGGAGTGAACAAAACAGAGTTTCACAGTCCTTTTAAGAACAGGCCCATCAAAATAGATAGAAAACTAACTTGCAAGACGGAGTTTGCAGTGTATGTGCTGGAGTGTCCCTGTGGCCTACGGTACGTGGGAAGTACTAGACTTCAGTGCCACATGAGGATACTCCAGCACATACGTGCAATCAATAATGGGGATGAATCATATCCAGTAGTGCGTCATTTTGATGCAATACATGCCAACAAGTCAAATGAGCAAAGGTACTATGTGGTGGATTGTATCCCCCCTTTAAGACGTGGTGGTGATCGCAATATGAAATTAAGAAAGTTGGAAACTAAATATATACTTGAAATGGACACAAAAAGCCCTAATGGATTGAATTCCAGCGAAGATTTTTCTCAAACCTGCACTGCGCTGCTCACCTGTCCAAGGCCGTAGCTGTTGGGGGCTTTCATGCGGGACACTCACCTTCTGCCTGTAGCTCCCGGTGCCTGCATTTCCAAGCTGGTCTCCCCCTGCCGGCGCAGCTCCTCTAGACCTGAGAGCGGCGGTAATCAAGGAGGGGATCACAAGTTCCAGGAGTCTTTGCAGCCGGAAGCCGCCTACCAGGGTTCAGTGCCAGGAGGCGCATAAATTAACGGACATCCTCGGTGGAGCGGGGGGACGCTTCTCAAACCTGCACTGTGCTGCTCACCTGTCCAAGGCCGTAGCTGTTGGGGGCTTTCTTGCGGGACACTCACCTTCTGCCTGTAGCTCCCGGTGCCTGCATTTCCCAGCTGGTCTCCACCTGCCGCCGCAGCTCCTCTAGACCTGAGCGCGGCCGCAGTCAGGGAGGGGACCACAAGTTCCGGCAGTCTTTGCGGCCGGAAGCCGCCTACCAGGGGTCAGCGCCAGGAGGCGCATAAATTAACGGACATCCTCGGTGGAGGGGGGGGACGCTTCTCAAACCTGCACTGTGCTGCTCACCTGTCCAAGGCCGTAGCTGTTGGGGGCTTTCTTGCGGGACACTCACCTTCTGCCTGTAGCTCCCGGTGCCTGCATTTCCCAGCTGGTCTCCCCCTGCCGCCGCAGCTCATCTAGACCTGAGCGAGGCCGCAGTCAGGGAGGGACCACAAGTTCCGGGAGTCTTTGCGGCCGGAAGCCGCCTACCAGGGGTCAGCGCCAGGAGGCGCATAAATTAACGGACATCCTCGGTGGAGCGGGATGACGCTTCTCAAACCTGCACTGCGCTGCTCACCTGTTCAAGGCCGTAGCTGTTGGGGGCTTTCTTGCGGGACACTCACCTTCTGCCTGTAGCTCCCGGTGCCTGCATTTCCCAGCTGGTCTCCCCCTGCCGCCGCAGCTCCTCTAGACCTGAGCGCGGCCGCAGTCAGGGAGGGGACCACAAGTTCCGGGAGTCTTTGCGGCCGGAAGCCGCCTACCAGGGTCAGCTCCAGGAGGCGCATACATTAACGGACATCCTCGGTGGAGCGGGGGGACGCTTCTCAAACCTGCACTGCGCTGCTCACCTGTCCAAGGCCGTAGCTGTTGGGGGCTTTCTTGCGGGTCACTCACCTTCTGCCTGTAGCTCTCGGTGCCTGCATTTCCCAGCTGGTCTCCCCCTGGTGCCGGAGCTCCTCTAGACCTGAGCGCGGCCGCAGTCAGGGAGGGGACCACAAGTTCCCGGAGTCTTTGCGGCCAGAAGTCGCCTACCAGGGGTCAGCGCCAGGAGGAGCATAAATTAACGGACATCCTCCACGTCGCGGGATCGCGCGCGGGACCAGCCGGGCTAAGCCCGGGCAAAAGGCGGGCCCTCTGAGGCCAGAGGAGGCCGGGCAGGGCCACCTCACTTGATTTTCGTCGGCAATGGAGGTAAACAGAAGTAACTCACCACAGTGACTGCCTATATGTACACTTTGGCTCTCCCTAAGGGACCACACATTGGTCATTAGGTTACGCGCCTGACTAGCATAAGTGTTTGTTGTTGTTATATCTCCTCTGTTACAAATGCAAAAGCAAGCCACACTATGACTTGTAAAGGGGTCCCTAAAAATATTATCTCTCAGGGGGGTACGCTGAAGGGGACATTGGACCACTACCTAATCAGGCCAACATCGCCAATTGATCGTGAAATAGAGAGAGCAGAACGACGTCTCTCTATAGGAACTACACTCAGTATACGATCTCCTCTGGTGCCAGCTGACCAAACTCAAAACTCTACATTACTGGGGGAATTAAATAAGATCTGTAACACCATGTATAACCCTGTAGAATGGGGAAACGACCAAATTGGTGCTTCTGCACACGTAATGGGAAATACAAGTCCCCAGTCTAGCATTTTATCTCAATTAAATGAAAATCTTCTGGGTACCCCCCTTCCACCATCAGTCAAAGTCAATACTCAATCGATAGTGAACCTTCAGGCCCCTTCTGCTAAAAGAAAGCGCAAAGGTGCTAAACATAAAGGTAGACTAGCAAAACAACAAAAAGTGCATTCAAGTCCCCCTTCGGTCAATACCACCACCCCTAAAATATCTAAGGTATGCTCAATACTGGAACCTCCTGTATCCACTCCACCATTTAACCTACTGGCCCAGATTGAACTCCTTGTTAAATCTTTAATATCCCCGCTGGCAGAAAGAATTGAGATAATAGGGGAAAAGGTCACGAGCATAGAGGAAACTACGAAGGTAAATGCGCTACTTATAAAAAGAATGGCAGGATATAAGCGAATACCGACCAAAGACGTTATTGACATGCCCAACGTTACCGCACAATGTAACACTGCCCAAATTCGCTCAGTTGCCTCAAAAACATCATTATCATCAATTACTCAGAAAGTAACATTAAAACCTATAATAGCACAGAGCTCTGCCGTTAGAGAAGGGCTGACCAAAGATGCCATGATAACCGAGGGGATAGTTTCTAATCATGGTAACATGCAAAGAAAGATTAACCACATAGACCTACCACCGGAGGCCGCACCATTTGTTTGCATCCTCTCAGGTGTGCCTGAGCTCACTAATGGTAAAATTGAAGGACAACAGGAATTGAAAAACAAAGTATCTTTCTGGTTAACCAAAAATAGACCCCTTCCACCAAACATCGATGTTAAAATTTAAAATGTTAGAAGGTGGGGTGGTTAGGATCCCTTCCGAAGGATATAACTGGAGATCTGGTAATAGTAAACTTCAGGAATAACCATGTTGGCAGCCACAAATAGGAGACGGCCCTATAGTAACTTGGGAACTGCATGACTTCTAACCAAGAACCTCATACCTGCCACCTGTAAGATCGAATGTAGAAAACAACTACTCGACGGGTAGCAAAGGCCTGGTACCTAGCAGCTATAATATATCCACTTACAACCAATCTGACTTATTCTGTGGCCTAGATCTGGTGCACTGACTTGTTATCATACCCATGAAAACCGATCTCTGAATGGTTTGTTGATAAAGACAACTCGTTTCATATAGGAAATTACATGTAAAACCTTTATGCAAATGAAATTTTATGTTGTATGCTTTTATGGTTACCATCTTTTAACTGAAAAAATATTTTGAATTGACTAATGTAACTAACCACCCACCTTAAGCCCGGGGATGGTTTTACTAATTAAGCATTTTGCACTTTGCTCTTTGCACTTTCTAAAGCCCATGTGTCTTGGATCTTGTCACCGCAAATCGCCCATGCCGATCAATTATACATGGCAAAAAGAACCCCGAGACCGGCCGAGACGGAACCATTCCGTCACAAGCACAGCGCCACCGCGGCTCGTGACGGAGTGGTTCCGTCACGTGCATGCAAGGGGTTAAAACGTTTAATTTGCAACAAAATGAGGGGGTTCGTTTTGCCATAGAAATTATGATTAGTGCTGCAGAAAGAAAAATTAGGGCGCATTTTGACTTCTGAAATCCTCTTCTATTTCATAAAAAAAATTCTGACATGCAGACTGAAACATGGACTTTGAATACCGTCACGAGCATGGCGGAGCCGCGCGGCCCCCCCTACCCCCTAGCGCTGCGGCGGAAATACCGTCGCAGCTAAGGGGTTCAGTGTTACCACTTTATTTCAATCAAGAGGGCTTCTGGTGTGCCAAAACTTTGTCATAAGTAAGACTGCGAGCGCTCTAGTTGTTCTTTAGAACACTCTGGGACATTCTGTCATTGGGCTATACTTGGGCTACATCTGGGTGATATTTGTGCTACATTTGGGCTCTTTTGTCTCTGGTGGACATCTTGGGAGACTTGTTATTAAGTTTCCTAATTTACTAAAGTCTCCTCAGTAGGAAATACTTTCAGTTTTTTCTTTTGATTCCATCAAGAAGGCATTCAGATGAGTCACACATTTGCCATAAATTAAGAATGTTAGCATTCTAGTTGCTTATTAGATCACTGTAGTAAAGCTACTGCTCACGAGGGAAGTTTGCTGCTGGTATTGAAAGTGCATGTTTCAGTCTGCATGTCATAATTGTTTAATGAAATAGAAGAGGATTTGAGAAGTCACTCAAAATGTGCCCTACTTTTTCTTTCTGCAGCACTAATCATACTTTCTATGGCAAAATGAACCCCCTCAATTTGTTCCTTTTCAAATTACATGTTTTAAGAGTTACCACTTTATGCCAATCAAGATGGCTTCAGGTGTGCCATACGTTTGTCATAAGTAGGAATGTTAGTGCTCTAGAATTCTTTAGAACACTCTGGGAAGCTGAGTGTTCTACACAAAGGAATCAACAGACAGTCTCTGCCCTTGTTGGATGTTTATGTTTTACTGAGAATGTCAGACTTCATTCTCACATGACTGAGAATGTTAATGTGAATTTACAGAAAATATGCTCTCAGTTTAGCTTATAGATCACCTTCCAAACCATTGTGGGAAAAGCATGAGAAAATAGTTTTCTCTCAAACATGATTCATGATATCCCAGCAGAAGGCTTTTTCACATAGTAAAATCACCTTAGAACACACCACAATTCCTAAAAGTATAGTACCTCCAACAAATGATTTATAATGTAACTAAAGTCGTAAAACCTTCTATTAACTTCAATGCTTTTTAATGAGGTGCTATCATGTATATTGGTCCCAAGATGGCTTCCACCACTTCTTGGATGAAGTGCTGACAGCCAATCAGATCTCACGATGAGATGTGTGGTTAGGCTCCGCACAGATATATATGCATTTTTTTCCTTAAATATCTAAAAAACTACTGAACAGATTTACAACATTTAACAAAAAGGCACAACTCTGAACCAAGGTCTACCTTTGTGCCAAATTTGGTGTAATTCTGTTCAGCAGTTTGGGCTGTAGCTGCGATTAAAGGTTCCTATAGATGCGGTGTAACGCCGCGCTGACGGCCTGTATCTCGCCCCGTCATTTGCAATACCCCCGTGGTGCTGCGACCATTTGTGCAAGTGAGACTGTAACGATCCATGAATACCAGGGGGTGCACTGTCGTCTGCCGGGACGCGTTTGATTTGGCCCGGGCTGACTTGGTCAAGATGGCGGTCAGCTGCTGAAGGCGGGAGGAAGCGACCGGCAGCCAGGAAATGTTGGGTGAGCTCTGAGAGGGGTCTGGTGAGGAATGCTACACTAGCTACACTGCGCGCTGTGCCTCCAAACCTCAGGCCGCCATTGGGGTCCAGTTGAGGGGCCTGTGGACTTTCTTGGCCTGCGCTGGCCGCCTGCTGTGACCCTAGGCGGCAACTTGACACTGGCTTGGCCTCCTGACTTCCTGCATGTGCTGTGGCGCTGTCTACGGGGCCAAGAGATCGTCGTTTATAGAGGCTGGGTCCGGAGAAGCACATACCTGCCTATTTGCTGTACTCGTGTGGACGGGTTGTGACCTGTGGACCTAGTACTCAGCCAATCCTTGATTGCCCCGTTAATACCCCCAGGACATTGAGCGCAGGGTTTTGTGGTCACTGAGCTGGTGCATCGGCCAGACCGGAAGGATGGGCAAAGGGGACCCCCGACAGCCGCGCCTCACCTTTGAACAAAAGTGCCAAAACAAGCAGCCAGCTGAAGACCCTGGTGGTGCGGAGTCGGGGGTGAATGGCGTCGAACAGGATATTGATGTGAAAACACTGATGTTGGAGGTGCGATCTAGCTTGCGGAGTATTGATAGGAAGTTGGACTCAATGACCACCCAGCTTGATTCGGTGAGGGCGCAGGTCAGTACGCACGAGACCAGACTGGATTGCCTAGAAAATCGCAATACTGAGTGCTGCGAATTCCAACGTGACTCGAAGGTACGATTCACGAACATGGAGAAACAAATTGAGGAGTTGAGCGCCAAAGCTGATGATTTGGAGGCGCGTTCTAGGAGATGCAACGTCCGGGTCGCGGGGATTCCGGAAACTATGGCGATCGGGAAAATGGAGGTCTTCATCACTGACCTACTGCATGAACTATTCGACCCTGACCTATCACCTGTGTTCACTGTGGAGAGGGCGCACAGGGCGTTGGGTAGGAAACCGCCGGTTGGTGGAACACCAAGACCCATCCTCGTAAAGCTGCTGAACTACCAAGACAGAGATCGCATACTCAGACTGGCGCGAGAGAAAGGTAAAATAACACACAAAGGTAATAATCTCTCCTTCTACCCTGACTTCACACCCCTGGTGCAAGCGGCAAGAAAATAATTTGTGCCGGCGAAGCGCCTACTGCTGCAGGCGGGCCTCCCATACTCCTTCCTAAACCCCGCAAAACTACGAGTTTTTCATGAGGGGATAGCCAATTATTTTACTGATGCTCACTCCGCCCTCAAGTTTGCGAAGCACATATGTGGCTCCAAATCGAGGAAGAAGACTGTACCTGATGGGGAAACGGAGGCGAGATTAAGCGATAATGATCGCACCCTGTGGGGAAGACTCTGTTGGCTGTCTGGGCGCAATATTTTACTGTAAACCTCACCCTGCATTGCGATATCCCACTGCTGCTTAGCGTATAGCATACAATAGAAATTATTTTACGCTGTGCCTGAGCTGGGTGTCTCTCCTGTTACGACACTGTGGACACTAATACTTTTTGTGATTCAGTGCCTTGGATCGAACTTGAATTTTCGCAGTCACCCTGTGAAAACGGGGTTGTATGCTCGAGATGCTTAGCCCCGAGGGGTGTCTCCCACTGTTTACTTGTTTGATTGTTTAAACGCCTTGTGCGATTTGGGGGGGGGTATTCATCACAACCTAATTGGGGGGTTGGTGTGGGTGGAGGGTGGGTTGTGGGACGGGATAGTTTGGCTGTAGATCGATGCTTCGATGATATATGTTCCACTGCTACTATACATGGTCATATTGTGGTTGGGCTGGAAGATGAACACAGTGACTCTGAAATAGGCAAATGGGAGTTACCAGGGTGTTAACGTGGAACATCCGAGGCTTACAGGACAGTAGGAAGGCAAGACTGTTGCATGGCTATATGCAAAGGCACAACATTGACATATAATTTTTTACAGGAGACACATCTGAATGCCTCGCCATCACCCAGACTCAAACATACTAGATGGGGCCCCATATTTTCGAATTATGCCCGAGGTGTGTCGATACTTGTAAGGAAGGGCCTTGATTGGAGGGAACACTTGGTGATTTGTGACACGGAGGGACGATATGTGGTGTTGCATGGGAGTCTATTGGGTAAACAAGCGGTACTGGCTGCTGTTTACGGCCCCAATGTGGACGATCCAGAGTTTTTCAGGAAGGTATGGGCCCAGATTACACTGATGCATTGTCCGACGATCATCTGGGGCGGAGACTTTAACGTGGTGCTTAATGATTCTCTGGATCGTAAAGGTGCCCCTAGACCTCCACACCCACATTCAAGCAGGGCCCTAAACGACATACTCAAGGAGGGCTCGCTGATAGACATTTGGAAGGTGCGGCACCCAATGGGGAGGGAACGCACATGCATCTCCAGTCATCACGGGGCCTGGTCTAGACTAGACTTTTGGCTGGTCACTTCGGATGTTGCTGCTTGGACTGTTAATGTGGAGGGGATGGCCGGCTCACTGTCTGACCACGCCCCTTGTCTACTAGAACTAAAAGTCCCAGGTGCCCCCACCCGCGCCTTCTCCTGGCGCCTTCTCCTGGCGTCTCCCACCACACGCCTTGCTGGATGCTGCCTTCACCGAAGAAATCAGGGCAGATATAGTTAGTTACTTTGATAATAATGTTGGGTCAGTGTCTATTGAATCTGTATTTTAGGATGCATTCAAGGTGGTGATTAGGGGGCAGTGCATAGCACGCCAGACAGGTGTTCTTAAGGCTACTAGGGGTACCCCCAGCAAGTTGGAAAAAGATCTCAAAGACCTCGAAACAGCATTTTGTGACAACCCTACACCTGAGCTTGCGACACAGATAAAAGCCAAGCTACTGGACTATACCGAGGAAGCACAACGCGAGCCTAAATTCTTAGGCAAACAGGCAGAGGAGTGCAGATATGGTGAAGGGGATAGGCCTAGCAAGACGCTAGCAGGCTCATCTCTACTGTGGCAGCGCCTGCCCATGTGCATACCATCATTAACCTCGAGCGTGACGTGGTTGTGGGCCAAGAGGAGATTCTGTCGACTTTCGCCGCATTCTACTCCAAGTTATATGAATCCACACAGGCGCAGACTAGTGAACTGCTCAAAACCTACTTAGACTCCATCGCCTTAGTCTGGTTTAACGATACCCATCGCAAGTATATGGACCTCCCAGTGACAGTTCAGGACATCGCTAAGGTTATTAAGGGTCTGCCCTTAAATAAAGCCCCAGGCCCTGACGGGCTGACCACGGCCTTCTACAAGGCTTATGCAGATGAGCTGGCACCAAGGTTGCATGCTGTCTTTACCGAAACCCTAGTGGAAGGAAAACTGCCGGAATCCATGAGAGAAGCCCTTCTAGTTACGCTTTTAAAGCCAGACAAAGACAGCAAATCCCTAGACCCCTGTAGGCCTCTGTCTCTCATAAATGTTGATGTTAAAATATACGCGAAAATAATTGCGGACCGCCTCTTGTAACTGCTCCCAATGACAGCCCTCCTCGGGGTTCGTACCGGGCAGCGCAACCTCGCATAATTTGAGGACTGTTTTCTCAGTGCTGCACTACCTCCATCCAGACATGCAGGCCGCTGTGATATTTCTAGATGCCACTAAGGCCTTTGATTCTCTTGAATGGCCCTATCTCTTCCGAATACTGGAACGCATGGGATTTAGCCCAATGTTTATAGCGCTGATTCGCCCACTCTACACGGCACCTAAAGCGAGAGTGTAGGTGAACGGCCTAATATCTGCCCCATTTTCTATCTCACGAGGCAGGGCTGCCCCTTATCCCCGCTCCTGTTTGCCATTGCAATGAACCGTTGGCGGCCAGAGTGCGGCAACACCACACTGCGCGTGGGATAAGCTTTAGCACCCGCAGCCTATTGATTTCACTTTATGCCGATGACGTGACCCTGTATGTCTCGAAACCGGCTGAAAACTTGAACCCGCTACTCCGCAAATTTGTAAAATTTGCTGGACTGTCAGGCATCGCAATAAATTGGGCCAAATCGGTCATTTTTCCACTAACTGACAACACCCCTGAGGTGCAGTCCGACTTCCCTCTGAAATGGGAGGCAGATGAAGTTAAATATTTGGGAATATGGATAAGCCGCAAACTCCAAGACATCTGGACCCTTAATTTTGGCAGGGCGGTTGCTTGGCTGGAGGGGAAGGTTGCCATATGGACAAGATTGCCGCTGTCTCTTGCAGGCAGAATTGCCCTAGTGAAGATGGTGGTTATGCCGAAATTCCTGTATCTCTTTGTTAATATTCCGATTCCCTTGACGGAGCACTTTTTCACCTGTCTGTGCTCCCATCTATTGACACTGATATGGGCAGGCGGACAAGCAAGACTGTCATGGGCACTCCTGACACTGCCGTTGCGACAGGGTGGCATGGGTGCGCCCGACATGCGCCTATATACCCTGTGCGCGCAGGCCCAGTTTGCACATTTTTGGGCCTACCCCATTCCCTATCAACCGCATGTGGCGGTGGAGATGGACTTGGTGGCTCCGCTTCCGCTGGGTTTGGCCCTCTATCACAAAGCTCCAAGACCATCACTAGACGTGGACACTGCGAACATGCTGCGCTGGGCGTGGCAGGAAGTGCGAAGGCGGGCAGGTCTTTCTATCCTATACGCACCGGCAATCCCTCTAGGACAGAACCCACTGATGCCATGCCTAGCGGAAAGTAAAGGAGACATTTCTCTGGCAGGTGAAACATTATACACATTTGCTGATCTCTATCCTAATGGCATGTTCCGCGACATGCAATCGGCGGAAGATGGTCCGACCCTATCCTTCGCAGACAAGTTCATGTACCATAAACTGAAATCTTCCTGTAGGGCCTTCGGTGACCGCTTCCCTGAGGAGCCTCCACCACTTCAAGCTCTCCAAACATACTAGCAAGAGCCTCCCAGAAGAAGTTGGTATCACGCTTATATAATGCAATGCAGGAACAGTCCCCCCTTGTCACTCCCAACTCTATGCAACTGTGGAATGCTGAACTCGACCTGCAACTATCTGAAGACCAGTGGGAGTTTTGCTGTAGGCAATTGTTGGACCTTTTCCCTAATTATAAACTCAGGTTGATTCATTTCAAATTTTTACATAGATTTTACCGCACCCCCGTTTCTCTGCATCGACTGGGTCTCAGAGAGGACAGCAGGTGCTGGAAGTGTGGCACGGAGGGCGCCTCCTTCCTCCATGTTGCATGGAGCTGACATCCCTCCATAACTATTGGACGGAAGTCTTCGTTGCAATAAATCAGATCCTTAAGAGAGCCGACACGCCTTCTCTGCTGCTGGGACTATTGGGGGTGGTAGCTGACACAGAACCCAAATGTCGCAAACTACATGCCCTCTTCTTACTGTATGCTAAGCGCCTGGTGGCTGTCCGCTGGGGGCGCAAAACCCTTCCCAAATTCGCAGACTGGTTGTCAGATGTGACTTATGGCCACACTCAGCTTGGAACGTACTGGGAGTCTATGCCGACTGCCTCTCGCCCTCAAGACATTTGGGAACCATTCCTCCAGTGGGTGCGTGATAAAGAAGTGTCGATGTCTCCTGGGCCCGCTGGCACATCATAGATTGGTGTGGCTGCCTGGGGGTGGAGTGTTGGACTGGGCACAATTACGAGGCTGTCCTTTCTAATGCGTTGGCCGTCTTTAAAACTCACATATTGACTACATTGCCTGTGATTACATCGCTTTCTCTGTCTTGTGCATTCATGGGATACCCCCTTGACTTCCCACAAGCCTATATATTTATGCTTTGATTATTTGACGTCCTACCGGACACTCGACCACTGATGGCCTAGTTTTTTGTGCCATGTTTCTGCTATTTAAGACGTGATATATGTGTTTCATTGTTGAGGTACAGCGACAGCCTACTTTGTTATATTGTTTACAAAACATGCATCCTTGTTTCTGAAACTGCGATTGCAAGAGCTTTGCTGACTGTACTGCATGTGTTATATGTGTAAAATGCAACCCGCTATGTGAATTTCCATTCTTCAAACAATAAAAAGAAATTTTTTAAAAAAGGTTCCTATAGAAAATTGCATGGGGAAAACACTTTTTGGGACCCCCCTTTTTTCTCATCCCCTGCTTGATGAATCACCCCAAGACGTTCAGGATTGGAGCGGACCAGAGCAGGACACCAGTTTTCAAAATTTCGCGAAGATTTGTCAATCGGCGCCAAATTTATTCCAAATAGAAATTTAAACTATGAGGCAGGACGGGACAGCTGATGGCATTTGAGAAGTCAGCAGTGATGTCACTGACCCTGTCATGAGTTGTGTAATATGTGAGATCATAAGCAGTGCATTGCAGGGGCATAAGTTATAGTTAGCTCAGGTAACTATTACTGCTGAATTGCTATGCACTGCAGCAGCCTCTAGACCTCATACGATCAGCAGCCATATAATGGGAGGTATAATGATTGGCATACGGATATTACAGCAGTTGTATGCTTCCCTTTGGTCCTTATGATTGTAATGGCATTTTAAAAAGAACCCTGTAAGTGCCCTTTGTCAATATGTGCTGAATAAGTCCAGGCTCAGATCTGGTTAATTTTCTCTTTGTTCCATTACCAATAGGACAATATGTTTGGTCCTCAGTATAGCACTGGACCATACAGACCCCTTTTTATACAGGTACACTCATTTATGGTTTGATATGTATGTTATTGTCATACAATAGGATGATTAAGTAAGAACAACCATGACAGGTTTCTTTACTTCAATTTTTAATTATGTAGTCAAATGTCTACTCAAATTTTGGCGAATGTCTTTAGTACAACTAAATATATATAGGACTGTAGACAATTCCCAATGTTTTTAAGATACCATTGAAAGCCATGAACCTTGGCTCAACACCATAGCATGTAATGTATATTCAATGCTTAATTGAAATTGTAATTGCATGTATTTAGTGCTTACTATCCCCGATGAAGCATTGAAGCACTTTTTAGCGAGTAGCACTCTACTCCGGTACCCAAAGTGGATTAAAGGTCGATTAGTATATGGAAATATAAGTTGCTAATTGAAGAGGTGGACATGTGAGTCTGGTAGTTGGATAGCGGAGGAGGAAAGTGTTATTTGGGAAATTATAGTAGTACAATGAGGTTTGAGATGGGTCCAAGAGTGTAGGTAGAGAATATATTGAAAGACGTATAGGATTAGACATAGAGTAGAACATTAGAGAGAGTAGGTTTTGTTTCTATAGTGGGAGTAAAGTAATAAATACACAGTCATAACTACATGAAAAGGTATATATCTATATGGAAAATAATAAAGAGGTATACAGTTGTATTATATAAAGTCCTATAAGTACATGTATGGGTAACTATTTAGAAACTCAGCCTTTCATGTACTGCTTTAAATAAAGGTAAGTTGTTTTTGTAGTTTTAGAAAGGTTTTCAGTAATTTTATGATTTTGCTTTATTTATAGCTTATATTTTTCCCAATATTTCATTAGTGTAGCACGTATAGATACAATTGTTATGATCATATTTACATATTGTGATAGATAAACTAAAAACAGAGACCCATAAACATACAATCAAATAACTTATATAACGTATCACACATTGTGTTAGAACTGGCTATTTCTGGTAGGCTAAGGCTGACGCCAAAGCCATGCAGAAACCACCGTTCTAGTCAGGGCAAGGGAGTCACACACCAAGATAACCCCTGCTCACCCCCTGGTAGCTTGGCACGAGCAGTAAGGCTAAACTCGGAGGCAATGTGTAAAGCATTTGTGCCAGCACACAACAGCAACAACATCCTAGGCACACCACAAAAGGAACTCCACACAAGATTATTATAAAATAATTTTGTATTGTAAAAACACATCAGATAGTATCACACAAAATACATGGTGCCAACTGGCACGGGCAATATTCACAAGGGACTATTTACAGGAGACAGGGCCACGTGGGCCACTGTCAGAATCAGAAATAGCACTTCTAGAATAAAGAATAATAAAGAATAAAATCATAGTAGCACAAATTAGCAACTATGGCACACAACCAGTAACCACTGGTAACAGGAACCAGGACCTCACTAGGACCACCTGTACTAAAAGAACAACCGCATAAGAATAAAATACATTTAGGGGTATAAACAAGAACACATTACCCATGATGCATGAAACACATTCAGAGGAGTAGTAAAGGAAAACACATGATGCCTAAAAACATGCAGAGGTGTAAGGACAACCACCTAAGTATCACACAGCGTTTAGGGGTCTAGGTAAGAACCCATTACCCATGATGCATAAATATAAATTCAGAGGAGTAGTAAAGGGCAACACATGATGCATAAACCTACACATTCAGCGGTGTTAAGAACAAGGCACATGATGCATCACAAACACATTCAGAGGTGCAGCGCTAGGAGACATATGACGCCTAAAACATTCAGAGGTGCAGCGCAGGGAAAGAAAGACACATGATGCAAAAAAACATTCAGAGGTGCCAGGACATAACTCAATAGCGCAAAAACACATTAGGCAATTACCATCACATAGATCATCATATTGCGCCTAAATAAAATCACATACCAGACCCCATCTAATAAAAGGGACTAAAGAGCCCTGTTGTCCAGAATGTCAGGGTGCGCTGCCATGCAGTGCCAGTAAGGGGTGCGCCACTGGCGCAAAACCTAAACGTAGCAGGTGCCCACTACTTGCTGGACACCTGGGACAATCACAAGACCTAAATGGTGCAGCTGCCCACTAATTGCTGGGCAGCTGTGGCGGGCCTGGCACCACTTTGCCACCTCTGTCCCACACAGGGACTCTCTCTTCAATTGCGCCTAAACGGTGCAGCTGCCCACTAATTGCTAGGCAGCTGGAGACAAACTGCGATAGGGTCCTCAATGACCCTTAGGCGCAAACTGCGCCCACTGTTGGAGCCACACAGGCTCTGAAACTGTGCCACACTGCGCAGAACGTTGGAGCCACACAGGCTCTGAAACTAACTTTGCCCCCTAGGAGCCTCTCTGGGCTCTAAAGCAACCATGTGAGCAGGGAGTCTCCCAGGGTCAACAAGTATGCCCCCCTCACGACGATGGAGCCCCTCACTGGGGACTCAACAACTAATGGCCATCATGGGAGCCACGGGGCTCTGTAAATAACCATGCCCCCAGCTCTGGAGCCCTATGGCCCCTTTTATCGATGCTGGCTACGTTGGAGCGGCCCACTGCAGGACGGGGCCGCTCAGGAGCACACGTCGCCCTGGGCCCTGATCAGGCGCCATCTACATCCCCCACGGAGCCCCCCCAGCCCTTCCACACTCACCGGGCTGATCGCTGGGGGCTCCTCTTCACGGGATGGCGGCACCTCTCGCGACGGTCCCCTCTTCACCCGGGCCCCCTCCTGGGACCCGGGGCTTTACGGCAACCGCAGGCGGGGCTCCTTCCAGCACACGGGAGTCCTGCCCTGGCAAACGCGTCACCCTTCACTGCAGTTCCGGGGCTCCCTCCCTAGCCTGGGAACCCCGCACCACTCGCGCTACGTCCTCTCCCCTTGGTGGCGGCCCCGGGGCTCTCCATGACTCACCGGAGAGACCAGTTGCTTCTTCCTCCGGCTGGCGGGCCTTCGGGTCAGCGTCTCCTCTTCTTGCTGCAGGGCTCCCTCAGCTCACGGGAGCCCTGTGAACCTGCCGCCATGCTTGTTCTCTCCCCGGACTGCGGGGGCGGGACTTCTGGACAGGCCGCGTCGCAATTGGCTGGTCGGCCAACCACTTCCGGGTCGTCGCGGGCAGCGCGGCGGCCCGTTTCAGGCACTTGTAGGCTGGGACTAAATTAACCGAGGAGTGGGCTCCCTCGAGTAAAAATATAAAAATAGCAAATAAGCGAGGTGGGCACTCGCTTTGAAAACGAAAGCGCTCCCAAGCGCTAGAACAAAAATAAAGCGCTCTTCAGCGCTAAAGCACAATCCACAGTGCTCCTAGCGCTAGAATAGCAGACAAAGCGCATCCAGGCGCTTTAGGCTACAATAAGCCCTAGCAAAAGCAAGACAAAGTCCTCAGGAGTCTGCAAGGAGGGGACCATAGGCTAAGGTCCATCAGGTGTCCAGGGGCTGGGCAGGGCTCAGGGAGGCAAGCCTTCCCCTGAGCCCAAGCAGCAGCACGCCCCTGGCAGGATTCAAGTCAGAAACAAGAACATTTTGTAAGGGGACACAGCCCCTTTTTATACTGTAAATTCCTTTGTCTAAAGGGTGCAGGCAGTGTGAGAACCAGCTAGAACTGGTTATAGGGGATTCCTTTCAGTGTGAGGGGCAGAGGTGACAGTCACCCGGCAGGAGGTGGAGCCAGCATTGTGGCAGGCAGGCACAGCTCTCTTCACTCCCAGGTGCTATCTCCTCCCACTTCCCTGGCAGCAGATGCAGCCTTTCATCCACGGGCTGACTCAGACAAACTCCTGGGGCTCCCCAGCCCCTGTCACCCTCAAACCAGACAGTCAATCCACAAGCAGGCCAAGGCACTCCTGGACCAGGCTCACCAGCCAATCACACGCCAGACACAAATTACACAAATATGCCAACTTCTAAAAGTGGCACTTCTACACTAGACACAGTCATGCCGCATATATCATTACGCAGCATTCAATCTCACGAGTTCGTACATATCAAACTCGACCCTGCACTCCCCACACATCAGGAACTACCATGGGCATACATATTCCTCATTCATTCTTATGGGAGGGCAGATCACTCACCACACATACACAGAGAGCTCAAGCACTTTACACTGTACCACAGTGAAAAAGTGCGCAGAGGCCTGAAATCACCACCACCAGGTTCCAGAAACAGGTTAGGAAAAAGAAAAAAGTCTAGGGGTGAACCTGCCAAAAGGGCCGGGTCCAACACAACCCCCTTCCAGCCAAAACGCAGGGTAGACCAATCACTCCACTGATGGGCTTCCCTGCTTTGTGCGACAAAACACGGATACGGACCCGCACGGCAGGGACACCTTCCGGTTTTTAGCCACTCTGAACCCACCTGGTTACCTCAAAACCACAACTCTTCTCCTACCAGATCAGGACCTCACTCCCTCACTGGTCTACCACCTGGAAACTATTTCACTTCTGAGGTACAAAGCACACAGCACAGTTCCTCTTCAAGCAGGTGGGGAGACACAGCACACAGCAAAGTCCCCTTTCCTCTACCTTAGTGGAAACAACAAACTATAGGTGAACCCCAGATCACACAGCAAGGGCAGCCCCCTCAGTCTCTTCAGCTGATCCACTTTGTAGAGATTCCTCTTGACCTGGAAGCTTCCTAATCTCCCAACCTAGGATCTAACCCCTCAGGTTGCTCCGGGGTCAGCAGTACACCGTCCCTCTGCACCCCCTTCCAGAGTTCTGCACCCTCCCACCATGGAGCGGTACCCCTAGAAGCCAAAACCGGTCAGGACACTGAGTACAGATGCCCTTCCCTCCAGGTCAGGCTGAACCTACACCTGGCCTCCCCCCTCCTCGGGGAACAACCTCCAGAGGCCCCAAAAATGGTCAAGCACTCTAGACGGTCAAATGCTCAGCGAGCCAGGACTTTTGCACTCTCCACTTAGGAGTGGTACTGCCCAACACTAGGACCGCCGGAGTTCTGGTTACAGACACTCCCTGTCCTCTAGACACAGAAAGATCCTCCTCAAATGACCTGTATGTACAGCCTAGGCCCCTGACCTGGCGCTCCCTTAGGGAACCCTCCAGGCCCTGAGATAGGGTTTCGGGCCAACGTGGGACACACCGTCCCACACTCACTCCGCCTCCACTGAGACAGGGCGTGAGCCCCTACACCCCTACCATCCTACTGGGACCTAGCTGGGTTACACATGAACCTCTTCCCCTTCACAAGATCATCAGATACACAAGCCACTCCTTTTAGAATCACACCCTAATGCCTCTGCAAGACATCTAGCACACCGCCAGACATCCACCTTCCTGTCCAGTGCCTCTGCAGGACCTCCTGCACACCACCAGAGGTACACCTTACGTGCAAGCTCCTTAAAAAAACTCACACCAACTCCTCCAGTTCAAGATACCACTCATCCACACACTCCCCCTCCAGACAGGTGAGACAGTTCCTCACTGCCTCTGACTCACAACCTGTACCCCTCTTACTGAGCACCAGGCACCATACTCTGGGAACTGGGAATGGGACTTCACATGCACTGGCCACATTTAAGATGCCACCACTGGATCCTACCATACTGTGGAATCCAGACACACACACTACACTCAGGCGATAACCACCCTCCTGAGCTAGTCATTTCTCTTCCACACTCCCTCTCTTCCATCTACCCACACAGGGACAGGAACAGGAACAGGGATTGGGCACTGGACCCAGCAAGGGATTCCTAATCTATGGGAACCTCCCCCTCTACTGGCGTCCCGCCCTGTCACTTTCTCTCATCTGCCACTAAACATAAAGCGCAGAAACACATCTGAAAATGACACTCTTGAGGAAAAACAAAATCAAAAGCAATAATCCCAAACATGTGACTATCTAAAAAAAAATGCAGAGTTTTGTAATGTAGCCAGCTGTCGCTGTGGCACTGCGCAAACACAAGTCCTAATCCACACCGTTGACCAACAATCTGATAGCTGCCATCACAGGGTAGCGAGGCCACGCCCACCTTCAGAGGCCACACCCCCTCCCTCCTCGCTATATAAGTCGCGCCGCTCCTCTGCACGCAATAGCCTGACAGCTCCTGAGGCGGAAAGCCGGGAGACACTTCGCCGATTCTGAGCACTGGAATTTAAAAAAAACTGCTTTTAAATTGTGTTTCTCACCAATTCTCGAGCACTCCCCACTCCTCCTTCATCACCAAAGCCTCACCGCGCAGCCGATGTGAACGCTGCCGCGGCGCTTCGGGAAATCTGATAGCTGCCATCACAGGGTAGCGAGGCCACGCCCACCTTCAGAGGCCACGCCCCCCTCCCTACATAATGTGCCTTAACCGGACGTGCAGCGGATGCGCTCAGTGGGTGCGTCGTCAGCGTGCCGAAGGCGCGCCAAAGGTAAGCTCGTCTGTGCCCGTCCGGGCCCAGCCGGCCCTAGGCCCAGACTCTATGCTCAAATCCAACAGTGATCGCTTTAGCTACACCCAAGGAAACCTCCTCTCACTTAACCCCATGAAAAATGCAAACTGCAACTATACCTACAAAGGGGAGAAACCCTTTACCAACTGCGATCTCTGCAACCCAGCCCACACCACGGTAGGACGCCACGGCTTGCAACTTGGCCTCCTGAACTGTAGGTCCCTCCCGAAACACTCCCTAGAGTTAAACCTCCTTATACAGGATCTCACAATTGACATTCTGTTCGTCACGGAAACATGGCTAACCCCCAACGCAGAATCCGACATCGTCAATGCCCTTCCCCAAGCCTACCTAATCCACTCTCAGAACAGACCCCTCGGCAGAGGAGGTGGCCTGCAAATAATATATAGGGTGCACTTCGTTTGCAGAGCGAACAACGGCACCATCGAAGACTGCGAGAGCTGCCATTTCGCCTAACAAATCTCACCCACAGTCTCCCTTTCCGGTGTACTCATATACCGCCCACCGGGAGCCCCTACCAAGTTCTCTAGCGCCCTTATTGATATCGTCACTTCAATGGCAACGTCATCCCCCAACTTCATAATCTTGGGAGATCTCAATCTCCACTTTCGAGACCCCAAGGACCTGACAGCCTCCGACCTCCTCCTCGACCTCACCTCATACGATCTAAGACTAGTGAACTCAGAGGCTACCCATGATAAAGGTCACCTTCTTGACCCCATCTTTACCAACATCAACGACCTCAAAACCGCTTCCCCCCTCCCACTGCCGTGGACAGACCACTTCTTGGTCCCTATCGCTTGGCATTCCAACGTCCCGCCACCTCAACCCCCCAAAATTCGGGCCACGGATAGACTCTGGTCCAAACTCTCGTCTGAAGACTGGGCCACCAGACTCACGCAGTCTCTTCCCCCCCTAGCACTAGATCCAGCAACCGCAGATGCGCAATTCAATACCTGGCTCACCCTCTCACTCGATTCTCGCCTCCCAAAAAAAGCACCCTGAAACGAGCCAAAAGAGCCAACCCCGCCCCTTGGTACACCCCAGAGCTAAAACTTCTACGAAAAGAATGTAAAAAACTGGAGCGCTCCTGGAGGAAAGACGGAACCATATCCAGAAAAGACGCTTTTCGCTCCTCCATGAGAACCTATAAAACCGCCCTGCGTAACACCAAAAGCCAATTCTTTGATGAGAGAATAAAAAAGTCCTCTAGCTCTGCTAGAGAAACTTTTATCATTATGACAGAACTGCTCAAAGTCCCTGACCCTTCCCCAGTTCCTGACTCCTCTGAGGACGAATGTCACAAACTGGCAAAATACTTCGACGAAAAAATCCACAAGATCCTCGCCACAGTGCCCCAAGCCAACCCAAGAGCAGGTCTACCCAAGCCTGTATCAGACTCCAAACTGCAGCCGGGCAAAGCAGACACTCACCTAGACACACTCGGCCCGGTAACTGGAGAAGAAGTCCTCAAAACGCTTGCCACGATAAAAAGTGGTTCTCCCAGCGACCAGGTGCCCATTCGCATCCTTAAAACAGTGGCATCCGCAATCGCCCCCCCCTAACTGACCTCATCAATTCCTCTCTGTGTCAGGGAACGGTCCCTCCCAGCTGGAAGGCTGCCGTCGTTAAAGCCCTTCTCAAAAAACCACTCCTGGATCCGTCGGACCTGGCCAACTACAGGCCAATCTCCCTTCTCCCCGGAATCAGCAAGATCACGGAAAAACTAGTTAACAAAAAACTCTCTCATTTCCTGGAGTCTAACAACCTTCTCCGGAACTCTCAGACTGGATTCCGCCCTGGACAGGGCACGGACACCGCCCTCCTGGCTGTGGTGGAGGAGGCCAGATGCATTCTGGATGCAGGAGGATCAGTGGCAGTGATCCTCCTGGACCTCAGTGCGGCCTGTGACACTGTCAACCACCAGGTCCTCATCCAAAGACTTAATGACATCGGGGTGGTGGGAACCGCTTTGGCATGGCTCACGTCATTCCTAAACAACTGCACCTTCCAGGTCTGGGAGAATAACACCCGCTCCACAGCGATTCCCCTCCAGTGCGGAGTGCCGCAAGGCTCTTCCCTTAGCCCAACTTTATTTAATGTCTACATGTCCCCACTGGAGGAAGTGGTCGCCCCGTTTGGAGTAAAAATCATTAGCTACGTCGATGACACCCAATTGGTAGTCTCACTATCCCATCCTAACCAAGAACCGTCCAATCTCCACACCTGCCTCTCTGAAATCTTTATCTGGATGAACGAATCAGCCCTAAAACTCAACGGGTCCAAAACTGAGATCATGCTCCTTGGACATAAAGGATCCACCCTTCACCCAAACCTCTGGCCCACATGCCTGGGAGAGCCCCCCGCTCCCAAAGAGGAGATCAAGAGCCTAGGGATCTAGATAGAGAAGGACTTGTCCTTCAAAACCCAAGCTAAAAAAACAGCTGGGATCTGCTTCGGCCTTCTCAGATCAGTCAGAAAAATTCTGCCCCATCTCCCACAAACCTCCCGGAAACTGCTCATCCAAGGACTGATCCTTTTCAGATTGGATCATAGCAACGCCATCTTCCTGGGAGCACCCAAATTCACCCTCAACAAATTACAACAAATTCAGAACGCCGCGGCCCGGCTTCTCACCAACACCCCGGCCAGAACATCTGCCAAACCAGCTCTGAAACTTCTGCAGTGGCCCCCAATAAGAGAAAGAATAAAATGTCAATCCCTTTGTCTGGCGCATAAACTTCAACAGGACAAGGGCCCCCCCATCCTCAAAAACCTAATCACACCCTACAAAGCCATAAGGCCTCTCCGTTCGGATCATGAACATCTTATCACAGTGCACAGAGTAAATAAAGGCACGCACAGGAGGTCGGCGATTCTCGGTGAACACGGCTAAACTGTGGAACGCCCTACCTCTCAAACTCAGGAGCGAATCCTGTCATCTCCGCTTCAGAAAACTAATGAAAACGCACCTCTTCCCCATATCCCCTCCCCTTCTTCTTTTTTTCCCTGGTCACCCCACTGAGTCAGCTGTCTTGGTTTTAGCGCTGGGATGCTTCCAGGTTACTACGCGCTCTATAAAATCCACATTCATTCATTCATTCATTCATTTCTGGTAGGCTAAGGCTGACGCCAAAGACAGGCATAAACCACCATTCTAGTCAGGGCAAGGGAGTCACACGCCAAGATAACCCCTGCTCACCCCCTGGTAGCTTGGCACGAGCAGTAAGGCTAAACTCGGAGGCAATGTGTAAAGCATTTGTGCCAGCACACAACAGCAACAACATCCTAGGCACGCCACAAAAGGAACTCCACACAAGAATATTATAAAATAACGTTTGTATTGTAAAAACACATCAGATAGTATTACACAAAATACATGGTGCCAACTGGCACGGGCAATATTCACAAGGGATTATTTACAGGAGACAGGGCCACGTGGGCCACTGTCAGAATCAGAAATAGCACTTCTAGAATAAAGAATAATAAAGAATAAAATCATAGTAGCACAAATTAGCAACTGTGGCACACAACCAGTAACCACTGGTAACAGGAACCAGGACCTCACTAGGACCACCTGTACTAAAAGAACTACCACCTAAGAATAAAATACATTTAGGGGTATAAACAAGAACACATTGCCCATGATGCATGAAACACATTCAGAGGAGTAGTAAAGGAAAACACATGATGCCTAAAAACATTCAGAGGTGTACGGACAACCACCTAAGTATCACACAGCGTTTAGGGGTCTAGGTAAGAACACATTACCCATGATGCATAAATATACATTCAGAGGAGTAGTAAAGGGCAACACATGATGCATAAACCTACACATTCAGCGGTGTTAAGAACAAGGCACATGATGCATCACAAACACATTCAGAGGTGCAGCGCTAGGAGACACATGACGCCTAAAACATTCAGAGGTGCAGCGCAGGGAAAGAAAGACACATGATGCATAAAAACATTCAGAGGTGCCAGGACATAACTCAATAGCGCAAAAACACATTAGGCAATTACCATCACATAGATCATCATATTGCGCCAAAATAAAAATCACATACCAGCCCCCATCTAATAAAAGGGACTAAAGAGCCCTGTTGTCCAGAATGTCAGGGCGCGCTGCCATGCAGCACCAGTCAGGGGTGCGCCACTGGCGCAAAATCTAAACGTAGTAGGTGCCCACTACTTGCTGGGCACCTGGGACAATCACAAGACCTAAACGGTGCAGCTGCCCAGTAATTGCTGGGCAGCTGTGGCGGGCCTGGCACCACTGTGCCACCTCTGTCCCACACAGGGACTCTCTCTCCAATTGCGCCTAAATGGTGCAGCTGCCCACTAATTGCTGGGCAGCTGGAGACAAACTGCGACAGGGTCCTCACTGACCCTTAGGCACAAACTGCGCCCACTGTTGGAGCCACACAGACTCTGAAACTGTGCCACATTGCGCAGAACGTTGGAGCCACACAGGCTCTGAAACTAACTTTGCCCTCTAAGAACCTCTCTGGGCTCGAAAGCAACCATGTGGGCAGGGAACCTCTCAGGGCTCAACAAGTATGCCCCCCTCACGACGATGGAGCCCCTCACTGGGGACTCAACAACTAATGGCCATCGTGGGAGCCACGGGGCTCTGTAAATAACCATGCCCCCAGCTCTGGAGCCCTCTGGCCCCTTTTATAGATGCTGGCAGCATTGGAGCGGCCCACTGCAGGACGGGGCCGCTCAGGAGCACACGTCGCCCTGAGCCCTGATCAGGCGCCAATCCCAAACCCCCACGGAGCCCCCCCAGCCCTTCCTCACTCACCGGGCTGATCGCTGGGGGCTCCTCTTCACAGGATGGAGGCAAATCTCACTACGGTCCCCTCTTCACCAGGGCCCCCTCATGGGACCCGGGGCTTTACGTCAACCGCAGGTGGGGCTCCCTCCAGCACACGGGAGTCCTGCCCTGGCAAACGCGTCGCCCTTCACTCCACTTCCGGGGCTCCCTCCCTCGCCTGGGAGCCCCGCACCACTGGTGCTGCGTCCTCTCCCCTTGGTGGCGGCCCCGGGGCTCTCCATGACTCACCGGAGCCCCGGGCCGCGAGAGACCAGTTGCTTCTTCCTCCGGCTGGCGGGCCTTCGGGTCAGCTTCTCCTCTTCTTGCTGCAGGGCTCCCTCAGCTCACGGGAGCCCTGTGAACCCGCCACCATGCTTCTTCTCTCCCCGGACTGCGGGGATGGGATTTCTGGCCGGGCCGCGCCGCAATTGGCCGGCCGGCCGGCCAACCACTTCAGGGTCGTCGCGGGCAGCGCGGCGGCCCGTTTCAGGCACTTGCAAGCTGGGACTAAATTAACCGAGGAGTGGGCTCCCTCGAGTAAAAATATAAAAATAGCAAATAAGCGAGGTGGGCACTCGCTTTGAAAACGAAAGAACTCCCAAGCGCTAGAACAAAAATAAAGCGCTCTTCAGCGCTAAAGCACAATCCACAGCGCTCCTAGCGCTACAACAGCAGACAAAGCGCATCCAGGCGCTTTAGGCTACAATAAGCCCTAGCAAAAGTAAGACAAAGTCCTCAGGAGTCTGCAAGGAGGGGACCATAGGCAAAGGTCCCTAGGAAAAGTCCATCAGGTGTTCAGGGGCTGGGCAGGGCTCAGGGAGGCAAGCCTTCCCCTGAGCCCAAGCAGCAGCACGCCCCTGGCAGGATTCAAGTCAGACACAAGAACATTTTGTAAGGGGCACAGACCCTTTTTATACTGTAAATTCCTTTGTCTAAAGGGTGCAGGCAGTGTGAGAACCAGCTAGAACTGGTTATAGGGGATTCCTTTCAGCGTGAGGGGCAGAGGTGACAGTCGCCCAGCAGGAGGTGGAGCCAGCATTGTGGCAGGCAGGCACAGCCCTCTTCACTCCCAGGTGCTATCTCCTCCCACTTCCATGGCAGCAGATGCAGCCTTTCATCCACGGGCTGACTTAGACAACCTCCTGGGGCTCCCCAGCCCCTGTCACCCTCAAACCAGACAGTCAATCCACAAGCAGGCCCAGGCACTCCTGGACCAGGCTCACCAGCCAATTACACGCCAGACACAAATTACACAAATATGTCAACTTCTAAAAGTGGCACTTCTACTCTAGACACAGTCATGCCGCATATATCATTACGCAGCATTCAATCTCACGAGTTTGTGCATATCAAACTCGACCCTGCACTCCCCACACATCAGGAACTACCATGGGCATACATCTTCCTCATTCATTCCTATGGGAGGGCAGGTCACTCACCACACATACACAGAGAGCTCAAGCACTTTACACTGTACCACAGTGAAAAAGTGCACAGAGGCCTAAAATCACCACCACCAGGTTCCAGAAACAGGCTAGGAAAAAGCAAAAAGTCTCGGGGTGAACCTGCCAAAAGGGCCGGGTCAAACACATTGTGATAGATAAAATAAAATGAAAACAAAGACCCATAAGTATATAGTCAAATAACTTATATGTAAACTATGCAGTAACCCATATATATCAGATTCAATCTAGATGGAATGTGTTCTTCTTGCATTCCGTCGCAGAGGCAGCATGGTCCCACAATCCCTTGAAAATATTAGCCGAATTAGCCGGGTGGTGATCTAAAACTCCCAAGGGAAGGGGGTCTGGGAACAAACAATAAAGTAACAAAACAAACCAAAATAGCAAACTCATGGATGAGTTTGCAATAGTACTGCAATAACACAAGTGAGGTGCTCAATATCACTGAAGAGATATGCACTGGCACAGATGAGGTACACAATAGAATAGGTGGAATAAGACACAGCACAGTTACCTGACCTTATCCTAGAGCCCAGAATGACTCACTTTCATGTCTGCTCTACACCTTGGTGATGCTAGTTGGAGCTGGTAACCTACAATGCAGATTCCTCACCCAGATGTGGTCTAGCCTGTGAATAGATATGCTCCCTGTTAAGGTGTCACAGGGAAACAAAGAGTCACATTGGGTTAACCCCTTCGATGGTTGTGACGGAACGGTTCCATCACAAGCGCCGGTTGGGCTGTGCTTATGACGGAACCGTTCCGTCACGGCCACGCCCGTTATTTAGAACCTTCAGCACAGCGCGAAAATTCGCGCCGCGCTGAAGGTGTTAAGCATATGTTGCTGTAATCACGCCGAAAACATGCAGTACTAACAGCCTAGACACAAGTTAACACTAAAGCACGCTGTCTTTCAGCACACTCTTGTCATGACACATCGCTAGTTTCAACTGTCCCTGCTGGGCGGCGATGTTCATGCCGTCAGAATGCTTTCTTGTAGGGCATTCTGAGAGTTGTCTTGCAGTTCTGCCACCAAACAGTCAAAGCAACCTTCATGCAAAGTATCATTCAAATAGGCACACAGGCGGTATGACGTGAAGCTACAATCAGCACTCTCAAGGCATTTAGTACCAAACTGCCCTTGCAACCATCCTGAGAGAGTATCAGCAATGCCCAGGGGCAGTTCTCACTGTACCTCTATTGTCTAGAGTCTTTGCTGGCTAGTGGCAAGAGAGCGCTGCACCTTGGCTCCAGACCGCCAGGAGAAACACCTATCAGAAGGGAGGAAGCCAGCCGTCGGTTCCATTGTCAAGAAGCTCAATGAAAAGCATTGAGAACTTTTCTGGGCAGGGTTTATATATTTTTTTCTTGTATGGGCTGATGACAATCGCATGCGCGAATGTAAATGGTGAAGCGTTTCTGGAATAGTATTAACTTTGGCTGTGTGAATGAGATCTACGATTTACACCACCTACTGCCTGAAGTAATACCTGCATTTTAAATCAGCACGCACTAAACAACTCTATGTTTAGGTAGCGCGAGTAAATGTTTTAATTGCACTGCGCCGATTGATTTTAATAATCTGCACTGTGTACTTTGTAGGAATTGCACTTATTTTTCACTCACCACTGTGGCATTAGTCACTCCCGCAGCCCCGGTCCAATACAAGCGCTAGGCTTGTTTGTGTGGAGGGCGCAGTGAGGCACCTTCTTCCGGCTTCCCGGCCGAGGCAGGCACTGATTGGCTGAGCGCGTAGAGGCGGAGCTGATGAACAGCCCAGCCTCTACATAAGCCCATTGCACTCTACTCTCCCACTGATGACAACCGCATGCGCGAATGTAAATGGTGAAGCGTTTCTGGAATAGTATTAACTTTGGCTGTGTGAATGAGATCTACGATTTACACCGCCTACTGCCTGAAGTAATACCTGCATTTTAAATCAGCACGCACTAAACGACTCTATGTTTAGGTAGCACAAGTAAATGTTTTAATTGCACTGCTCCAATTGATTTTAATAATCTGCACTGTGTACTTTGTAGGAATTGCACTTATTTTTCACTCACCACTGTGGCATTAGTCACTCCCGCAGCCCCGGTCCATCGCAAGCGCTAGGCTTGTTTGTGTGGAGGGCGCACGGAGGCACCTTCTTCCGGCTTCCTGGGCGAGGCAGGCACTGATTGGCCGAGCGCGTAGAGGCGGAGCTGATGAACAGCCCGGCCTCTACATAAGCCTAATGCCCCCTATGACGCGCAGCGAATACGCGCTGCGACCGCGCCACAGCCGCGCCAAAGACAAGCCTAAGACCAGCCCGTCTGGGCCCGTCCGGGACAGTACGGGGCATGGGGCACAGACTCATACCTTATCTTTGCGGGAAAACATAGGTATGAGTTCCGGTTTCCTGATGGGCCTGCGCCCGAACACACATAAAAATTGCACTATACTATCGCCTACACAAAAAGTAACCAATACCTGTTGTAATTGCAATTTTACTCTCTCTAACTATCAGCTGTACCCTGACTCTAAACTCTGCAATCAAACGCCAAAACAGCGACCAAAACAATTAACCCATAACTTCGTGTTTTACAGTATTAACTGTAAATCCCTACCGCAGCATAAATTGGACATCTTTAATCTCCTACTGGATAACAATCCTAATGCCCTATTTTTAACTGAAACCTGGCTGCACGAAAGCGCGGGTCCTGATATAGCTACTGCCCTTCCCCCTAACTATGCTATAGTTAGAAGGGACCGTGAGGGTCACGTGGGCGAGGGAATCGCTATTATGTTCAATAGAGAGCTCACATGCACTCTGGTACCCGTCAACATCCCTGATTGTGAAGCAGCTTTTTGAAAAATCACTCTTAACCCCAACTTTACGGCCTCTGGCATTCCTATATATAGACCTCCTGGGAATGCCAATACATGGGCCACAAATCTGGCTAACTACATCACACCTTTTCATCTCTCCTCCAAAAACTTTTCTCTTCTGGGAGATTTGAATCTGCATTTCGACGACCCCACTAGCGTGGCAGGCACAAATTTACTAGACGACCTAGCAGCACTGAACTTAACGTTACTCAACTCTGGGCCTACCCACAGGGCAGGACACCTGTTGGATCCCATCTTTTCCAACATTCCTGAACTAACTTGGCTAAATACGACACCAATTTGCTGGTCAGACCACTATCTTATCCACTTCTGCCTAAATCTGCCAACACCTTATAAATCAAACAACACCTGGCCGATAACCTCCATGAGAAACTGGAAGTTGCTTGATGTTGAAAAACTCAACAAAACTTCAGCTAAGGATCTACCGGCCCCTGGCTCTGATATAGAAAGCATTGCCATGGCCACACACTCATGGCTTGGAAATGCCGTCGATAGCTGCCTCCCCCTATCTAAGTTAAAAGCTAACACCCATCGTCCCCCAGCCCCCTGGTTTACTGAGTCCCTGAAGACCGAAAAATCCAAATGTAAAACCCTTGAAAGAAAGTGGCGCAAGGACTATGCTTATGATAAAAAAGTGACATACCATAAAGCCAGAAATGAATACTACTCCGCCTGTACTAAAGCTCGTGCCCTTTATGTGGCAAACACCATTGATACGGCGCCCAATAAGGCAAAAACGCTTTTTAACACAGTCAAAGATCTTGCAGGTGCAAATACGACTGCTACAGCCCGCCCTTTGAACAAAAAACAATGTCAAGACCTCGCGTCCTTTTTCAATGATAAAATTGAGAAAATCATCTCAGATATCACCAGTAACACCTCCGTTCACGACCCTGAAGAGGAAATGCCCCCTTAGTCAACCGAAATTAATACCCTCGAACACTGTCCTCCCATCACCTTGGAATCACTTACATCCTCCCTCAAGACCATCAAATCTGGCTCCCCCGTGATCCACTACCCGCCACTGTGTTCAGACAAATTGATGTCCCCTCCCTGACCATCATTGCCGAAACTCTAAATTCTTCTCTTCAGCTTTACGCAGTTCCATCACGCTGGAAACACGCTACGGTCAGCCCACTCCTGAAAAAACCTACAGCCAACCCCGAACTACTCGCAAACTACCATCCCATATCGCTCCTCCCCATCTTTTCAAAACTGTTTGAAAGACACATTCATTCCGCCCTTACTCTCTTCACCGATGCAAACTCCCTCCTTCACCCGTCACAGTCGGATTTCAGAGCGGGCTTCTCCACCGAAACAGCTCTACTGGGAGTAACCGAAACCATCAGGAAACTCCTAGATAATGGTCAGACAGTCACACTCATTCTGTTAGATTTGAGTGCGGCTTTTGGCACCATCTCTCACACTAAACTTCTGGCCACACTGGGGAGAAACGGTATCCGGGGTGAAGCACTTAAATGGATTGAGTCTTTTCTGTCACATAGAACATTTCAGATCACATCCTCCATCGCGTGTTCCTACACAGTCAGCGCCCCTCATGGAGTACCGCAGGGCTCCATTTTGAGCCCACTGTTTTTTAATCTCTACCTTAGACCCCTGGCGGATCTAGCTGACCGGTCAGGACTCACCTTATGACATACGCAGATGACTCTTAAATCATCTTCTCGCTGTCAGAGTCAAATCCAACGGCCCCATCCCTTCTCAAACAAGGGCTTCAAAATATCTTCAGCTGGATGTCTTCTAACCAGCTGAAGCTAAACGGTGACAAAACCGAAGTCCTCCTCTTGGGGAAAAACAAAGACCTATGGAACTTCGCTCACTGGCCCTCCACCCCTGCTACCCATGTAAGAAATCTGGGGGTCACCATCGACAATGCCCTATCGATGAAACAACAAGCAAATAAAGTGGTAGGCCTGTGTTTCACCATCTTGAAATGGCTGAACAAAATCCTAAGGATGCTGCCCCTTGCAACTCAAAAGACCGTAGTCAACGCACTCATCACATCCCGTCTTGACTACGGCAACATTCTCTATTTGGGCTCAAATCAAGCTGTCATCAAAAGGCTACAATTGGTCCGAAACTCGGCCGCAAGATTACTTTGCAAGATTCCAAAAGCTACCAGTGTGTCGAAACATCTGAATGACCTTCATTGGCTCAGGGTAGAAAACTGCATCAGGTTCAAAGCCCTGAGCTACATGTTTAGGATCAAATCCGGCACCGCTCCAAAGTATCTGCAATCCCTAGCGACTCCGTATATCCCGGGAAGAAAACTGCGTTCCCAGACCGCAGCATACTTTGTGACCCCGAGATTCAAACTAGCGAGAATGGGAGGTAGATCCTTCTCTGTCCTAGGGCCCTCTCTTTGGAACTAACTTCCCCCTCATATTTGCAAGGAAGAAAATTATGCTAGATTCAGAAAGAACATAAAGACCTGGCTCTTCCAGAAATAAAATATAATGCCCCTTTTTCCCCTATTTCTGTGCATCAATAAGTTATTGGCGCCGGGAAACCCTTTTTGGGTAGCTGTGCGCCATACAAATGCAAAAAATAAATACAAATAAATAACATTTTGAGGTGAGGTACAAATCTGTAGCAGAGGTTACTTTGTTCAATGTATTTGATGATTTTGTTCCTGATGAAAATTCATCCTGTTCCATGTATTGCTTTGTGGGTGATACACAGCAGTTTGAAGGTGGATCTTCTGGCAACCAGTAACCAATGCTGGACCCTCAAAGCAGGGGAGATGTGGACTTCTGGCTTTACATATAGGAGTAGTCTAGCAGCAGAGTTCTGAATTCGTTCTTGTCTTTTCATATTGATAAATATGATCCGTCGTAGAGGCAATTGGCATAATTAAACTTAAACATTACAAGAGAGATAGTAGATTGGACCTAGTGTGGAAAATCTAGGTAGAGGAAGATGCATCACAGAGGTTTTATAGTAATGAAGCTTGATCTTGCTAATTTATTCACTTGGACATTCATTGATAGTTTGGAGTCCATGGTAATTCCAAGGTTTCATACTTCCTTGTAAACTTTAGGAGGTAATCCCTGATCGTCAGGACAGGTGCAGAGTAGGTCATAATTTTTACAATCGCCACATGTGAGTATTCCAGTTTTTGACACATTCAATTTGAGATGAATCCAGGTCACACATTGATCAACAGCTCAGAGGCAACTGAAGATTTTTGAGTTTCCAATGTCTTTGGGGCATTACAGTTTAAGAAGTATTTGCGTGTCATCTGCGTAGTGACTTCATGTAGATGGTAAAACGCATGGGTGAGATGAGAGACCCTGCTTTTGTGAAGTGCAGTTCGGATGAGAGAAGGGGAGTCTCGATGGTGATTGTTCTGTTTTGAAGGTAGGATGTGATACAGTCAAGAGCAGTCCCTTCTGAGACAGCTTTGTAGAGTCTTCGGATTAGAATGTCATGATCAACTGTGTTGAAAGCAGCTGAGAGGTCGAATAAAAGTAGTGCAGAAACCCCCTGTTCTGGTCTACTGTGCATTAAAGATAATCCCAGATGGCAAAGAGGGCAGATTGTGCCCTTCTTTGCCGATGGAATCCTGTTTGGAAGTCACAAAGTATGGAGTTATCGTTAATAAATTATGAAATCATGGTAAATGCTGCTCTTTCTGTCAGTTTGCCCAGTAAAGGCCCATTTGTAATAGGTCTGTAGTTGTTTGGGTCTTGTAGGTCCAGGTTTGGGCATATGAATGCCTTTTTTAAATCTTATAGAAATACTCTTCTTGTTAAAGAAATATTGATGATTGTTCCGACTGGTGTGGCAGCAGCATTAGTTAAAAGAATGATCTTGAAGATTTGTGGTGGACAAGGGTCAGAAGGGCAGCTGACAGTCCTGCTTGCTTAGACAAGATCCAGAAATTCAGTTTCTGATGGCTGCTTGAAGGAAGAGGCTAGGTTAGCATATCTGTGTTGGGGATTGATGTAAATGGGTTGGTGCCTGGGGTTTTCCTTTGTTATAATACGATCCAACATGTCTGCTTTAGTGACATAATGATTTGCCAGTTTGTCAGTAAATTCTTGAGAACTGGGTATTTACTGGGTAACTCCTTCTGGGTATTTAGGTTCACCAAATTCACTGAGAATTTTATAAAAGTCTTTATTAGCACATTTAGATTTTTGAATTCTGTTCGAATAGTACCTTTTAACTTTTTTGATTGTTAACTTGTATATTTTGTTAATTTTGCGCAGGTGAAGTTTGTCTTGACTGTTATTTGTTTTGAGAAAGGTATGTTAAAGCTGGGCAATTTGTGGTTAGTCATCCAAGGTGCTTATTTTCCTTTGTCCTGTTTTGTGTTTTTTAGTGGTGTTAGGATATCAAAAGCCTCCTGTAGCTACTCATAGAACTTTTAAACTAAATTTATTGTGCTTAGATCTGTGCTAGATGTTAGTAGTGTTTGTAAGTATTCAAAATTGAGGTTGTTCCACTGTCAATATGTGGTTGCACGTAAAGTGGCCTTAGGTGTAGTGACTTTTGGTGTTTTGGGTTGGAAAGCTACCAGATGGTAGTCTGACCATGTGACTGGAGTAATCATTTGAAAGTTAACTAGGTCTGGATTTACAAAAATGACATCTAGGATTTGCACAGCAGTGTGTGTGGGTATGTGGATGATCTGATGTAGGTTCAGTGTGTCTAGGCCAGTGAATATAGTTCTTGGATGGATTATATTGGATTTGTCAAACCGTATGTTTAGGTCCCCAAGGATGCATAGGTGGAAGTGTAGTGTCATATGGTTGAAACTCTGTCATTGGTAGGGGGTGGTCTGTAAAGAAGGAGAAAGTTACAGGAGGAAGTTGGTGTAGGGTTGTGCCTGGTGATGAGATGCTCACAACCTTGTTTGGCCACATTTATTTTTTCTCCGAATTGGGCAGCTAGTCCGCCTCCTTTTTTGCCTATCCGATTTTCCATGACAGTTTTATAGCCTGGAGGAACAGCTTCATGCAATACTGGAGCCATGTCTCCTCCTAACCATGATTCAGTTATGAAGAGTAGGACAGGTCATGTGACAGTGAGTTGGCTATCGATGGGGTGCTTGTTTTCATAGAGTGATCAAGCAATTATTAGTAGACAGTCTAAAGATTGCGTTTTGGTGGTGGTGTGACTTTTTTTTCTTGAAGAGTGAGTAGTATTCTTTGAACTTGTAGCAGGTGTATTATTAGTGTTGGTATTAACTATTTCAGGATAGCAATACTGTTGTTTGTCTGTATCGTAATATTCATCCAACAGGCTTAAAAGGCATTTTGTTGGGTCTGTGTTTGCAGGTGGTGGAGAAGGTGGTTAAGAATGAGTTATTTGGCGGGTGTTGTTTATGTAGAGTAATCTTGTGTTCTAGACCAGGAGATGCAAAGTTGTGAAGAAAGGTATGTTGTTAATTTCTTTTGCATAAGTTTAGAGTGGAAGGTGTATAGGTTAGGGGTAGTTGTGAAGCTCGTGGGTCATGCTTTTAGGCTCTAAATTGTGCAATGGATAGGAGGTGGGTGAATGAGTGTTGTCGTGTTGCAGTGTTTGTGGTAAGTGTGGTGAAGATAGACATTTTGGGTGTAAAATTTGTTTAGGATGTGTATTATTTGTATAGTCTTGAGGGTGGATGTGGGTGTTTGTTTCTATTTTGTCACGGAATGCAGTATGAAATTGTGTGTGATATTTTGATATGCTGGTGTGTGTGTTATGTTTTATTTTTGTGGTGGAGTAGTGAGATGAGATATTGATGTAAGGAGTTTCTGTGAAGATTCTGGATGTAAAATGCTGTTTGTGAGTGGATTTTGAATGGTAAAAGGGTGGCTGTGTGAGTGGGAGGAGCGTGTATGTGGTGTGTGAGAGGAAATGGAAATGGGTTATGAGTGTTTATATTAGATTTGGTAGTAGGAAGAGATAAAATGTGTGGCGGAGTGGAGTGCAAGGACTGTTTGGTTGTGTGTTTTTGGTAAAAGGAGGAGGAGGAGGGCCTTGTTGGTGGATGATATAAGAGAGAGTTGAATATAGGATTGGAGATGATTGAAAGGGGTCTGTTAGAAGAGATGGTGTGTTGTGTGATGTAAGGTGTGTTTAACAGGATTAAGGCTGTATATAATGTGGGTTTGTGTTGTGTTGGTAATATGTGTATTTGATAGTAGTATAGGACACAGTGGTAGTTTGTGTGAGAGTGAAGGTGCTATTGTGTGGCAGCAGGGGTAGAAGGATGTATAGATGTGGTTTGTGGAGTTTTGTAGTGGTTGTTTAGGAATTGAAATGTGGATAGAGGTTGTTTGTTGTAAATAAGTGTAGTGCATTTGCTGAGACTGTATTTGAGGATGTGGATGGCTTAAGGTGCTTGCTGGTAAATGGAAAAAAAGGGTAGCTTCTCTGGCTCTAGTCCTGACCCATACAGGCAACTGCCCTTGTCCTCTCCTCCCTTAACTTCGATGTCTAGGCTGAGACTACCTGAGCCCTAAGGTTAAATAGCCCTAGATCAGGTAACCTACTACCAAGGGGAGCCCTAACCTGAATCCTTACAAAGCAGAACCCTAGCCCTAAACACTAGAGCCAATGGGAGCCTTGGCCATATTAACCATAACAGCCCTAGTCCAAACAACCAATCAAAACTCAAACCCTAAGGCCTAGGTCTAATTGAAACATTAGCCCTAAGACCCAGTTAGAACACAGATGCAGCAATCAATAAGAAACATATTTAATCCCTTGCATGTGGCGCAAATGTTTGCACAGTGTGGGCGATTTGAATAGTGGGTGCGATGCGGATGGCCCCCAGCCTTCCACCGTACACGCCCACCGTGACGCATGATGGCCGGGGGCCGTCATGGGCATGCAAGGGGTAAAAGAGCATGTGACCTTAAATTTAAGAGCCGGTATAGGTGTAAGGGGAGTGTTAGGCCTGCTCAGATGCCTGTGGACCAATCACTAAAGGACAAACAGGTGTGCAAGGGGCAAGGAGGTGAACCTGAAGTCAGAATCTCCTTGGATACAGACACATTCAATGTACACTTTCTAGTTCCTGCTCAAAGGCATGGCCCATATCTAAAGTCACTAAAATATTGCTTTTACCATACTTAAACTTTATCTAGCCAAAAACGAGTGCTAAATAAACTTTCCAAACACAATTTAAACCACTAAACAGATTAAGCAGTCTCTTAAAAGCACTCCGGATAGGCTTAAGGTTATTTTTGCCTTTTCTAGCTTGTAAAAGGGGGTGGAGGCTGCCTTTGAGTAGCCTTAGCACCAGCCGTGGCCCGTGCAGGTAAAAGAGGTGGGGCCCGGTGGAGATGTATTTCGACAGACGATGACGAGGGAAAATTAATTATTTATTTAATTTTCACTTGTCATTGTCCGTTAAAATACCCCCCTCCCCCACGGGGCCCCACAGCTCTTACCTGCTCTTAACGGCACAGGACATGGCTGCTTAGCACAGTTTACGGTAAAACCAAGAGAGAAATGTAATCAATCACAGGTAGAAGAAATCAGAAGTTTTAAAAGTAGAAATTGCACAGAAACCAAGAGATACATTTATGAGTAAAGAAAAAGAGCAGTTTTAAAGTTTTAAACAGTCCAGCACAAAGGCTACGTTTTTACAAACTTCCTCTGTCCTTACTCACTGAGCTGTTTAATGCACAGAGAAGCTAGGGCTACAAAATGGAAGTTGTTGTCTTGGGGTTCCCTCCACAAACGTATGGTTCCATGCAGGGGTGAGGCGGGGAGTGATCAGGCCTGCTCAGATGCCTGTGGACCAATCACTAAAGCACAAAGTGGTGTGCAGGGGCAAGGAGGTGCTCCTTAATTACTGCTATCTGATATAATGAGATGTATATATAGTCAAAATAATATCAATGTAGACATTGTACTCCTGTTTTTTTTTAATTTTAAAGGTGTACCTACACTACCTTGTAAAAGTACTTTGGGTCCACAATCATTAGGCTTGAATACATCAGCCTTCCTTAAGAGGAGTTCATAATATGAATTACTCCAAAAGTGACGAGGAATTCTTGCCAAGGACGAATTATAGACTGCAATAGGAAATATGCAGCCTGCCTATGTTTGTCGCAACTTGAACTAACTTGCGGTGCATGATGGACACTTTAATCACGTGTTGGTACCCTACAAGAATCCATACAAGAATTGTGCATATTCTGCAATGAAAGTGCCACAAGCAATTACTCTATAATATATGTTATTTGTAAAATAAATTGTTAATGATTGCTCTAATAAGATAAGTGATTTTGTCCTTTTGGATACATTTTACAGAAAAGGATTACCATAGTAACGTAGAGAGGCATTTTGTAAACATTTACATTAAGTATTTTCTGAAAACATATTCAGTTTTGATTTCCAATACCGACTCATCCATTATTGGAGACATATAGTAACTTTGGGTCTAGATAATCCCCTAAGAGAACCCTGTTTTTTCTTGTGTGTTTGTTCTATGTTTATGCTTAATGCCAAGTTTTTTCAGGCTTTCCCTAATAACCAGTACCAGCTACCCTAAAGACACTGAGATCTCCACTAGGCCAGCCGAGATCTCCAAATATGGCAGGTGGTAGTCTGCCAGGCTGGTGGAAGAAATGATCTCCACCGCCCTGGCCTTTGGCTAGGGACCCATCAAAGTATAGATGAGGCCCTTAGTCATACAATTTAGACAGAATGATACAATCGTTTTGCTTTTATGTGATTTATCTTCTACCAGACAGCCTCTCTGTGACGAATGCTTTGAATGTTCCTTTTGTCAAACACTCATTTTGAATTAAATAAAAATCAAATAAACCTCACATATTTCATGACATTTTTTAGATAAATTTTCCTTGCAACTGGAATGAGTATTTTATATGGTTTGGAAAAGCCGTACCATCATTCCTGTAACTTTTCACGTTTAGATTGAATCTGCAGCTGTCGCCAGACCACCAGAAACCGAGTTCTGAGAAACAGTGCTGGGAAAGGTGCGTAAATATCACCTACATGCGTGTCTTCTCTACAAGCTTTCGAAGATGTGTGCTACTGAAAACTGTGCAGACATGGTGCTTTTTGCCACAATTCAGTAGGCCTGAGCTACAAACTAAAGATCAAGGCTCAAGGATTGACTAGTTCTTTGGGAAACAATTGTGTCAGATGCCTCAGGTACGATCTGTTTATTAGGGATAGTTACAAAAATGGCAAGGTGCCGGACTTATTTATTGTAGAAACCTATCTTAGGTTTTGTCTCTGCCTGTAGCCAGGAATTTTGTTACATGAGATTTCAAAGATTACTGCAGTAGGCTATGGTGATGGAGGGTGGCTACCCCTCAAAACCTAGAGGTCTAGGATTTCCACTGTGAAACCCTGTTAGGATCTCATAGGAGAAGCTGTATATTATTTTGCCAAATGGAATTCAGGAACCTATTTCTAATTCTATGAATTGCATACTTGGTGTCTGTCTTGTTGGAAATATAGCAAGCCAGAACTGCTCATGGTGTCTGACTAGTTCATTGGGAACCTTATGTAAAATGCCATTGGTCTGAATATTATTAAACATTTAGACATAGGAAGCAGGTCTGAATTATTTATTGTGACAATCATATGTAAAAGCCAGTAGTCCTTTAAGGGGTAATCACAGAATACAATAGTACAAACAATGTTTTTGTTGTTGGTTACATACTTTTAAGCATGGGCGAATTTTGCAAATTGGCAATTCACGAATTTGCGGATTTGCAAATTTGCAATCCGCAAAATTCGCAGATTTTTTTTGCGTGTTCGCGGGTGTTCGCGAGGCTCTTTGCGTGTTCACGGGTGTTCGCGAGGCGCTTTGCAATTTTGCAGGGGTTTTTTTTTTGCCTGCTTAATCACTGCCACCCTCTCGTTTTTTTTCCCATCTGCCCTCTGTAACACTTGTTTCTGTGCCCTTCTGCCCTCTGCCCCACTCATTTTTTGTCCCCTTCTGCCCTCTGTCCCACTTTTGTGCCCTTCTGCCCTCAGCCCCACTTAGAATGGCGCCGGCAAGCTGCCAGCGCCATTCTAAAATAGCTAGAAATAGCTTCAACAGGAAGCACTAATAGATAAAGTAAAGCAGGTGCTCCAGTTGAAGGTCAAATTAAGTTACACAATCTTTAATCACCCCAAGTTTGAGGTGATTAATGATTGTGTAAATGAATTTGAGCAGCACCTGCTTTACTTTATCTATTAGAGCTTCCTGTTGAAGCTGACTTTTGTAGCTATTTTAGAATGGCTCTGGCAGCTTGCCGGCACCATTCTAAAAGAGTTACAAAAGTCAGCTTGAACTTTTGACCCAATCCGTTCCATTCGCGGATTTTCGTTCGCGGATTTTGCAGGAAATTCGCAAATCTTGCGGATTGCGAATTTACAGAAAATCCGCGAGCGGAACGGATTTTCCGCTCATGCTTACATACTTTGAGAAATACTGTAAGCAGGAAGCTTCCTGGAAAGGGGCGACCACTCGGTCCACCCGAACGTATGGTCGGGGGCCCGGATCCTCCCGGGAAACCATTTTGTGCAGGGGGGCGTGTCACGGCTGGTATGCCCGAAGCGGCGTAGCCGGGGCGCGCCTTTTCCCGCCCAAGAGGGGTTGTCCTAGACACCTACACCATTGGCCACGCCCCGTAGGCGTACCGGAGGAGGGTACACGCCCTCCCGAAGAGGAATAAAAGGAGCAGCAATCCGAAGAAGCATCCTCTTGTTCCTGTGCTAGGAAGCTGCACCCCTCGTTGCACGTGAGCCCTCGACGGAACAAAGAGCAA
The DNA here is from genome assembly GCF_964263255.1 of Lissotriton vulgaris. Lineage (NCBI taxonomy): Eukaryota > Metazoa > Chordata > Amphibia > Caudata > Salamandridae > Lissotriton > Lissotriton vulgaris. The sequence continues at coordinate 431,161,501 of NC_141698.1, read as the reverse complement.
TTTTTGAGAACTTGTAATTTTTGTGTTTCTCTTCCAGTGACTTCGAGCCTTCGGATCCAGGACCGTGTTGAGCGACAAGGGTCGAACATCCGACAACAATGCCTGGCAGGAAGGCCGGAAAGAAGCCAGGGACTGACCAGATGCTTCGCATGCTGATGAAAGATATGGCGAGTATGAAGAAGCAGATGGTAGCAATGAACAATACGGGCAGACCGAAGAAGGTCATAGGACCGGCGTTGCCCGGAGTCGTCCCCGCTGGGAGAGGTAAAAGGATCAGGGATAGGGCAGCAGGGGGGGAGGTCCCGATTCCCGAGTTACCCCCGGCAAGCCCGGTCATTCCAGTTGAGGCCCCGGTACCGATCCCGGATGCGGGCCAACCGATTCCGGTCGTTGTTACGCCCGCCAGCGAGGAGAATATGCCTCCAGAGTTAGCGGCATGGCTCGGCAGGAGCACAGGGGGTGCTACGGCACCGGGAGACAAGGCCGAAGAGGCCAAACAACTAATGCAGCAGTTGCGGCAGTCACGAGATGCCGCGAAGGCGAATCTCCCTCTTGTCCCCCCACAGGTGACCTCGGAAGGACCAGCAGCCGGCGTCGACAAAGCAGCGGGACCTGCAATGAAGCCGGGTAAGCAGGCATTGCCAATGGCAAGGGAGGGGTCTTTGCCCTCAAGAAGGGAAAAGGTGGTCCAACATATACCACTGGCCACAAAAGAGATGATTTGGGCTGATAAATATGTGAATATGTTTTCTCTCCTGACCGACCATCACGAGATGGAGTATGTTAAGACTCAGAAGGATTTGTGGCATCCGAGTGTGTGGCGAGCAAAAATGGCGGGATTCAGGGTTGACGAAACGATCTCAAATTGGGCCAAGGCCTTTGCAATGTTTACGGCAATTATTGGGTAACGTCAGCCCGAGGTTTTGACTAAATTGGCCTGTTATCAGGCATGTATAATGGATTTTTATGAATCTTATGAGGGAGATGAATGGATGGGCTATGATATGAAGTTTCGCAAAGCCAAGGAGCACGATTCATCTCTGACGTGGGATTGTCTTGACTCCATCTCTTGGCAGAAGCAGCTCCTGCCGGGCGCGACGAAGTCGTCCTCGCTTGGCGGGAATGGGTCGGGGCCGTCCCGCCACCGGCCGGCGGCGCCCTTTCGAGCGGGCCCCGCAGGTGACCACCAGCCTAAGAGTGGTGGGAACGGGGGTAGAAAAGGGGTCTGTTGTAATTTTAACAGGGGCAAGTGCACTAGGCCACAAGGGACGTGTAAGTTCAGACATGAGTGTGCAAGTTGCGGAAATTCTTCTCACCCCGAGAGTGCGTACAGAGCCAAGAATGGTGATGCGGGGGGTAGAGGAGGGGCCAAACAGGTCTGAGATGGACCAAGGAGTTTCGCTACCAACCCCTGTAGATATCATGGCAATGATCCCCTGGCTAAATGAATACCCTGATCATGTCTCCGCTGGGGTGTTGAGGAACGGCTTCTCGTATGGTTTCCGCATCCCGGAGGGGGATTTTCGGGGGGAATCATTTTGTAGAAACCAACTGTCGGCACAGCATAATCCAGCAGTGGTGGAAAGAAAGATTGCAAAAGAGGTTGCCCTTGGCCGAGTCGCTGGGCCATATAGGCACCCGCCAGTCACTAATTTCGTCTGTTCTCCGTTGGGAGTAGTCCCCAAGAGGGACCCGGGTGAGTTTAGGTTGATCCACAACTTGTCCGCTCCTAGGGGTCTTTCGGTGAACGATGCGATTGACCCGGGAGTTTGTTCGGTGCGGTACGCATCCTTTGATGATGCCGTCACCATGTTGAATCGCCTGGGGCCCGGAGCGCTGATGGCAAAGTCAGATATCGAGTCAGCGTTCCGGTTGCTCCCGGTACACCCACAGGATCATCGTCTGTTAGGCTTTGTTTTTCAAGGACGTTACTACATGGATAGATGTATGCCAATGGGTTGCTCCATTTCTTGTGCTTATTTTGAAATGTTCAGTTCTTTTCTGCAATGGGCGTTTACCAGGGCCACTGGCCATACCCAGGTTATGCATTACCTAGACGATTTCATGTTCTTGGGGGCAGCCGGCGACACTCAGTGTGCGCAGGCGTTACGAGAATTTTGCACTCTCATGGAGCAATTCGGGGTGCCATTGGCACCAGGTAAGACGGTTGGACCATCGACTTCACTCGAGTTTCTAGGCATTGAGTTCGATTCTGTGGAGGGATGTTTCCGTCTGCCGGTGGGGAAGGTAGCGAAGTTCAGGGCTTCCTTGGAATTGTGCATCAGCAAAGAAAAAGTCACGCTTCATCAGCTACAACAAGCGGTGGGCCAGCTTAACTTTGCCCTCCGAGTGATACCAATGGCCCGCCCCTTTTCCCGCTCTATTGCGCAAACCATGGTCCGTCTCAAGGAAGGACACCATCGCACGAGACTGTCTGCAGAAGTTCGCCAGGACATGCGCATATGGTTGGCATTCCTGGCGGATTTCAACGGTCGAGTGGTGTGGAGCAAACCACCAGCGTCCTCGGACGAGCTGGGTTTGTGGACCGACTCGGCGGGGAGCGTGGGTTTTGGCGCCATCTTTGGTAATCGCTGGTCGGCGCAAACATGGCCGACGTGGTGGCACACCAGCGGTCTCACAGGAAACATCGGGTTTCTCGAGTTGTTCCCCATTTTAGTGGCTCTGATGGCATGGCCGGATGAGTTCAGAGATCGCTCTGTGGTGTTTTGGTCCAACAATATGACTGTTGTTGAATGTATAAATAGTCAGGCAGCGCGCTGCAAGTGGATATTGAGATTACTGAAGGAAATTGTACTAATTTGCATGAGACTGAACGTACAATTTAGGGTGAAGCATGTGCCAGGGGTACTGAACCAGGCGGCTGGTGCACTCTCTCGTTCACACATGCAGGCTTTCAGGGGTTATCTACCTTCCGCGGACCTAGCGGCGGCCCCATTTCCCGAAGCACTCTGGTTACTCAGTGCCCCGGATTACAAGACCTTGTGGCAGCAAGCCTAACCCCCAGGACATGGAAAGCATATGAAGGAGCGTTTCGTTCCTATTGTGCATTTTTGGGTCCGGCAGGGGGGGGTCAATTGGGGTCAGGAGGAGTATGTCCTGAAGTTTCTTGTAGCACTACACAGTGCAGGCCGATCAGCAGCAACGGCCAATAGGCACCGGTTCGCCATTTCATTCATGGCGCAGGCGCATGGCATCGAGGACCCCACATCGTCTTTTTTGGTAAAGAAGGCCCTTCGTGGTTGGCAACGCCTTGAGGGTCGTAGAGTAGACGAAAGGCGCCCGATTGGGTTAGAGAGGTTGTCTCTGCTGATGTCGATACTCCCCACGACATGTTCCTCCCAGTTCGAGGCAGTGCTGTTCCGGGCCGCTTTCGCATTAGCGTTCCATGGGGCGATGCGGGTGAGCGAGCTGGTAGCAAAAAATAAGAAAGATATAGAGGGAGGCCTGGGTCGGGATCACATTCTGATCAAGGGTGATTCAATGGTGATCACAATAACCAGGTCCAAGACCGATCAGGGTGCTATGGGAGACAGTATTATCGTCCAGCGCATGCGAGGGTCCCCCATGTGCCCAGTGAAGTGCGTTGAGGAATATTTGGTGCGAAGGGCGGATGCATGAGGGGGAAGCTTGCTGAGACACATCAACGCCACCCCACTGACGAGGTTCCAGTTTCAGCGGGTGCTAACGATGGCAATCGCAGCAGCGGGCTTGGACCAGGGCGATTTCGGGACCCATTCCTTTAGAATAGGGGCTGCTACAGAGGCTACAGCCAGGGGTCAGAGTGTTGAGAAGGTGAAAGAACTGGAACGATGGTCCTCGAACTGTTATAAAAGGTATGTGCGGTTGCACATGTTGTGAAGCCAATGTCATGCACTCACGCTTCTTGTTTTCTGTTTGGTTTACAGTTTCGCGAGCATTCGATGCGGGGCGGACTGTGCAGTCGACCCAGCACCTGGGGACCAGCGGTCAGAGATCACCGGCTGAGGAAAGAGTGGTGTGGGTCGTGGGCCACTCATACGTGAGGCGGGCCGGGGACGTATTCAAAGCAGGTGACGTGATTCACGCAGCTGGGGAATACGGGTACAGGGTGACCTTCCACGGAAGGGGCGGGCTCTGTATTGACCGGTTTCAATGTTTTATTGAGCCAATCAACGTGTCTTCATCATAATGTAATAAATGAAAATTGTACATGATATGAAACAGTTATTTTAATGTTTTAATTTTGTTTCATATTTTAATAAATACGGCCGGGAGGGTAACTCCCTCCCGCCTTCCAAAAGTTCAGAACTGCGTCCGTCTTCCCATCCTTGGGGATTGTGTTGGGAGGGGGTGACAGGCATCCCGGCCATATGGAAAGGGGCGACCACTCGGTCCCCCCGAACGTATGGTCGGGGGCCCGGATCCTCCCGGGAAACCATTTTGTGCTGGGGGGGGGCGTGTCACGGCTGGTATGCCCGAAGCGGCGTAGCCGGGGCGCGCCTTTTCCCGCCCAAGAGGGGTTGTCCTAGTCACCTAAACCGTTGGCCACGCCCCGTAGGCGTACCAGAGGAGGGTACACGCCCTCCCGAAGAGGAATAAAAGGAGCAGCAATCCGAAGAAGCATCCTCTTGTTCCTGTGCTAGGAAGCTGCACCCCTCGTTGCACGTGAGCCCTCGACGGAACAAAGAGCAATTTTTGAGACCCACCCACCAGCCCCTTATGGCAAAGTTAGTACTGCAATAAAATGTTGTGCTTTATAAGCATCTCTTTTCTCCTGGTTTAGTCGTTAATAAAAATGTCGATGTTGGTACTGCAATAAGTGATTTGTTCGTAACAATTTTTTCTTCCTTGGTAGAGCGGAGTATAACAGTCTAGTTGAAGGAAGTGTCGAATGTATGAGTAATAAAGGACTGCAGTTAGAGGTTGATTTTTCTTTCTTAGTAGGTAAACAAACGTCGTATTTATTTTGGTCGGGCGGTAAGGTCATGATCGGTGAGCAGTAATTTCAAGATCCCTAGAGGGGGGGCGCCACCCATTATGGATGGGAGCGCCCGGGGGGAGGCGGCCATTGGCCCCTCAAACGGGGAGGCGGCACCCACTAAGTATGGGGTCGCCTAAGGGAAGGTGGTCATAGGCCCCTTCCAGGGGAGGAGGTGGCTCGATGCCCCTCCTATGAATTTCCCGGGGCCAGGATATCCGCGACGGCGGATATGAGAAGCAGTGTGGGGTGGGAGGGGGGTCCACGCTACCTTCTAGACACCTCACACGAGTCCTCGGACGACCATTAAGATGGCGTCGAGTTAAATAGAGGGCCCCCGCGAAGACAAGGGAAATTGGAGTTGGCACAGAGGTACAGTCCTCTGTGCGCCCGCCCCTCACACCGTGAGGGGGGAGTTCTGGTAGTTGGGATCTGACACCGGTTGCAACCTTGCCGTTGGCCCCGTAATGCTAGGATGTACAATTTTAATTTAGAAAAGTATGCATTGGCAGGATGTTAGACTCGGCTAGGAAAACCTTTGTCTTAGAGATTTGTTAAGGTTAGCCAATCAACGTGTCTTCATCATAATGTAATAAATGAAAATTGTACATGATATGAAACTGTTATTTTAATGTTTTAATTTTGTTTCATATTTTAATAAATACGGCCGGGAGGGTAACTCCCTCCCGCCTTCCAAAAGTTCAGAACTGCGTCCGTCTTCCCATCCTTGGGGATTGTGTTGGGAGGGGGTGACAGGCATCCCGGCCATAAGTATGATTATCCTTGTTAGGTTCTCTTGGTGATGTACATTGTTTTGAAAGTTTAATTCTGTACATATTTGTAATTTTATAACTTTGCCTGATGGCTGTTGGAAAGCTTATACGCAATGAAGTAGAACTACGTTGGTTATGGTGACAAGCCAATGATAAAGAACATCAGCTTGATAGGATCACTCGGAAAACCTATATTAAATGCCATAGGTTTAATCGGGTTATTAGATATACTACCAGAATACTGAAAAGGTATTGATGTGCAAAAATATTGTGAGCTAAATATCAACTTATCCTGAATTTAAGTACATATAAGTATAGATTTCCAATTCTTAACTGCACATCCATGTACCTTGACAATATAGATGCCAGAGATCACATTGAACCAATACAGTGAGGTTTCTGCTTTTCATGTAAAATACTAGAGAAAAACGTCAATACCAAGAGCCATCTAGTTTTCTTTAACAATAGTGATTCATTTGAAAGCTGCTATTTTCCTACCTTTGTTCTCGAAGAGTATCCACAGAAAAGCAGCTTTGTTCTACTCAAGTTATAATTTGCTTTGTTTTCTAGAAAGTCATTATAGGTCCTTCTGACTTCAGGCAAACAAGGCAGTTTAAGAGATTTTAATTGTGTGCAAGAAGTCTTTCTAACCATGCCAATACCCTAGCAGCAGTAAATTCATTCAAAGGTCTTCTTTTTTCTTTGCAAAAAAAACCTAATAATTTTCCCTCGTAAATTAGACTTTCAAGAAATCCCTTAGTAGACTAACTGAGGAAACTAGGGCAATTCAGAGAGGCATTTACAAGTGTGTGTGGTAGTACTCATGTAAGACTATTTAAAGTATTCATAAGTAAAACTTCATAAAACTTCACACACATAGTTATACATTTTATGAGTTAATGTAACAGTGGCAAAGGGCACTGCCTGTAAAATATTTAAAAAACTACTATCAAGTGGGAGGCGCAAAGGAAAAATTAAGGAAAGGGGTTAAAGGGAGGGACATGCAAATACAAAACCACACCTACAAATTGGATTTCAGTTGCACTTCAAAAAAGTTATATTCAAATCTACTCCAGTCGTACTACACCCAAAACAGGTTCACATCACAATAATCAAGCCACAGAGCAAGTTATACATCACACATGGCTGGTACTGACAGAAAATCACTTGGAAACAAATGGAGGCAGGGAATATTAGTACAGCACAAAGCCCAGCACCTAAAAAGGAAAAGAATAGAAAGAAAAACAAACAGTGAAATAGCACAGTGTACCAACTCATACAAAGCAAATTTTGGAACGTAACAAAAAAGGTAAGAAATAAAAGAAATGTAATTATTAAAAAATAATGGTAAATTAGCTTCATACATAGCAGACAGCATTTTAATTGTCATTGTTAGAAAAGTTAAAACAGTGTTTAAAGAATATTGAACAAATGGTCATATAGCTTTAGACATTACAGACATCTATATGAATCACGCTGTAATTTTCTTTTTATAAAATGAAAGAAATAAAATTATTGCTAAAAACGAATCAAATTCCTTTACAAACTGCATACACCCATACAAAGCAAATTGTAACAATAGTAAACAAATAAAAACAAATTAGGAAATAGGTTTATTGGAAAATAATATAAAATAATGTTTCACATTGCAGACACCCATATGCTTCACACTACAGAAACATATAAAACAAAACAATAAAAATAAACCAATTTTTAAAAAAGTGGTCCCATAACATCAGATTCTGCAGACACCCATATACATTGTAAAAATATGAATGTAACAGAGGCGTGTTTTGAGAAAATTTCGAATATGTAAATTATAAGGAAATTGTGAAATAAGAATACATGAATCATCTTACATTTAACACTAGTCTACAAACATTCAAAGACAAAATATAACACATTGACTGTCCCATACACGCTCGCTTGCAATGATACACAACACAACTGAAGCTGATGTCTGGCATCACAACATTACAGAGGAAAAAGGGTAGAGCCTACTGTGTGGAAAGTGTTTATACCTGGGATGGGTGCATTTTCCCCTGGTAATGCCTGTTTCCGTATTCTTTTTAGTTTGTGGTTCTGCACAGTGCAGTCGGAGACCTCTGCCTAGACAGTGTAGAACTACATCAACATATGCCTGAAATCTTGACTGTAGCAATTGTACCACAATATTTCGAGCTTTATGTGTCCCCACCGCCTTAGTAAGGGGGTGTGGCATGTTCTACTATATTAAGTGTAACTCTCCAAACGGAGTGCCCAGGTTTAGATGTAAATCTACATACACAGAGATCCCAACCTGCAGATTTGTTTTTGTGAACTGGGCACAATTAATTCATATCTAAGGACTATGACACTCTCTATTACTTTCTTCATTAGGATAATAAGGAAATAGTCTTGTGCTAATGCCTGGATGTCTTCTCGTTCAGGAAATGAAAACCAATATCTAAAGATATGGGTGCGTGTTCTAAGATAGCAATTTCACCTATTCAAAATATATCAACTTTGGACAATAAAATATTAGGGGAAAAAAATTCTGTCATATCTTATATGATGTGAAAGACCCACGTGCATGAAGCCTTTTTGAGTTTGCAAATGAGCCGATTTGCAGAATGGGCCCCTTTATGAACGCCAAAAAGGCTCTTCACATGCATCAAACTCAAATTGCGATTTGGTAACTTGTTACCGAATAGCAAATTGGGTTTTGCGATTCGGTATTAGGAAGGGGCGTGTTTAGAGCGTTGCTTCCTAATACCGAATCTAATCGGTATGTATGAATATTTTGCGACCGAAATGTGGTCGCAAAACATTCGCATTTTACCACCTACTTCATGTAGGTGGTAACACATTCGCCAAGGGGAAGGGGTCCCAAAGGGACCCCTTCCCCAATGTCTGTAAAAGCATTTTTCAAGAGCAGGCAGTGAAAAGGAAAACTTCATTTTTCTTTTTGTACCGCATCCCGTTTTCCTTTAAGGAAAACGGGCTGCTTTATCAAAATTAATTGCTTTATTTAAAAGCAATGACAGACAAGGTGGTCTGCTAACCTCAGCAGGCCATCATCCCTGTGATTTTTGCGATTCCTACTGGGTCTCAAATGGCGAACTACCTCATCAATATTAATGAGGTATGTCAGTTTGCGGCCAACTACGAATCGGTATTTGAAACTAATGGAGTTTCATACATTGGAAACTACGATTACCTAATTGCGATTTTCAAAAAATCGCGATTAGGTAATCGCAGTTTCAAAATTTGAGACATGTGACCTTTAATGATCTATCATACGCATGCAAAATACACTATATATCAGATAAATGTAATATCTTCATCATTTTCCTATAACATTTGTTATATTTGCTATCAAACCATTACTAGTTGGGATTCTGTCCAATAAAGTCTCCAGTATCCCATTATAATTTCCGGCCAATATCAAATTATCCTAGGTAATTATATAGAATCAAGCACATATTTTGCTGAAGAAAATATCATATTCACTATCTGTGGCACAAAGACTAGGGAGTACAATAGTACAATAGTCTCTCATCATTGGCAGTAACATATATATGTTCATAAGTTCTGATTCAATAAAATAATAAAGAACAGTCCCCCTTCAAGTTTATATTCAACTAGACACATTCCTCTTTTTAAAAGAAAATAATGTACTATGCCATACCAAAACTGCCATGTCCTACCTGCTCTCAGCATTTGTGTTTCTGGATTAAAGCTTTGTCTTCCTTCTGTTCAGAGTCCTTTTTTCTTTATGAGAGGTACATTCAGCCCATTGCTATTCAATGAGACAATACCAATAGCGATAATAGGAGAGAAAACACAATTGTGAGTACTCTCACTCCTGCTGTCCCCACATATTTATTGAACATCCAAATCGGAGTCTCCAAACTCCCCAAAAGAATAAAGCACCATTTGGGTCTCAGTTAGGCAGCGCATGACATGTTGTGATAAATCTGTGGGCTTCATCCTGCCCGTAGGCTTCCTGTTTGCTTGCTCCATCATCTCTCTCATATTCTTTGTCACCATTTATCCCTGGCAAGCATTTTCAAGCCCCTTCTTGTGTTTAGCCCTCCAACCCCAGAGCATAGACCAAGTACTTGTAAACATCCACTGCCCCTGTTTTTACAACCATTTTAGGACCTAATTTTTTCTTTCTTTTTCAGCACTCTGCACAGTGCTTGTGCTTTTGCAAGTCCTGTCACCTCCCACCCTCCCTCATGCCCTGTCCACAGATCGCCCACTTCTTGTCACTACATTTACTTTTGTTGCTGCTTTCCGTTTCCACCCTCCAGTCTTTGCTTGCTGCCTCACACATCCCAGTACTTGCCCTGTCCACAAATCACCCCCTCCACCGACCCTGTCACTGCTTTGTACCCACATTGTAGTATGTTTTGTTCTAATGAGTGGTGGCATTCTGTCTTTTAATGTCTTGTTAGTGTATAGCTGACGTGTTGAGCATGTGTGTAGTTACTATTACTTGGCACACAAGTAGTCTCTGTTTTTTCCACACGTGTGGGTACTAGGGATGTGTGCGTGTTCACACATGTGGCAGTTGGGAAATGGTGTTTATAGCTGGAAAATCAGGCCTCAAGTGAATCAGGTATGCATTATCACAGGGCATGTCAGAGCTTTTTAAAGGCCCTGCTTCTTCCCCTGTTACTGCATAGTCACAATTCCCCTGTGCGAAATCATTAAACTGTTCGTGTCTCAACTTGTCACTTCTCATTTCAGAAGATGGGACTCTTTTTCTTCAATTTTCTCTTGTCGGGCACTGTCTTACTTTTTCTACATTCACCGGTGAGGTGTTTCCATGCACCATTGTTGCTTAACTTGAATTCTCCTAAAAAAAAAGAACAGGCTGAGTCTTGATGTCATCAAGGTCTGCCTACTCCTCAGTGGTCATGACAAAAGTAGTTCTTTTAGTGTGGTTGCCAATGCAATTAACTTCTTCATGTTCACTACTGCAAACCAACCTAACACTGTGATTCTTTCTGGGTTCTTTTTGTGAAGTTTTCTACACCACCAACCCCACCCGAAGGTAGTGATGCGTTTTACATTAGCACAGTTACTTTTTTGTGTTGTTTTATATAGCGCCGACACCCAAAAAGTATTTGAGCGCTTTATATTAGCACCAGTTCCTTTCCACAAGGACACATTCCTTTTTGTGGGCACAGGCAGATGAAGTGATTTGTCCAGAATCAAGGATGTTAAGCTGAACCTGAAACTCAAACCCGGTTTCCCAGCTCCATCGTTGGCAGCTATGACCCTTCCGCCACATCGTCTCCCAAGAGGACCCCATATAGTTGGACAGTTTGTCGTGTCGCAAACATTAGATACCACCTACCACGCCGGCCGGAACCCAACTTAGAATGTGACAAATGGAATGACATGGATGATACTCTCTATTGGACCCATGTATTACTTTTATTTGGTTAATAATGAAAAACTGAATTGCCTCAATCACTTGTCAGACAAACTAAGTAATATACCAGATACAATCACAAATTGTCCAACTATAGTAGGAGAAAACTGCACAACGCTACAACCCAACCAAGGATAAGAACAGTGTGTTTTGTTTCGCCCTGAAGAAGTCCGCGAGGACAAAGAGTATTGGCTACGGTTCTTTAACCTGTGGGAAAAAAGTAGTCTTCAATTAAGAATTTAAAGAATAACTCGGCTGAATTGCCTTTTTGTTTAATTACAAGATCTAAACATGTACAAAGATTGTTTAAGTTACAACAAGGATCACTTCTGTAGAACTATTGCCAATTAATTTACAAATCTGAATTAAGTGTGCTGGACCATTGTGTTGCTTTGAAATTAGGGGATTTTGTGTATCTTTGGAGTCTTAGGGGTATTGAGTCTCCGGTCCCTAGCACCTTGCTCATTTTGATATAAAATACTCCACTAAAAGATAGGTGCAATCTGTTCTGACTCAATCCCCTTCCAATTTGCATTGACGGTAAATCACCTAATCACCTAGTTGTCAGCGCACCAGCCAAAAGGGCCATAGGTATGACAATGCTGCCACCCCACTTGAGAGGCAGGGAGAGCAGGTGTTGCAAGTAGCAAAGATGTCCCAATTCCCCTGAGTGTTTCTTTGAATCTCTCACTTGCCTCATCCCCTTACGAGGTGGTACTCGCCTGGGCTCCTGCCTTAAAACATGGTATTAGGGAGGATTATCACACCCTAAGGACGTCTCTCTTGGGAAGCGCAAAAAGGCTTATTATGGCCAGGAGGGATAACTGGGTGGGACCCTTCCCCAAAACCCACAAAGGGAATTGTGTTGCCTGGGTGTTGTCCCCGCAGTTTAAATCTTGCCATTCTGATAGCCTGTTCATCTACCATCCAGGCCCTGCTGTTGGGCTATTTTTATCTGCAAGCTTCTGCCCCAATCCCACTGTAGTTTAGTTTAAGCACTAAAAGTCACTATATTAGGAATATGAGACAGTCCGAGGCTAATAATTTTGTTTCAAATACATCCACCAGGTTTGAGGCTCTGGGTGTTGATGCACTGGATTGACTCTCTTTCCCCAAAAATGAGGCTTATGTAACTGTGGTACAGCCAGCAACTGGGTTTGACAGGATGCCAAACGAGCTATTACATACTGGGGCTCTGTTGTCTGAGGTACATGGCGTGGCCTAGCTGAGGCCTTTTCATTTTTTGATGCACGTTGTTAACAGGGTTTGTATTAATACTGAGGGAAGTTCCCACAATATACTGGGAAGGCCATTGGGGGTTGCAGATTGGTGTTATACATTAGCCATGGGTAAAATGAAAATGCCCCCTTGGTACGGAGGGTAATCTAGGGATAGTTTTTCCAGTACAGTCATGCGCTTGGCCATCAGTTCTATTAGCAGTACAGGGTGTCATATCAGCAATAATATTCCCAATTTATGTTTTCCTGGGTTGGTTGCCTGTGGTGCAACCAAAGACTCTAGCCCTGTTGATATTGCTGGAAGCCAAACATCATTAAAGTATTGTACCTTTGCTATCGCCTCGAGACTGGCCTCCAGGAATGTGGCAGGAGTAAACAATAAAAGATTTCACTCAGACAGGCTGGCATATGTTAAGTCTTTTGCCAAAATGTGTCTACAGTAATGTTGGGCGATAGAGGGCTTACTTTTCCTAGACTGTTACAAGTCTCTTTTTTTAATGCTGCCTCGCCCTCTTTAAAGGGATGCTATAAAGGTGGATTGCTAACCCTGGTCTCTTTCTCTCTAGACTGTTGGTAGGAACACTTGGCTATTACTTCTCCCAATGAGCATGTTATTTGGTTTTCCTTACCTACAGTGTGTGGTTTTGCTGTGCTGGATTTCTATAATGGAAACAATGGTCCTACATTTTGCAATACACGTTTTGCCTTACCTGCTCAGCTGTTGGATATTGATTCCAAGGGTATTGCAAGAGATGGATTTATCCTAGTGGGAGAATTTAACATACATCCATGTTCACATTATTTTACTCTTTGTGACCAAATGTACAGTGAAGACGCTTTACACCTCTACCATTTCAAGCGGGGGCCTATTTTAACAATATTTTGGCAGAGTTCAATTTGGAATGTGCCATGACTAAAGAACTTTGAAATCCAGATGTTAGTTTTTCACTTACTTTGGTTGGGAATGCTGTGAATTTTACAATAGATTTTATTTTTGTTTCTGCATCTTTGCAGAATTTGTTACGCCCCTTTGTTGGTTTTAGCGACCACTACTGCATTTCTGTTTGTCTTAGTAACTTGTTTGTCTGAACCCCCAGTGCAAAGCACCACAAGCTCCTTGGATAGCAAAGTGACTCACCAAGGTAGAGGAATAAAGTGGTCCAAAATTATCCCCGATAAGGCTGAAGAGCCTTCTGGTCACTAAGGGCAAGGAATTTGATTTGTGAATGATGGACTCACTTGATGATGATGCTTTTTCTTAGTGCTTACCATGAAATTGAGTTAGATATCAAAGCTAGATTGTCCTTCCTCCTAAAATGGTGTTTAATAATAAACCCATCGGGGGAGGGGGTGCTAGAGGGCGCACAGCAAGAAGGCTGTGCATTAGTGTAGCTCCGCCTGCCGTTTTATCAATCCGCCTATAATCCTGCAATTTGACGTGGCAGTAAGTCCCATTCAAAGTGTTACAGTGCTAGCAAGTGCACCGGTGCTGTTTGGTGCTGTCAAGTGCCTGGTTGGACGAGAGCCGAGAAGAAATCAAGTGCGGTGAGGTAGCGGCCGTAAAATCAAGAAGGTGGCTGTGGATCACCGTTGATATCTCCAACCGCTGCTGCTGGCGGCTGCGACTCCTGTGCTACTGGGGGTCACGGTGTGGACAGGGAGCGGTGGCTCTGTTGGTGTGTGCTGCTGTGACGACGCTGTGGGCCCTGCGGATCGACGGCCTATGATTGTGCTGCTACGGGCGGGGGGTCTTATTGTTTGCATTAAAGAACTTCGCTACAGCAAGGAAGAGATGAGTTGCTGTTTACCTACTGCGTGGAATATCGGAGTGCAGAGATGGACCCGGAGTGGGCATTGTGGTTCTGCCAATGCCCTGCGGTAGCTGTGGTGAGTGTCGCTGAGCATTGTGGCCTGCATGTGGAACTCACAGATTTGGCAGTAATCACCGGCATGCTGAGAGATACCCGGAGGACCCCTCCGTACACTTAGCTGCGGCTGAGATGCCGGTGTCTGGTGTATTGTGCGTCCCTGGAGCATCAACTCTGTGGCATGCCGTGCTGACACCACAGAGGCTGGACTGGGATAACTTGGTGGCTGCCAATGATCAGAGTAGGGTAGGGGCGGGGGCACGCGAGCTGTGGCAAGATTTAACCACACTGGTGTGAAGGTGTGGCAGCTTAAGACTGATGTATTGCAGAGTGGGCAGGCAGCTGCGGTCCACATACCTGGGGACCAAGCTGTGGGACTTGCTGCCCGACCTAGGAGCCACATTGCGGTGTGGGGTTTATAGGCTGAGTGCACAAGATGTTAGACTCCGCGTCAGCTCTATATATTAAAGATATCATCATATTGACCCCCTGAGCACTATCCCTGAGTGCGTAGTCGGGCTAACGGCATGTGGCTGCTATGCTTGACCCGTACAGGGTGCACCGTGGGCAAGTCGAATAAGATACAATCGCGCCTCACATTTGAAATGCGCAAAACGGCCAGATCACAGAATAAGCCGACCTTAGGCTCGGAAGCAGAGATTCCCTCGGAAACTGCCCCAACTCTGGAATCCTCACTCCTGGCATTGCAGCATAGCTTGCAGTCAATTGTCAGAAAGATCGATGCACTAAATCTAAGCATGGATCATATGGCGGCAAAGCTTGACAAACAAGGCACCAGGCTGGGTGAGGTCAAGCAGCGAGTGTCTACTGTGGAAGATGACTTGCACACTGTCTCAGATAAAACCCTTAACATGGAGAAGGTGCTAGTAGTCATCCAGGCCAAGAATGAGGACCTGGAGGAGAGGTCCAGGAGCCACAACTTAAGGATAACGGGGCTGCCGGAGTCGACCAATGTCGTTAAAATTGAATTATTTGTCGAGGGGCTGCCCAAAGGGATTTTTGGCGCTGACAATCTATCTCCTATGCTAATAGTGGAGAGAACCCACTGTTCTCAGGTGGCACGCCCGAGCCCAGGCGCCCCGCTGTGGCCCATCGTTGCACGGCTGCTAAACTATTGCAACCGGGACACAATCCTCCATCTAGCCCGGGATAAAGGACAGACCATGCATCAGGAGAACGCATTTGCGTTCTTTCTGGATTTCACCACTGGGGTCCAGGCAGCTGGAAGTGAGTTGATCCATACAAATTTTTTTTTGCAGGCAGCAGAAATCCCGTACACCATGCTCTATCCAGCAAACTTGAGGATTGAATCGGAGGGAGCTTGAAAGATTTTACTAATTCAAGGGTCTCCATGGAACATGCAAAACTCTTAAAAAACCACTGCTGTAAAACTACTAGTGAACCAGATGAGGAGGAACAGTGAGAATTGGACTGTAACCATTTCAAATTTCTGTATATTTAATACACTTTGTGATTAACACATGCAGTAGCATAAATTTAAGAACAGAGGCCCTGAAGAAAGCCGAGGGTATAGTCCCACACGGCTGAAACATGTTGGCCCCAACACAGTTATTTGTTACAAACTGTTTTTTCATGCACTGTTCCTGGTTTTAATTAGGAAGAGGCCAATCTCTAATAAAGTTTTTTCTTTGTCCTCTATCCTATTTTATATTCACCACATACACACACTCTTTCTTTTGGTTTTTGCACTGCACATATTCCCATCATGCAAACTATCTACACTGTCCAGGAGTGACTGTGGGTTTGAACCCAACTCCGATCGGAGGTTGGTATAAATGTCTCAATGATCTAGAGACTCACCATCCCCGAAGGATGACCAGATGATAGTATTGATCACAGCAAGACTTTGATGGGAATCCTACATCTATAAATTGGTTTCATCCTCCTGGATCGAAAACTCCCTTAATATGATCCTCTCAAAAAAAACGCACCTTACCTCCCGAAAAAAGAATCCGGCCCCATGGTTTACACAGGAGACTCGCCACCTAAAAAAACTCTGCAAAAAAGTGGAAAGGGTGTGGCGGAAAGACTTCAACCCTGAACGCAAGAAAGACTACAGACTGTCGATTCTTGCGTACAAAAAAGCCTTGAAAAAAGCACAAACCGCCTTCTTCCAAGACAAAATTAGCGCGGCTTCCTGCTCATCAAAGGAGACGTTCCAAATCGTCAAACAACTTCTAAAAACTCCAGAACCGTCTGGATCTGTCGAGCCCTCAGATAACCAATGTGACAAACTGGCCACATTTTTTGACCAAAAAATCCAAAACATCTTACAAAAACTTCCCCCCCTTCCCAACTCGGATCATCCCCAGGTAGCGGTAGAACAGCCCAACGCGCTTAATACGGGGTTCCACTCTTTCAACCTTATAAGCACCGACACTCTAGCGCCTATCCTCCAGTCACTCAAAAGTGGCTCACCTTCAGATCCAGCCCCAGTAAAAATCTTAAAACTAGTAGCATCGACCATCCTAGAGCCACTGGTAAACGTAATCAATGCCTCTTTGACCAACGGAACGGTTCCCCCCAGCTGGATGAAGGCGAAGGTTAGGGCTCTATTAAAAAAAACGAATCTTGATCCCCTCAACCTCTCCAACTTCAGACCAATATCCCTCCTCCCACGCACCAGTAAGATAACAGAAAAATTTATAAACTCTCAGTTATCCAATTATCTCGAGACCAATTAACTACTTAAATCCTCACAGACAGGCTTTCGCCCTGGTCAGGGCACTGAAATCACGATACTGTCAGTGGTCGAGGAGGTCAGGAAGATCATGGACACAGGAGGATCAGTGACAGTGATCCTCCTGGACCTAAGTGCGGCCTTTGATAGGTCAACCATCAGATCCTGGCCCAGCGACTTAGCGATCTGGGGATTTCAGGCCTCGCTCTATCCTGGCTGAAATCATTTCTGCAAGACCGATCATTCCAGGTCATAGAGGGCAGCTACTCTTCCAGGGAGACCCCTGTATGTTGTGGAGTGCCCCAGGGCTCTTCGTTGAGCCCTACACTCTTCAACGTTTATATGTCCCCCCTGGAACAGATAGTTGCCCCACACGGGATACAACTCCTAACATATGCAGATGATACACAACTGGTGGTCTCCCTCACCCATCAAAAAAATCCCAAAATAGATCTCTATTCCTGTCTAACTGAAATTGTCAGCTGGATGGACAGATCCCATTTAAAGCTAAACGGCGACAAGACGGAGATCATGGTGATGGGCAATCAAACACACCTCCTCACAGACTCCCTTTGGCCCCCCTGCATGGGTAAACCTCCAACCCCTAAGCCCGAGATTAAAAGCCTCGGTCTGTGGCTGGACAAAAACCTTACCATGCAAACCCAAGCAAGAAAAACCGCCGGAGTAGGCTTTTGTCTCCTGCGATCCATCCGAAAAATCCACCTCTACTTCCTTTTCAATCAAGGAAACTTCTGATACAGGGTCTCATCCTATCAAGGTTGGACTACGGCAATGCACTTTATCTTGCCGTACCCATAAAAGTCACAACCAACCATCAGGTAGTTCAAAATGCTGCCGCCAGGATCCTGACCAACACCAGGAACCGCTGCTCAGCCAAACCAGCCCTGCGAGCACTGCATTGGCTGCCCATCATGGAAAGAGTGCAGTTCAAGTCACTCTGCCTTACACACAAAATTCTAAACGGGAAAGCCCCCCCCATACTCAGAGATCTGATTACCCCCTTTACTACCTCCAGACCCCTCCGATCATCCAATGCAAACCTTACTAAATTACCCAAGATCTCTCGAGCACGATCAGGAGGTCGGCGCTTTTCATACAATGCGTCCAAAATGTGGAACTCTCTTCCCCCTGACCTCCATGCCCAACCTAATCTTTTGGCATTCCGTAAATCTTTAAAGACATATCTGTTCCCGTGAGCTTCTCTCCCTCTTTTTTCATCAGTACTTGTTCAGCGCTGGGACGCTCACGGGCAGCTATACGATTTAGAAATCCGTTAACATTAACATTAACATTAACCCACATTCACTGTTTGGTTCTGTGTGTATTGTTTTTCCATTCATATCAGTAGTTAGGTACCCTGGTAATTGATAGACTAACATGCTATTGTTACGTTGTTCCTGAGGTTCCTTTTTTCCTCACAGATTAGACCCCTAGGTTTTCGTGTTATAAATATTATTTTCTTCTCCTTACCTGCTCTGCCATGGGGTTGTTGGGATACGCCAGGGTGGGGGGGGGGGGGGGGGAGTCGGAGTTACATAAAACAAAAACATTGCTGTACCCTATGTGTTTTTTTATTGATGTTGCATTATGTTTGTAATGCTTGCCACTGTTTGCATATGATGATTCAATAACATTTTTTAAAATAATAAACCCATATGGTTCAACAAAGATTGCTCTGATGCTCACAAAATGTTACTGATGGCGCTCAAAGCTCAGCCCAAAACTCAGTCCCTGATATCCTCTATATGTATAATTTACAAAAAGGCACTTGATATGAGAAAGAGGGAACTCAGAGAGGATTCTTTGTCAGACCTGATGCAGTCGTCAACTGAGGCTGACAGCAGTCAAAAGGGGGAAATAGTTAACCGCCCCTTATTCAGTGGGAATGGAGCCCATGCCACTTTCTCCTACATCCCCCCTGAGAAGTAGATTGAGCACTATGAGGGCATTTATGGTTCTGAGGATTGTGTTATATCACATGAGTTCCTAGCACCAATAATACAACAGTGTAACCTAGCATTTGATGTGGAGAAGGTCGGTTAGCAATTGAATGCATGACAGGCCACAAGGCCCCTGGCCCTGATGGGATCCCCGCTGATTTGTTTAAGGTCTAACCTAGTCTGTGGGCCCGATATTAACTTGACTCTTTAATCTGGTTGTACATACTCATCTACCGCTCATGGTCCCAGCCCATTATCATCCTTGCATATAATAAGGGTTCTTGAGAGCTTCCCTGCTGCTACAGGCCCATTTGTTTGATAGACTCGGTCATCAAAGTAATGGGCAGGGTCATTTTAAAAAGGGCCATGTTGTGGGCCAAGGAAGGATCTGTCCTTTCAGATTTGCATTATGGCTTTTGACCATTCCTGGGCTCGTGTTACCAGTGTATACATTTCTATATGCTGATCAGCAAGTGCACAGTGGCATAACCAGCATCACTTTTCATTGCATACATGGAACTATCTTCTGCCATTGATAAGCTATAAAGATCTAAACTTTTACAGGTCTTTCTGAATTTGGGCTTGGATACAGCCATTGTGTACTTACTTAGGGAGTTACATAGGGATAGGAGGGTGGTTGTCTGTTACAGAACAGATAGGTCTTTTTACCAGCTCCTTTTGCTTGAGGAGAGGTGTAAGACAGGGGTGATAATGGCCCCTTTTTTATATAATCTGTTTGTGAACGATCTGGGGGCTAGGTAACTTGATAAGCAGTTGGACTGCCCTCAAATATATTCCTGCCAGATTCCTGCTTTGTTATATGCAGACAACACCGTTTTATTGGCAAGAACTGCCTTGGGCCTCCAGACATTCCTTGAAGGTTTTCGATTATATATAAAAAGTCTTGATGTTTCTACCAAATATAGTAAATCACAGGTAATGGTGCTGGGACCTAACCAGACCAAGCTTGGATTTTTTCATGTTCGGGGCAATACATTTTCTAGGGTCCAGACTTATTATTAATTAGTGGTTGTTTTTGATGGATGGACATCCTGGACATCTCTCATTAAATCCAAGAGATTAGCTCTGTCAAGATGTATAGTTCCACTTTTCTCTTTTTCCGCTAGAACGGGTAGTAAACCATTGGGCACTTTGATTAAGATATATCAGGGCAAAACTCTTTCAGTAGCCAGCTATGGGGTTCTGTAGGCGTTTGTTAGCAGTTCCTTTTTTATCTCTGCTTTTATGGTCACGAAGAGTTAGGATTGCCCTATTTGTTGTATCTCATTGCCCTACATTCCTTGATTTGGTGGCTCACTATCTGGGTGTGATCAGAAAATCAACTAAGTAGAGCGATAGTTAAGGCTTGCCTGGAGCTTCATGGTTGGAGGTCAGTCAAATGGCTTACGTATATCCGGGACACTTTCCTCAAACTAGGTGGGCCTGCCATGTTTGAGATGTCTTCTACTATTCTGAAAGCTGGACTCAGGATAACTTTCTGCTATGGAGAAAAACCGAGAGGGAGGGAATTGAGTTGGAGAAACCCCTGGTCCCAGAACATTCATTGATTTTAACAGTTACCACCGTTGAAACTTATCTGTTTTGTACTTTTAATGTCCATTGCCGATTCCTCCTTACCAGATTTAGGTATAACCAGTTCAACATGTTGTTGACATTTCCTAAGCGCAGTGTGTGGTGCACGAAATGAGTCTCTGCACTTGTGACAATTCTCTCCACAGGATCTTCTGCATTTTGTTTTCTTTTGTGGATATTATAACTACCCATGAAGAATGTTTTTATTGCCCTTGTTCAAACCCTAACATTTTGTTCAGGTAAAGTCCACTCTTATGTATCTACAGCTACTTCCAGATGTACACACAACTTATGCTGTTGCTCGCTTTCTCTTCTCATCTTTGAAGAGGAACATAAAAAATGTATATGAGTGTTTTACGCTCTCTTTGGGGAAGTCAATTTTATACATAATTTACTTTATTGTGTTTCATTGTTTTTTATGTTTTTAAATCATATCATGCTTATTTATCTTCAAACGTATATGTACTAAGTGCCTCACTGATGTGTCCTTAGCTGGATACAAATACTGTGGTATTCTATATTAGGACTGTTGTTTGTACATTTGTACTGTAGGGTCATAAATGCAGGCCTTGTTTTAGGTATCACTGATTTTACTGATTATTTTACTTCCCTCCCCCAATATGTATTTTAGGTCTTTCTCATGCTTCTAATGGTGTAAAATGATTATTGCTAAAACAATGTAGCCTAAACTATGGATTTGGATGAAATTTGTTTTTTCTTACTGTTTGATGTATGTACTTATGTTTTATTTACTTTTATGGTCTTGTTAGACTGAATAAAGTAACTTTGACTGACTGACACTTAATCTCGCAATGGCAGCCACATTTGCTATTGGTTGCCCATCAACCTCCCAACCATCGCTGCTTGCCCACGCTGAACTCCCATTGAACTGATTCCCTCTTACCCCAGATCCCTTCCTCCCCCAACTCTGCTTTTCAGATTTGTATTTTTTGTGCCGTTTTAGGTAGCACTAACACCAACCGAAAGTATTGAAGCACTCTACATAAGCACCAGTTACTTTTTTTGTGCACTTTTATATAGTGCCAAACAACACACTAAGGTATTGGATCATTTTACATTAGCACCAATTACTTTACACAAGGACACATTCATTTTTGTAGGCATAGGAAGATTAAGTGATTTGCCCAGAATCAAGGATGTTTAGTCGACATCGAAACTCAAACCCGGTTTTCCAGCTAAGTAGTTGCAGCTCTCCCAAGAGGATGCACATCGTCTTCCTAGCCTCGACCTCAGTTCCACAATCTGTGTTTATGGGCAAATCACTTAATTTCCCGATGGCTGCTTGCAATTGCTGTTGGTTGCCTGTCCACATCCTGACCATTGCTGCTTGCCCCCGCTGAGCTCACTTGCACAGACCGCCTCCTCCACCGGCTCTACTTTTCACAATTTATTATGTGCAGTTTAATGTAGTACCAACATCACGCAAAAGTATTGGATCACTTTAGGAAAGAACCAGTTACCTTTTTTTATGAAGTTATAAACTGTGCAAACAGCACCCAAAGATATTAAAAAGCTTTACATTAGCACCAGTTACTTTTTGTGTGCAGTTTTAGATAGCATCAATACTATCCAAAGGTATTGGAGGCCATTACATTAGTGCCAGTTACTTTCTTTGCACAGTTTTATATAGCGTCAACACCACCTGAAGGTATTGGGGTGCTTTACATTAGCACCATTTACTTTACACAAGGACACATTCATTTTTTGGGCCATGGAGAGATTAAGGGCCTGATAACGATATTAGCTGGCTGCCATTCCTGGTCAAAATCAATGAATTATACTTCCATTATATCCACGCTTGTGAAGGAGTATCCCATCCACCAAAAACGTTTTCTTTTTTGTTTTGCATGATCCGATGGTATAGGAGCGCATGCTCTATCCTCTGCGCTGCCAAAGCTCGAACACGAGCCAGTGGTATTGGAGCACTTTAAATGCTCACCAGTTACATTCCACAATGACACATTAATTTTTGCCGCTGATCCTGCTTCAAGTAAGGTATTTTTCTACCCTTTCATTGATGCTTCCTCCCGCTCTCTCCCGTCATTGCATGCCCATCTCCCCATCCAATCCTGCTTCCCTGCTTGAGCCGTTCCCCACTACCTCCCTCGTCACCGCTGCTTTTTTGTTGTACGATCCAATGGAATTGGAGCTCTCGCTCCGTCATCTGTCTTGCCATCATCTCCCTTGTACACATACACACATACCACTAAAATGCATGTGAGTGTACATAAACAAAGGCATTTCAAAATGTTGTTAAAACATAAACAGCACTTCTTAATTTTTTTGCACGATCCAATGGCATTGGAGTGCTCGCTCTGTCCTCCGTCTTGCCATAATACGAACATGATCCAATGGAATTGGAGAGCTTTAAGAGGTCACCAGTTGCATTCCACAATTACATATTCATTTCTGATGCTGATCCGCTTCTATAAAGGTATTTTTTCCTTCTTTATTGTTGCTTCCTCTTGCCCTATACCATCGTTGTTTGCCCATCTCTCCATCCCCCCCCCCCCGGCTTCCCTGCTTGACCCGTCCCCCCACTACCTCTCACGTCACTGCTGCTGTTTTTTTAAAGTTTTTTTTTTGCATGATTCGATGGTACTGGAGCCTCCATTAGGACCAAGGAGTGTCACCCCACTGCTGACAGACAGAAGGTGCAAACATGGAAAATAAAATGATAATGAATAATAAAACAATTTCATTATCATTTTATTTTTCATTGCTGTCACTGAGATGAGTCTTGGGGGCAGGGCCATCCTGATGGATAGCAGCAGGGAGGAGGAGTGGTGGGCACTGCAATTGAGCATGTTGGTTTGGCCGGCCAAACAGACATGCGCACTTGAATATCTCCAACTCAAGCTGTGTTGCACAACCAGGTGGAGAACAGGCACAGGATCCCTGTCCCTGAATGAGCATCAAAACAGTCTGCTCAGACCAATCCCAGTGCTTCTCTCATGCTGGGTAATAAAAGTACCAGGATAAAAGCAGCGTCTGGATTGGCTTAGAGGAGTCTGTGTGAATCAGCCGGAGGGACAGGAGCAGAGGAGCAGTCTCCTGCATCTATGTGTTTGACAAACTCAAAGTGTAGAATACAACTCTCTTGCTGCCTCCTTTATTAGGCTACGCAGAGGCATTGAGAGAGAGCAGGATGCCCTAATGTCTCTCATTAGTCAGCCTGCTACAGTATTTATTGTATCAGACAGGAGCATGGCAGTGTTTAATCAATCCAGCCAGACCTGTGCTTTTCAGGCACTAAGAGGTTGCATCCTCAGCCAGCATGACAGAACTATTTACAGGCCTGACTTTCTAGTGTGCTTGTCATTCTAAGTGCCCTTTCAAATTCTCTCAGACATTTTGAGCAGGGGCGATACTGTGAGCTAGAAGGGGCTGGGACATTAACACTACCAAATAGACTCAGGCATGCAAGGTGATGGTGACTGTCTTTACCAGCCAGTGGCAGGCCGGGGGACCCGCTGCAAGCGTGTCTATTAAACGCTGGACTCCTCTTTTACAGTGGAAGATGTGACAGAGGTAAGAAATATGTGCAAATCAATGGGGTACTGTGTTTACATGAATTGATTTGAATTGAATAAATGCACTGCTGGTTATTATCTCTCTAGTTATGATTTGATCAAGTTTGGTGGTGCACCGGAAGGTGGCGTCGAGTGTCCAACGACGTCAGGCGTATATCAATTGAGAAGTGAGTCTAGAAGTACTCTAGGGTCATCCCTTCACAGGCACTCATTGGGTTGTCTCCCATGTGCAAGAAGACTTTCAATCTTTTAATCCAATTGTTCATTAGGTTTTTTATTTCATTCAATTTGGGTGATATCGGTTATAAACATACTTTGTTGTCCTTCATGCAATGATTAACATGTTTTATAGTTCAGACATTGTCATTATGAAGCATCCAATGCATTTCGGGCATTCAACAACATGCCCTTCATCAGGGTCAAGGTCAAGGTTGGTGACGGGATGATGAGTGGTTAGTGCCACTCTAGAAGACAGTAAAAAAGAATTGAGTGTGTGTAGGTGTAGGTGTATGTGTCTGGTGGATCAGTGAACAACACACAGTATACACAAGATACAGTCTGTAGAGCAATTCATGGGAAAATTATATACTTTCAATAGGTTACAAATAACATGACAATTCTATTCTCTCATTTAGACCCATTGGTATCTGGGTGGAAAGTTTCTGTATCCAATGGTTCTCTCTCCTTAGGAGGAATTTTACATTTCACAGTGTCGTTTTCCCTGATGAAGGGCATGTTGTTGAATGCCCGAAATGCATTGGATGCTTCATAATGAACTATAAAACATGTTAATCATTGCATGAAGGACAACAAAGTATGTTTATAACCGATATCACCCAAATTGAATGAAATAAAAAACCTAATGACCAATTGGATTAAAAGAGTGAAAGTCTTCTTGCACATGAGAGACAACCCAATGAGTGCCTGTGAAGGGATGACCCTAGAGTACTTCTAGACTAACTTCTCAAATCAATGGGGTACTCATACTACCTGCTCTGCACAGTCATGTTGTTTGTAGAATTGCAGTTGAAATGTGGGCATGCAGTGCGGAGGAGGGATAGGGACAGCGTGCTGCTCATGCTGGTGCTAAAATGCGCGCTTGCTGGTGCTGTGTTTTATGGCAGGAATGCCTGTAAGACAGTCTAGCTACAGGCATTGAGCCTAGCTGAGCGATCATTGAGCGCTGTATTTCCTCCGGAGCAGTATGCATAGAGGTCACACGGAGCACTTTGTAGAATAGTGGGCCCTAGGCCCACATGCTAATGAAATAATGACGCAGTCACTGTGGTAATGCTTAGTGAACTGGCCACAAGCACGTTCACTCGGGCCCTTTTACTAACAGGCCCACATCACTCGTGACACCTATGGTTGATGGGTGTGGGGTGTGTGTGTGTGCATGTCCAGCCCTCGAGAGAGTGGCTGGTAAAACTAGTGCCTGCTGAGACACTAGAACATTCCAGCAGGACACCACATTCCTCCCAAACTTAAAACAAAACAACGTCCAACCTGTGAGATGGAAAAAAACCAACTAAAACACCACAGTCTAGAGAGGCAGTACACAAGACAACGGTGGACAGGTGCAGCTGGGAGCACTCGGGCATCTTGGCACATGTCCATAATTTATCCAGCTACCACTGGGCACAAATACTGTGTAGACCGAATCTGTGTGCATCAAGAGCGTAAGTACAACCCATCTGCAGTGTCTTTTCTTGGGGCATCTGGGCACTGTGATGACAAGTCATGCCAGGGGCGCCTCAGTCTCTCGGTGCTTTGCAGGTGCAAGGTTCCACCCTGGTGATGAGTTGTTCCTTCACTAGATTGCCTGAATCACATGGCACTGATGATGTGATTGCCATTAGACCTGGACAACAGATGGCAATGATTTGCTTGGAGCAAGGATGACTGGAGGGACTTCATAGCCACGTAGAACGGTGTATTTGCAAGTGCCATTCTTCTCCTTTGTCATCGGCGGTCACGAGCAGGGATGCCATCTCACTCAAACTGCTGATGCTCAGGAACTAAAGGACACACTGGGAAGAATAGGGGCAGAGGCGCTTGCTGGTGGCTTACATCTGGTTCTCCCATTGAGCTGTCTCTAGGAACGTTGCATCGCCTTGGCGGTTGTCTTGTGTTTGCAGGTGCACTCTTGTAGTGGTGTAAGTCCTCATTCTGATCCCCTTGTTGACCTCTCCAGTGCTTCTGTGATCGTCCAGTTCTTCAGGGTGACAGGACTGTCACTCTCCTTTTCTTTACGATGCATCGTTGTGCCACATTCTCTTCTTCATGTTGCGGTGCAGTGTGGCTCTCCTAATGCCTGTTATGGTCCAATGTGTGACACAGTCTTAAGCCAGTACTGGGGTGTAGGAAGGTAGGATCATTCTATCATGATTACCCCCACTTTTTGCCTGGTGTCTGTTGTTTTTGACTAGTCTGACTGGAATCCTGCTAATCAGGACCGCAGTCACTGTGCTTCCTCCCTAAATTTGACTTGGTAAGTACTTCTGCACCTCCAAAATTGTCAACCGATGGGCTGCAGCATGTATTTTGCCACCCATGAGAGACCACTCAAACTGTGACTACAGGCCTGCCATTGCAGCCTGTGTAAGCTGGTGGTAGCACCACTTGCGACAGATTATATCTGAGTCACAACACTTAAAACCCATGGCAGGCCTTTCAATCATGAAGGCGGGGTGCTGGGTTATAGTGTGAGGGTGCCCCTGCATGAGCAGGACACCCCTTTAAATCCCAGAGTCAATTCTTCAGTCTTTGTAAGTGTGGTCAGCAATTTCGATATATAGAGTGGACATGTGTCATTACACAATAACTAACCATTTAGTAGCTATGCAGCACCTGGGCATATTTCTTATCAAACATGTTAGAATAAAACCCCAAAACCGTTACTGGTCTTAGAGGTATGACTCCATGCACTTGGGGATCCGCTGGGAAGCCCCCAGTACTCCTGGTAACAGCCTTCACGGGTCTGCCAGCAAGCTAGTGCTGCTGTTGACACCGTACAAGAATCTGCCCTCATGCTGCTGAGCTGAGCTCGAGCAGGGGAATGAAGAACAAAAGGCTTCCTGTCAGAGGGAGGTGTGACCACCTCCTAGACGGGACTTAGTGTATTAGGCTGGGTGGGGGTGATGGTCAGCACCACCAGACTGCTTTGAAGGGCACATTAGTTGCCCTCCTTGCATACTCCAGTTTGAACCAGTTCTGGGAGCCCTTGGCTCTTGCTCTGGCACAAAACTGGACAAAGGACATGGAAGTATTCTTCTCTTTGTCCAGCCCCTCCCCTGGGAGGGACCCCTGAGACATCCTAACCCCTTACTTAGAGTTGAAAAGGGCTTACCTGTGGGTAGGTCCTCAGATTCATCGTTGGACAAGACTGACGTCTGAAACCATGTCACTCTTTGACAATCTGGACACTTGGACGTCGCAAAAATGTGGCAGCCACTTTAGCATATGTAAACTCTGTAAATATCTGTAAACGTTTGCGATTTCTGGAAAATTACACAGATTCCATCTTCAAAATTAGAAAATACAAAAAAATTGACATGCACCACTGAGGCGCATGTGCAGTGGATATTCCATACCTCCCAAAATTTTCAAACATTGGAATTAAATAAAAACCCTACAGCAGCACAGTTCAAAGAAAAACCGAAAGACAGGTGAAAAACCCCAACAATGGATGATCTACTAATTGGATGAGGGCTTTTCTAAGTTAGATCTCATTGAAAAATGGCACTAACTTTAGATGTACAGCTATATTATTGGCACAGGTTGGTTAATAAAGGTACAAGATATTAAATTGTGGAATATATTCCGCCAAGAAAAATATTCCGTAATGACATCAAAGAAACTCTCACTGGCCTTAAGGTTGTAATGAACATCACTGATGGCACTAATTACATTAATCACCATATCAAAATACCACTCAAGAAGGAAGTTGGCGCTGCACGGAATCTCACTGTGATCTGACAATGAAAGTGTACATTCTTCACCAGTACCCTTGATTTTCTTTGTATTACATGTATTACTCTGCAAAGGGGTACACGGTAGCATTAAAATGTACAGGATATCTATACCACAGCTGAGCATCTCTGCATTTCGCAAATTTCTTAGGCATGACCATATACTGTGGTCGCATGATATCAATTTTGGTAGCCATCACTAAACCTCACTATGAGCTAACTAGCTGAAGAGCGAATCAGCCTGTACAAGGAAAGAAGGCAACACCTTTCAAACCACAAAAACCTCTAAAAGATGCCATGCTTAGGTACACTTATGGAGTATTACTCCTAGGCCAGCTTTTGTGGCCTGGCAGCAGCACTCCAGGGACAACAGATGCCGGATATACGAGCCAAAAAGTGTTTAACAGCAAGGCCCTAAAAGACACTGAATCACAACACTCACCAATGAAAAAAGATTCAATCTATATACAATATGAAAATTCCAACACTTTTTTCATATTTCTAAGGACACAAGGTCAGAGTAGTGATTGGCTCCCATATTCCTGTTTCAAGGAACAGCCCCCTTCCAGCCACTGGGGTCTGAAAAATTGCCTTTCTAACTCCAACTTTACATCCAGTCTGTCCTATGGGTGAATGCTTTGACAGAGTATCTGTCAAGGCATTAGCAATTTCCAACAGTCCTGGAGCAAAAACAAACCCAAACTCTGAAACTCAGAAAAACATTCAACTATGACTACACAGATAATGATTAATGAAGCCACAATACATGATGTGTGTCATAAAGGTGACACAAACTTTGCCCTCAACAACATGTGGAAAATATTCCTATGGATACACAAGCAACACTGCGGACACACTGGAGAATGAGACATGAATTAAGTTCAATAGAAGAAAGCATATTGCTGAGAAGGCACAAAATAGTAATGCCTTCATTTTTTATTTCCAAGATACTGAAGTGGTACACCAGGGACACTGATTATTGGTAAGACCAAAGCAGAATTAAGATCAAAAGTAAGCTTCCCTTCAATGATACTCAGGTAGAAAATCTGATTCATCAATGTGACCTTTGCCTGACCTCAGAACTTATTTAGCAAGATACTCCCAACATCATGGAAGAAGGTACCCGAAACCAAAGGCTAAACTTAGCCTAGACTTGTGCAGCATACAGATAATCAGTGACTACTGATAGTAGTAAATTTGTATGAGGGTTGTAAGTGGATACATGGCAGCAAGTATATCAGGTTCCGCAGATACAAGAAACCAGCAGTAAGAACATGGAGACTGTGTCAATTCATAACATCATATAGACAATACTAGATGTGCCATCCACTGCGTTATGGCCCTTCTCTTTTCATCAGGAAACCTGTTTCTAGTCTATATTGAAACAACTTCCCAATCGAAAACCTCAAGCGGGTTAACATCCTCAAGACTCCTTCTCCCCAATTGACTCACCAACTGAAATGCATACATCTCAACTGCAGATCAGCTAGTAAACACGCCACCAATATCTATGATCTCATCCTGACTAACGTACTTGATATCATTACCCTCACAGAAACCTGTGCTAAATTGCTCCTCCTCCCCATACCCTTGACCTTCTAATCCCACCTAGTTATGACATAATTCATATGGACGGATCTTTGAAACTGTCTGGAGGAATAGCCTATGTATACAGAAACACTCTTTCGGTCTCACAATCAGAAACCACCACCCCAATCTCCTGTGAATATCTATGCCATCACCGTATCATTCAAAACCCACCTGCAAATTACATACATTCCTCCACCCCCCGGGAGACCATCTTCCCTTCATAGAGCACTTAATGGAAACCATCTCTTCCAATGACTACCCTCTAGTGTCCCAAATCTTCCTGGCAGACTTTATCCTACACTGGTCTAACCCTAATGATTACGTAGTGAATTGTCTCAAATCCTTCCTTTTGGATCAAGAACTGACATAATTCTGTGATAGCTCAACTCATAACAAAGGTGAAACTCTAGACCTCATAATAGGCAAAGGTAACACCATCACACTGGAGTCCATTACCCCATGCGATTGGTCCGACCATTACTGCATCCTCTTCTTCATCAACCTTCTTAGAGCTATTAGGAATTCTTACAACAAAAAAATCAAGTCTGCTAAAGCCTACTTCTTCAGATCCTAACTTACTCAAGCTAAAAACCGCCCTAAGAACCCTTTTGAACTCATTAAACAACAATCGGTCAAGGCACCCAATTGCCATGACCTTGGTGATAGTTCCCCTACGTGTGATGAGTTATCTGCCTTCTTCTCCTAGAAAACTAACAGCATCAATACAGACATTGAATCAAATAGGGCTCTTCTCTCAATATATGAAACCACGGCCCCTCTTACCCACCAAGAGCCACTCATCCCCCTTAGTTTAAGTCTCAAGAACAATGCATCTTGGCAGACCTTTATCCACCTCAGCAAAAGTGACATTTACAACATTCTTCTTGCAATTAATCCGTCTAACCACTTCAGCAACCCTCTTCCACCTCCCATTTTCAAGGAAATAAAAGCCTCCACCCTCCCCTTATGGTCCAAGATCATCAATGCTTCACTAGTGCAAGGTACGATTCCCGACTGTTTGAAAGCAGCATAGGTATCCCCCATTCTAAAAAAACCTAACGCAGATGGCTCCGGTCTGAACAACTTCTTTCCTATTTCTAACATCCCCACTCTGGTGAAACGTCTTGAAAAATGCATGCTAGTTCAACTCTGCTCACACTTTGAGAAATTCCAATTGTTGGATCATCATCAATACGGTTTCCAGAGAGAGCACAGCACTGAATCTGCACTCAGGCACATCATAGATGACATGTTAAAGTTCCTAGACCATAATGAATCTTGCCTA
The DNA here is from genome assembly GCF_964263255.1 of Lissotriton vulgaris. NCBI lineage: Eukaryota > Metazoa > Chordata > Amphibia > Caudata > Salamandridae > Lissotriton > Lissotriton vulgaris. The sequence goes on along the minus strand of NC_141698.1, from coordinate 431,130,540 downwards.
TTGATCCACCTTGACTTATCTTCTGCCTTGGACACTGTGAAACATTTCAAACTACTATGTACTCTAGAACACAGGATGGGCTTATCAGGGTTGGTATTGAATCGGTTCACTTCCTTCCTTCAAAACAGGTCCCAAAGAATCAGGGGTCCGCCCTATCACTCATACGCCTCAATTTCAACTCAATCCTGATGAACATTCAAAACTGGCTCACTGACAACTACCTCATGCTCAACACATCCAAAGCGGAATTTCTTTTTTTTTCGCTCCCCCTAATCACATTCCAAAGATTAACCTTTGGATGAAACACCTCACAGCCTTCAACTGCTCCCCCCACATTATTGATTCTGCTAAATCCCTCAGAATCATGCTAGACATGCACTTGAATATAGAGAACCATATCAGCAATGCAACCAAGGGAGCTAAGCATCAGTTGAGTATACTAAGGAATCTCAAATCATTCCTTCCACAGAAAGACTTCAAATTGGTGGTACAAGCTCTAGTTTTGTGAAGACTAGACTACAGTAGTTCCATGCTATGTGGTCTCCCCAAACAGAGCCAGGCCCCTCTAAGGGCTTCCCGTAATGCTGCAACTAAATTGATTACTGGGACAAAAAGAAAAGAACACATATCTGCAGCCCTAAAATCCCTAAACTGGTTACCATACGAGGCAAGAATACAGTTAAAAATTGCCTTCATTAAGCACAAAGCCCTTCATCTCAAGACCCCTATCTATCTGGCTCAAAAACTAGAACTATCAGGGGGCTGCAGAGCATCACGAAGTGCAAGTACAATGCTCCTGAAACCACAGACTTTACACAAAGAGAGATCGAGCAACAGAGCATTCTCTGGCATTGCCCCAAAGATTAGGAACTTTCTACTTTCGGAAATCTGTACAATCTCCTCCACCACTTCCTTCAAAAATGAAGTGAACAAAGTCCTAATGCTCAAGTTCCTGCCCTAGACTCCATTACTGCCCTTTAATCAGTCATCTTGATTGACTTTTTGACATGGTTATATACCTGGAAATAACACTGCTAGCATGCGTTGTACATACATATGTTTGAATGTTCCTCACCCATTACTGTATCCGCCCTACCCTTATGTGAAGAGTTTGGACACCTACAGGAGTCTTGCATGTGCCTTGCATAATTATGTAACAACTGTTTTGCTTCCCAATACTGTAGCCCTCTTACCTAACATTGTGAAGTGCTCTGATACCCGTAAGGGTCACTTTCGCGCTATACAAAACTTTATAAATAAATAAATAAATCGAAGATGGGATAGCTTAGTACTTCCGGATTAAGTGGGGAGGAGAACATATTTAACATAGGACAGCTAAGTACACCTTGCTGGGCAACTGTGTATTTTGTTGGATTTATCTTGTCTTGTACTACTTTGCACATGTCTCTCCCTTCCTATGCATCTTTGTTGTTTTGGGCACTCCTTTTGGTTCCATTCTGATGAGATCCTTCTTAACCTCTCTGCTTCTGCACACCACTTCTCAACTGCTACGAACTTGCACCTGAAGTCCGGCAGCTATCTTCCCTTTCTCTTTTGCAAGTCTATTACTAGAGTGAACGCTCACACTGTGGATGACACCTTACCCGTAGTCTACAATGGTGAATACAACCAACGTATGGCCCAACAGAAACCTTGGTAGTATGCATACACTGTTGCAGCAGTAATGGAGTATACATACCTCCAACACAAAGATCTGCTCCCCGAAATTAAATGCGGGCGGACCTTCGGTTTGGCTACAGCAGTGACTACTACACCATAGCCACACCTCTGACGGTCCAACAGACTACTGGTCGTCTGAGAAATGGCTACATGTCTGTCCAGCCCATCAGAATGGCAGATATATAGCCATTTTTTTTACTGACTGTGCCCACCAGGCAAACCATGGCAGTGAGGGATGACTCCCATGACAGGAGGCGCATTACTGTTGTGGCATTTTTTTTGGGGGGGGGGAATTGAAAAAAAGAATACTGTTTGTTACAGGGTTGCATCATGAGGAGGCCGAAGCCACCTCATAAGGATCATATTGCATTACTAATTGTTGTTCACACATAATGTTCTACCATATGTGGTGTACAACTGCAGAGCTGGTGTGGAAGTCCAAAGAAGACCGCAGGGCCCTTCCGGTGTTTCTCTCTTTCCTAACCCGCTTCCGCATTTCCACAAAGCCTTATATATATATATGCAATAGTGGTTGTGTTTTTTAAGTACTTGCAATCAAGCAAGAGCTTACCAGCCCAAACATGGATCCTTATGTCAATCCCTTTGCCTCTATTGTAAGGGCCAATGAGAATCTACAAGAGGAAATGGAAATGGTAAAAGGCAAACAAAACATTCTCATAGAAAGACTCAAATATTTTTAGAGCTAAACCACAGCTTTACTGGGACTTGCTCAGTCTTCCCCAGCAGGTTCCCCTGTATCTACTTCTGCTCACAAGATAATAGGATAGAATCACCTCCAGATATATTTAAACTTGCAATCAATCATGAGTTAGCCCTTCCTGAAAAATATATCTCGGATCTGAGAAATTTTTTGGCTTTTCTAGTGCACGGCCAGCTTCAGTTTATGAATTGAACTGGACTTATTCACAGTGATACAGCCAAAGTATCCTTTATTTTATAATATTAGACTAAAGATAAGTTGACGTGGGCTACACCACTGATACTTAAGGAAGCCTCTTGCCAGTCTCAATCTGATACCCTTTTATTGAGTTTGGGCAGTGTTTATGAGTTGCTAGACTAATCAAGTTGCTTGTATGACACACGTTCCCTTGAAACAAGGTTCATAATAACTTGTAACATATATTGCCCCCTTTCAATGGCTTCTGTGTGAAGCTGCATTGATAGGCAAACTAGTAGCTGCACCTTCTAACATGGCTTACTTGAAGAGATTACAAATGCATTATCAAAACTTATTATACAGTCACCAACCACAGTAGATTTACACAATTTTACATTACAAATTTATCAGTGACTAAAAAGGAAAAAAAGAGAAAAAACACTTCCTGGAAGATTAACATATAAGTACAAACTTACCTCAGTGGCTAACCAAGAATCAGTCAGGTAGAAATCATCTAATGAAGGAGTAAAGACTAAAAGAACATCAGTGCATGTACTATGTCACCTGGTCATTTGAAAAAAGACTGTCCACAGCTGTCAGAAAACTACCAAACTTGTCCTTGAATCAGAGCACTGGGTCAAGCTCAATGATTGTAATTTCCTGAAGAAAACAAAACACACTTTTTTTGTGAAAATGATTCTCTCCTTGCCCATCATTATTAGATTCATGAGCCTTCAGCTATTTTATTGATCATTCATTTGGGAAGAAAATGGCTATTCCAGTGGTGACATCAGAAAAGTTGGAACTGATATGACTCATTGATGGGAATCCACTCACCTCCTGTTACACTGTCAAAGAGAGGGAGCCCCCCTGCCATGGTGTAACTTACTAATTATTTGGGAAACATAATTTTGATGCCATTGATGCACCTATGTTTACTATCATATTGGGAACTTCTTTGCTCTGGAGTACACCCACAGATAGAGTAGACAAAAAGAACAACAAGAAACCTGTATGTCATGCAAAACTTGGGAGGTAAATAATAGAGCTGCAGGTGTTTCTTAGGCACTTCCAATTGAGTACAAGGAGTTTGAGGATGTGTTCTGTGAAATGGGTCCAAGACACAAGGGAGTGACCCTTATTCAGAGAAAAGGGCAGGGTATATAGAACGTTTGACACAAAACAATTCCCTTTTCACTACATTAAATGGTGTAAATATAAAAATATTGTGAACAAAACGATAGCGCATACACCTTATTTATATACATTTATATACAGCGACGAAGGCTCACAATTACTACACACTATCTTAATGAAATTGGATAATATCATGGTAAGCTTATGAAAGCCTCACAATAAAATTATTTTATTTAAAATTAGATTCATGTCCACCAAAAAGTAGGTGGATATTGTATAAAAAAAAAGGCGGCCAAAAGGGGTCTAGTGACGAGGAGACATGCAGTAAGTGCGACCAAATTTATTGAGATATGACCTCCGAATGCCGTTAACCAACGGCTCCCTCTTGCTCCCACAAGAACGTTCAAACTGCACACCGGGACCCACGCGCACAGAGACAACAGGTGGGACAGAAGCGGGTAAGGGACAGAAACAGAGGGTGTGCCTTGACACGTAAGACAGCAAATTACATCTTCTCCCGTTTTTTCAAGACGAACTAATAAGTTACACAGTTTTCAAACTAGGCAGAAGAAGATACATCTCTTACAGTTTTTCTTAAAGGTGAACTAGTACCTTGCATAGCCTTTAAATCTTACGGGGGGAACAATTGTTCTCTGTCCCAAACACTATCAACAGGTCTAGTTGCAAGCCCAGGAGGAGATACATTGGGAAGATCACCAACAGTTGCAGAATCGGTGCTAGTACCGCACACTTATCATTCGCTTGCCTTTGCTGAGGATGCTAACGCATCCATCTGCAACTCATAATGCCTACTTACAGGCTCAAGGATCATGCTACTTTAACATTTCAACCATTCCACCACTGACCATTGTCAAAGAGAACAACAGAGCCCTTGGTTTTGACCACGCGCCTAGGCTCACTGTACTTGCTCATATTTGTTCTTTTCCTAGGATACTTCACTCTCACAACATCACCTGTTTTCACAGACATCTCTTTCACAACATTCCTTGCATTGTAATTAATGTGCACGTGCTTCTGGCGTTTGTCCACCAGACTCCTCATTCTGCTCTCCTTCTCTTTGTAGTTCTCGTTCTACCATTTTTTCCAAGCCATGGACCAATGTGGCTGCAATTGTGTGATTGATGCTCTGCCCCTGATTAGTTCAAAGGGGGTTCTACCAGTAGTGTTGTGTGGGGTGGTGCGGTATGACCACAACCTGGTACGTAGTGCTGCCAGGAATGTGGGACTTTAATGCCATTTGGATAGTTTCCTTGATTGAGCGATTGGCCCGTTCTACCTGGCCATTGCTTTGTGGGTGGTATAAAGAGGACCTCACATGTTCTATGCCATTTATTTTACGAATGTGACCAACTCGGAGGATACAAACTGCACACCGTTATCGGTGACGAGCTGATGTGGGAAACCTTCTCAGTACAACAATTCCTTCAAGAAGTTCACTACCTCATGAGTGGTGGGTTGTGACACAAATTTGACTTCCACCCACTTTCTGAAGTAATCAATTATTACTATGGTGTAGCGCATCTCTAGGCTCAAAGCATTCTTTGGTCCAATTAAGTCAATGCCGACTTTGATCCAAGGACCCTAGAGTAGTTCCAGAGAGGTCTTGGGGCAATGGTGCGTCGTCATTGTTCTGTCTGCCTTAGCGCAAACTGAACAATGAGTGACAAATACATCCACGTCACGATCCATGGAGCGCCATCAGTATCTCTCCCTCAACCTCTGTTTGGTGCCAGTCATCCCCACATGTCCTTCAGGGGCTCCTGCTACCAACCTACCGCTCATGGATATTGGTGCTATCTAAGTTTCAGCCCGCAGAATGATATCTTCAAAAACACTGATGTCTTCCTTAATTTTCCAGTGTGGTCTGAGTGTCTTGTCTAATACTCTTTCACGTGGCCAACCTTTAACCACACATTTCTTAATTCCATCAAACACATTATCATTCTTTATCGCCTCTAACCATTCTGACTTTGAAATGGTACCATTGAACACGTCACCTACAAGCAAGAATGCAACAAACAAGTTGTCTTCCTCATCCTCATCACGCTCAGTTTTATCCTCACAAGGGGCACGTGACAAGTAATTTGCTGACACATTTACTCGGCCTGGAATGTATTCCATCCTAACTTGATATGCAATTTACATGCCAACTTCGCAATTCTTGGCGAGGGTCGACTAGAACCTTTCCCTTCAAGTATGCTGATCAGCGGTTTGTGATCAATGCGTAAGTGAATTCCTTGCCCTACAAAAAACGTTAAAACTTTGTAACAGCCCAAACACAAGCCAACAATTCGCGCTCAATTACTGAGTACTTTGTCTCTTGGCCCCTTAGATTTCATGATGCAAATGTGATGATTTCGCCCCTTTTTCAATTCTTTGGCTGAGCACTGCCCCCAGCCCGATCTGGCTGGCGTCTGTGGTCACATTGCTTTGCAATTTTTCATTGAATGATTGAAGTGATTGTGCTTGCTCGGGTTCCTTCTTTATGATCTTCATGCTCTGCTTGCATTTTTTATCCCAAATTAATGCTGCATTCCTCTTTATCAGTTTCGGAAGTGGTTTGACCTTGGCTGCGTAATGTTGTATGAACTTAAAGAGGAATTAACACATGCCTAAGAGGGATGCAAGATCTTCCGTATTCGTTGGGTTTGGTGAACAGAAAATAGCAGAAATCAAGGAATGCTGGGTCGAACTCCATTTTCATCGATGAGATTACCTAAAGACTCTACAGTTCCTTTGAGGAATTTGCATTTATCCTTATGCAAGGTGAGACCACTGTCCTGAATCCTTTTAAGGACCTTCCTTAACATGGCTAGTTGTTCTTCGTCCGTCTTGCTGTAAATCAGTACATCATCTTGGAATGACCTAACACCTTCCATGCTGCTGAACAATTGATTCATAGTGTGCTGGAATACAGCTGATGCTGAACATAGCCCGAAGGGTAATCTACAAAGTTGATATGCGCCTTCAGGGGTGATGAACGCAGTATATTGTTTTGACTCATCACGTAGTTACATTTGATGGTATGATACGCTGATGTCTAATGTAGTAAAGATCTTTGCTTGACCCAACGTCATCACCATCTCGTTTATCAGAGGTAGGCGTTGGCAATCTGCTACCACATGGCGGTTTCGTTCACGAAGGTCTATGCATGAGCAGATTTTTTCATTCCTTTTCTTCGCAATAACCACGGGCGATAGCCATTCATGCGCATTGTTTGGATCGATTATGCCATCCTTGCACCAGTTCTCTATAATTGTTTTAACTTCAGTGCAGATAGATAATGGTATGTTCCAGACTCTTTGTTTAACTGGGTATACATTACTCTGCGGAACAATCTGGGGTTCAAAGTCATTTAAGCATCCCAATTGCTTGCTAAAAACCCCCTTACATTCCTTGAGAATGGTTTCCAAGTCATCCTCTTGAATGCTGAATACATACAGTGGTTGGCAAGGATTGATCATCATTTCCAGTTTTTGTTGTTCTAACCAACCTAGAATGTTCACATTGTAATCTACTACGAGATTCTTGGCAAGGTGTTTTTCTCTTTGAATGACAAATCCGCCTTAAATACCCCTTCCAATTTTATCTTGTGTCCGCCATACGCACCTGGAACAATTCTGCTGCAATCCAACTATATCTTGCACCTTAAACCATTGTAGGTGTCCTTTGACAAGATTGTGATTCTTGATCCAGTGTCCACCAACATCTTGAAATTATTTCCGTTCACGCTGACACTACACCTGGGTTGGTTTTGCACCTCTTCTCTGTTGATGATGGCAACAAGCAATACCAAGTTCTCCAATAGTTCACTATCATCAGTCATCTCCTGATTTGGATTCATTCACTGTGTAAATGTTCTTCAAATGCAAAGCTCTGCAAACCTTAGGAAATTTCCCATTTTACTGAATCACTTGCAGACCTTGCCCCATGCAGCACACTCTGTTTGATGCCACATGCGCACTGGACCCACAATGATAACAGCTAGACTTGCTGCAGTAAGTGCTGGAGGTCTTCCTTGAGAAATTCTTACGTGGTTGATTGGATGCAGATTCTTCATCTTTATGGACTACATTGATGCTCACTTGCTGGGTGTCAGGTTTGCGCAGCAACTTCACTCCCTTAGCTGATCTTTCCATGCTCTTGATGGTGGATATGACCTTTTCCAGGTTCAGGTTCCTATGACACAACTGCTTCTCTTGCGCCTTTACACGTGGTGCGCATTATCACCTGATTGCGTATCATCTCGCCTATGTCTCTGAATGCACATGTTGTGGCCAACATACGTAGTGTAGCAACGTAAGATTCAATTGCCTCACCCGGTGCTTGGTACCTGTAGTAGAAGTTGTATCTTTCCATTATCACACTCATAGTGGTATCAACGTGTAACGATGAGGGTCGGAGGGTGGACACATGGACATCAAAGGAAGAATGGTGGGTCGCTGAACATCCTTCCCCTCCTTCCCTTCAGGGCGACTGCTCGTCATGGCCACTCCTAGACGAAACGGACGAGAACAAGGAAGGCGCCTTTAACTGGGCGTATACTGAGGACGAGGACACACCCACCCGTGATGTGGGCTTCACACGACTGGAGAAAAGACGGGAAGAGAAGGAGGCGGCGTGTGACGACAACCCGGAGGTAGAAGCAGGAGCGCGGTGGAGTATACGGAGAGACGAGAGCGGAGAACGGAGTCCGAACAGGGAGATGGAAGGCGAGCCAGGAGGCCAGGAGGCCAACGTCCCCACGAAGCCCCGTGCCACACTCCTGAGGGAGGAGTGTGGCTGAGACAGGTACGGAGGCGTATTTCAGGCTGGGTTGGGAGGGGGGGAGTCTCTCCTCCTCAGTGCTGCAGCGGCTGACATCGCCCGCGCTGTATATATATTGTAAATAACCCTTCCCTGACACTCTACCCTCACTACATACCCCACAGCACCACTTCAGAGTGTATATACACAGAGAGCAGCGGTGTCCTTCACTTCCCGGTTTCCCCGGGGCCCCCCTGTAAGACATATTGAAAAAGTGGATAGGCCCACCCCCTAAGGTAACCCACTTTGGTCTACCGGTAACAGGAGACACGTCAACACTAGATTACTTCCTATAAACCTTGAGTTGCTTGAAAGGGAAAGAAAGGGACTTAAAGAAACCCTGAGACCGTTCTCGAAAATATTCTCCGACCTCCCTGGACGTACTCACATAACAGAGCATAGGATTGAAACAGAAGAAGGGAAAACCATAAAACAGAAGGCTTATAGGATTCCGGGCTCGCGGAGGCAAGATACTAGAAGAGAGGTACAAGAAATGCTCAGACTAGGAGTGTGTCAGGTCCCAGATTCTTCGCAGAGGCAGAACTGATGCTGGCTCCCAATGCCCTATCCCCAGTGACGCCACTTCATGAGGAACGGCACCAGAGACAAGGAAAGGGGAAGTGGACAGAAAAGAGAGACACTCCAATGACAACTGGCACCCACTAGTCCTTCTATATTCTATTGGTGGTCAGGACTGCACTTGGGTTCCTAATGCACAGAGGAAAGAGAGAAAGACAATGCAGAAACTCCAACTACGCTTCCAGGACATATAATACTCAAATCCAGTTTATCCTACCAGTTGTCTTTAGAGCCTTGCCTCTCTCTGTATGTGGTTGCGAGTGGTTACCATGAAGGAGTGGACAATACTGAAAAAAGGAGAACACCCCGTTAGTAACTAAATAGAGGAAATGTTCCCTGACACTAAACCCAATATTCCCTCGCCTACCTTCTTCAATGATAACGTTGCTTTCAAAGTGGGAGTCTTTTCACAAGTACTTGGAATGAATCATGCAGTTCATGGAGACAGTCTTGAACACTTGGAAGATGCGCGCAAAAAGGAACCGGGAAGGAGAGAGAGGGAGGGAAGAAAAGGGGCAGCACAATGGGGGAGCTCTGGGGAAACTAGAATGTCTTCCAAGGAGATTGGAAAGGTCTTACTTGATGCTCCGGTGGAAGCCGGCTTGCTGTAACCGACGTTTGCAGCCTTGTCTACTCTGAAGAGATGGAACTGCCAAGTTGAGGATAATTCTCCTCAGGAAAAGTCCAGAAAGTCTTCCTCACACAAGAACTCCTCAGACTCTTGCTAGAATTGCTGTCAAAGCGCAACCTGCTCTCGACGGTCTTTTCTTCACTGAAACGTCGAAAGACGAGAACCTTTCACAGTCTTGGTTCTCAAAGCTTACACCCAACTTCGACTCTGAACTAAGATGTTCGGGAACAGGACTATGAATTATTCTCACAGAAAACACTGAAACTCGAAATTCCTGTGAGCGCCTTGAATGACGGCCACTCACGGTAAAGTCTATTTTGAAGTGTGCAGTTCTCTGCGCTCACGCTCTTCAAGATTACTGGAGACTAGAACGTCGCTGATATGTCACCACGGCAATAGCGGCGACCATCTTGAATTCCCAAACTAATTCACATTTACCCAGAAGCTCAGCATAGTCAATACAGGTTTTTAAGGTTCCCTCTTCTTTCTTAGGAATGAAAAACAATGGCGAGGATACCGGGGATTGGGAGGGTCTAATGAATCCATTTGCCAAATAACGATCCAGATATTCCTTCAAATATTGATTCTCTTTTTCAGTAAGAGCATAGATTCTGCTACAAGGAAGCACCGCTCCCGGCTCCAAATCGATAGTACAATCATAAGAGCGATGTGGAGGTAATACTTCAGCTTCCCGCTCATTAAAGACTTCCTTGTATTCTTGGTACTCCGCTGGAATTTCCACAGACGTAATCACACTGATCGTCTGCCCCCCCATGCGAAAGTAATTGTGATTGAGTCGGAATGAGCTTCGGCGGGTCCTGACTATAACAATGTTCATGACAAAAATCCGATTGCATCTTCACCGTCCGATTCTCCCAATCAATTGTTGGATTGTGCAAGGCAAGCCATGGTAAGCCTAAAATTAACTGAAACTGCGGCGCGTCAATCAGATTAAATTGCACCTGCTCGTGATGACCACCTGCTTGATAAAATTCCACAGGTTCGGTGTGACAAGTGATTGGGCCTGAAGACAGGTTGGTTCCATCCACCGCTCTCACTGGTTCACTTTTACTTTTTGTAATGGACTGTATGCCCATTCGCTCTGCATACTTGATGTCGCAAAAATTGCCCGTAGCCCCTGAGTCTAGCATTACTGCCACTCCAGGAAATTCTTGACCTCGAAACTTTAATGTCAACTGCAAAATAAGATGAGGCATCAGAGTCTGCAACGTGTTCGAAAGCAAATGGCCTTCCGGGATCGTCTATTCAAATTCCGCCATCAGAGCGACCCCTTCTACTGATGGTTCATGGCGTTTCCCTTCATCTGAATCTTGGGTCGTTTTGTACATTCTTTAATAAAATGCCCCGGCATTCCACAATACAAACACAATCTCTTCAATCTTCCCTGTTCTTTCTCTTCCTTACTCAGGGGTCCACGAACTGCTCCAATCTGCATTGGTTCGACGTCCGACTGGGCACTAACACTCTTAGACCCTTCAGTCTTCATTCTATCAAAGCGTGGAATGCTAACTCGAAAATCTCTTTTCTTTTCACCCTTCCTTTCCACACTACGAAAATCCAACTCCAAAACCAAATCAACCAAGGCCGAAAGCTCAGTTGGCCGATTGGGTATCTGAGCTAGTGAATCCTTCAGTTCATCCCGAGGTCCTCGGTAAAACAAAGCTGCTCTCTTCTCCTCAGGCCATTGAGTTTCGACAATGAGTTTGTTAAACTGTGCCAAATATGTAATCAAATCTCCTGATCCCTGTCTGAGCTCAAGCAATTCATTATCAGTAGCCTGAGATATCCTCCTTCTATCAAAAAATGTGGAGAAACTCTGTTTTAAATCGGTCAAAATCATGCAGGAAGGGATCATCTCGTGTTACCAAAGGCATTGCCCAATTTGCAGCGTCCCCCCCCAGATATGACAAGACAAACGCCACTCTAGACTGGGCATCAGGGAAGAGGGTAGGACGACACAAAAAATGTAACGAACATTGGGTCAGAAACAACCGGGCCTTTTGAGGGTCCCCATGAAATCGCTCCGGAGCCGCTAAAGGAATTAAGGGAGAAACAGAATGAATAACTTGCACTACCGTTCTGGTATCAGATTCTGTGGTACCCTTGCTAGAACTTTGGGAGGGCCCTGCACGATTACTCATTGCCAACCCATCTACCTTCCGGGACAACAGCAAGGTTTCCTGACGAGAAACTACTAACTCTTGTTTCAAATTTTTATTTTCCTCCCTCACAGCTCCAATCTCTCTCTGAATCCCTGCTAACATTTCCCCAAGGGACTTTAGACTAAACTCTTCAACCATTCTGCCTGGGCGAGTGAACCACTTGGGCACTTCAAACTGTCAGGTCCCAGATTCTTCGCAGAGGCAGAACTGATGCTGGCTCCCAATGCCCTATCCCCAGTGACGCCGCTTCACGAGCAACGGCACCAGAGACAGGGAAAGGGGAAGTGGACAGAAAAGAGAGACACTCCAACGACAACTGGCACCCACTAGTCCTTCTATATTCTATTGGTGGTCAGGACTGCACTTGGGTTCCTAATGCACAGAGGAAAGAGAGAAAGACAATGCAGAAACTCCAACTACGCTTCCAGGACATATAATACTCAAATCCAGTTTATCCTACCAGTTGTCTTTAGAGCCTTGTCCCTCTCTGTATGTGGTTGTGAGTGGTTACCATGAAGGAGTGGACAATACTGAAAAAAGGAGAACACCCCGTTAGTAACTAAATTGAGGAAATGTTCCCTGACACTAAGCCCAGTATTCCCTCGCCTACCTTCTTCAATGATAACGTTGCTTTCAAAGTGGGAGTCTGTTCACAAGTACTTGGAATGAATCATGCAGTTCATGGAGACAGTCTTGAACACTTGGAAGATGCGCGCAAAAAGGAACCGGGAAGGAGAGAGAGGGAGGGAAGAAAAGGGGCCGCGCAATGGGGGAGCTTTGGGGAAACTAGAATGTCTTCCAAGGAGATTGGAAAGGTCTTACTTGATCCTCCGGTGGAAGCCGGCTTGCTGTAACTGACGTTCGCAGCCTTGTCTACTCTGAAGAGATGAAACTGCCAAGTTGAGGATAATTCTCCTCAGGAAAATTCCAGAAAGTCTTCCTCACACAAGAACTCCTCAGACTCTTGCTAGAATTGCTGTCAAAGCGCAACCTGCTCTCGACGGTCTTTTCTTCATTGAAACGTCGAAAGACGAGAACCTTTCACAGTCTTGGTTCTCAAAGCTTACACCCAGCTTCGACTCCGAACTAAGATGTTCGGGAACGGGACTATGAATTATTCTCACAGAAAACACTGAAACTCGAAATTCCTGTGAGCGCCTTGAATGACGGCCACTCACGGTAAAGTCTATTTTGAAGTGCGCAGTTCTCTGCGCTCACGCTCTTCAAGATTACTGGAGACTAGAACGTCGCCGATAAGTCACCACGGCAATAGCGGCGACCATCTTGAATTCCCAAACTAATTCACATTTACCCAGAAGCTCACCATCCTAGGTTTCACCACAACCCTGGATGTCTTCTTGGAGCGGAAATGTCCTGTGTTGTATAGAGAACTGACTGAATGATTCCTGACAGAGTGATTAGACCATCCCGGAGCAACTGGTCATCACCCATCGTGATGGTGCCAAAGCCAGACAGCTCAATGAGGTTTTGTATGAACATCAGGGCCCTTAAGGCAATTTCCTCATTTGACGGCTACCCCATACCTAGGATAGATGAGTTAATTGAAAGAATAGGAGAGGCTCGATTTATAACAACTTTAGACCTAACAAAGGGCTATTGGCAAGTTCCCCTGAGGGAACAAGATAAACGTAAAACAGCTTTTACCACTGAAGAGGGTCTATTGGAGTTTAATGTTCTTCCTTTCGGCCTCCATGGGGCTCCAGCGACCTTCCAAAGATTTATGAACGAGGTTCTGGAGTCCCATAAGGAATACTGCTCAGTGTACCTCGACGACATCGTTGTATTCAATAAGACGTGGCGACAACACTTAGAGCATATACACAAGATTCTCACGGCCCGACAGGCTACTGGGTTACATGTAAACGCAAAGAAATCCAGAGCAGCCTACCCAAAAGTAAAATACCTGGGGTTCATGTTGGGCGAGGGAGTTATAGCCCCCCAAGAGGAAAAGGTGAAAGCCATTCAGAGTACTCCTTTTCCCTCTACCAAAAAGGAGCTACGGGCCTTCTTAGGCCTGATAGGCTACCATAGAAGGTTCATAGATAATTTCGCCGAAGTAGCCAGTCCCCAGACTGACCTCCTGAAAAAGAATGTAAAAACCGCCCACACAGTGCGCCCCTCTGACCATGCAAGACAGGCCTTTCAATTCCTCAAACACGCCATAACAACGAGCCCAGTATTGATACCCCCCAACTTTGAGAAAACCTTCACGCTTGCTACTGATGCCTCCAACAGAGGTATAGGCGCTGTCTTATCCCAAGAAGGAGACGACGGGATGGAACACCCTATTTTGTTCATTAGCTGTAAGTTATACCCTCGAGAACGCAACTATCCCACTGTAGAGAGGGAATGTTTAGCTATCAGGTGGGCTATTGAGAAATTAAAATACTACCTAGAAGGACGGTCCTTTGTTATACACTGACCACGCCCTCCTTCAATCGATGCAGAAGAACAAATAGCAAAACCCCCACGTCCTCAGATGGTTTTTATTTCTACAACCCTTTTCCTTCGTGATTAAACACCGAGAAGGGGTGAACAATGGCAATGCAGACTTTTTGTCCCGGACACTTTTTCTCCCCGATCGGGAGAATCCAGGGGGGAAGGAGTGTAACAAAGAGGGTCGGAGGGTGGACACATGGACATCCAAGGAAGAATGGCAGGTCGCTGAACATCCTTCCCTCCTTCCCTAGACGAAACAGACGAGAACAAGGAAGGCGCCTTTAACTGGGCATATACTGAGGACGAGGACACACCCACCCATGACGTCGTCTTCACACGACTGGAGAAAAGACCGGAAGAGAAGGAGGCGGCCTGTGACGACACCCCGGAGGTAGAAGCAGGAGCGCGGTGAAGTATACGGAGAGATGAGAGCGGAGAACGGAGTCCGAACATGGAGAAAGAAGGCGAGCCAGGAGGCCAACGTCCCCACGAAGCCCCTTGCGTAACTCCTGAGGGAGGAATGTGGCTGAGACAGGTACGGGAGCGTATTGCAGGCTGGGTTGGGAGGCGGGGAGTCTCTCCTCTTTAGTGCTGCAGCGGCTGACATCGCCCGCACTGTATATATATTGTAAATAACCCTTCCCCGACACTCTACCCTCACTACGTACCCCTCAGCGCCACTTCAGAGTGTATATACACAGAGAGCAGCAGTGTCCTTCACTTCCTGGTTTCCCCGGGGGCCCCCCTGTAAAGAGTCCTAGAGTCCTGGCGGCCTCCTTTCTCTGTTTCCCCTTTGCCACTTACCTGAGAGGAACTACTGGGAACCAGACACCGTGGAGACAGAGGAAGAAGAACGGAAGCCAGCCGGCGTTAACCCAGCGGAATTCGCTAAGAAAAGGCTGACCTCCAGTACAAGAAAGACTCTTTCTAAAATAAAGCCTTATCCAAAACTAATGAGTTTCCGGTCCCTCAATCCACCCACGCTACACAACGTCATTCTTCATTTTCATTTTGGCTTCAACAAACACATTCCACTCTTCATCCTCCTCCTCTTTTTCAATAGGAGTTATGTGATCAAACAACCTCCGTCCTTCTGCCCCTAAACCGTTGTACATCATGGCTTGTTTCCTGGATGTATTGTATTTAGTCCCATCAATTGCCTCCAGATGTTTTACAAAACATTTAACCCACTGTGTCCAACTTTCGGTAAGTGGCCCAGGGACTTCTAAAAAGGTGCTGGGCATAATCACTGCGTTCATTATAACAGCCATGCTGACGCAGTACCACCTGTTTTAATGTGAATTGAGCCAATATGTCTTTATTCGCGATAAAGGGTTATAGGTGAGGCTTTGGCTCCCTCCGGTGTCTGTTGAAGGTAACACCCAGTGGACAATATTAAAATAATTAGCTCACTCAGCCTTCTTTGCAGCTCCTCCCAGGGGCTGGCAGAGGGAGTGAGAGACAAGTCGATGAAGCAGGGGAATGTACAGTAGGCGTGGGTGTGAAGCAGTGGTGATCAGAAGGAGTTGGATAACACCTCTCCCACCACCTAACGTCAAGGAGCTGATCCAGAGGAGTACACAGAAGCAACAGCTTTAAACACACTGCAGCACTGTAAATGTTCTTGTGATGAGGCGACAGGTAGTAAGTGCGACCAGTTTTATAGAGATATGACCTCCGAATGCCGTTAACCAACGGCTCCCTACCGCTCCCCCATGAATGTTTGAACCACGGGCCTGGACCCACGCTCACAGAGACAATAGGTGGGATAGAAGCGGGGAAGGGACCGAAGCATAGGGTAAGTAAGACAGCATATTACAGGTGTTCAAAACAAATTTAATAACGCGACTTGGGGCTTAATATATATATATATATATATATATATATATATATATATATATATATATATATATATATACTACTACTATAAAGAGAGAACTGTGTCCTTTGAGCCAGGTAAACTCGAAAAGTACACCACCAATCCAAACACCCAAGACATATTTGAAAACCTCAGGGCAAGCAGAATGACAAAGGCTATATAAAAATAAAAAATATACGTTGTTTAAAAAAAATTAGAAATAAAAATAAAGTAGTGCCTTGCAAGTAGAGCCGGCCGCGACGTCTGCGTGATGACATAGGGAGCGCGGGGAGGAGCGGCGTTCAGGAGCAACAGGAAGAGCAGAGGACATGAGCGCGGGGAGGAGCGGCAAGCGGCGGTCAAGCGGTGAGGAGCAGCGAGATGCGGAGGAGCAGTGGAGCAGTAAAATCAGCAGCGTGGGGAGGAGGGGCGGGTGAGGTAAGTGAAGCAGCCAAGAGCCGCGGATGCCCACCGAGGGACGGGCGGGAGCCATGAGTGCACACAAGCCTAAAATGCTGCCCCCAGCCCCCGTCTGCCCCGGGCAACGTCGGCGGGTGACGTAAGTGAAGCAGCCAAGAGCCGCGGGTGCGCACAGAGGGACGGGCGGAGGGACGGACAGGAGACATGAGTGCACGCAAGCCTGAAATGCTGCCCCAGCCCCCTTCTGCCCCAGGCAACGCTGGGGCGGGCTGCTAGTATATATATATACATATATATATATATATATATATATATATATATATATATATATATATATATATATATTCAATGAAAAAACCATAGGTTATAGGCCATATATAGTTAGGAATTAGCATTTACAAAACCTTATTTTACTCGCATAAAACCATTGAAATTCCATATATAGTTAGCTAACTATAAGCGCTAACTATATATCGCGCACCCGCAATCCACTGCTGATGATGTCACATATTACATCATTCATGACATGGTCAGTGACATCACTGATGACATCACTGATCACAACATCCAGTGATTGTATGTGTCTGTAAAGTTTAAATATGTTTCACATATTGAAGAATGAGTGGATGTATAAGTGTCTGGATGAAGAATTTAGTAGGTGCATGACTGACTGTATGAGTGAGTGATTAAATGTGTCTCACTGAGTACATGGGTTAGTGACTAAACTGTCTTAATTCGTGCATCAGTATGTTTGATGTTGTGTAAGCTGCTGCATGTGTTGATCAGTAGCTATAAGAGTGGCCATATGGGTTATTGATTGGTTGCCCAAATATTTGAATGGGAGGCTGAGTGTGTGTGTGGGTGGCTGGGAGGTGCGTGACTCTGTGCATAGATGTGTAAGCAGTTGATTCACTAGGAGTATGAGTTCAAGAGTGCATGTGGAAACAGCTATATGGGCGGTTGACTGTGCATGGGTGTGTTGGTGAGTGAATGGATTTCTCATTGCTACATGTGCAAGTAAGTACGTATGTAAAACACAATACATGTGAGAGTTGAGATATATAAATAACTGAACATAAGAGCCAGTGAATGTGTGAGTGGCTGTATCGATCACTGTGAGCTTGTATCAGGGATTATATAAGAGAGTAAATATGTGTTATTATATGTTTGAATAAGTAAGATGTGTATAACTGTATAGTTGAGGAAATGGAGGTGTGATTGATTCTTTGCATGACTGACTAGGTGTGTGAGT
The DNA here is from genome assembly GCF_964263255.1 of Lissotriton vulgaris. Lineage (NCBI taxonomy): Eukaryota > Metazoa > Chordata > Amphibia > Caudata > Salamandridae > Lissotriton > Lissotriton vulgaris. The sequence continues at coordinate 431,112,615 of NC_141698.1, read as the reverse complement.
AACTCCATGGATGAGTGACAGTCTGTGAGTGTCTGTTTATACTGAGTGTATGTAAGGTTATATTAGAGTCTGAAGAGGTTCATTGTATTATCACATGAGTGATGTGATCAGTGATGACAAATGAGATGTCATCAGTGATGTCATTTGAGTTGTCATCAGTGATGTCATTTGAGATGTCATCATTGATATCATTTGAGTTGTCATCAGTGATGTCATTTGAGATGTCATCAGTGATGTCATCAGTGATGTCACTGACCATGTCATGAATGATGTAATATGTGACATCATCAGCAGTGGATTGCGGGTGCGCGATATATAGTTAGCGCTTATAGTTAGCTAACTATATATGGAATTTCAATGGTTTTATGCGAGTAAAATAAGGTTTTGTAAATGCTAATTCCTAACTATATATGGCCTATAACCTATGGTTTTTTCATTGAATTTTCAAGGTTTTGTAAATGCAAATTCCTAACTATATATCCACTATAACCTATGGTTTTTTCTGTGAATTTCATTGGTTTTTTAATAGCAAATATGAAAAGCTTTAAAATGTCAAGTACGTGATAGATAAAAACATTTTCGTATTTATGCACGCTGATGTGCTTTGAACGCTGCCCCCCCCCTCCCCTCTTTTGCCTTAGTAGTACTCTCTCTTTGCAGATACTGAAGGGTAGTTAACGCAGGCCTTTACCCCCGTTGTAATCCGTCGTGCCTCCTTGTCTCTCCATTTGATTGATTGTTGTCCAAGCATTTACTGTTTTAGAATTGGTTCTCTTTGGATCATTCTCTATTTACAAACAAGCACAAAGTCGCAATACTCTGTTTAGTCTTTGCAGATAGTGAAAAATCGTGTAAAAAAATAAAAGTAATCGAGCAAAATCAGTAGGCCACTAATTGGATCTCTTTTTGACCTCGCTAAAATAGAAATATTAGGAACAACCCTTCTTGAGAAATACGAAAATAGTGAGATGAACTGAGCTCCACACCATGAGGGCTGCAAGACAGCTCGGCTCCATCACCCATCCCGCACAAAATAACGACAAACCCTATGCAAATATTAAAAATATAGACAACACACCAGCAAAGAAACAGGGTAAAACATTTTATTAAAAAACTATTTACATAACGTTGGTTTATAAGATGATGTCAGTAGTGGACCGATGTGTGAATAGATCGAAAACAGCACAAGGCTCCAAGATCCGGATAGCAAGCTCTTGGATGTTGGGTGCCATAGTTTAGAGTTCTGAATTTCAGCCTTTTTCAATGCCTGTGCTTTGTTGAATCAAAATGGCGGCTTGACACAAAGCTGACTCAAGCGTTGTTACTGATGCTATGCAGACCAAAACTGGTTTTCAGTTTGTACATTTTTCTAGATTTTTCAATCCAAGTTTGGTTGACTTTGTAGAACGATGGCTTCAGATTTTCAACATACGGTGTGGTGGCGCTGACTGGGAGGGGGCGCTTCGCTCCTGCCCCCTCCCCAAGTAAGATTTTCATACGTGAAAGTACGTTAATGGTTTTGGTCCCTGAGATGCTTCGATGTCACTACCATTCTCAAATAGCATAAGTTCTGGATGTTGGGTGCCATAGTTAAGAGTTCTGAGCAGTGCTTGTAACACTGTCTGAAGCTTATTTCCACCTACTGCAGCTTCACTATTCTCAAAGTAAGTGAGTGTCGTTTGTGGACCTGACTGCATTAGAAAACAATGTGATATGTTACCTTCCTAAACAGCTTGACGGAGGCCCCTGAGGGGCGGTGTGATGGCCATGGACTCGGAGAAGACGCTTGGCTCCGACACCCTCCCCAAGTCTTATAGCACTGGTGTAGCCTGAGATCGCCCCCGACATAGGCGGCCGGCTCCCGGGGTCCGGCGGAACTTTTTGCCTTTTGATGACTCTTCAATTCTGGACCTTGTCCCACAATCCGTTTGACCTGAAGACAAGCTGTAGTGGGGCGCCCCTTTATCGTTTTAGTTGCCATTCCGCCCGCTTTTGCTACACTGTGCCTCTTCCGCCATTCAGCTGTTTTCCGCCCGCTCTTGCGACTACAGCGTCTCGCTCACCATGTAGTTGAGATGCGCCCGCTCTTGCGGTGCAGCGATAGGCGGCTGCCACAGGACTCTCAAAATGGCGGCCGGCTCTTCGGTTTTGGGCCTGGTCCACTAAAATGGCCCTGGGACACCTTGGAACTCGGACGCTTGTCTGCTAGGGCTTGGGTCCCATTCTCGAAAAGCGTCCCCTCAGCCGTGAAGATTCTACAAAAGTCTTGGGGGCCTCCGACTCCCGCAGGCTTCTGGTGGGGAGCGGCTGCCATGATTGCTCGTGGAATGGCCACGACGGAGCTACGAGATGGTAGTGGTCTCATGCTGACGCCAGCTTTAGTCTGAAACATCCAGAAACACTGTAGACTACCAATTCGATCAGTTCCGGTAGCGCCCCAACATGACCCGGAAGAGAAGAACTTGCCCTCCCCTCTTTGACTGATGGTTCTTGTTGCCTGTCCCCTCTGTTGTCATTTAACAGAACTTTTTGGACTGCTGAAAGGGGTTGTGTTCTGAACGCTGGTTGGTGGAGACATTTAGACTATATTCTTGACCTACGTTGTCGCGTAATGCGTTTTATGACACGCCGCGTTAGCGCACCCGGAAGTGATCCGAGGCGCGGCGCGCAGCGCGTAACGTAAGCATAACAGGTCATGTGACTTGTTAATAAAACTTTTCATTGGTTCATTTTACTTTTGTTAATTTAATGATGAAAAGCTTGGTCATATGACCTAAAAATTACGCTTTTTATTATTTTCGAACAATATTTTTTTTTCAAACATATGTTATAATATTCCAGGCTAATGTACTTTCCCGGAAAATTTACAACTGTCTTGCAAGTAAAATATATTCCTTTTTCGAGAAAAAGGGCGTTTCTTCCTTCCATGACGGAGCCGTTGAGTAAAAGAGATTCGGCCTGCTGTCTTAGTCGCCGATACGCCTGATTATCAGATTCTTATCGATCACTTTATGTTGCAGACATGAAAAACACAACTGCCCTTGACCATTTATCTTTACTGCGTTCCTACATATTATACCTTTTATCCGTCATGTAATTGGACTGCTTTATTTCACTTGCCTTTTACTGATTCGAAAACAGTCACTAAAAGTAAAAACTTTACAAATGAAAATACTACTACCGTGTTTTGTTTTAAAAACCTTTATTGTGAAAATGTCAGTATACAAATACGGGCCTATAACCACGTGGGCCGGCCACGGAGCAAACTGAAATCGTATATGATGAGGAGACATTTACACTGTAGAAGAACGTAACGAGCGGGCCATTAGGTGACAAGAACAAAGGTGTCTAACAGTTGCGGAATCGGTGGACGTACATTTTGTAATTAAAATACGACAGGGCCACTTACAATAACATTTTCTAGATATACATTTGCGGGCAAAGAGTTACGAGTCCCATTTATACCGGCGCCATTTTGGGCGAGGCCGGGCAGGTCCAAGATATAGTCAAAATGTCTCCACCAACCATCGGCCAGACCAGAACCCCTTTCGGCCCTTTATGCTACAAGATGGTGTCTTCCATTCAGAAAATATTGGTGGCAGCATTTTGAAAGGAAACAGAAACAGCCGTTCTCCTAGTGAGTTTCACATTGTTACATTTAGGAAGAATGTTGAAGAGTAGTATGTGGAAAATCTGAAGCCATTTTTCTACAAACTCTCAATCAGACTTGGATGGAAAAAAAAAACCTGAAGAATGTACAAACTGAAAACCAATTTTTGTCTGTATAGCACCAACAGTAACGCTTGAGTCAGCTTTGTGTCAAGCCGCCATTTTCATTCAATCAATAGCGTCCCCCTGCACACATTCAGGGACCTGGTCGTGTCTTCAGATGAAACGCATTGTAGGAAAAGAAGCAGAAAGGAAAAGGAAAAAAGTTCCGCCGGACCTAGTGAAGCTGCAGCAGGTGCAAATAAGCTTCAGACAGTCTTACAAGCACTGCTCAGAACTCTCAACTGAGGCACTCAACATCCAGGACTTGCCATTCGGATCTTGGCGCCTTGTATTTTTGTTTTGTTTTTGATGGAGGGGAAACAACAAAAAACAGACATTGAAAAAGGCTCAACAGTGCAGGGCGCCTTGTGCTGGTTCCGACCTATTCACACATCGGTCCGCTACTGACATCACCTCATAAACCAACGGGGCACCCCACGCCGACTTTCGGCGCAGCATTGTAGGATGGCCACACCAGTGCGGCAATTTGCTGGACACCACCTCGGTGCCATCCAGATCTCGGCGCGTTCATTCAATCAATAGCGTCCCCCTGCACACATTCAGGGACCTGGTCGTGTCTTCAGAAGAAACGCATTGTAGGAAAAGAAGCAGAAAGGAAAAGGCAAAAAGTTCCGCCGGACCTAGTGAAGCTGCAGCAGGTGCAAATAAGCTTCAGACAGTCCTACAAGCACTGCTCAGAAATCTCAACTGAGGCACTCAACATCCAGGACTTGCCATTCGGATCTTGGCGCCTTGTGCTGGTTCCGACCTATTCACACATCAGTCCACTACTGACATCACCTCATAAGCCAACGGGGCACCCCACGCCGACTTCCGGCGCAGCATTGTAGGATGGCCACACCAGTGCAGCCCCTTGCTGGACACCACCTCGGTGCCATCCGGATCTCAGCGCGTTCGAGTCACTGTGCCGGAAGAGTGACCGGAACTCAGCTGAACACGCCGTCTTTCGGCGCAGCATTGTAGGATGGCCACACCAGTACGGCAATTTGCTGGACACCACCTCGGCGCCATCCGGATCTCGGCGCGTTCGAGTCACTGTACCGCAACAGTGACCGCAACTCAGCTGGACACGCCGTCTTTCGGCGCAGCATTGTAGGATGGCCACACCAGTGCGGCAATTTGCTGGACACCACCTCGGTGCCATCCGGATCTCGGCGCGTTGTGCTGCCTTCGGCCTATTCGCACATCGGTCCGCTACTGACGCCGCCTCACGTGCCAACGGATTTTCTACGCTTTTTGTAGCCCTATGTCGCATAACAGGTCATGTGACTTGTTTATAAAACTTTTCATTGGTTCATTTTACTTTTGGTTTCCTAAAGATGGAAGGCTTGGTCATATGACCTAAAAATAACACTTTTCATTGGTTTAGAACATTTTTTTTTCCCAAACGATGAAAGCCCCACCTTGTTTCTGGATCATTCAGACTGAAGCTGGCGTCAGCATGAGAGCACCACCATCTCGTGGCTCCGTCGTGGTCATTCCGCGAGCAATCATGGCAGCCGCTCCCCACCGGAAGCCTGCGGGAGTCGGGGGCCCCCAAGACTTTTATACAATCTTCACGGCTGAGGGGACGCTTTTCGAGAATGGAGCCCAAGCCCTAGCAGGCAAGCGTCCGAGTTCCAAAGTGTCCCAGGGCCATTTCAGTGGACCAGGCCCAAAACCGAGGAGCCGTCCGCCATTTTAAGAGCCATGTGGCAGCCGCCTATCGCTGCACTGCAAGAGTGGGAGCAACTCAACAACATGGTGAGCGAGACGCTGTGGCCGCAAGAGCGAGCGCAACTCAGCTAGATGGCCGCCACCTGGGGAGGCCCGTTCACGCCGGCTCCCCCACGCCCCCCCCCCGGGCCGCCGCACGCCAATTTTCGGAGCAGCATTGTAGGATACCAAAACCAGTGCGGCAGTTTACTGGACATCACCTGGGTGCCTGTCGTACATGTTGTGTCAGCCATGTGACACTGGACACAGACCGCTACTGACGAGGCCTCCCCCCGCACCACCCGGGACGCCCCACGCTGTTTTTCTGTGCTGCATTGTAGGATCCCTAAACCAGTGCGGCACCCAGGCGACATCACCTGGGTGCCGTCCAGAACTCTGCATGTTGTGCTGCCTTGGGACTATTCGCACAACAGACCGCTACTGACGAGGCCTCCCCCCGCCCCACCCGGGACGCCCCACGCCAATTTTCGGAGCAGCATTGTAGGATCCCTAAACCAGTGCGGCACCCAGGCGACATCACCTGGGTGCCGTCCAGAACTCTGCACGTTGTGCTGCCTTGGGACTATTCGCACAAAAGACAGCTTCTAACCATTGTTGCTTTTTGTGTTGAGAAATGTTTAAATGTTTTTAGTTTTTGTTCCGTTTGTTAAAGTTAGTAGTTAATAAAGTTTTATAACCTTACTTTGTTGGAGTGTTATCTATTTTTTTAAAAACGGGTGAATGGGGCCTTGATTCGGGTTATTGTCATGTGTGGGCTTTGGAAGTGTGCTGCTGCAGGATCGGACATTTCAAACTCAAATGCACGTTCTTTTTCTTACCTTTCCGAAGCATGGAGCGCAATAGCAGGCAGAGAAAGGGTGATGCACGTGTTGAACACTACCTGACCTGGCAAGTTGCTGGCAGTGCCCCCCCGCCCGCTCCTGAAAGAGGGCACACACACACCGCCGCCCCGAGTACTTCACAAATCTTTAAAAGACCATGCGCTTGTTCATGAGGCTTAAATGGTTTATCACCTCTTCTAGAACCCCTACATCGACCCTCTGACGTTTCATGGAAAAATTACCATGTAACACAATACCAAGCCCTGTCAGCTGAAACCCCCAAGGAATCGTGGGGCATATTATCAAGGGGGTTTATCTCCGCTTTTTTGGCTTTAAAAACCATGAAAGCGGAGATAAAATTATTTCCCTATTATCAAGCTGTCGCTAACACCAGTTAGTGACAGCTAAAAGGAGATAGCGACCATCTTGGGCCCCGCTTTGCATGTCAGTGATACTTATCACTAATGACATGCAAAGTGGCGTGCCAAGATGTTAGCGACTGGAAACAGTCCCTAACATCGCTACCTTCTATTACCAACTTTTGGAGATATTCGCGCTAAGCGCGAATATCTCCAAAATCTAACACCTGCCCTGAGCAGTTCTTAGCCATGTTATCCAATGGGAGGTGGATAACATGGCTAAGAGCATTAGGTCGATAATACATGAATATCGCTGACTTTTCTGCGATAATAGCAAGGTTTATCTGCGATAAAAATCGCCGATGTGCGGCGATAATTTTTGTCTCTAAATAAGTTAGAGACAAAAATTATCGCTAGTTGTTCGTAATATGCCCCCGGGTTTTTGCTTGCAGAAATCGGGAGGCGGGAGACTAGCACTGAAATCAGTACTCACACGCCTGAATCAGGAGGATTGGCATGTCTGAATTCTCTACAGCTGGGGCCATAAACTACATCCGCAGGGTTAGATGATAGCCTGGAACCAGCCTGGAATCTAAAATGGCTGCCGTGCACGACAAAATTGTGGCATTCGAAAAAAGGCAAGATGGCGCAGCCGCTGGAAGAGATATATCAACATATATCAGCCTCCTCAGCCACCCTCAGGAAACATAAGGGATTAGGATATGTCTCCCGCACCCCCTTATACCTAGTACTTTAATTAACGAAGCACAAAATGGCGAATTCCCGTTTCGCTACCAGTTTGCGGCCCAGTTCGCGGCCCGTGAAGCGCTTCTACCGTGAAAAATCATTTTTTTTTTATTTTCCCCACGGGACCCTTTAATAACCCCAACAACATTCCTAGGGGGTCAAGAGGGGGATACCTTGCCCCCTTTCATTAAATTCCCCCTTAGTTTTTCACCTTTTCTTCTCTCTCGATCCTACCGAGAGACAAGATGGCGGCCGCTCCGGACTGTCACGCAGCAAAAAAAAAAAAAAAGCTCACGCACAGCCGCTGGAAGAGATGTATCAACATATATCAGCCTCCTCACCCACCCTCAGGAAACATAGGGGATTAGGATACGTCTCCCGCACCCACTTATAACTAGTAATTTAATTTACGAAGCACAAAATGGCGAATTCCCGTTTCGCTACCAGTTCGCGGCCGCGCTTCTACCGTGAAAAATCATTTTTTTTTTATTTTCCCCACGGGACCCTTTAATAACCCCAACAACATTCCTAGGGGGTCAAGAGGGGGATACCTTGCCCCCTTTCATTAAATTCCCCCTTCGTTTTCCACCTCTTCTTCTCTCTCGATCCTACCGAGAGATAAGATGGCGTCCGCTCCGGACTGTTTAGAATGTTGACAGACACCGGAGAGCCAATCAGCTTTCTGCGCACAAAGTTCCGATAAGCGAAAAGTAAGCGGACCGGATCGCTGCCCAGAGCGCTGTTACAGATATATATCTTGGTTTGAACGTTAATTTCTCAAAAACTACTGGAGCACATATATTGAGACCTAGCAAAGGCACATCGGGCTAACAGTCCCTACAATTTTGCCAAGTTTCGTGCAAATCCATTCAGCCGTTCGAGCTAAAAGTGAGTCCAACCGCCCTATGGAAAACTCAATGCAAAAAACGCGTTTTGGGACCCCCCTTTTTTCTCAGCCCCCCCTTGACGAAACCCCACCGAATTTTCAGGGGCTGCTCAGAAACTAAATGTGCCATTTTCCTGAAAATTTCAGCCGATTCCGTCCACAAACGCCAAAGTTATTAGACATAGAATTTTCAAAAGTCCCATAGGGAAAAAATTCTAACTATATATACCTACTGGCGATAGCCAGTAGGTAATATATATATATATATATATATATATATATATATATATATATATATATATATATATATATATATATATATTGGAAGGAGGACATGCAGTTATTAACTGCGGCGGCGTGTACTTACATTGCTGCCCACCCACTTGACATTCTAATCGGACCCCTTGGTTGGCGGTTCAGGGACCGGAGGAGACCTTTTTACTTTCTTTACAAGCAGGAAAACGTGGGTTCCCTTGCATCACGAACTATCCTACAGGCCCCCCATGTTCAAGTTACCTGGTTGCATTTGAAGCATTCTGGGAGCTGTGGTCCTCGAACACACAGTGGACTACAGGCGCACTAGCATCCATGGGGGCGGAGTGTGCCCTCTGACCTATAAGAGGGCGGCAGGACGAGAGGTCGTGTTTTGGGAAGCCTCCTGACCTCTGAGGCACTGACGAAGGCAAATTGTAGTTGCTGAAATGCATTTGCCATACAAGAAATAAAACGGCTTCCAAAGTGTTCCCTGTGGGACTCTGCTCATTTTCGTCAGAAAAGGAGTTTTGGTGGATATTTTCTGTGTCAGCCAGAGACACAGTACGGAGATCCCCGCTTCACAAGTGGCCCTGTCTTTACTGGCGTTCAGCTGCATCCGCAGCTTCATTATGGTTCCAAAGGATTGGATAGACGGGGCACGCCAAGGTTTCCGGTGAAATTGGAAGGAGGACATGCAGTTATTAACTGCGGCGGCGTGTACTTACATTGCTGCCCACCCACTTGACATTCTAATCGGACCCCTTGGTTGGCGGTTCAGGGACTGGAGGAGACCTTTTTACTTTCTTTACAAACAGGAAAACGTGGGTTCCCTTGCATCACGAACTATCCTACAGGCCCCCCATGTTCAAGTTACCTGGTTGCATTTGAAGCATTCTGGGAGCTGTGGTCCTCGAACACACAGTGGACTACAGGCGCACTAGCATCCATGGGGGCAGAGTGTGCCCTCTGACCTATAAGAGGGCGGCAGGACGAGAGGTCGTGTTTTGGGAAGCCTCCTGAACTCTGAGGCACTGACGAAGGCAAATTGTAGTTGCCGAAATGCATTTGGCATACAAGAAATAAAACGGCTTCCAAAGTGTTCCCTGTGGGTCTCCGCTCATTTTCGTCAGAAAAGGAGTTTTGGTGGATATATATATATATATATATATATTCACTGAAAAAACCATAGGTTTTAGACCATATATAGTTAGGGATTAGCATTTAAAAAACATTATTTTATTTGCACAAAACCATTGAAATTCCATATATAGTTAGTTGCACTAACTATATATCGCGGACCCGCAATCCACTGCTAATGATGTCACATATTACATCATTCATGACATGGTCAGTGACATCACTGATGACATCACTGATGACATCTCAAATGACATCACTGATGACATCACTGATGACATCACTGATGACAACACCCAGTGACTGTATGTTTCTGTAAAGTTAAAATATGTCTTACATATTGAAGAATGAGTGGATGTATAAGTGTCTGGATGAAGGATTTAGTAGGTGCATGACTGACTGTATGAGAGAATGATTAAATGTGTCTCACTGAGTGTATGGGTTAGTGATTAAAGTGTCTTAATTTGGCAATCATTATTTATGTTGTTCTGTAAACTGCTGCATGTTTAAATCAGTAGCTATATCAGTAACTATATGGGTTATTGAATGGTTGCCCAAGTATTTGTATGGGAGACTGAGTATGTGTGTGGGTGGCTGGGAGGTGTAAAACTCTGTGCATAGATGTGTGAGCAGTTGATTCCCTAGGTGTATGGGTTCAAAAGTGCATGTAGAAACAGCTGTATGGACAGTTGACTGTGTGCATGAGTATATTGGTGAGTGAATGGATATCTCAGTGCTACATGTCAAAGTAAGTACATATGTAAAACACACTCCATGTGAGAGTTGGCATATATAAATAACTGAACATAAGAGCCAGTGAATGTGTGAGTGGCTGTATGAATCATTGTGAACTTGTATCAAGGATTGTATAAGAGAGTAAATATGTGTTACTATATGTTTGAATAAGTAAGGTGTGTATAACTGTATAGTTGAGGAAATGGAGATGTGATTGATTCTTTGCATGACTGACTAGGTGTGTGAGTAACTCCATGGATGTGTGACAGTCTGTGAGTGCCTGTTTACACTGAGTGTATCTAAGGTTATATTAGAGTCTGAAGATGTATTATCACATAAATGATATCATCAGTGATGTAATCAGTAATGTCAAATGAGATGCCAGTGATGTCATCAGTGATGTCATTTGAGATGTCATCAGTGATGTCATCAGTGATGTCATTTGAGATGTCATCAGTGATGTCATCAGTGATGTCACTGACCATGTCATGAATGATGTAATATGTGACATCATTAGCAGTGGATTGCGGGTCCGCGATATATAGTTAGTGCAACTAACTATATATGGAATTTCAATGGTTTTGTGCAAATAAAATAAGGTTTTTTAAATGCTAATCCCTAACTATATATGGTCTATAACCTATGGTTTTTTCAGTGAATTTTCAAGGTTTTGTAAATGCAAATTCCTAACTATATATGGTCTATAACCTATGGTTTTTTCTGTGAATTTCATTGGTTTTTTAAAAGCTAATATCTATAGCTGTAAAATATATTCTTTATTAAGTGACGTATCACGTAGCCCGTGAGACGCCTCATGATGCATCGCATAACCGTGACGTATCGTCTCTGCAGCGCAAACCAAACCCAAAACGTAAGCACGCCAGAACACGCTTAAAGATATATATATATTTTTTTAACCTTAATTAGACAAAATCCACACGTGCACATATCACAAACGTTCAAAAAACACAGTATGTCGGACTCCTGTTACGCTGCCGGTTAGCTGCCCGGTTAACGTACCAGGAAGCACCTTTACCGCGAAAAATCGCAATTTTTTTTTTCTTTTGCCCCGCAGGGAACTTTAATAGCCCCCTCATCAATCCTAGGGGTTCAGGAGGGGTCTGCCTTACCCCTTTCATTCATTTACACCTTTTTTTTTTCCACCTCTTGTCTCTCGATCCTACCGAGAGACAAGATGGCGGCCGCTCCGGACTGTTTACAATGTTGACAGCCAATCAGCTACTCCTCAGACTCCCGTTACACTGCCGGTTAGCTTCCCGGTTAGCTGCCCGGTTAGCTGCCCGGTTCGCGTACCAAGACGCGTCTCTACGGCGAAAAAATCGGATTTTTTTTTTTTTTTGGCCCCGCGTGGCTTTATAATATCCCCCTCATCAATCCTATGGGGTCAGAAGGGGTCTACCTTGCCCTCTTTCCTTCATTTCCCCCTTTGTTTTGGTCTCCTCTTGTCTCTCGATCCTACCGAGAGACAAGATGGCGGCCACTCTGGACTGTTTACAATGTTGACAACCAATCAGCTACTCCACAGACTCCCGTTACACTGCCGGTTAGCTTCCCGGTTAGCTGCCCGGTTAGCTGCCCGGTTCGCGTACCAAGACGCGTCTCTACGGCGAAAAAATCGGATTTTTTTTTTTTTGGGGCCCCGCGTGGCTCTATAATATCCCCCTCATCAATCCTAGGGGGTCAGAAGGGGGCTACCTTGCCCCTTTTCCTTCATTTCCCCCTTTGTTTTGGCCTCCTCTTGTCTCTCGATCCTACCGAGAGACAAGATGGCGGCCGCTCCGGACTGTTTAGAATGTTGACAGACACCGGAGGGCCAATCAGCTTCGCATCGCAAAGTTCCGATACGCGAAAAGTTCGCTAACCGGATCGCTGCCCGGAGCGCTGTTACAGATATATATCTTGATTTAAACGTTAATTTCTCAAAATCCACTGAAGCACATATATTGAGACCTAGCAAAGGCACATCGGGCTAACAGTCCCTACAATTTTGCCAAGTTTCGTGGAAATCCATTCAGCCGTTCGGGCTAAAAGTGAGTCCAACCGCCCTATGGAAATTAACATGGGAAAAACGCGTTTTGGGACCCCCTTTTTTCTCGGCCCCCCCTTGATGAACCCCCCCCAAATTTCCAGGAGCTGCTCAGAAACAAAATGTGCCATTTTCCTGAAAATTTCAGCCGATTCCGTCCACAAACGCCAAAGTTATTAGACATAGAATTTTCAGAAATCCCATAGGGAAAAAATCCTAACTATATATACCTACTGGCGACCGCCAGTAGGTAATATATATATATATATATATATATATATATACATATATATATATATATATTCACTGAAAAAACCATAGGTTTCACACCAGTTATAGTTAGGAATTAGCATTTAAAAAACCTATTAAATTCACTGAAAAAACCATAGGTTTCACACCAGTTATAGTTAGCTGGAAATTTTACTGATATAAAACCATTGAAATTCCCACGTTATAGTTAGTCGGACTCACTATAACTTGCGCGTGCAATGCACTGCTGATGACATCACATATTACATCACTCATGACATGGTCAGTGACATCACTCATGACATCACTGATGACATCTCAAATGACATCACTGATGACATCGTCCAGTGAATGTGTATCTTTCTGAAAAATAAATATATTTTATATATGTATATGTTAAGGTCGATGGAAGAATAAATGTTTAAATAAGTGTCTAAATGGATGTTTTTTTTTTTAAAATTGATTGGTTAACTGGCTTATTAAGTGTATCTTAGTGAATACATATATTAGCGAGTAATGTTTAAATATTTAAATATATGTATCAGTGTTTTACTTTGTGTACAAGTGGCTGCATGGGTTGGTGAGTAGCTACATGTGTGTGTATATGGGTTATTAGATGTTTTTTTAGTATCAGTATGAGTGTCTGTATGGTTTGGTGGGGCTGTTACTTACCACATAGATGCATGAATGCAAAACTCATTATTTATATGTGTTTTGAAGACAGCATATGTGCAGGACTGTATGGGTGGATGAGTGTGTATATGTGTGTGTTAGTGAGTGAATGCCTCTCTCACTAGTGTCTTTATGAGTAACTACATATGTTTTAATCTTGTATATATGAGCATTGATGTATATAAGTAAGTATATGTGAGAGTGAGAGATTGAAAGAGTTCCTGTTTAAATAAGTATGTGTTTCTGTAAGTCATTGTTTAAGAGAGTAATTATGTGTAAGTTTCGTTAGAAGTAATGTGCTAATGTGTGTATAGTTGTATATGCAAATAAATGGATGTTTATTAGTTTATTTGCATGTGTGAGTATATGTATGAGTAAGTTTTTGATGACTGTCGGTGTGTAACAGAATGAATAGGGGTATTACTACATATGATGAATGAGTATATGTATGAGTGAATACATAAAACTGTTGGTGAATGTGTGAATTTGTATATAGATGGTGAAATTACTGAATTGGTTGTTGTAACTGGTATGGGTATATGCAATTTTTTGAAAATGTTAGTTTCTATTTTTCAATATGTGTTTCAAAGGTTACTTTACAGTGAGAGGAGGTCTGTCACTGTGTCACAAGGATGGTGTCATCAGTGATGTCATGAGTGATGTCACTGACCATGTCATGAGTGATGTAATATGTGATGTCATCAGCAGTGCATTGCACGCGCAGGTTATAGTGAGTCCGACTAACTATAACGTGGGAATTTCAATGGTTTTATATCAGTAAAATTTCCAGCTAACTATAACTGGTGTGAAACCTATGGTTTTTTCAGTGAATTTAATAGGTTTTTTAAATGCTAATTCCTAACTATAACTGGTGTGAAACATATGGTTTTTTCAGTGAATTTCATAGGTTTTTTAAATGCTAATTCCTAACTATAACTGGTGTGAAACCTATGGTTTTTTTAGTGAATTTCATAGGTTTTTTAAATGCTAATTCCTAACTATAACTGGTGTGAAACCTATGGTTTTTTCAGTGAATTTCATAGGTTTTTTTAATGCTAATTTTTAACTTTTTGTAGGGCTTCATACCTATGTACTTTTTAGTGAATTTCTAAGCTTATTTTTTCACAAATGTCTTTAGCTGAGAAAGGTATGTTTTTCTAAAAATGAACACTATAATGTATATTAAGATACTATTTTTATTTTAAAAAAGTATTTTACTTTTTTTTTATATTTGACTTTGGAGCGCTCCCGGTGCGCGTACCTGTGAACGCCCTGGTGCGCGTACCGTCAGCGCTCCAACAAAAAAAAAAGAAAAAAAAATTAATGAAGGAGTGACCATAAGGAATGGGGACAGAGAGAGTGGTGTTAAGAGAAAGAGAGCTAAAGGGAGGAACACAGAGGGACTGTGTAATAGATAGTAAGACAGATAAAAAGTGTAAGAGGAAGTAACTGAGAAAAGAAAAATGAATAAGGGAGCAAAAGAAAAGAAGAAATAGGAAAAAGACTAAAGAAGAGGTTCTGGGAGAATGTAAATGGATGATGAAAGTAAAAGGAAGGACAGTTAAGTATGGGAATGACAGGTAGTGATGGAATGAGAGGAAAGGAATAGTAGTGATGGAGGGAAAGTAAATAGCAGTGAATATAAGCAAAGAGGGGTGAAACAGGGTACATGTAAGTGAATAAGGGTAAGACATGGGGAATAATAGAGCGAAAGAAGAGAGAGAGTAAAAGAAGGAGTGTCACAAAGGGACTAAGTGAACCAGTAAAAAAGGTAAGTGAAGGAGTGTGCATAGACAGAGGTACTGAAAGAAGTTGAATGTGGTAGGAAGTAAACATGGAAGAAAAGAATAAGTGAGAAAAGCAAAGTAAGGAAACAGGGGTGAGGTAGGGTGAGAGAAAAATAGTGAAAATAAAACCAAAGGTGATAACAAAAAAGATTTTGTAAACACACTTACCATATAATCAATGCAAACTTGTATCTGTGAAAGATAAAAGAAAAAACACGTTATAATTACTTAAAAATATATAATAAAATAGAAGCAACAGTTCATGAGGTTTAAAAATCTACAAAAGTTTACTAAGAAATGAAGCAATAGTGAAGGATACAAAAACAGAAAGAAGGTAATGTAGAAAGAGAAAAAAAAAGGAAAAAGAAATAGAAAGAAAACAAATTCCTAAAGATAAATAAGATACTAAAAGAATGTAAGATATCAAAACAAAATCAGTAAAGATAAGAAAATAAAAGAAAAATGAGTGAAAAGGAGAGAAGTCTGATTGAGAAACTATAAATAAAAAAGAGGAATAGAAGATGATTGAGAGTGAGTGAAGTGAAGTCACAGAGTGAAGGGATGAAAGGAATGAAGTTAGTATAGAACGATGGATAAAACAGGAGTGAGAGAGTAAGTACACAGAAAGACAAAAGGAAGAACTAAGTGAACTACAGTACAATGAGTGCGAAAGAAAAAAAAATGGAGAAAAAGAAAGAGAGGGTTAGGAAACTAAAGCAGTGGTACTGTGAGAATATGAAAAAGATAAAAAGTGGTGGAAGGAACAGAGGAAATGCAGACAGTTCCTATTAGATTGAGAAGTTGTGAATGAAGTGCACTAAAGAAACAGCGATGAAAAAATAGTGTAAATTAGTAAAGAGAGGTAAATAAGGGTGAAAAAGAAAATGAGTGTAAGACAATGTGAACACAATATAAATTACACAATGCAAACTACACAATAACTTCTACAATACGTTACATTATTTATTTTTGCTGTTCTCAGAATATATTGAATTTCACTTAAATTAGTGAGATCAAAGTCTTCATCATATAACAGCGGGAAAAAAAACACAATCTAAAAGATTGTGTTTAAAAAAACCCATTCAAACATACATCTCATATATGTACACTAATCTTTGATTCACTTACTTTTCCGTGAGGCCAAATTGCAGATAGTGAAGGTCCTTTTGGTGGAAAAAAAGTCTGCTGTGCTCTATAACTTCCATTTCATCGACTTCCTATGAAAAAAGATCTAAGAACATCATATCTTACACTTTCCTCACGGCCAATTTGTGTCAGATATATCAGTATTTTTTACTTTGAGATCCACTTAAAGTATCTACATGAGATAAATAATTTAAAATATTAGATTAACTAACTAACTAACTAACTTTTATTATCTATTCCCATCTTCAAAGGCCAATTCCCTTTACTAAAACTTTGGTTTTAAAAACACTAGATAAGAATTTGTAGAGTCATAAGGCAAACGTTGTTTATAAGTAAAATGAGAATCATTGCAGTAACTCCATCCATTTTCAGATTTTAAGTAGCATGTATAATGTCCTGAGGTTGTCGAAGATCCATCATGATAAATAATAGCTTCAGTTGTAAAGGTTCTTCCTGAAATTGATAACTGAGAAGCTACAAAATTTTTGATAGAAGTTGTCAATTTAGTTCCATCAGGTCTACATCGTTGGAAAACTAAAATGATATACTGACCATAACTTTGTGTAAATAATGTGGATACCATTGGATAGTTACATTGGGTACACACCATATTATGATCTGCTGCTTTAACTAGATTTTTAAATGACACTGATTTACAGTCTGGTAAAGTCAAATATAAAAATCTTTCAGTGTCTATTCTAGTAGTACTTGATGAACTACAATGTTGGCAGTCATGCTGCCATTGATAAGAAAGGCTGAAAAGATTATCTACATCTACACCTTCATCTTCCAAAACACCAAACAAATACAATAAAAATTCCTGACAATCCTGCTGAATGTTCTGTGAAAATTTATCTTGACCAGAACACATATCTAAAATATTTCGAATTTCTGTTACACTTTCTATTTGTGCTGTAACACTGCTACATTTCTCAAACACAGAATTCAATAAACCACACAATCTTTGATCCCGATTTTCAACAATCTGTTCTTGTAAACTTTTAAGAAAAAAAACAACATTAATCACTACATTAGCATAGCAGTTGACACCAGAACTATTTTCAAACTGAAATCCAACAACATTTTCTCCACAATTCTTTTTCTTCCTGTTTTCAATTACAGTTTTCTCTACTTTTTGTCTTTTTGCAACTACCTCACTACAATTATCCTCATTTCTTCTTTTTCAGCCTACCACACGTTTTTCAAACAGAGGATATTGAGGCAAATGTGGAGCATATTCTCTTCTTAATCTATTGTATTCTTTAACACAATCTAGATCTGCAGAAATCTTTGTCTCATCACACGCAATCAAGTACAATCCTGATAAAGTTCTGACTTGTGATAATGCCACATATGCCATACCCTCTTTAAACACAGATCTTCCAATGTTCACTAAAGCACCATCTACACTTAAACCTTGAGATTTATGAATTGTCACCGCATACGCCAAACAAACAGGAAACTGTTTTCGGCGAACATATAAGTCTTTTACAAGTAAAAATCTAGCAGAACCACGACTTATTTGTTGTACTTGTTCAATGCCATCAAATTTTATTTTTAAAAATTCAATTCCATCTCTATTTCTGTAATTCACAAAATCAACAACATAACCCATTGCTCCATTTACCAGACCTCTTTCAACATTTAAATTCCTTCTCAAAATGATACGACAATTTAAACACACATTCAGAGTCTTTTCAAAACCAGCTGTTTTTGAAATACTTTTCTCCAATGAATCCAATTTAGTTTTCAAATTTTCAGACAAAACAATTGTTGCACCCATATGCTCTATTTTATCTATTGCTTCCAGTTTCACAATCTCTTCATTTTCTAACTCTAACATTTTGTTGTTGAAGATGGAACATTCTTGCAGAGTTGGCATCAAACATATCCCAGATTTCTTCTCAGTCATTTTTTTAAAAATATTCTCTGGAAGAATGTTTTCATTTGGATACAAATTTGAAATTAATCGACTATGCAAAGCTTTTTTCCCAAGCTCAGTCACTTTTCCAATTCTTACATCTTGTAGAATATTTTTATAATCTTCATCCTTGGCCTGTCGCATATTTTGAAGCAGTTCAGCATATTTAAAATTTAGCCATATATTAACATTTCCAATGCTTCCAAGGGACTTCCTGGTATCTTCATGTGTGAGCATTTTAAACACTGGTTGTCCTTTTACTGGAGTCAACTGCAATAGATCTCCAAAAACAATAATGTGTTTTCCTCCAAATAACACATCATACTCTGTTTTAAGAATTTCTTGCATTCTCAAATGCACAAAAGCAAGCATTAGATTTGAGACCATGCTTACTTCATCAATGATAAGAAGTTTCATTTTCTTCAAGACTCTTGAAACTTCAGAACACGCATCTCCAGATAACTTGTTGTAATGCAATTTATTATCATGTTCAACTGGCAGCATCAATAAACGATGTAGAGTAATCCCTTTAATGTTATGTGCTGCCAGACCAGTTGGAGCAGTTACAACACAAGACAGTGGTGAATCAGTCCTTTTCTGCAGATAACTTGCAATGGCTTTAATTAGAAAACTTTTTCCTGTCCCCGCTTCTCCACTTACGTACAGTCGGACAGGGTCAAATGATATACATGAGCACTCTTTTTTCTCATGTCTGAATCCATGTTCAATCTGCTCTGTGACTTCATCATATATCTTTTTCTGCTCAATGTTTAGTTGCTTTACCAAATCTTCTAAGTTAACTCCATCCTCTTGAGCTTGTTCCATAGCTCTTTCCACCTCATCCATGGCAGTGGCAGCTTCATTTTGGATAATTGGCCCTCCTAGTGGATCCTGGCTCAATGAAGTAGAACTCTGACTATCTTGAGAACTGTTTCTAGCTATCTCTTCAGCAATTGTGGTTTCTTGCTCCATTTCTGCATTCAACATTTGCAGATAATTTAGAAAAATAGGACATTCTATGGTATCCTTAGTTGCATTAAAAGAGTCTTCATAACAGAGAAAATCTCCAAGTAGTTCCTCTTCTGTACGCCATGGCTTAAAGAGTTGCAAAAGAGCTAAATAGTAAAATTCTCTTTTGTCTGGAACTTCACAACTCAATTTTCGATGATTAATCAAATGGCCTTTTTTCTGCTTTACTAGACATCCTTCATAGCCAATGAGTGCATATTTTCCATTATTGATATCTTCTGTGATGTTCCTCTTATAAC
This sequence comes from Lissotriton vulgaris, assembly GCF_964263255.1. Classification (NCBI taxonomy): domain Eukaryota; kingdom Metazoa; phylum Chordata; class Amphibia; order Caudata; family Salamandridae; genus Lissotriton; species Lissotriton vulgaris. Next base: position 431,093,077 of record NC_141698.1, on the reverse strand, counting down.
TGTAGTTTTGAAGAACTTCATACAAACAAGTGTTCTCAAGGTGAGTACTTCTATTTGGATAGTATGTATCCAACATATTTGTCTTCAAAATATCTGTACTGTTTGGTTCTTTCTCCGCCAAATATTCAATTTCTTGTACAGATTTCAAAACTCGGTTTCGTGTTGCAGCAAGACCAAGACTCACCCAAATGATTGTTCTTGATTTGGCATAGAGACTTGCTGATGATAACCGATCAGAACATTCATATGCTCCAATTTCTCGATGCGACAACATCTTCAGACTGAAACTGTATAATTTCTTGCTTAGACTCTTTTCATGTGAAATGTCCTCCCACATTTCCTTCAGTTCTGTCTTTTCTTTTTTTGTGATGTAAGATGTCACATATCGAGCCACAGCAATAGAGTTGTCAGCAACAAACTGAATATCCATGTTAGCATTCCACATGGACAAAATCACTGGGTTGTAATCGTTGATGTACTTAGATTCTTCATTTCTTTTCAAATTATATGTATTTTTGGGAGATTTCCTCGTCACAGTATGTCGTAGAGATGACATTAAATTATTTACTCTTCCCTTAGAAATCACTGGTCGAGGAAATGCAAAACGACATTTCGTGTAGTACTTTTCTTTGTTTTTAAATTTTCGACGACAGTACTTTCCACAACGATGAGATTGAAAACGTAAAACTTGTTGCCTTAAATTGTTTTCTTCAGTAGATTTTGGAACAGCACATGTTGAATACTCTTCAATGAAACTCATCACTGTTTCATCTGAATCTGATCCAAATTTGGGTGCATCTTTAATCCACAACTGTATATGAGGAGCACCTCTCGCTTGATATTACTTCCTCCAAAAGAAATCCAAAACCTCTCCAAGGGGAGGATTTTTTTTGTTGGTAATAAAAGACATCATAGCTTCAAATCTATGATTAAAATATCTGCAAACATTCACTGGATCTAAAGAACACAGTTCTCCTGGTGTTTTCAATTCTATATTTGGTATGTTTTCATTTGCCTCCCGTAGAAATTGAAGTAAATCGTCCCATGCATACTCAGCACAGCTAAGAGTGAGGAACCATGTAGGAGTTCCTAAGTTTCTTAGCATACATTTCAATTCTCCATGATGACGAAACCAATACTCGTTGGTTCCACGTTGACATGCCATGAGATTGATTAGCTGAGATTCCAAAATACTGTCTTGCAGATTAACTTTCTCCATAAAGTCCCTTGCACAAACATTTTGAAAATGAGCTCCACTTTTCAATATATGATTAACTGCATAAGAAAGCCCAGACAAATCACTTTCAAACAGAAGATGAAATAAATATGGAATGCATTGACGAAACCTTGGATCTTCAGCATATAATCTTAGAGTCCGGTATTCAGCTGCAGGAATTTGAACTGGTCGATCATCATATCGTCCACCACAACCTGTTGGAAATAATTGTGGAAAACAACGAGCTTCCAAACTTTCTTCCCATACACTAATGGGACTTCCTTTTGCTGCTTTCATTTGAAACAAGTCAATTGCATTTCCCATTACTTCTTTTGAATGCAAAGGATGAACAGTATAATGTTCATATATTTCTTCAGTTCTAGACACATCAACTTTTTCAATTTGACCAACTGAAGAATCACTATCTTCTTCTATAGCTGTTTCCTCTGCTCCAACACTTACATCTTTGTAGTACTCATTGTTTTTGACCAAATACAACGTTGCCTTTTTGACTTTTTTAACATCCACTAAATCTTGCCAGATTTTCTTACTCTTTGTTGGAACCCCATTAACTAGAATAACTAAAGGATCTTCTTCTACTCTTTCTACACCAATTGTATCAATATTTTTCTTTACATCTAGAGGCAAATAAACAACTCTTCCCTTTAATCCTCTCAGTAAATCTGATGGAGGCAATTTCCCTGTCTTAGGCTCCATGCGTACAATAGCCTGAAAAGGATGGACACATTGAATCAAAATAGATTCATAAGTATTTAGATCCATCAATTCAGAAGGAATATCTATCAACTGAAGATTATTATAAACTGCTCTAGCAGGCATTTTATTTTCATTTAATTTATTTAAACAATAATTACAAATACGCTGATCCAAACTCAAATCAAAAGAATTCTCCACCAACAAATAACTTACAAAATCCTTCCATTCACTATTATTTTCCAATTCACTTTTTGCATATAAATCAACTAACCTAGTCTGAATCTTATAATGAGTCCGTCGACAACACACACAAGTTAAATTAGGCCTTTCACTTGCTTTCACCTTAAACTTGATAATTTCCTCATCAAACTTTTCAATACTTGAAATCTGTCCATTATCTTCTGCATTACCATCCATTACTATATCTATTTCTACACTGTCCTCTTTGTTCCCAAAATAACAAAACTCAATTTCTTCACAAATAGTCTTCACATCCACTTCAGATCCATGCAAAAGAGCACTGTTTAACTGTTTAAGCTTAAGTGCGGGACTTTTTGCATAATACAACTTTCTCACTAATTTCCTCACGTTATTATGATGCACTGCTAACATCCTAAAATGATGAAAAACACTCCGACAAACTTTTCTAGAAAGACAAGCTAGTGAATGCCCATGCAAAACTGTGCTTTCTCTCACTCTACAAGGATCTAACTCTTGCAGGATCTTCATTTTTTGTTTGAGACTTTTCTTACTATATGTACGTAAGAAATTTCTAAGCAAATCGATTGATTCCTGTCGCACACTACAAATACTACTGCATTTCCATGTGTACACTGGACCCTTAGTACGTCTCCCTAAAACTTCATCAGCTAACACCTCTTCTGCATCTCTAGATACAAGTTTCTCTTTTTCCATCACACAACCATCTTTCACCTCATATGCTCGACCACTGGTGTCAACTGCATGCACCAAATCATTTTCCTGAAAGTAACTCTCCTCATTGAAAAAAGGCTCAGAACTTGAACTATGCATCCATTCACCAGAAAATACTTCACAAAAATTACTCCGATTAATAATTCTTTTCCATCTACTGTTCGATTTGAAAACATCAATGGCCTTATTAAGTATCCTAATTCTATTGATTATTAAAATAAATAATTTTTTCTTAACTTCAAAAGCCTGATCAACAATCTTTTCTACATTTTTCTTTTTCTTGTAAAAAGCAGCTCTCAGTTTACTTTTCTTTTTCATTTTTTTAGCAAATTTTAAACTACCCTATTGCGAAACATTCGCCTACGAATGTCCCTAAAAAGATTTACCCTTCTATTGCTATCCATTCTCTTCTGCTCCAATAAAGACATTTTTTGTGGGCCTCTCCTTCCTTTTTGGAAAGGGGCGACCACTCGGTCCCCCCGAACGTATGGCGGAGTGCCTCGATCCCCCCGGGAAGCCATTTTTGGGCGGGAGGCGCGTCTCGGCTGGTATGCCCGAAGCGGCGTAGCCGGGGCGCGCTTTTTCCCGCCCTAGAGTGGGCTGGCCTAGACACCAACGTAACCAGCCCCGCCCTAGGGGCAGGCAGGGGCGGGTTTACGCCCGCCCTGAAGACGGATAAAAAGAGACGCAAGACCAGAAGACGTCCTCTTGTTCTTGTGCTCCGAAGCTGCACCTCCTCGCTACACGTGAGCTCGGGACAGAACGAAGAGCCAATTTTGAGCGTTTTAACCTTTTCCTTTGTCTTCTAGATACTTCGTCGGAGAGATGCCCAAGAAAGGCGCAAAGAGAATGACGACTGAGCAGATGGTTCGGGCCCTTTGTAAGGATATGTCCGACATAAAGAAGCGGCTGGCGGAGCGAGACGGTGAAGAGGGATCGGGCCTACCACCGGCTGGAGGGAGACCTAAGAGGCCGAGAAGGGTTCCAGCCGGGGGCGATGTCCCGGCTCCCTCTGCCCCGCTCGAGGTGCCGACCCCGCTACCAATGGAGGGGAATCCAATCCCAGTTGTAATCACCCCGACAACCAACGAGGATATGCCCCCCGAGCTGGCAGCACAGCTAGCAGCATGGTTGGGCGATAGTACTGAGGGCGCCACGGCTGCCGAGGCACAGGCGCTGATAAGAAAGCTTCGTAAGGAGAAAGAGGCAGCCAAGGTGACCGCACCGGTAGCAGTGATAGAAAAGCCACAAGTGGCAGAAGCAGCATCCGGTTCAGGTAAGCGGCCATTGCCGATCGCAAGGGACGAGTCAGCACCCTCTCGTAGAGAAAGATTGGGGCAGCATGTTCCTTTAGCAATGAAAGAAAGGATTTGGGCGGGGGAATACGTGAATATATTCTCCCTGCTTGTCGATCATTATGAGGTAGAGCATGTCAAAAGTCAGAAGGACTTAATGCATCCAAGTGTTTGGCGCGCAAAAATGGCCGCCTTTAAGGTAAATGAGAATATTGGCAACTGGGGCAATGCGTGGGGTATTTTTACATCGATTTTGGGGGAACGTAGGCCCGAGTTGCTTCCCGAATTTCCCATTTATCAATCACGAATTATGGGTTACTCGACAGCGTATCAAGGTAACCATTGGTTCTGTTATGACAATCTGTTCAGGAAAGAAAAGGAGCATAACAAGAGTTTGACTTGGGATTGTTACGATTCTGTGACATGGGATAAAATGAAGGAATCAGGAATGTTAAAAATGCCATTGGTTGGGAGCAATGTTGTTGACTACTCCCGCCAAAATGTGGGGACGCCCTTTCGACCAAGTACGAGCACCGACGATTATTCGAGACCCGCAGGCAATACAGGGAGAAAGGGTTTCTGCTTTAATTTCAACAAAGGGAAATGTACCAGGCCTCCGGGATCGCGTAAATTCAAACACGAATGTAGTACTTGTGGGTCGTCCCATCCTGAGTCATCGTGCAGAGCCAGAACGAGTGAGAATGGGGGAAAGGGAGGCGCCAAACAGGTCTAAGATAGTCCGAGGGGCGCCTTTACCAACCCCGATTGATACCTTGGCAATGATTCCATGGCTCAGCGAATACCCGGATCGTACTTCTGCCGGGGTGCTGCGGAACGGTTTTACACATGGTTTCCGCATCCCGGTGGGGGACTTTCAGGGTGTAGGGACGTGCAAAAATCAACTTTCCGTTTTTCAACATACATCTGTAGTGCAAGAGAAGATTCAGAAAGAGGTTAGCCGGGGACGGGTCGCCGGCCCGTTTAGTGTACCCCCGGTACCGGGTTTTGTCTGTTCTCCGTTAGGGGTGGTCCCCAAGAAGGACCCAGGTGAGTTTCGTTTGATCCATAATTTGTCTGCTCCACATGGTCTTTCGGTGAACGATGCAATTGATCCAGAAGTTTGTTCGGTGCGATACGCATCGTTTGATGAGGCAGTAGCCATCTTGAATCGCCTGGGGCCCGGAACGTTGATGGCGAAATCAGATATCGAGTCAGCGTTCCGGTTGCTCCCGGTACACCCAGACGACCAGCGTCTTCTGGGATTCGGGTTTCAGGGGTCATTGTACATGGATAGGTGTATGCCAATGGGATGCTCTATATCATGTGCTTATTTTGAAAAATTCAGTACTTTCCTGCAATGGGTGTTCACTAAGAAAACGGGTTTCCGAAATGTAATGCACTACCTTGACGACTTTCTGTTCCTTGGCCCCGCCGGAAATTCCGAATGTGCCCAGGCCTTAGCTGAATTCTGTGTGTTGATGGGTCATTTTGGCGTGCCATTGGCACCGGGTAAAACTATGGGTCCCACGACTTGCCTCGAGTTTTTGGGGATCGAGTTGGACTCAAGGGAGGGGTGTTTCCGTTTACCAGCTATCAAAGTGTTGAAATTCAGGACAGCCCTCCAAGTATGTTTAAATGCATCTAAGGTTACACTGCATCAGTTGCAACAATTGGTGGGAAAGTTGAACTTTGCCTTGAGGGTGATCCCAATGGCCCGCCCCTTTTCCCGCTCAATTGCCCAAGCGATGGTTGGCCTAAAGGAGGGTCATCATCGTACGAGGTTATCGGCTGAGGTCCGCCAGGACATGCGAATTTGGTTAGCATTTTTGGCGGACTTCAATGGTCGAGTCGTCTGGAACAAGCCAGCCGTGTCCTCCGAAGAGCTTGGGCTATGGACAGATTCAGCAGGAAGCATAGGCTTTGGCGCCATCTTCGGCACGAAATGGTCTGCACAAAGGTGGCCCCCATGGTGGCACGAGAAGGGGCTGACGAGTAATATTGCTTTCCTTGAACTATTTCCCATTCTGGTGGCCCTGAGAACCTGGCCTGAGGGGTTCAGAGATCATTCTGTCGTGTTCTGGTCCGACAATATGACCGTTGTAGAATGCATCAATAGTCAGGCAGCCCGTTGTAAATTGATTTTGAGGCTGCTCAAAGAAATTGTCTTACTGTGTATGCAACTGAACGTGGTTTTCAGAGCAAAACATGTCCCGGGGGTGATGAATCAGGCTGCTGACGCACTGTCTCGTTTTCACATGCAGGCTTTCTCGGGTTTCCTTCCTTCAGCGGACCCAGAGCCGGCACCCTTCCCCGAAGCTCTTTGGTCTCTCGGTGCCCCGAACTTCGTCACCTCGTGGGAGAGAGTCTAGCACCCAGGACAAGGAAGGCATATGAAGGGGCGTTTCAGGCCTATTTAGCCTTTTTGGGGGCTGAGAGAGGGGGACTTTGGGGGTCAGGAAGAGTGGGTAGTACATTTTCTGATGTCCTTACGTAGGGCTGGGAAGTCGGTGGCTACGGCCCAAAGGCATCGTGCCGCCATTTCCTTTGTTGCCAGGGCCCATGGCATCCAGGACCCGACAGCGTCTTTTACAGTACAAAAGGCGCTGCGTGGGTGGCAACGCCTAGAGGGTCGCAGAGTAGACGTAAGACGACCGATAGGTCTAGATAGGTTGTCCCAGTTACTGGCCACACTCCCTAACACATGCTCGTCTCCTTTCGAGACCTGTTTGTTCCGGACTGCATTTACGCTGGCATTTCACGGGGCTATGAGAATAAGTGAGCTGGTTGCAAGGAACAAACAGGATGTGGCGGGGGGCTTGTGCAGGGAACACGTTCAGATCAGGGGCGATGCGATGATTGTCTCCTTTCTCAGGTCCAAGACCGATCAAGATGGGAGGGGGGACTGCACGATCATTCGCAGGACCTCCGGGTCCTCCATGTGTCCGGTACAGTGTTTAGAAGATTACCTAGCACGACGGGTGGCATCATGGGGGGGGACATTGTTGAGGCATGCAGACGCCACCCCGCTGACGAGGTTTCAGTTTCAGCGGGTGCTTGCAATGACCATTGCCGCAGCGGGCTTGGACCCGGGCGAATTTGGGACCCATTCCTTTCGAATAGGGGCTGCCACTGAAGCTACAGCCAGGGGTCTTAATGTAGAACAAGTGAAACGAGTGGGGCGTTGGTCCTCCAATTGTTATAAGAGGTATGTGCGATTGCACATGTTGTGAAGCTGTAATCATGTACTCACGCTTCTTGTCTTTTGTTTGTTTTCAGTTGCGCAAGCCTACGCGGCAGGGCGGACTGTGCAGTCGACCCAACACCAGGCCAGCGGTCAGACATCACCGGCTGAGAGTAAGGAGGTGTGGGTCGTGGGCCACTCATACGTGAGACGGGCCGCTGACGTATTCAAAGCAGGTGACATGATTCACGTACCTGGGGAATACGGGTACAGAGTGTCCTTCTACGGAAGAGGTGGTCTCTGTATTGACCAGTTTCAAGCATTCTTTGAGGGTTTGTTAGAGCGGATGAGGTCACCGCCGTCCATAGTCATAGTGCATTTGGGGGGCAATGATTTGGTCACCACCGGTAGACGACTTCTCCTGGAGGCTATGCTTTCCACGGTAAGTTGGTTAGCGAGGAGAGTTCCGGGGTGCATAATAGCGTGGTCTCATATGATCCCACGAAAAGTGTGGCGGGGGGCTATCTCGATCCCTGCTTTGAATCATTCTGTTAAAAAATTGAATAACAAAGTGAGTAGGTAGTTCCGTTCCAAGACATTGCATTCGATCTCACATAGTTGTATTAACGATGACAGTATGTATTTGGGGGATGGTGTGCATTTGTCAAGGGTGGGGCATGAGTTACTCATAGGAGACTTCTTAGCCTGGTTAAAAACATTAAAACATGACCTTTAGGCAGGAGTTTTGTGGGGGGTCCGGATAGCCGGTCAACTATCCGGACCTGTGGCGGTAAGGTCATGATCGGTGAGCACTAATTAGAAGATCCCTATGAGTGGGCGTCACCCAACACGGATGGGAGCGCTCGGGAGAGGTGGCCATTGGCCCCTCAATGGGGAGGCGGTCCCGTCTAAGGGCGGGTCGCCGGAAGTAAAGGAAAGGCGGTCAAGGCCCCTTCCTTTGTAGGAGGGGTTACAGCCCCCTCCTGGGGAATTTCCCGGGGCCAGTGTCATCTGCGACGGCAGATGCGGTAAGTTGTGTGGGGTGGGGGGAGGTCCACGATACCTTCTAGATACCACACACAAGTCTTCGAACGACCTTTAAATGGCGTCGAGTCTTAAGTGCCCCCGTCAAGTCAAGGGAAATTGTTAGTAGTTGCACTTGAGGTAAGCCTCTGTGCTGTCGCCCCTCCCAAGTGGGAGGGGTAAGTCTGGTTAGGGATCTTGACACCGGTTATGACCTTGCCGTTGGCCCTTAAACGTTAGGATGTACAATTTCAGTGTTTCTAGAAAATGTTTTTGTAGGATGCTAGTTCGGCTAGGAGAACCTCTGTATTAGAGAATATGTTAAGGTTAGCCAAACATCGCAATGTGATAATGAAATTGTACATAATATGAAACGTTTAATGTTTTAATTTTTTGTTTTAATAAATACGGCCGGGAGGGTCACTCCCTCCCACATCCAAAAACTTTAAGAACTGTTTCCGGTTTCCCTCCTTTTGGGGATTGTGTTGAGAGGGGGTGGCGGGTATCTCAGCCATATGGAAAGGGGCGACCACTCGGTCCCCCCGAACGTATGGCGGAGTGCCTCGATCCCCCCGGGAAGCCATTTTTGGGCGGGAGGCGCGTCTCGGCTGGTATGCCCGAAGCGGCGTAGCCGGGGCGCGCTTTTTCCCGCCCTAGAGTGGGCTGGCCTAGACACCAACGTAACCAGCCCCGCCCTAGGGGCAGGCAGGGGCGGGTTTACGCCCGCCCTGAAGACGGATAAAAAGAGACGCAAGACCAGAAGACGTCCTCTTGTTCTTGTGCTCCGAAGCTGCACCTCCTCGCTACACGTGAGCTCGGGACAGAACGAAGAGCCAATTTTGACCCACCCACCAGCCCCTGAGGACAGCAAGTTGTTGTGCAATAAAGTAAATTTATAAGTATGTTTTCCGTTTCGTTTACAGGCTGTGAAAGTATCAGTTTGTTGTTGATCTTAATAAAGAATGGTGAATATCGTGTAGGTTGTTACGATTAAAATGATTTGATGTAGTGTTACATTTTTAAGCATGCTCTTTCGGTCGTAGCGACCAAATGTTTTCATAGGTTTGAGTAAGAATTGTCGTATTTAATTTTTGGTAGGCGGTAAGGTCATGATCGGTGAGCACTAATTAGAAGATCCCTATGAGTGGGCGTCACCCAACACGGATGGGAGCGCTCGGGAGAGGTGGCCATTGGCCCCTCAATGGGGAGGCGGTCCCGTCTAAGGGCGGGTCGCCGGAAGTAAAGGAAAGGCGGTCAAGGCCCCTTCCTTTGTAGGAGGGGTTACAGCCCCCTCCTGGGGAATTTCCCGGGGCCAGTGTCATCTGCGACGGCAGATGCGGTAAGTTGTGTGGGGTGGGGGGAGGTCCACGATACCTTCTAGATACCACACACAAGTCTTCGAACGACCTTTAAATGGCGTCGAGTCTTAAGTGCCCCCGTCAAGTCAAGGGAAATTGTTAGTAGTTGCACTTGAGGTAAGCCTCTGTGCTGTCGCCCCTCCCAAGTGGGAGGGGTAAGTCTGGTTAGGGATCTTGACACCGGTTATGACCTTGCCGTTGGCCCTTAAACGTTAGGATGTACAATTTCAGTGTTTCTAGAAAATGTTTTTGTAGGATGCTAGTTCGGCTAGGAGAACCTCTGTATTAGAGAATATGTTAAGGTTAGCCAAACATCGCAATGTGATAATGAAATTGTACATAATATGAAACGTTTAATGTTTTAATTTTTTGTTTTAATAAATACGGCCGGGAGGGTCACTCCCTCCCACATCCAAAAACTTTAAGAACTGTTTCCGGTTTCCCTCCTTTTGGGGATTGTGTTGAGAGGGGGTGGCGGGTATCTCAGCCATATAGATTTGTTGACTTTTTCTGTATATTCACATTAGCAATATCATTTTTTTTTCTACGACATATGTTGCGAAGAAAAGACTTAATTGGCTTACCAGAAACTTTTCTGGTGTTTTTTGAAGTAGTTGTTGAAGAGGATTCCATAAACTCTGTTGTTGATGTTCTCCTTTTCCGTATGGTATTTTTGATAATTCTTTGCCTTGAAGGCATTTTTGCTTGCTTTTCAGAAGTTGATTTGAATCTGTTGTTCTGTTAAAAAAACACATGAAAGACCACTATTAGCAAACAACAAAGTAATGTTAAAAAGCAAACAATATAAACAATAAATTGCAACATATTTAAGTTTATACAATAGCAACTCAGGGCCTTATTTATAAAGGCCTTGCGCCACCAGTGCGTCACTTATTACCCATGTATAAAGTGATGCACCAGCTACACAAGGCAATCATAAAAAAGGGCCAAATGCAAATACCAATCAATTGCACCCAAAAATCGATTTTTGAATAACATGTAAGAATCACTGCGCAGAACCTATGTACAACCACTCAATATCAGCAAACAAAGTCAGGGCCTTATTTATAAAAGCCTTGCGCCACCAGTGCGTCACTTATTACCCATGTTTAAAGTGATGCATCAGCTGCACAAGGCAATCATAAAAAAGGGCCAAATGCAAATACCAATCAATTGCACCCAAACATCGATTTTTGAATAACATGTAAAAAACACTGCGCAGAACCTATGTACAACCACTCAATATCAGCAAACAAAGTCAGGGCCTTATTTATAAAGGCCTTGCGCCACCAGTGCGTCACTTATTACCCATGTTTAAAGTGATGCATCAGCTGCACAAGGCAATCATAAAAAAGGGCCAAATGCAAATTCCAATCAATTGCACCCAAAAATCGATTTTTGAATAACATGTAAGAATCACTGCGCAGAACCTATGTACAACCACTCAATATCAGCAAACAAAGTCAGGGCCTTATTTATAAAGGCCTTGCGCCACCAGTGCGTCACTTATTACCCATGTTTAAAGTGATGCATCAGCTGCACAAGGCAATCATAAAAAAGGGCCAAATGCAAATTCCAATCAATTGCACCCAAAAATCGATTTTTGAATAACATGTAAGAATCACTGCGCAGAACCTATGTACAACCACTCAATATCAGCAAACAAAGTCAGGGCCTTATTTATAAAGGCCTTGCGCCACCAGTGCGTCACTTATTACCCATGTATAAAATGATGCACCAGTTGCACAAGGCAATCATAAAAAAGGGCCAAATGCAAATACCAATCAATTGCACCCAAAAATCGATTTTTGAATAACATGTAAGAAACACTGCGCAGAACCTATGTACAACCACTCAATATCAGCAAACAAAGTCAGGGCCTTATTTATAAAGGCCTTGCGCCACCAGTGCATCACTTATTACCCATGTTTAAAGTGATGCATCAGCTGCACAAGGCAATCATAAAAAAGGGCCAAATGCAAATACCAATCAATTGCACCCAAAAATCGATTTTTGAATAACATGTAAGAATCACTGCGCAGAACCTATGTAAAACCACTCAATATCAGCAAACAAAGTCAGGGCCTTATTTATAAAGGCCTTGCGCCACCAGTGCGTCACTTATTACCCATGTTTAAAGTGATGCATCAGCTGCACAAGGCAATCATAAAAAAGGGCCAAATGCAAATTCCAATCAATTGCACCCAAAAATCGATTTTTGAATAACATGTAAGAATCACTGCGCAGAACCTATGTACAACCACTCAATATCAGCAAACAAAGTCAGGGCCTTATTTATAAAGGCCTTGCGCCACCAGTGCGTCACTTATTACCCATGTATAAAATGATGCACCAGTTGCACAAGGCAATCATAAAAAAGGGCAAAATGCAAATACCAATCAATTGCACCCAAAAATCGATTTTTTAATAACATGTAAGAAACACTGCGCAGAACCTATGTACAACCACTCAATATCAGCAAACAAAGTCAGGGCCTTATTTATAAAGGCCTTGCGCCACCAGTGCGTCACTTATTACCCATGTTTAAAGTGATGCATCAGCTGCACAAGGCAATCATAAAAAAGGGCCAAATGCAAATACCAATCAATTGCACCCAAAAATCGATTTTTGAATAACATGTAAGAATCACTGCGCAGAACCTATGTACAACCACTCAATATCAGCAAACAAAGTCAGGGCCTTATTTATAAAAGCCTTGCGCCACCAGTGCGTCACTTATTACCCATGTTTAAAGTGATGCATCAGCTGCACAAGGCAATCATAAAAAAGGGCCAAATGCAAATACCAATCAATTGCACCCAAAAATCGATTTTTGAATAACATGTAAAAAACACTGCGCAGAACCTATGTACAACCACTCGATATCATCAAACAAAGTCAGGGCCTTATTTATAAAGGCCTTGCGCCACCAGTGCGTCACTTATTACCCATGTATAAAATGATGCACCAGTTGCACAAGGCAATCATAAAAAAGGGCCAAATGCAAATACCAATCAATTGCACCCAAAAATCGATTTTTGAATAACATGAAAGAAACACTGCGCAGAACCTATGTACAACCACTCAATATCAGCAAACAAAGTCAGGGCCTTATTTATAAAGGCCTTGCGCCACCAGTGCGTCACTTATTACCCATGTTTAAAGTGATGCATCAGCTGCACAAGGCAATCATAAAAAAGGGCCAAATGCAAATACCAATCAATTGCACCCAAAAATCGATTTTTGAATAACATGTAAAAAACACTGCGCAGAACCTATGTACAACCACTCGATATCATCAAACAAAGTCAGGGCCTTATTTATAAAGGCCTTGCGCCACCAGTGCGTCACTTATTACCCATGTATAAAATGATGCACCAGTTGCACAACGCAATCATAAAAAAGGGCCAAATGCAAATACCAATCAATTGCACCCAAAAATCGATTTTTGAATAACATGAAAGAAACACTGCGCAGAACCTATGTACAACCACTCAATATCAGCAAACAAAGTCAGGGCCTTATTTATAAAGGCCTTGCGCCACCAGTGCGTCACTTATTACCCATGTTTAAAGTGATGCATCAGCTGCACAAGGCAATCATAAAAAAGGGCCAAATGCAAATTCCAATCAATTGCACCCAAAAATCGATTTTTGAATAACATGTAAGAATCACTGCGCAGAACCTATGTACAACCACTCAATATCAGCAAACAAAGTCAGGGCCTTATTTATAAAGGCCTTGCGCCACCAGTGCGTCACTTATTACCCATGTTTAAAGTGATGCATCAGCTGCACAAGGCAATCATAAAAAAGGGCCAAATGCAAATACCAATCAATTGCACCCAAAAATCGATTTTTGAATAACATGTAAGAATCACTGCGCAGAACCTATGTACAACCACTCAATATCAGCAAACAAAGTCAGGGCCTTATTTATAAAGGCCTTGCGCCACCAGTGCGTCACTTATTACCCATGTATAAAATGATGCACCAGTTGCACAAGGCAATCATAAAAAAGGGCCAAATGCAAATACCAATCAATTGCACCCAAAAATCGATTTTTCAATAACATGAAAGAAACACTGCGCAGAACCTATGTACAACCACTCAATATCAGCAAACAAAGTCAGGGCCTTATTTATGAAGGTCTTGCGCCACCAGTGCGTCACTTATTACCCATGTTTAAAGTGATGCATCAGCTGCACAAGGCAATCATAAAAAAGGGCCAAATGCAAATACCAATCAATTGCACCCAAAAATCGATTTTTGAATAACATGTAAGAAACACTGCGCAGAACCTATGTACAACCACTCAATATCAGCAAACAAAGTCAGGGCCTTATTTATAAAGGCCTTGCGCCACCAGTGCGTCACTTATTACCCATGTTTAAAGTGATGCATCAGCTGCACAAGGCAATCATAAAAAGGGCCAAATGCAAATACCAATCAATTGCACCCAAAAATCGATTTTTGAATAACATGTAAGAATCATTGCGCAGAACCTATGTACAACCACTCAATATCAGCAAACAAAGTCAGGGCCTTATTTATAAAGGCCTTGCGCCACCAGTGCGTCACTTATTACCCATGTTTAAAGTGATGCATCACCTGCACAAGGCAATCATAAAAAAGGGCCAAATGCAAATTCCAATCAATTGCACCCAAAAATCGATTTTTGAATAACATGTAAGAAACACTGCGCAGAACCTATGTACAACCACTCAATATCAGCAAACAAAGTCAGGGCCTTATTTATAAAGGCCTTGCGCCACCAGTGCGTCACTTATTACCCATGTTTAAAGTGATGCATCAGCTGCACAAGGCAATCATAAAAAAGGGCCAAATGCAAATACCAATCAATTGCACTCAAAAATCGATTTTTCAAAAACATGTAAGAAACACTGCGCAGAACCTATGTACAACCACTCAATATCAGCAAACAAAGTCAGGGCCTTATTTATGAAGGTCTTGCGCCACAAGAGTGTCACTTATTTCCCATGTATAAAGTGATTCACCAGTTACATAAGGCAATCATAAAAAAGGGCCAAATGCAAATACCAATCAATTGCAGCCAAAAATCGATTTTTGAATAACATTTAAAAATTACTGCGCACAACCTATGTACAAGCACAGAATATCACTTTTGAAACATCACTGTTTCCCCAAAAACAAATCCTTTATCTTTCAAATGTTGATATCAAGCATTATCAAAAATCCAAAATCAAATCAACAGCAAACAAAGTCAGAGCCTTATTTATGAAGGCCTTGCGCCACCAGTGCATCACTTATTACCCATGTTTAAAGTGATGCATCAGCTGCACAAGGCAATCATAAAAAAGGGCCAAATGCAAATACCAATCAATTGCACCCAAAAATCGATTTTTCAATAACATATAAGAAACACAACACAGGACTTAT
The DNA here is from genome assembly GCF_964263255.1 of Lissotriton vulgaris. NCBI lineage: Eukaryota > Metazoa > Chordata > Amphibia > Caudata > Salamandridae > Lissotriton > Lissotriton vulgaris. The sequence continues at coordinate 431,077,934 of NC_141698.1, read as the reverse complement.
ATACTAGCATACCATTTGACTTCTAAAACATAACTATCTGCTTCTAAATATTCTCCATAGAGCAAACAAGTCTCTATGTAAATTAAATAAATCATTACTTACCTTTACAAAAGCTTTGGAAGATTGAAAACAGTGTCAGACACACACACCAATTTCTCTTTAGCAGAGCAAAAAGTGTGCACTCAATACACTGAAACCAAGACTGGCATAGAAAATCTCTAACTTTGTACACATATGCCTTAATTCAACCAATCAAAAGTTTTCCCTCACTATTTTCAAACCAACACCCTTCCCCCTCTCAGATCTTTCTATCTGTTTCCATAGCAACTCCCTCCTAACTGAACTCTCAGGTTCAAAAGTTTATTGTACAATGTTGCAAATTAACTCAGCAAGGCTGTTTGACCTCTCAATACACCAGCCTATCCAGAGTATTTTAGCTTTTAGTGACTTTTTTTTAACCATTCAAATTGCTTCTTTAACACAACACAACCATGCACCCTAACTTTAAGTTTTCAACTATCTGAATCCACCAATCATTGCTTCTGATTCAAAAGCAGTGAAACTCCACAATTATTTTTTTGTAAACTCCTACTGTTCCAACTGCCATTTCATTCCCACACATCATCTGACTGCATCAGAACCATCTCTCATCATGTTTTCTGCCTGGATCCTTGGACACAGCTACATCCACTGGGCTCAAAGGTATGCAGATAGCAGACATTTTCACAACCTTGATTTATCAAATGTGGAAATCAAGTGGATTGGCCAGAGAGGATTAAAATGTCACCAATTGATACCATTGGTGAAAACCTTTATGCATTTGCCAAAACCTGACCTCTTAATAGTGCACTGTGGTGGAAATGATTTAGGCACTATGACTGGGGTTGGTCTGGAAATGCTTTTAAAGGACACCTTTGATCAATTAATGACACTTTTTCCACAAACTGCCTTGGTATATTCCAATATATGCCAAAGACAGAAATGGAACTGGTCCAACCAATTTTGTCCACAATTTGAGAAAGCACGGAAACATGTGAATAAATCTGTTTCTGCTTACATGAGAGACTATGGAATGGGTTCAATATACAATAATAACTTGCGTTACAACATGCAAGACATCTACAGAGGAGATGGTGTGCACTTCTCAGATGAAGGGAATAGAATATTCCTCCTGCATTTAAGAATGTGCATTGGAACCTACTTGTAGGTACCTAAATCAACCACAAAACCCAAAAGCTCTTTTCAGAGCTACCCTACCTCTGATCATTCAAAACGTTTATCTTTTTCTAACTTTTTTCACTATTTTTCACCATAGTACGCTTTCCGGTACTCTTAACGGTGCGCGTACCAGGCGCTCCCCCTGTGGAAAATTAAAGAATTTTTTTTTTTTTTAACCTTTATGAGCCTCCTAAGCCCCCCTCAGAAAACCTAGAGGGTCAAGTAGTCTCTACCGTGCCCCCTTCTACCCATACCGAACATTGTTTACCCTCCATCTTGTGTCTCGATTGTACCGAAACACAAAATGGAGGACTCCCGTAACGCTGCCGGTGCGCGTAAAGGAGCGCGCACCGGTAAGCTCTCGATAAAAAAAGGTGGGAAAGCAATTTACAAAAAAAACACTGGAGACACTTTCATCAAATATAGAATAGGCCCTACTACATAGCAGTCCCTACCATTTACCCAAATTTGATGGAATTCCATTGAGAAAATTATGCTGTAGGCCTGACTAAATATCTTGAGGTAAATTACATGGCAAAAACACATATGAAATGTTGGAATTTACAACCAATTAAAAACTTTCTTTCATTTTCTACGATTATTTCCTGACGTTTCATTGGTTAAGTACAAGAATATATATAAAAGAAGAGAGGGAAACACAGCCATTTTGACTACTGCTTCCAGAAGTACATTTGAGAACAAATTACACTGACAACTTCAACTGATTTCTCCAAGGTAAATTGTTATTATGGAAGTATATTGTACACTTTAAGTTAATTTCTGAAAAAATATTCTGTTAGTTATATACTATCCCTCTGTAATAGTTATAGATTGAGATAGACTTCTCTGTAATAGTTATGGATTGAGTTAGGCTTCTCTGGTATACAGTACCCTAACTCTACTAATATAGTTAATTTGTATGCAATTTTCAGAAAGAAAATGGAAGGAGAAAATCAAGGAAATGTTACTTCTATCAAAATAAAGGTGGAAAAACCAGAAGAGCAAAAAAATGAAGTAGATTTCATGGATGACTCTTTGGATGAAAAGTTAATAGAATGTTTGGAAAAAATGGAATCATGTACTTATAATTATGAGGAAATTCCGGACAATATTATGTTAGAAATTTTATTAAATTATGAAAAAGAATCAGAGGAATAAATTTATATTTAATAATTTCAAATTGTTTGAGACAATATTCATTTTTATATGTAATTCATAAAGTATTACCAAAAATGTTTAAAATATAAAGTGAGACTTATAGTATACTGTTCAACTATTTTTCTGTTACATAGTAAGTTTACTCATAGTTACTACCTTTCTCCCACTATATTATCTCATATGAATATTTTACACCTCATTTTCATAAGGGAGCAGGATAGACTACTCATGATCCCCTAGAAATTCTCAGGGAGTGCTTAAAAGATCTGTTTCTCCTTTCCAGACAGACTATGTTATGAATTCCATATACCACAAAAAATACAATAACAACATGCAAGATGTCTACAAAGAAGATGGTGTACATTAAATTTAAGTCTCTTCATTAGTACCTACATGTAGGTACTTACATAAAATAAAAAAATTAAAAAAAAACAATTAATAAACATACAATTTTTTGAAGTGATTATTTTTCCATAGTACCCTCCTCGATACGCTCCCCGGTGCGCGTACCAGGCGCTTCCCCCGCGAAAATCGAAAAAAAAAAAAAAAGGGTGAGACCCCGCGGGGCCCTTTAATGGCCCCCACATCAAACCTAGGGGTACAGGGGGTGTCTACTCTGCCCCCTTATGGTCATTTCCCCCTTTGTTTTGGCCATCTCTCGTGTCTCGATCCTACCGAGACACAAGATGGCGGCCGCTCCGGACTGTTTAGAATGTTTACAGACAACTGAGAGCCAATCAGCTTCCTGCGCGCAAGTCGCGTGGTGCGCCTGGAGCGCTCTCCGGTGCGCGCACCGGAGAGCGCCTATAGATATATATATTTTTTTGAACCTAAATTACTCAAAATCCACTGCAGCACACATCTTGAGACATAGCAAAGGCACATCGGGCTACCAGTCCCTACAATTTTGCCAAGTTTGGTGGAAATCCATTCAGCCGTTCGGGCTAAAAGTGACCGCCCTATGGAAATTAACATGGGGAAAACGGTTTTGGGACCCCCCTTTTATCTCGGCCCCCGCTTGACGTATCCCCCCCAAACTTTCAAGGAAGGACCGGAGCTCGACGAGGCCATTTTCAGGAAATTGTCAGGCAGATTCGTCAACCGGTGCCAAAGTTATTCCAAATAGAATTTTGAGATTTAACATTGAAAAAAATCCTAACTATAACTACCTACTGGCGACCGCCAGTAGGTAATATATATATATATAATATATATATATATATATATATATATATATATATATATATATATATATATATATATATATATATATATATATATATATATATATATATATATATATATATATATATATATATATATATATAACCAAATCGAGCTAAGTGAGAATCGCAGTGAAGCCATATAATGAAGGTGAAAAGATTATAATCATAATTACTTATATTATTAAAGTACATGGTTATTGATGTTCTTCTACAATGCTAACGTGTAGCTTCATATACGTCAGTACAAAACTAACAGGTATGGACCTAAAAGGTGGAATAGGCTTTTCACTGTTATCATCATCATTTAGATTATTGTAAGTTTATGTTCACTTGTTTTTTACTGAAGAACAGGATTGTTTTTATCAAACATTAGGAGGGTCTTTTTATTTTTATGTTGTTCTGCTATTCTTTTGTAAATAATATTTTTTATATTTAGAGCATTTAATATAGTGAAAAGGAAATTGTTTTGTGTCACACGTCTGTGAAACAGAAGCTAATCAATTACCTTCCAATAGACCATATGATTGAGCAATTGACTTGGTACTTGGTGCATTCAACCTAAAGGTTGGATCTACATTTTTAAACACGAGTAGAAAGAACTTACAAATGCATCAATGAAGACTTAACTAAAGGTTTTATAAGTTATTCAACCTCACAAGGATCCGCTCCAATATTTGTTGTGCCAAAACCTCATGGAGAACTAAGACCATGAATTGAATAATGAGACCTTATTGCCCTCACCATCAACAACTGCATATTTTACCTCTCATCTGTGTCATTAGATCAGCTACGCAATGCTCAATATTTCACTAAACTTGATCACCATAGGGCCTACAATCTATGTGTATTCCTCAAGGTGGTAAATAGCTTTTAATACAAATATGTCTACTAGGAGTACTTGTTGATGACATTCGGCCTTTGTAAAGCCCTGGCAGTTTTTCAACATTTTAGAAACAATTTAGATCAGTGATCGGTGACCTACTTAGAGGATGTTCTAATACTTTTCTTCAATCCCTAAGAACTTCAACAACTTGTCGAATAAGTTGTCCAAAGGGTATGACAACAGTGTGTATTCTAGCTCTCAAAATGTAAAGCCAATGTTACGTCTGTCACTTTTGTCTGATACTCCATTTCATCAACTTCAAATTAGTATACATCATTCAAATGTACAAGTATTTATTCAGAAGCTCACACCAAAGATTGTTTAAGGCATCTTGAGATTTGATGGCTTTGCCAACTTCAGTCAGTTAATTCCCTCTTGCACTGTCTTGATCACAGAACTCGCTCAATTCATTCAGAAAGGACTCCCTTTGAAATTGGATACAGAAAAATAAAAAAAGATGTCATCACTGCTTCCATTGTAAGACATCCTAATATTAATTTTCCCTTAATTTTTGAGGTGAATGTGTCAGCCAGGGCCGTTGGATTCATTTGGTCCCAAAAAGATGAATTTACAGAAGCATTACATCCAGTTTCTTAATTCTCCAGAACCAGTACAGAAACTGAAATACACGATACCATTTACAATCGAGAATTCTTGATATTGAAAGGCACATTCATTCATTTGCAACATTATTTAGCAGGAGCCAAACATGAAGTAATTGTGTGGAGTGACCAGAACAATCTTCTTTTTGTCCAATCTATAAGGTCTGAAAACGATTAACTTGTCTGCTGGATATTATTATTCACTCATTTCCATTTTAAAATCAACTAATGTCCCAGGCTTCAACATGGAAAGGCAGACACACTATCCAGAAATAGTATGTAAAGATGCTCCAGTCAGGTATGTGGAATAAAGTATATTTATTCAGAGCAAGCAGGTACATCTACTCATCAGGATGCCTTTTCTCTAACTGCTGCAGCCAAGATCTCGATCCCTCACTTAGAGGTATACAGCAACAGTAACCATAGTAATGGTTACCAAGATAGCTGTGAGGCCACATCTCCTTTCTTTAATTAACAAAACAAACTAGAACAATTACATGTAATAAATACAATCCTAAAAATGCTTAACAGATATTAAATATATAAATATGGTAAAGTTCATACTTTGGAAAATCATTATGCAAGAATAAATATCAAAACAATTTGCATAAATAAATATGTGATACAATATATGAAAATACAAGATGGATAATAAATATCAGAAACATTTGCATAAATAAATATATGATACAATTATATGAAAATACAAGATAGATACTCTACCCCCTTCCTTTGCGAAACAATAAAAAATGAATTACATAGCATAGTTTCCATATTTCATTGGTAACCTTATCGCTCTACCAAAACGCATCACTTTCCCAGCGTTACTGGAGGGTTGCAAGCTCTACCAGAAGGTTGGACAACTATATTGTGAACAATCCTGTCAGATTGAGCATGAAAACTATCTTGATTACCAACTGTGGTGTCAGTGACCTCATCCCACATCCAACTCACTGAGGAAAGAGGTTTTTCTGCTTTTCTGTGGTTTACATTACTATATTTTGACAACATATTGTAATGCCAAATTTTTCCATCACTCAATTCAGCAGATATGGAATAAGGTTTAAGAACATGCAATGGTGCTGAATATTTACTCTGTCCTTTTTTTTACTTTAGAACTGAGTTTCACCTTGACCCAATCACCTTCTTTCAGTTTAATATCACATGTGTTATGTGTTTTGTCGCAATTAGCCTTGCAAGTTTCATGCATTTTTCTTAAATTTGATCTAACAACAGCTGGTGACCATTTACCATATGTCTCCATGGTGTTCCAGGCAACATTGTCTTTGGAAAAGGGTTCTCTGCCTACTATATCCAGTACCTGTGGGTGTAATCCTGTAAGCCCCAAGTGTACTAGAAAGGTCTTTTCCAAATTCTTTCCAGCATTCAATGATGCCTGTACACTGCCCACTATGACTCTGTTGAATCTTTCCACAATACCATTCCCTGCAGGATGATATTCAGGGGTTTACTTCCCACAAATACCACTGGAAAGAATACTTCATTAATTACACATCTACCTTAGAAGAAGAGAATGAGGATGAATTTTCTGCATCTAGGAAAAAGAGAAAGTTGTTGCACAGCATTAGAGACCAACTTGTCATGCACTCCAATAATGCTGCTATCCAAGAGAGACTATGGGTATGTGGGAACACACCCTTGAATGAAATTATTACTTTAGCTAAGAAAGGCAAAATGTCAAAAAGATGTGCACAAGTTGTACTTAAAAATAATGAAGAGGGCAATGTTGTTAGCAAAGTCTCTAGTAACATAAATCGTCGAAGAAAGCCGTATTGTGTTGTTTCTTCCTGTCATCCATCGGCATCTGATTGGGGAATTAAGACATTATTTCATACTGGGGTGGCGTCCAGGAAGGAGTTCCTCCTAGCAGTGCGAGACTCTAAGTAACATTCTCCCCAAGTCTAAGTATGGGCAAAAGGAAAACAATGGATGGTAATAGTGGAGCTATGGGAGGGGGGAGAGTGGTAGAGACTGCAAGGGGAAAAGGGTGAGGAAATCTCTAAAGACGAAACAACCAGCTAACAATTATGCCTTGGATAAAATAGACCTGCTGATTAGCAAATGCGAGGATATTTTATCTAGTGAAACATCAATTCAAGCTCCTAGTAGTGATACAGCCACAGGCTCCCCCCATTTAGCTAAAACCACCACAGGTCAACAGATAACAATCCCCACAATGTTCCACAAAACAAGTAGGGGAGATATTATAGAGCTCCGAAAGGAGGGTCCTACAGCAAAAAGAAAGGCTGGTACCTCTGAGGTAGAGGAAATAAGGGTTGTTTGTACAAATAGGCTCTCACCCCTTATAGATTTGTAAGAGCAAGAAAGGGCAGGTGAGGTTCTGAACAATCCCTTGATGTCGTCGTGTAGCCCTCCTTTACCACCCCACTCATATAATATCACTGACTTAAAGGGGTTTCCCACTCTTATTCGTGAGCTAAATGCAGGAATAACACTAATGCGATTGAAGTTGGTAGAACTGACCTCGAAGGTCGATTCTCTATCACAAAGGATTCCTCCCCATATAGAAAGTTCTAACCGTAGAGTAAACTAGCCGGAGCAACTTAAGCAGATATTTAGGCAGGAAAGCTATACAGCTTCATTTCTACGGGTGCCCGGCCTAAGATTGTTGCTCCAGACCACCAAGTCTTGGGAGTAGTAAATAGATTTAATAAAGAACTTACACCATTGGGTGGACACACCTATGCATCTATTTTAAAACCAGTTGTAGTACAGAAGCAAATTAGGCTCTCAACATTGGGTGTAGGGATCCCTATAAATGTAAGAGGCAGGATGATTGTAATACATCCCCGGAACGAGATATACATCAGGCCCCGAAGATCTACATGGTTAATGTCCCCAAATATGATAATGGGTATATAAGAGAAAGTGCAGATTCCATCACAAAAAAGGCAATTCATTGGATTCGGCATGTCAGGGGATGCCGCTCTGTTATTAGGGAAGATATATTTGGAGCCCGTAGACTCTCTTCTCGGGGGAATCCCCTTGATTGCATTGAGTTAATTCTAAGGGACCATGATTTGGTTGAGAACCTGTTAGCCCTAGTGTTCCGTACATCTTCCCCAGATCATTCTCTAATACAATTCAGACATTCTCAATTTATTTCTGGTCTTGGTTGCTCTTTGGGGCTAGGTGATCTCCCACTAGATGGTACTTCAAACCTTGATTCCAAAGATTGACTGCCAAAAGTACCCCAGGAAGCAATATATTCTGGTATAGACTGTAGTAATATCGTCTATCAGTCTAGTGAGGAATAAGACATATCGAGCACTTTAACCCCAGATAATAATGAACAGCTATCTAAGGGAGCCCCTGAGATAATGAATTATGGTAATTCTCTGAGTATCCCTCCCCCTGATGATAGTATAGCGATTAATGAGGGAGCCATTGATATATCTAATGGTCCGTCGAATATTGCGTCCCTATTGTGCCCAGGTAAAACACTAACAACATGCTTATCCATGATATCATGGAACATAGCCGGTTTAAGTTCTAAAACCAGTTCCCCTGAGTGTCATTTGTCGCTAAACACGATGTGTGTCTGTTTCAGGAAACTTGGGAAACGGGCCCAATTTACTGTATAGGCTATTTGAATTATTATGTACCTGCGATCGCCAGCGGAAAAGGACGGCCCTCAGGAGGCTTAACAATCTGGGTTCGCCAAGAAATTGGTTTTGTGGTACAGGTTCTAGAATCTTATAATAAGGACATACTAGGGATTAGATTGTTGTGGGTGAGGGTAAAAAGCTTGATGTGTATAACATCTATGCAAGGGATACCAAGGGAAGGAAGTCGGAGGTGTTAGTAGCCCTGGATACACTCCTCGATCAACATTCTAGGGGCATAAATGTAATATTAGAGGGTGATTTTACCATGACTTTTGAACCCCTCCTAATCGGGAACTCTAATTTTTATGATGCTGAAGATGAGCTATGGAGAATCCCGAAACTAGATTTGAGCCCAGTAAAAAATTGGACAGATGCCATAATACAGATGAACTCCCTCTGCATGAAGAAAGGTTTGAGCGCTACAAACGGCAGAACACAGTCAGACAGAGATGGTGCATGTACCTTCGATAATGACACAGGGTCAGACTGATTTGCATATAGCCATGTCTGAACTGGGGTGGCAGAGTGGGCTAAAGAACGGTGATGGATTAAACCCAGATCTTTTGACTGGGTGTGAGTGTTTTATTGATTCAGATGCTCCATCCATCACTACCCCCTTTTGTACCTTCGATAATGGCTCCAGCCAAAGCCGCATTGACTTTGTATTAATTATTTGTCAGTTTTGGTATGCATTAAGGGATATGAGGGTAGTTGATAGTATTGCGAGTGATCATAACAAATTATCTTTGGTCTTTGAAATAAGGGCAGGAAAAGTTACATCCCATTCCGAAGGGTAACTGATAACCTTAGATTTAATTCCTACTAATAATATGAGGCGTCTGAAATTGGCAAACCTGCTAGTAAAGCCTGAAGTCCTAGCTATGATGTCAATAGATGTAAGTAACGCAATATTCGTTTTGGAAGAACTCTTGATTAACAGGGCATCAACTGAGGCGGTTATCCGATTTCATGCAGAGTTTTTAAACACCTTCGCACCTATTTCTTCAAGATTGCCAAAAACAAGGGCACCAATTATAAGAAGGGAAGTACATGGTTTCACAAGTAATGTAAGGAGGCCCTGTATTTCCCTTGGGAAAGCATTAAAGGGTGGTGATATGCCTACGGTTCGGTCTGCTAGGCAGAAATACAAGAAAGCCCAAAAATGGGGCAAAGATGGCTGCCCGGCAGAACCGATTAATTATGTAAGTCAAGACCAATGGGTAATGCATTTTCAATCACAATATGAGTGCACTAGTGATGATGGGGAATCATTTGAGCTCTCACATACCAATTATGATGGCTCTGCTTTTAGCAAAGCTGATGTTGACATTGTATTGGGTATCCTGCAGGAAGGCAAAGCGTCAGGCCCTGATGGAATTCCAGCCAATATTTTCCTTTCCGACAAAACTAAATGGAGCCATTATATCTTAATCGTAATTAATGAAATTGCTAAAGGCATGTCGGTTCCAGAGTCCTGGAAAGGGGCTGAGATTATTCCAATATTTAAAAAGGGGGATACATCACATCCAGGGAATTACAGGCCCATAAGTCTCATTTACTCATCCCAAACGATCATGGGTCACCTTGTACTAAATAAAATCCAGGATTGGCTTAGTGAGCAGGACATTCTATCACCTCTTCAAGCAGGCTTTTCCTCTGGCATAAGTACCATTGACCAGACCTTTCGCTTCACTCTCCTTTACTGGAAAACTGTGGTTCTAGAAAAAGGCTGCTTGTATTCTGCCTTTGTAGATTTAAAGGCAGCATTTGACCTTGTTTCCCGTAAAAGACTGTGGAGAGTATTGTATGAATTGAAGATGTCCAATGATCTATTAACCCTTATAGCTAGACTACACGAGGACACCCATGCGAAAATCAGGTGGGTAAGTCAGGATCAGGTTACCCCCTCATTCAGAGTGGATAGGGGGGTAAGATAAGGCTGTGTTATGGCCCCAACTTTGTTTTCCATTCTTATAAATGGGGTTGCAAAATTTTTGGAAGATACCCCAACGGACGCTCCTAAATTGCCAGGTGTAAGAATTCTAATTCTTATGTTCGCCGATGACACCCTCCTAATAGCAAAAACCCTAAGCGTTTTGCAGCGTGCATTAATACTTTTTGAGGAATGTTGTTTTTTTGCTGGCTTTAGAGACAAATGTCTCAAAAACAAAATATATCACATTTAATCCGCATAGATCCTCAGGAGGAGTAATGCTGCAGAACAAGTGCCCCCTGGAGAAGGTGAAAGATTTTACATATTTAGGGTTCATTATACAGGACAATATGAATTGGGTAAGCATTTGGACATGGCCACACTGAAACATCGTCAGTTAGCGGGTACCATATTAGCCGAGTTTAATGCATCCTTCACTAAACCAGTTAGTCCGGCTTTGACCATTTATAATATGAAAGTTGTCAGTGCAGTTTTATACAGGGTGGTGCTCTGGGGCATTAAACATCTTACTAAACTGTCCATAGTGGAAAATAGTTTCCTCCGGAAAATCGTTAAACTTCCACAAAGCACCCCTGTACAGCCATTACTTTATGATTTAGGTAGGAAGGCTCTGGCTGACTGTGCCAGACTACGCCCCTTGTTGTACTGGTGGATAATCTGGACAACTCCTGAATTGGCACCTTATGCTGAGGGCCTTAAAGATCTAATAAGAGCTGGCCCTTTCAAGAAAATCACTTGGTTACAGCAGATTAGATCTGGATTAGCAAACATTGGTATGGTGGCCCTATGGGAGAACCCTGAGAACTCCCGGTTCCCGTTGAGAGTGCAAATGAAACTGGGGATGGGTGGATGCCAATACTTTTAGGAATAGTGATCCTTCAACATTGACGGGTCAATTCCTTATAGCTAAACCAATACAAAATCTAGAGGCTTATTGTGATGCTATCACGAAGCCACATGATAGGAAGCTTTTGTTTCAATTGCGAGTGGGCACCTTACCCATTAAATCTTTTACTGCAAGGTGGGTGGGAGCTGAGGATACTTTCTGCCCCAGTTGCAATGAAAGTTCAGAGTCTTTGGGTCATTTGTTATTTGTGTGCCCCCCGTATAGCTCCAAGGCCGAATATGGTTGGCATCTATTTGTCGTGTCCTGGGCACCTGTAAATATGATGTAGCTCTCAGATTAATTCGTACTGAAACATGGCTACCACTTCTCATTGCCGTAGCCAAATTTTTAGGTACGGAATGGATTATAAAATACAAAGCGTCTGTGGCATCATGACCAATTAATATTGTGTATTGTATCGCCTAATGAATTTATACTCGTTGTATCTTCAGTACTTGTATTAAGAGTCAGGTTTGTATGAGCTGTACATGAATTTTAACATTGTTGTTTTTATAATTTTTTTAATGGATTGTTCTTATATCTGAGGGATACAACTAATTTTATTATTCTTTTATTGGATATTTTATATATTGGATTCTGCTTTTATGACAATTTGTCAAATAGAGCGGTGATGATGATGATGATTAATTAGCTAATATGATGGCATCATGATACTCCTAGGGCTGGTGGTCCTGGTATCAGAACCACTGAAGAACTCTTAACTTTCAAATTTTAGAGGCCTAATCTCAATGACTTTTTTTATTGAGATCTGCCCACCTGCATTATTTGTCACAAAGTGCAGTCATAAAATGCCTATGAAATTATTACCTCCTTTACCCATACCTCAGCAGCCATGAAAAGTAATATCAATGAATTTTATTGTTGATTTACAAGTACCTCTTAAGGGTGGTAGTTGATCTTTTTCCTAAGCTAAAACATGTTATTCCTTTAACAATGCTTCTAACCTTCCAGGTATAGACTAAATATTTATTTAAGGAAATAGTTTGTTTACATGGTCTAGCCTCTACCATCATTTCAAACGGAAGCTGTCAATGAACATCCAGATTCTGCACAGCCTTCATGTCACTGCTGGGTACCAAGCCCAACATTTCCAGCAGTTACTATCTTGAAACGGCTGGACAAAGAAAGTAAATCAGCGCATTGAGCAATATCTTAGCTAATTTCTCACTCAAAAGCAAGATGATATAGTGTGCTGGATTTCTCCAGGCTAAGTTCATGTATAATCTCTACAGACAATGTAACTGTTTTTCAGTACATATGGATTTCGCTGACGAATGTTCCCACTAAAACCACAGTAAGAATCAGTTCCGTCAGCCAAACACTGGGCCTTATATATTTGCCACATTCTCAAGAACAATGTTAAACACATACAAAAATGAAAAGCTTTACATAAAAAGATTGCAAACCTACATCATTCCCTTGCCGCTTGCTACAAATGAGAAGACTCAGTCTGGAAGTTCAAGCATTGTTGACTTTTGCACACAATATTCTAAGCTTCCTTGGTGAAACCTGTGACTAAGATGGCATTGCATACAACACCTCCTGCATCTCCTAGAGTCCATGCATAAGATCCAGAATATGAGTCACAAGCATTCCTTGATTTTATAATACTTCAACTATTATATCTGATTAGCTGGAAGAGATATAGACCATCTGATCATTCATGGGAGCCTGCTTCGTGTGTAAATGACCCCTGACTGGTGAAACAATTTATCAATGTTTTCCTAACAAACTGAGGGTTGGGGAGCTTCTGGAGGGGAGGTACTGGGTGGGTTTTAAGGGGATCTTATTTTTCTGTTGGATAGTCCAATGGAAAAAAAGCATATCCGGTTCTGCAAATATAGGAAACCGGGAGTAAGAAAATGGAGACTGAGGAAGCCCATAACATGGTACAGATGATAATAAAGGTGCTGTCAAATTGGTTAGTTTCCTTCCTGCTCTATCAGCGTACCTGTTTACAGTGTAGAGTATGAAGAGTTCAAAATCTATAAAACAGAGGATAGTACTTTCAGGTTCAGTGAGTAAGAGACAGTATTTTATGCAGCACAGCTAAGATCATCTTGCCTGGCAATTGTGCGTTTTGTTGGGTTGCTTATCTCCAATATTAGTTTACACTGACTCCCCCTCATAAGTAAGTATGAGCTTAAAATCCGTTCCGCTCGCGGATTTTGCGAATTTTCGGTAAATTCGCGATCCGCGAACTCCCGCGAATTTACTGAGAATTCGCAAATCCGCGAGCGGCGGATCCGGGGGCAAAAGTTGAAGCCTGGCCTGTTGTAACTATTTTACGATGGCGCCGGCAAGCTGCCAGCGCCATCCTAAAATAGTTACTAAGTTAGCTTCAAAAGGAAGCTCTAATAGATAAAATAAAGCAGGTGCTCGATTTTATCTATTAGAGCTTCCTGTTGAAGCTAATTTAGTAACTATTTTAGGATAGCGCTGGCAGCTTGCCGGCGCCATCGTAAAATAGTTACAACAGGCCAGGCTGGTGTGCTTTCTTTAATCTTTTCCCAAATGTACCGTGGAAAATCAGCTGTGATGCTGGATAGAGGCTTTTGCATCCTTGACTTTCACGAGCGCAATACCCGTGCTGTTCTTGTGACCAGGGGCTTCTTTCTCTTCATCTGCTGAACTGATCTTTCTCTGACCTTTTATGCACACAAGAGGCATGTGAACTCGCATGGAAGCCCCGCATGTTTGGCCCCGCCCACACACTCGCGGTTTGCACCGTCTTCCCGCCATTCACCCACTATGATGGGCAGCTCACTCAAGGGACCCCTGCGCCCTTCGGGGCGATTGCATAGTAACACACACATGGTCGCTCGAACTAGTTGATGCTCAAATTCAGTGACTCATTCATTAGCCCAAAAACAATCGTGAGCGTCGTCGAGGCTGGACAGGTGTGCCTTCTTCCCAACTCTACCGTGGAAAATCAGCTGTGATGCTGTATAGAGGCCTTTGCATCCTTGACTTTCACGAGCACAATACCCGTGCTGTTCTTGTGACCAAGGGCTTCTTTCTGCATGTGAGCTCGCATGGAAGCCCCGCACGTTTGGCCCCGCCCACACACTCGCTGTTTGCACCGTCTTCCCGCCATTCACCCACTATGATGGACAGCTCACTCAAGGGACCCCTGCGCCCTTCGGGGCGATTGCATAGTAACACACACATGGTCACTCGAACTAGTTGATGCTCAAATTCAGTGACTCATTCATTAGCCCAAAAACAATCGTGAGCGTCGTCGAGGCTGGACAGGTGTGCCTTCTTCCCAACTCTACCGTGGAAAATCAGCTGTGATGCTGTATAGAGGCCTTTGCATCCTTGACTTTCACGAGCACAATACCCGTGCTGTTCTTGTGACCGGCAGGGGCTTCTTTCTCTTCATCTGCTGAACTGATCTTTCTCTGACCTTTTATGCACAGAAGAGGCATGTGCACTCACATGAAAGCCCCGCCCCAAATCCGCGGATCCGCAAATCCGCAAAATCCGCGGATTTTGCGGATCCACGATCCGCAAATCCGCAAAATCCGCGGATCGTGGATCCGCAAAATCCGCCCATGCTTACTCATAAGCACCATTGTTGTTTTGGTCACTCACTTTAGTTAACTTCTAATAAGATCATTCTTATCCTCTAGCTTCTGCATACCAGTACTCTACCACTATGAACATGCTCCTTGATTCCAGCAGCTGTCACCTCTTGCTCTACTCGGAGTCTGCTTTTGCAGGAATTTTTCACACTGTTCATGGCACCTTTTCCTCAGCATACAGAGGTGAGTACGAACCACTGAGGGCCTGATTTAGAGTTTGGCGGATGGGATACTATGTCACAAGCACGATGCATATCCCGGCCGCCTTATTCCAAGTAGATTATATCCTCTGGTACTTGTAATAAGGTGGATGTGATATCTGTCACATTAGTGATGGGGTACATGTCTGCCAAACTCTAAATCAGGCTCTAAATCAGCTCAGACAGAAAATGTTTCATCACCAATTGTTGTTTACTCAATAACATGCTGTGTCACATCATAGGTGATGAACAATTTCAGAGTGAGTATGGAAGTCCTACGAACTCTCCATAGCCACTCCAGTGTTTCTCCTTTTTCTTACCCATCTTCTCTTGTTTCACTAGTCTTATACACATTGCTTGTTCTATTAAGTAGTTGTAATCAAGCTCACAGGTAGACAAGGTTTAGGAATCAGCATCCATACTAGAGTCCTGACATAGCACGCACCAAATAATCAGTAGTTTAATGTGTCTGCACTGCAACGTTCGGAAATGAAGCTTAAACTCAAGAAGATCCTAAGAACACATAGCATCCTGGAAGTGATCTAATCTAACTAACCCACATTTCAAGGTTCTGAGGATCAAGAATACCACGACAATCTCAACATCTGACATCATATTGTCAAATATGACCCTGGAACAATGGTGAAGTTGAACGCTTCATGTGGAAGGTAAAAAAATGAAGTGGATTGCAGTGGAGCAATACGCTGATGCTGACTTGGAACTACACTATTTTCTGTTGTCTTACTACAACATTCCATACCTTGCGACCCACAGCACACCAGCCTTAATGCTCATTCGCCGAACCATCAGCACAGCACAGCACAGCACAACACAGGGTGGTCCTCATCAATCTCTTCCTTGGTTGATATTGAAGGAAGAGGCAACACAACAAGTACTATGGTCCACGGCCAACATCACAAGAATAAGTTTGGCTTCCCCATGAATGGTCCTAGGGGACAGCTAAAGCTAGAAAGGAACCAAAGAGACTTCAGAAAAGTACAATGAACAGCTAATGGGAAATGTCAGAATTTTTAAAAGCCTCTGTAAACAGCCATCACCACAAAGTAATGCAACGGTGAGATAGGAATAGCATCTGTTACCATGCATGCTAAGACCACACATGGCTTAACATCACAGTCAATACCACGACTGTGTAGTTACCACTAGTTCCATTACAACGTAAGTCATGACAACAACTTGCTTTAGGGAAGAGCTGGACTTTGGAATAGTTTAATTTACTATTCCAACTTCAGTCGGTGTATCAGTTGGGAAGGTGTTGGACTTAAAATCCAACACCAGTTTACCACCACATTCCCTAAAGCAAGTAGTTGTAATGACTTGTGTTGTAATGGAACTTGTGGTAATGTCACAGTCATGGTAAATACTGTGTTTTAAAGATACTATGTTGTAATGCCTGCATTGTAATAGATGTTTCCTGTGAGATAGCTGCAATGGACAACAGTCCCACTTCAGCTAAGAGAACTCAATGTCACCCTCTGTAGAAGTGAGTGGAAAGAAGGATCCATGTATATACACCACCCAAACCTACCCATCTCAAAAACAGAGTGGCTATGTGCTATATTCACCTCGAAGTGCATACATGATAGATACCATCATGGCTCACTGTACAGATGAGATTCATTTTATACTTATAAGACATCTAAGTTCTTGTGCTTACTGACTGATAAGCAACAGACATTTTTACGATACAGCAAACATCATCCTATAAGACCAGCATCTAAGGATGTTGCTTATGGTTTATCACTGTTAGGACAGCTGAAGAACCTCCTATTTGGCAGGGCCAAGAAGACCTGACTCTTTTAACTAAGTAATTCTTTATTGTTTGATTGATAAAAATAATTACAATTAAATCATTAGAGTAATGTATAAAAAGCAATTCACCAATCATTTCGAAATTTGATATGTTAATTAGCTAGGACCATTTGAATTTCCCTAATGCGTTCAATATTATACAACTGTGCACAAAAATGCTTCATTGGTTCAGGGACATTGATACAACATATACACATCTTTATCACAGTTGTTCATTGGTCATAGTAAAAGTAACATATAATTATTAAACAGTACCATAAAGAATTCAATAAGAATTGTAAACATTATGTACCGTTGTGCAAATGGACAGTAAAGTGTCTAAATGCTTACACATGATCTGTAGAGTCTAATCTTACAAGTAACCAAAAAACTGATCATCATAGAACCATAGTATAACGGGCCATAAAACGATTCAGTAAAACTGTAAACATTATGTACCATCATGCAAATAAACAATAAAGTGCCTCTGTGCTTACACATAATCTTTAGAGCCTAATCTCAAAATTTGCCAGAAAAAAAAACATTAGACGTATTGAATTCAAACAACCTAAAAACAGCTGCATAAAAGTTCACAGTGCCCAATGCCTAAAAACAGTAACCTTCCATTATCTGATCCTATAGAATCTCTCTTATAAAGGTGTAAATAAACAGATTTAAGCTACAGAAGCCAGCATTTTCTCAGCATTTGATGAAAACAGTATCATTTGATAAATCAATGGAATTGACACACCAGATAAATAGAAAATAAGGGCCTGGCGAGCAGATCTCACCCCAGCCTTATGAAATGAAGGTTTTAGAAATGTATGAAGTGCTTCATGCAATTTTGGACAGGCAACAAAATGTGCAGTAAAGTTTCACACAGCCACCCGCACAGTCTACATTTACTGGTTGGCCATTGTTGAGTCCAGGTTGCCATGCCCTCCTTAGTGGGGTATCTGCCAAGCCTTGATTTTAAAAAATGTATCCCTCATATGGCCCAAAAAATAAGCAGTCGGATAGGGCTGAGTTTGCAAAGTCTGATGGGAATTAATCACTGACCAAGCATGAGTTTTGATGCTGAAGTCTCTTTATCTGCAATAAGTGAATTCATTTTAAGCTTTTTATTTAAAAACTGTTTAAAGCTGAGCTTTGTCATTTCTGGAAACCCTTACTGCAGATCAAAACTATGGAAACATTTAAATGTGGGACCTCCAAGCGTCTGTGCAAGCAGAATGATTATCTCACACCAGCAATTGTTTGCTAGAGAGTGAGAATCATATAAAAACAAGGAAATGACCCTTGCACCACCATGAACAGTCTTTGGAGACAAAACTCCAAACGGATTTCGGCTTGACCAATAGAGCTGAGAATTGGCTAGAGTGGTCAATCTTATATATAGGGAACTGGGATAAAGTCTCGGCAATGACACTGAACATCCTATGCAATTACTTAATCTCCCTGTGTCTAACAAAAGAAAAATGAATGTGTCCTTCTGTAATGAAACTGGTGCTCATGTAAAGCGCTCTGATACCTTCAGGTCACGTTCACATTATTTAATAAAACTATGAAAAAAAGACTGATTTACAAGCCTTAATTACTAGTAGATCCAATAGTTTAACATCTTTTACTCTGGAGATAGGCGAGCCATTAGCAATAGCTGGCTGTAGATTGGCTCCCATAATTTCAAGAAGATGTTTGTACGATTGACAGCTCAATGATTTACGTAGAGATTTAAAAGCATGAATTAAAGAGAATGTTTTTGCACTTAGAACATAAAGAATTGCTTTTAAACGAAACTTTATTATCAAATGAAACGCCCAGATATTTGTATATCTTCACCACTTCAATTGGCCCACCTCTAGCTCTCTATGATCTAGTCTTAAACTTCACTGGACCAATTAACCTGATTTTAGTTTTTTTAACGTTCAAGTCAAGACCTTTAACGACAATATAATCATCAAAAACAGTAAGTAATATTTGTAAACTTATCAGAATTTGGCTCACCAAAATTGTATCATAAGCATATTGTAGATAATTAAGATGGGTATTACCAAGCTTCAGAGGGTCGACATTGACAGACTCAAAGTGCTGTAGCAGGTCTCACATAAAAAGATTAAGAAGACAAGCGGCAAGTGCACAGCATGGTTTAAGACCATTACAAGCTTTCATTTTTCAAGACAAGGTAAAACCATCACGTAACTTAACCTGAACCCAAGTATTAGTATACAATAGTATAATAGCATCCAGCAACTTTTGGGGCATACCCCAGCCTACAAGTTTTTGCCATAATAAGAATCGTGATACGCCAACAAATGATGGACAGAATGCTGAATAAATCATACATTCATCCCCAGTCAAGATATCTGGGTTAAATCCATTGTTCTTTTACTCACAATGTCACCCCAGTTTAGATCCAGCCTTTTGCAAATCAGTCTTGACCCTGTGCTTCATGGGAACAGTCCGGACCGAGCTGCCAAGCCATGTCCTCCCTGAACCAGAAACAAGCATCCTGTGACCAGTTTCTGGGTATTACCCTCCATCAGCCAGGCTAGCTTGAAACCAGTCGCACAGTGAGCAAGTACCCACGTCTGGGCATACCCATCCCACTTAGGGTGAAGAGTGCTATGCAAACAAATGATGGATGGAATGCTGAATAAATCGTACATGCACCCCCAGTCAAGAGATCTGGGTTAAATCCATTGTTCTTTTGCTCACCGTACCACCCCAGTTTAAATGTAGTTGAGCTTATAAATGTAAATGTAGTTGAGCTTATATAGCGCACAGCTACCCGCAGTGGGTGTCCCGGCGCTTGCTTAGGGAACCCGTCCTGATATTCCCCTGTGTGATAGCCCCAGCGGGTATCCACAAGGTGAAAGTCAGGCATCCCGCTGCGAGGGGCCGTTGTGGAGATTAAGCAAGCTATTGCCCAGAGTCGCAGAGTGTGAACCCGTGAGTCGAGAAGGCACCGGAGCGAGAATTATCGAGTCCGTGGAATTTTTAGCCCAAGACCCACCGAGGTGGGGAATTGAACCCTGGTCCAGGACCGATCTCAGCTTCCGGGTCTGCCGCCTCTAACCCCTGAGCCACACTTCTCCACAGTTTAGACCCAGCCATATGCCATTCAGTGTTGACCCTGTGCCTCATGGGAACAGTATAGACCGAACTGCCAAGCCAGGTCCTCCCTGGACCAGAAACAAGCATCCTGGGAACGGTTTCTGGGTATTACCCTTCATCAGCAAGGCTAGCTTGAATCCAGTGGCACAGTGAACAAGGGACCTATGTCTTGGCATACCGTTAATGTTACCTGTTGCATTATGTATCTGGATACATTCAGGGCTCGAGTAGGGAGTACATGCAGGTACACAGCGTCCCGCCACTCTTTTCACATGGTGGACGCCGCCCCCTCTGCCAAGAACTTGTGCCTCAGAAATATGCTAAATTTGTCCCGGTGTACTTTTCAGGCACTGGGACATGTTCAGCAGCACCTGCACTTGCCTGCTTTCCATTCCCAGCAGCAACATGTAGGCAGCGAGGGAGACTTTTTTCACCTCAGCTGGGCTGAAGTTAAGGGGCTATCCGGCCTCCTTTTGTTTGCATATGCTGACTGGGGGCCGCCTGTCACCTTACATTTATATATAATGCCACAGAAGGAAAAAAAAGGCACACTGCTTGCCTTCTCTTCACAGGTACTTAAGAGAGGCATGCTTTTGCCTTTCTTCTCCCCCTGTATATATTAATACAGACACTGTAAGACTGTTAGTTGGGTTAATCTGTCCCAGTATTTACACAAATAATTTAAATAGCACTGTTTCATTTCTTTTATAGCGCTACGCTGTGAGGTCATAAGGTAATTTGCATATTGTCTTACTTGGTCAGTCCCCCCACCAGAGACGTTTTAAGGCATGGGCGAAGAGGGCTGTGGCCCAGGGCCCCACCCTTTCAAGTTTAGGGGGTACAAGGGAACCCAGCAGCTAGTTAGGGACCTTGGGTAGTAATTTCAATAACAACAATGGTCCTTAAGAAGAACTATAGTGATGTGTTTTATCTAGGAACCCGATTCAATATTGTGACTTTATGCCCCTATATGGCTATAATCAATAAATATCCCTATAATGGCATAATAATCAGAGCCATATTTCAGTCAATCGCCCCTGCAGTCCATGACACGGCAGAAGCTACTTCCTTAGATTCCTAGAGAGCACACCGAGTTCTTTCGACACACCAAACCCCCAGCAACCTGGGAAAGCCCCGCTTGCTTTGTTTTGATTTGTAATAGAACTCCTGCGAGCACTGTAAGAACGGCCAGTTCTTAGTGACATCTTTATTGACGTCTTATGTCCAAACCTTACGTCAAACTCGGCACCTTTCAGGTATAAATATACCAACGTACCCTTAAGCAAACACACAGTGGTGATTCTGGAGCAGAGCAGATAATCTACTTTCCGAGAGCCAAGCAGAAGCGAGAAGCCCACGGACGCTGCCCCTCCTCTTTGACGTGCTGAGAAAGACGCTGTCTTTTCTCTTGCCGAGAAAATCCAGCTCCAGCGTTTCCAGCCTAACCTAGCGGGTGACTGGGATATCGGGTCCTGAGAGGGAGATACCAGACCTCCTACATTCTATTCCCAAGGTACAGTGCTGACTAAACCCTTAGAGAGAATTCTTGAACAGATCCTTGGCAACAAACCTACTTAACTTAAACTGCTACTTACTTACTCCTTCCCACGTATTAGGCTTAGGTCAGGTACACCGGGGTAGGCGTATTTTAGAAGCACCAGTTGAGCACGTTAGCCTATGTATATATGTATATATATGCTATCCATTTTAAAGTGTCTTATGGCTAAGAAACCATATCAATGCTTTTACAGTATTATTTCATAATACTCCTTTTACTGTACGTACTTTACTTTATACCAAGTATTGCAATTGTGGCAATTAATTTCTCTTGCATGAGAAGGAAGACTGCTCAATAAATAATACCTTTTATCAAAAACGCCCGTCTCTCTATTCTCTGCACCCTGGTGAAATTAAATATGCACAACTGACTGAGTGAAATACCTGTCTATTGTTTCACACGACTCTAGAGATTGACTCTTATTCTGAGGGAGCAAAGTTGTCATGTTTATGTGGTTGTCGGAAGCTGAATCCCTTCTTGTCTGAGCCAGGGAAGCTGATCACTTCCTATTTAGTCAAGAAAGTTTCCAGTGACCTCTGAGCTAGCTGGCGCAAACCTAAATTAAGTCTAACATAGTCAGTAGAGACCTAGAAGACCTCAGTCCTTCGTCTAAACTGCTGTTTATGTTATTCCAATGTGCAGGGCCTATAGGGAAAATAGGAACTACACTACATGGCGCCCAACTTTTGGTAAGGCGATAAAACTAACGCAAGACGTTAGAGTAACTCAGTCGTGCTTTTTCACACAGACCCTGTCTCCTGTAAATACTCCAATAGACGTCTGGAGTGGGTGAAAGGTTAAAATCCGCTGGAACTTAGTAGGAAGAGATTCCTATGTAGAGTTTCTGGTATAATCAACGTTGAAGGATACAGTGTTCCAAAATATTGTGCACCTAATCTTTTGTCTCCTTGGAAACCTGCTCTGCAAGCTTTCATTAAAACAATGTCAGAAAACAGCGATAACAAAGAAACCGATGAAGCCGCAGTAGATACGAATCAACGGGATTTCGATGTTACAGGGTTTAATGAAAATGAACCGGGTGCAATTATTATCCCGGCAAACATAAGAAAAACTATAACTTTAAAACTTATAGAAAACAGACTGTCATCACGAGGTGGTACAGTCATTTTCGTGATAGAGGCAAACGAATATCGGCAGACAAAGGTATTTTATTCATGGATAAACTTTCCAGTGGCAAACGCTACAACACACGAATTCCACTATTACAAAATAGAGGAACCACCGGAAGAATATACTCCTTTCGAAGATATTGAAATACCACTAAATTACCAAGAGCACCTGCTCTGGTTTAAAGGTGCCCTAAAACATAATGATAACATTACCAGGCTCGGTCCACTAGGTAGACCAGGAGCAACGTGGCCGGTTCTAGCCAGCTACACACCACATCCAGAGATTGAAAAAATGTTAAGAGAAGAACTTTTAGCACAGCTAAAATTATTAATTAAAATACACGGACAGTTAATCCAATATGCAATGCAGGCTGCAACAGTCCAACCAGCTGTTAATATTCCACAGCTAACCCCTCATCAGGGGAACACAAATACAATTACACCACAGAACATACAATCATGTCTGGGAAAAACACCCGCAAAACGGGAACAAATTCCATTCTGGCTGGCACAGAAAATAACTCAGATAGAGGCAGTATTCCCAAATACTACCCCTATTGAGAAACACAGAATTCTGACTATCTGCCTTCCAATGGGGGTCGCACCACATGTGGAGGACTGTGACACTTGGGGCACAGTTTTTGCTTCCATTTACACAAAAACACATGGTGTTCCGTCCATGGCGGTAATACCAGATGTGCTAAAACAAATTCAGAATGAATACGGTCCAGAACCGGCTTTAACTCTTGGTATGAAATTACTGAAAGACTTCAAGCAGGTCTCGGCTATATTATTAGCCAACATAAAAGAGAAGCAGCATCTGTGGCGATCCGCCAAAAATTGAAAGAAACAGATATAACAGATCAACCAATTGAGCTTGCCAGAATAATAGAAAAATGCTATGAAGAACTAGGTAGAGATAGTTTGGGTGGGAAACCAGTAAAACCCCAACTACTTGAAAATCCTGAAAAAATATGTATAAAAAATAATCTAAACACTCCTAAAAAGAGCTGGGATTGAAATAAACAATCCACTGCCAAAGAAAAAGGTTTCCAGTCCAGAGGAAGGTCTCCTCGGCGGAGAGAAAGAACTCCGAATCGAGAACACCAGTCTCCCCAAAGGGAGCCCTCTGAAAAAAGATACAACCTTAGAAATAGGGATAATTTGAAAAAGCCTGATAGATATCAAGATATTGATACACGTCCCTCTCGATCTTTTTCGCAGAAATCGGAAAGAAGAGGACGGTCAGAACACAGGGAAGAGCATGCCAAGTCCAAAGACAAGGAACCTGCTCAAAGTAAAAAAATACAATTTCCAAGAAAGAAGGTAGCCAGTATTAAAGTAATCAAACATGCCGAGGATACTGAGGACACAGCTTAAAAACAGAGAGTGGGCGCAGACAATGCTAGACAGCACAGCAGAAATCAGCATAGCTCGCAAGATCCTGATGAATCATCTGGAGACGGTGGACACGAATGAATACATTCAAGTAGAAACTGCAGATACCAGAGTTAGCGAACCTCATAAAATATACGAAATAACATTGCGTATAGAGGGAGATAAGACTAGGAAAATAAGGGGTCTGTTTTGGGATAACCTCTCAAAAGGCTATGACATCCTGTTAGCTGAGAAAGATTGCCCCCCAGAGTTTGTCAGGGAGTGCCCTCATGGCGAAGAAATGATTATGCCTGCCTTCTCAAATCATATTCCAATTCACAGAAAATATATATATATATGCAAGAAAATAGGCAGTAGCCCAAGCACCTGCATTATATAAGAATCATGTAGGATGGGATGAGGACTCTCCTCCTCACAAACTCCAGTTAAAATGTCAACCTACTGCACAAAGGCAGTACCCGATTAAGCAAGAAGCTAAAAAACAGGTCAGGGAGATTTTAGATCAACTTGAATACCAACGGGTGATTGAAACATGCACCACTCAAATGAACAATCCTTTGTTTCCTGTCTCCAAACCAGACTCGCGTTGCCAGTTTCTTGCTGCTTGGGTGTCCGATGCTCAGCTCGATTGACTCGCTCAAAACTTGCCGAACTGCCGCGGCGGCTGCCGCCCGGGTTTGTGCACAAACCCGAATCTTTTGCCGATTGAGGCACATCATAACAACCTTTGATTTTATGCGCATCAGCACCCCATACACTCTGTAGTGTTTTAAACATCAAGGGAGTATCCTGATATTCCTGAGAATAAGCGACAACGACCCCCCAATCCTTGTCCTGAGGAGAACCCTTAATCTATCTAATGGGTTCGAAACGCGTCGGCGTCCTGCTCCACCCAGATACTGAACTATCAGGGCATAATAGGAATATAACTTACACAAATTCTACACTGCTGCATAGTTTTGTGTTTTCCTAATTTTTGCACCATATTTTAAATTATAATGCGTATCTAGTGGTGGTGGAAACAAGTTGGCCTGTGTTTTATTTTTGCTTGTCCACTTGTTCATTTTCATCCAGGATTGGTGCCTCAGCAAAAACGTAATTCTTTGAGGCATTGCACAGTTGTTTATAACCATTGATTATCACAATTGTTATATGTGTATGTTTTGACTTAATGTATTGTATATGGTTTTTTCAATGCACTTGTGTACTTCTGTAAATGTGCTGTGTATCCCTTGATGCCAAAATATTTCTTCAAGAACCTTTTTTCATAAAAAACAAGTGATTAATCACAAATGGTTTGTCAGCCTAGCAATTAATTATACTAGGTGTGCATTTGTCTTTATTAATCCAGACTGTCCGGCACTGTGGTTTGTTTGTTCCAAACCAGACGAGTCATATCGTCTAGTCTTGGACTACAGACACCTTAACTCATGTTGCAAAACATTTGCGGTACAAAATTCACACAGTGCGGCACTAATGAATAACATAGTTCGCAAAAAATACAAAACAACATTAGACATCTCTAATGGGTTCTTTTGTCAAATTATTGCACCGGAAAGCAGGTACTTGACCGCTTTCTCAATAATGGGGTCACAGAAAAATTTCTGGAGACTCCCACAGGGATTCAAGAACAGCCCAGGACTATTCTCAGCCACAGTAACAGAGTTACTACAAATGTATGATGATGAGGCATTATCTTATGTCGATGACATCTATCTCACAGACGACGACTTGGATACTCACTTGAAAAGAGTGAACACCATAATGCTTGGGTTCGCAGCAGAGGGTTACAAATTCAACTTTAAAAAGTCATGAATTGCCCATCTAACGGTCCTGTTTTTAGGATATGAATTATCAAGTGAAGGCAAAAGCCTAGCAGACAACTTCTTAGAGAAGCGCGCTGTACTCCAAGCACCAAAAACGCTGAAGAACTTACAATCGATTCTAGGCTTCCTGAATTTGGAAAAACTTATATTTTAAATTATGCAGAGAGGGTTAAACCTCTCTATGATTTAATAAAACCTGATTTTAAACCAATCAACTGGACTCAAAAACACACAGAAATTTTGAGATCACTGCAAACAGGCATGTTAGCTAAAACAAAATTAGAAACACGTGACAATACACGCAACCTTGTAATCCGGGTCATCCCAGGAAGATGCGGATTCACGTACCTGACCTCTAATGAGAGAGAAACGGTATCAATATCTTACAAATCACATTTGTACACAAAAGCTGAAATAAAATTCAGTTTAACGTAAAAAATTCTAACTGCGGTTCAGACTGCTGTAGCAAAAGAAAGGGCCCTAGCACAAGGTAAACAAATAATAATCGTTACACCTATACCTGCCTTAGAAGCGGTACCAAAAGCGAGCATTCCAAATGCTAAAGCTCTGCATCCAAGATGGATCCAATGGGTTAATTCTCTTGCTGCAACAGACGTAGGATATGAATTTGATCGTAATCTAAAGACACAGGAATTTTTACAATATGAATATGAATGTCCTCTGCCAACTGAAATCCTGCCTCTGGTACAATACGGATGTATCATATATAGAGACGGATCAGCACAACCCGCAGTTGGGGGTAAACAAGCTTACAGTGCTGCGTGCGCGATTGTTAAAGGTCGTTGGCACAAAGGAAAATTTAGACCACTGGTCACTAAAACGCAATCTCTAGGAGATTGTACAGCTCAGCGAGCTGAACTACTAGCATTTAAGATGGCGCTTGAAAATACCGATGGCGAATTCCCCACACATATAGTGTGCGATTCATATTATTGCGTTCAATCTTATAATGAATACTTGCAGAATTGGGTTGAAAACGGGTTCAAAGATGCAAAAGGTGCCACAATCAAGCATAAAATGCTTTGTAAACAGGTAGTTCTTTTACAGAAAAAACTACAAAAGACTCATGTGATACACACTCTGAGTCATCAGCGTGATGGCATTCACGTTGCAGGGAATTCATTGGCTAATACAGCCACAGCGGAAGCAACTAAACCGGCCTCCATAGCCACAAAAAAGCGTTCAGAAAAATACATAGACGGGGAAACCATGCTGGCGGTAAAAACGTCTTCAAAAGGCGACTGTGCAGCACTACCTGTGAACTATCCTCTCAATTATACATACATAATTGACCCAAACTCCGTTCCTTTTGCTCGAATCCCTGGAGTGGGGGATAGGGTAATTCCAAACACGAACCGGAGAGTCTTATTAATAGCAGACGCACACATGGGTGAAGGTCCAAGGTACAAACAGATGAAGGAATCTCTGACAGAGTTACAATCAGAATACTGGTGGCCGGGGATGAGCCTGCAACATTTTAAATTTGCAAAGAGCTGTCCAGACTGCAACAGAGACCGCAGTAACGAGTCAATCGGAGTATTGCCATGGCCATTTCTGTAGTTAGCATAAGGCTATTTATACGTAAAATCCAGCATCCTATTAATTCCTTTTAAGACTAAAATCACTTAAAAATGTGGCCCCAGCGCTCGGCTGACGCCAGAACTGTTATAAAAGATTTGCGAGTCTTTATCGGCACATACGCAATTGCCATGCTTCATTCTGACCAGGGTCCTGCTTTTAGCTCTCAAGCTTATAAGGAGGCCATGACCAGCATGGGCATTGGGTTGCGGTTCTCTTGTCCCTTCCATCCTGAGGGAAACGGGGTTGTGGAAAGAAAAGACCGAGACATAAAGCAATCTATAACGGCAAAGGTATTAGGTTCGGGTGATGGGTGAGTCCAGCATTTAACAAGTGTCCAACGTAGTCTTAATAACCTGCCAAGAAATTCTCTAAAAGGTTTCAGCCCGTACGAACTATTGTTTGGAACTAGAATGTATGTTCAGGACTTAAATAGTCATGCTTCAGTGGTGGAAGATAAAAAAAAATTCTTTGACATCAAAGATCGTTTGGCTGTTTTACAGGACTTAAATGAAACAAGAAAAGCCCTGAGCAACATAAAGTTAAAACAGCAACCAACAACCACGGAAGACACACCACCTGTCCCAGCAACACCTGTCTGGATTCCAAAGATTGGGGATCTGGTCAGAGAGAAAATAGCGGTGAAGAAGGAATTTGGGCCTTCTTACAGAAAAGCAGTACCTGTCTTAGCAATCAACGGAACAAGATCAGTTGTACTACCGCCCCTTGCTGGTAAAAAGGAGAACCGAGTTGTATCCATCGACCTGGTAAAACCACAATCATGTGGCCAATAATAAGTAGTAGGCCCAGTGGACTCCCAAGAAATAGCAGAATACCAAAATTTGCTACAATCCAAGAGGTTCAAACTGAGAGACTAATCACATTTGATAAACCTGCAGTGAATAAAAAAGGACTATGCAGAAATGCCATGGAACTTGTGCCTCTTGAAACCCAAATTGAAACAGTTCGTCAAGAAACACCAGTCTACATTGATGTAGCATCAGAATGTGCTAATGAAAGTCAAATTGAAAAAACAATTCCACCAATTGACAGAACTGCATCTGGCTACTTCATCAATTTCGATAACTTTTCTGAAGATCAAAGCGAGTCAGAAGTAACGCCAGCAACAAAGACTTTTAAAGACATAGCAATAGTACTCTTGAATCAACTCAAAGAATCATATCTAAATGCCCCATTGATTGAATATTGGATTGTATCAGGGGTACTCAAACTCCTACTCTGCCTAATTTTAGTTTTAATTTTAGGAAAATGTATTACAGTACAATGGACACAGCAAGTCAGAACATCAACTTAGTTCTGAAGCCACACAAATCATCTCACATCAAGAAAAGAGAACTATCATCAGTTAATGTCACAGCCATTCCAATGCCCGGGGGGGTAGTTTCGGACAAAACAGATTACGAAATATATGGACCGGTCGAACTCTTGAAATATCCTCATCAGTTTAAGGTTTCATTAAGTGACTTTGTAAAACCAAGTACATTCTCTGATGATTGGGACTTTGAAAGCATAAATAATATGATGTCAGATTTAGTTATGTTAGCAAAATTTACAGAACATGATTATTTGCAAGGTTCATCGAATTATGAACAGATGTATTGCTATACCCATTATGCAGACCACTATTTGCATAAATCTGCTCAACCTAGAAATGTTTTTAAATATAATCAATGGGAACATTGTGTAACTCCACCTAAAAGCAGTTCAAAAACATTCTATGAGAAATTCCAATACTTCTCAGGGTTTAACACGAGTGATGCAGAAAAATTTTATTATAAGCTGTTAGATAAAATAGGGACAAAAACCATGCTGACAAATACTAAATTGATCTATTCGGAAACATTTTATGAAAAAATGATTACATTTGGTTTTGATTTCTGGAAAAACAACATTGAAACAAAAACCATCTGGGGTGCAAAAGAATGGCAGATACAAGGCCTAGAAGCATTGTTTCGAGCCTGCATGATACCAGAAAAAATAATGTTCTTGTATGACAGCATTCAACAAACTACCTGTTTTGGCCTAGCCAAAATCAAAGATTTTGACAAACCGTCTATTCCAAAGCCAATACCTGATAACACAACCACAGATATTGAGATGGACGTATCCAAAATTTTACATCAAAATAGAACACATCTTGATTGGAAAAAGTGGGTAATCTGGCCAACAGACACAAATAAATGTCAAGATAGATTCCTGAACAAAATACTGGGGTTAAAAATGACCAGACCAGACCCTAGATACTCCCAGAGACAACATCCGGGGATAGTAACAACATAGTGTAGGGAAACTATGCCTTGAATGGCTACAAACATCCACACTGGCACAAATTAAGCAACACTAGTCACTTGTCACTAAGCGGTATACTTCTGTGTCAAGGTATTAATTTACATGGGGCCTGTGAGGGGACTTCAAATAACCTTTCATGCCACCAGCACGGCACACCTGCAACACAGATAGAGCCATTCTTTAGACAACTTTCTAACGGGAGTTACGTTCTAATAACGGACCACAGCTGTTGTGGCATGGTGCCAGGGAAAGCATATCTCTTAAGCGTTATTTCCATGGTCACTTGCTGTATGCAAGCATTGTATCCTAACGGCCCTGGAGACTCAGAGGTGACAATTTGGCCTCTGTTGAATATCTCCTCTATACGAATTGATACTTTAAGCAGAATTAAGTCTGTGCCTTTACAGACAACAGTGCCCATCACGTCATCAAAAGAAACGTATGATCTTCAAGTTGCAAGGACAACGGCAGAAATACATACACTTTTATCAACTAATTGCCCCGTGCATTTCACAGAAATGCTAAGCCAAATCCTAAATATGTCAGCTGCCAGTGGTATCTCGAATGTATTTAAGACAATTTTTTCGGGACTGTTAACACCCTTCGAAGCAGTCCTGGGCATCTTTCCCAATTTTGTCCATTCGGTTTTTGGTGGCCTACCACTACTTTTGGGACTCGTAGCAGGAATCTTATTTTTGACTCTTCTGCTCCGATATGGCAAGCCAAAACACAAACATGACTCCGGCAAGGATGGAAGAAACGATCCTAGCAATACGCTACCGGGACCGCATAACTAAAGTCCTTGGATTAGCCCGGCTAAGAGATCTGAATATGACCTGGTTTCTTTCATTCAGACCTGTATGGCAGAACTGCATCTTACCTGTGCTTTGATGTATGCTATGCGGAGAAGAATGCGTGTTAGACACCTGTCTTACACTACAATCAGCAGTACCAACGGATGTTGATACTTTGCTAAGTCCAGTAACGGCTCATGCATCGTGTTGTCCCCAGCGGTTACCAATCCTGATGACGGCATTTGTTGAGACTTCGGCACTATGATTAGGTGGTGGCAGTGAAGCAAGGAATGAGCAACATCACCCATGTACGACCTTCTGTGAGCATTGCTGATCCCGACACCGATGATAGCAATCATTCTCACGACTGCCCGGTTACAGCATTATCATCCTTGGTCGAACTTTCACCTGAAGCTGTAGACTGTTTTTTTGCACATCTATCTGAAGTCATGTTCTCCCCTGAACCAAAAGAATGACTTTTAAGCCAACCGGCACACAGCGTTCCCCTGAACTCTGATTTCGGCCTTCAGCTTTGAAAAACAAAAGCTACTGAAAACATTTGGAACTATATTTTCCCCTGAAACGAAATTATTTTTTTCCAAAATTCCAAAATATTTACCTTTTTTTGGCACATGTATTCTGCTTACAGTAGAACTATTCATAAAGAACAGAGCTTCTATTTTTAGCTAATCTAAGACAATATGTTACCACAGCCTCTAGCATACTCACAAGCAATTTCATTTATATGTGATGAAATAGTCTCAACCTTCTTTTCTGTAAATTAAGAGACATTTCATGTGTAATTTTCGCAAATCGTTCAACTGAAGATATATATGCAATCTTTGAATGATTACACTGCTTAAAAAACGTACTGTACCTATAACGTTCTGTGTATTTTGCATACACCATTTCGAATGCAAAATGTATTTTTGGGTGGGTTGGAATACACATGCATCTTTATTGCTTAAGTTTTAGTAAATGATGGACATAAAACCGTGGAGTGGGTGATGTGTTTTATCTAGGAACCCGATTCAATATTGTGACTTTATGCCCCTATACGGCTATAATCAATAAATATCACTATAATGGCATAATAATCAGAGCCATATTTCAGTCAATCACCCCTGCAGTCCATGACACGGCAGAAGCTACTTCATTAGATTCCTAGAGAGCACACCGAGTTCTTTCGACACACCAAACCCCCAGCAACCTGGGAAAGCCCCACTTGCTTTGTTTTGATTTGTAATAGCACTCCTGCGAGCACTGTAAGAACGGCCAGTTCTTAGTGACATCTTTATTGACGTCTTATGTCCAAACCTTACGTCAAACTCTGCACCTTTCAGGTATAAATATACCAACGTTGCCTTAAGTAAACACACGGTGGTGATTCTGGAGCAGAGCAGCTAATGTGCTTTCCGAGAGCCCAGCAGAAGCGAGAAGCCCACGGACGATGCCCCTCCTCTTTGGCGCGCTGAGGAAGACGCGGTCTTTTCTCTTGCCGAGAAAATCCAGCTCCGGCATTTCCAGCCTACCCTTGCAGGTGACTGGGATATCGGGTCCTGAGAGAGAGATACCAGACCTCCTACATTCTATTCCCAAGGTAGAGTGCTGACTAAACCCTTAGAGAGAATTCTTGAACAGATCCTTGGCAACAAACCCACTTAACTTAAACTGCTACTTACTTACTCCTTCCCACGTATTAGGCTTAGGTCAGGTACACCGGGGTAGGCGTATTTTAGAAGCACCAGTTGAGCATGTTAGCCTATGTATATATGTATATATATTTTATCCATTTTAAAGTGCCTTATGGCTAAGAAACCATATCAATGCTTTTACAGTATTATTTCATAATACTCCTTTTACTGTACGTACTTTACTTTATAACAAGTATTGCAATTGTGGCAATTCATTTCTCTTGCATGAGAAGGAAGACTGCTCAATAAATAATACCTTTTATTGAAAACGCCCGTCTCTCTATTCTCTGCACCCTGGTGAAATTAAATATGCACAACTGACTGAGTGAAATAGCTGTCTATTGTTTCACACGACTCTAGAGATTGACTCTTATTCTGAGGGAGCAAATTTGTCATGTTTATGCGGTTGTCGGAAGCTGAATCCCTTCTTGTCTGAGCCAGGGAAGCTGATCACTTCCTATTCTGTCAAGAAAGTTTCCAGTGACCTCTGAGCTAGCTGGCGCAAACCTAAATTAAGTCTAACATAGTCAGTAGAGACCTAGAAGACCTCAGTCCTACGTCTAAACTGCTGTTTATGTTATTCCAATGCGCAGGGCCTATAGGGAAAATAGGAACTACACTACAATAGGAACATACAGATAAAATATAGTCTTGAATGAGTCCTATATTCATTGGTGTCCAGCCGGACACAGTTTTAATCAGTAAGAAAAATTCAACAAATAATCAGAATGGAGCAAACTAACAAGACAGTGGGACACAATCCTGCATCTGTTTTACACAGAAATCACAAAATACAGTGGGACACAATCCTGCATCCGATTTACACAGAAATCACACTAACGAAAAAAATAGGTTAAATTTACACAAAAAGTTTTTCAGGCAACAAGTTGCGGGAGCTTAGGTCAATGGAAATACATAAACAAGCCATCCGCGATAGTCGACCAATGTGTCCTACCAGTGTGTTAACTGTGTGAAACTATACACTTCTGTGTGAATCGGATGCAGGATTGTGTCCCATTGTATTGTTTGTTTGCTCCATTCTGATTATTTGTTGAATTTTTCTAACAGATTAAAACTGTGTCTGGCTGGATACCAATGCATATATGACTAATTGAAGACTATATTTTATCTGTACAATCCTTTCAAGGGCCATCTGATAGAGCCACTTCTATTCTGCAGAGTGTTGCTCTGATGACCTTGAATAATTCTTTAATAGATTGGTTTAAAAAACTTTTTGCTTTCATTTACTTATAATGTGGGTTATGTGTGAAACTCTACTACAGTTTGCAGAGAAAAGTTGTGTTTGTGTTTCCTGCAACATCCATTACAAAGTTTCTTTTCGATCAAAACAGGATTTTACACATGAGAAATGGGAGGGTGTAGCAAAGATTATTTGCATTAATGTTAGTGAGTTGCTGCGTTACAATATGGAAGCATCACTATCCCTGAAAATTAGATGTAAACACATTTAGAATTTGGACAAGTGTGCCCGTTCACTGTCAGTAGAGGGTATGAAAATGCTGAAACTGGATCATAAATTCAAAGCTGTTCAGAAAAGGGGCCCCTAAAATAGGTTTGCCCAAGGCCCCCACAACTCTTAAGATATCCCCATGCCTCCCACTTCTTTTTATGGGACTTGTGCCCCTGATACAATGATAGAAACAACAAAATACCAGTCTCGCCCCACACTATGCTAAGCACTGATTTTTTGCTTTCATGTTTTAAGCCACGTCCTTAATTACATCAGCCACGGCCCTTGGAGAGAACCCCCCCCCCCCCACCACCCAGTTTTTCATCCCACTTAAAGCGCTGCCCGTGGTGATGGGCTCAAAGCCCTCTTCCCACACCAGACCCCAACCTCTCAAGACTGTCACACAGTAAAAATAATTTGAAAGTTGGTAGTCTGCATACATATATACTTACATATATACATGTGCGTGTACATGGTACCATTATGTAGAGTGCCCCCTACTGGAAGTCTGTTGTATCTGCCATCGAATCTCATTTCAAACTGAAAATGTAGACCATAGAAAATAAAACGTTTTCCTTTTCTTTAATGATGTTCTAACAAGTATGGCCCACGCCAAGCCTGTGCGATATTTCATGTTTATGGACTTCTGCGCCAGGACAGGTTTAACAAGTGGGTTGTTGCCTTTAATTTTCTTTAATTCCCACGTGAACTCCCCGAGAACAAAATAGATTCGAAGGCAATCATTTTATTTGTTTAGAAATAAGCAGCTCCGCAACCAAATAAGTGAACATCGACACATTGGTGGGCCATTAACGCGTGATGTTGTTACCGTGAAGAATATTAACGATCCAGACACAATGACTGAAGCAAGCACTTAGATTTACTTTTCAAAATCCTACAATTCTGAATAAAGGTGGCCGGTCACTTTGGGCACCAAAAGTGTATCCTCCACGAATACTAAAGAAACATATTTGTAGGTTGGAAATACAGATACACTTTGCCTCATTATTAGCAAATAAAATTACCAAGCACAAAACTGCAGAAAGCAAACACATTAAACGGTCGATAAACAAGAAAGCACTTACTAACCAAATGAAAATTATGCTGTTGCTTGGTGAACGATTGATTGCTACTGAAATATACTGCCATGCTACAAAACAGCGGTACTGCAGTTGAAGTTATAAAAAGGATGTAACAGGGGCGTAACAAACGCCCCCGCAGACCCCGCACTGCGGGGGGGCCTCACTCTCTATAGTTAATGAAGGGGCCCCCAGGGGTCCTCGGCCCCCTCAGCTCTTCTGAGAGCTGTGAGAGAGGTCTGCGCTGAAGCAAGCCTCTCTCCCTCTGCATCTGAAGCAGGTGCAGCCTGCTCGGAGCCCCTCGCCCCCTCCCTCTGACTGAAGAGAAACAAAGTATCAATATACATTGTTTCTCTTCAGTCAGAGCCAGAGGCAGTCCCAGAAAGAGGATGGGGGCCCCAGAGACAGCAGTCTCCACTGCTCCTCTGAGGCAGCACAGAGCCCGGCCCCCACTCTCTCCTCTCGATAAACAAAGCCCACCCCACAAGAAAAGAGAAGAGACAGGGACAAGGATGGGGTGGGGTGGGGTGGGGGGCCCACCCCACAGGAGAAGAGAAGAGACAGGGACAAGGGGGGCCCACCCCACAAGAGAAGAGAAGAGACAGGGACAAGGAAGGGGTTGGGGGGCCCACCCCACAAGAGTAGAGAAGAGACAGGGACAGGCCCCCATCCGAAGAGACAGGGACAAGGATGGGGTGGGGGGCCCACCCCACAAGAGAAGAGAAGAGAAGAGACAGGGACAGGCCCCCATGCGAGAAGAGACAGACAAGGATGGGGTGGGGGGCCCACCGGGGCCCACCCCACAAGAGAAGAGAAGAGACAGGGACAAGGATGGGGTGGGGGCCCCACCCCACAAGAGAAGAGAAGAGACAGGGACAGGCCCCCATCCGAGAAGAGACAGGGACAAGGATGGGGTGGGGGGCCCACCCACAAGAGAACAGAAGAGACAGGGACAAGGATGGGGTGGGGGGCCCACCCCACAATAGAAGAGAAGAGAGGGTGGGGGGCCCACACCACAAGAGAAGAGACAGGGACAAGGATGGGGTGGGGACCTCAGAGAGCAAGAGCAAGAGACAGCACAGAGCAGTGCTCGGGACCCTGACAAGGGTGGGAGTGGGGGCCCCCAGACAGAGTATTCTCCAGGGCAAAGCTCACATGAGAAGGGACCAGGCAGCAAAATGGTGCCCTCAGGTAAGCACGCTTGTTAGAACACACCATGGGGGGCCGAGAAGGGTGCAAGGCAGAGGGGGAAAAGGGTGCAAGGCAGAGGGGGAGAAGGATGCATGGTAGAGAAGGGTGCAAGGCAGAGGGGAGAAGGGTGCAAGGCAGAGGGGAGAAGGGTGCAAGGCAGAGAGGAGAAGGGTGCAAGGCAGAGGGGAGAAGGGTGCAAGGCAGATAGGAGAAGGGTGCAAGGCAAAGAAGAGAAGGGTGCAAGGAAGAGAGGAGAAGGGTGCAAGGTAGAGAAGGGTGCAAGGCGGAGGGGGAGAAGGGTGCTAGGTAGAGAGGAGAAGGGTGCAAGGCGGAGGGGAGAAGGGTGCAAGGCGGAGGGGAGAAGGGTGCAAGGCCGATAGGAGAAGGGTGCAAGGCGGAGGGGAGAAGGGTGCAAGGCAGATAGGAGAAGGGTGCAAGGCGAAGAGGAGAAGGATGCAAGGCAGAGAAGGGTGCAAGGCAAAGAGGAGAAGGGTGCAAGGCAAAGAGGAGAAGGGTGCAAGGCAGAGAAGAGAAGGGTGCAAGGCAGAGAAGATAAGGGTGCAAGGCAAAGAGGAGAAGGGTGCAAGGCAAAGAGGAGAAGGGTGCAAGGAAGAGAGGAGAAGGGTGCAAGGTAGAGAAGGGTGCAAGGCGGAGGGGGAGAAGGGTGCAAGGTAGAGAGGAGAAGGGTGCAAGGCGGAGGGGAGAAGGGTGCAAGGCAGATAGGAGAAGGGTGCAAGGCAGAGGGGGAAAAGGGTGCATGGCAGATGGGATAAGGGTGAAAGGCAGAGGGGAGAAGGGTGCAAGGCAGAGAGGAGAAGGGTGCAAGGCAGAGAGGAGAAGGGTGCAAGGCAGAGGGGGAGAAGGATGCATGGTAGAGAAGGGTGCAAGGCAGAGGGGAGAAGGGTGCAAGGCAGAGGGGAGAAGGGTGCAAGGCAGAGGGGAGAAGGGTGCAAGGCAGAGAGGAGAAGGGTGCAAGGCAGAGAGGAGAAGGGTGCAAGGCAGAGGGGAGAAGGGTGCAAGGCAGAGGGGAGAAGGGTGCAAGGCAGAGAGGAGAAGGGTGCAAGGCAGAGGGGGAGAAGGATGCATGGTAAAGAAGGGTGCAAGGCAGAGGGGAGAAGGGTGCAAGGCAGAGGGGAGAAGGGTGCAAGGCAGAGGGGAGAAGGGTGCAAGGCAGAGAGGAGAAGGGTGCGAGGCAGAGAGGAGAAGGGTGCAAGGCAGAGGGGAGAAGGGTGCAAGGCAGAGAGGAGAAGGGTGCAAGGCAGAGAGGAGAAGGGTGCAAGGCAAAGAGGAGAAGGGTGCAAGGCAGAGAAGAGAAGGGTGCAAGGCAAAGAGGAGAAGGGTGCAAGGCAAAGAAGAGAAGGGTGCAAGGCAAAGAAGAGAAGGGTGCAAGAAAGAGAGGAGAATGGTGCAAGGTAGAGAAGGGTGCAAGGCGGAGGGGGAGAAGGGTGCTAGGTAGAGAGGAGAAGGGTGCAAGGCGGAGGGGAGAAGGGTGCAAGGCGGAGGGGAGAATGGTGCAAGGCAGATAGGAGAAGGGTGCAAGGCGGAGGGGAGAAGGGTGCAAGGTGAAGGGGAGAAGGGTGCAAGGTGAAGGGGAGAAGGGTGCAAGGTGAAGGGGAGAAGGGTGCAAGGCAGAGGGGAGAAGGGTGCAAGGCAGAGGGGAGAAGGGTGCAAGGGAGAGAGGAGAAGGGTGCAAGGTAGAGAAGGGTGCAAGGCAGAGGGGGAAAAGGGTGCATGGCAGAGGGGAGAAGGGTGAAAGGCAGATGGGAGAAGGGTGAAAGGCATAGGGGAGAAGGGTGCAAGGCAGAGGGTAGAAGTGTGCAAGGCAGAGAAGAGAAGGGTGCAAGGCAAAGAGGAGAAGGGTGCAAGGCAAAGAGGAGAAGGGTGCCAGGAAGAGAGGAGGAGGGTGGAAGGTAGAGAAGGGTGCAAGGCGCAGGGGGAGAAGGGTGCAAGGCAGAGTGGAGAAGGGTGCAAGGCAGAGGGGAGAAGGGTGCAAGGCAGAGGGGAGAAGGGTGCAAGGCAGAGGGGAGAAGGGTGCAAGGCAGAGGGGAGAAGGGTGCAAGGCAGAGGGGAGAAGGGTGCAAGGCAGAGGGGAGAAGGGTGCAAGGCAGAGGGGAGAAGGGTGCAAGGCAGAGGGGAGAAGGGTGCAAGGCAGAGGGGAGAAGGGTGCATGGGAGAGAGGAGAAGGGTGCAAGGTAGAGAAGGGTGCAAGGCAGAGGGAAGAAGGGTGCAAGGCAGAGGGGAGAAGGGTGCAAGGCAGAGGGGAGAAGGGTGCAAGGCAGAGAGGAGCAGGGTGCAAGGTAGAGAAGGGTGCAAGGTGGAGGGGGAGAAGGGTGCATGGCAGATGGGAGAAGGGTGAAAGGCAGAGGGGAGAAGGGTGCAAGGAAGAGAGGAGAAGGGTGCAAGGTAGAGATGGGTGCAAGGCAGAGGTGAGAAGGGTGCAAGGCAGAGGTGAGAAGGGTGCAAGGCAGAGAGGAGAAGGGTGCAAGGCAAAGGGGAGAAGGGTAAAAGGCAAAGGGGAGATGGGTGCAAGGCAGAGGGGAAAAGGGTGCAAGGCAGAGGGGAGAAGGATGCAGGGTAGAGAAGGGTGCAAGGCGGCAGGGGAGAAGGGTGCAAGGTGGAGGGGGAGAAGGGTGCAAGGCAGAGGGGAGAAGGGTGCAAGGCAGAGGGGAGAAGGGTGCAAGGCAGAGGGGAGAAGGGTGCAAGGCAGAGAGGAGAAGGGTGCGAGGCAGAGAGGAGAAGGGTGCAAGGCAGAGGGGAGAAGGGTGCAAGGCAGAGAGGAGAAGGGTGCAAGGCAAAGAGGAGAAGGGTGCAAGGCAGAGAAGAGAAGGGTGCAAGGCAAAGAGGAGAAGGGTGCAAGGCAAAGAAGAGAAGGGTGCAAGGCAAAGAAGAGAAGGGTGCAAGAAAGAGAGGAGAATGGTGCAAGGTAGAGAAGGGTGCAAGGCGGAGGGGGAGAAGGGTGCTAGGTAGAGAGGAGAAGGGTGCAAGGCGGAGGGGAGAAGGGTGCAAGGCGGAGGGGAGAATGGTGCAAGGCAGATAGGAGAAGGGTGCAAGGCGGAGGGGAGAAGGGTGCAAGGTGAAGGGGAGAAGGGTGCAAGGTGAAGGGGAGAAGGGTGCAAGGTGAAGGGGAGAAGGGTGCAAGGCAGAGGGGAGAAGGGTGCAAGGCAGAGGGGAGAAGGGTGCAAGGGAGAGAGGAGAAGGGTGCAAGGTAGAGAAGGGTGCAAGGCAGAGGGGGAAAAGGGTGCATGGCAGAGGGGAGAAGGGTGAAAGGCAGATGGGAGAAGGGTGAAAGGCATAGGGGAGAAGGGTGCAAGGCAGAGGGTAGAAGTGTGCAAGGCAGAGAAGAGAAGGGTGCAAGGCAAAGAGGAGAAGGGTGCAAGGCAAAGAGGAGAAGGGTGCCAGGAAGAGAGGAGGAGGGTGGAAGGTAGAGAAGGGTGCAAGGCGGAGGGGGAGAAGGGTGCAAGGCAGAGTGGAGAAGGGTGCAAGGCAGAGGGGAGAAGGGTGCAAGGCAGAGGGGAGAAGGGTGCAAGGCAGAGGGGAGAAGGGTGCAAGGCAGAGGGGAGAAGGGTGCAAGGCAGAGGGGAGAAGGGTGCAAGGCAGAGGGGAGAAGGGTGCAAGGCAGAGGGGAGAAGGGTGCAAGGCAGAGGGGAGTAGGGTGCAAGGGAGAGAGGAGAAGGGTGCAAGGTAGAGAAGGGTGCAAGGCAGAGGGAAGAAGGGTGCAAGGCAGAGGGGAGAAGGGTGCAAGGCAGAGGGGAGAAGGGTGCAAGGCAGAGAGGAGCAGGGTGCAAGGTAGAGAAGGGTGCAAGGTGGAGGGGGAGAAGGGTGCATGGCAGATGGGAGAAGGGTGAAAGGCAGAGGGGAGAAGGGTGCAAGGAAGAGAGGAGAAGGGTGCAAGGTAGAGATGGGTGCAAGGCAGAGGTGAGAAGGGTGCAAGGCAGAGGTGAGAAGGGTGCAAGGCAGAGAGGAGAAGGGTGCAAGGCAAAGGGGAGAAGGGTAAAAGGCAAAGGGGAGATGGGTGCAAGGCAGAGGGGAAAAGGGTGCAAGGCAGAGGGGAGAAGGATGCAGGGTAGAGAAGGGTGCAAGGCGGCAGGGGAGAAGGGTGCAAGGTGGAGGGGGAGAAGGGTGCAAGGCAGAGGGGAGAAGGGTGCAAGGCAGAGGGGAGAAGGGTGCAAGGCAGAGAGGAGCAGGGTGCAAGGTAGAGAAGGGTGCAAGGGGGAGGGGGAGAAGGGTGCATGGCAGATGGGAGAAGGGTGAAAGGCAGAGGGGAGAAGGGTGCAAGGAAGAGAGGAGAAGGGTGCAAGGTAGAGATGGGTGCAAGGCAGAGGTGAGAAGGGTGCAAGGCAGAGGTGAGAAGGGTGCAAGGCAGAGAGGAGAAGGGTGCAAGGCAAAGGGGAGAAGGGTAAAAGGCAAAGGGGAGATGGGTGCAAGGCAGAGGGGAAAAGGGTGCAAGGCAGAGGGGAGAAGGATGCAGGGTAGAGAAGGGTGCAAGGCGGCGGGGGAGAAGGGTGCAAGGTGGAGGGGGAGAAGGGTGCAAGGCAGAAAGGAGAAGGATGCAAGGTAAATGTTACTTATAACGGCTGTATTGGTGACAGTGGCATAACAATCGCCCCGCATCCCCTGCAGTATGGCCGGTCGCTGGCCTGAGAGCTCTAGACTGGCACGGAGAATGGGAGGGGGGCCCCCTCCATGTAGTTTGCAGGGG
The DNA here is from genome assembly GCF_964263255.1 of Lissotriton vulgaris. Classification (NCBI taxonomy): domain Eukaryota; kingdom Metazoa; phylum Chordata; class Amphibia; order Caudata; family Salamandridae; genus Lissotriton; species Lissotriton vulgaris. The sequence goes on along the minus strand of NC_141698.1, from coordinate 431,036,874 downwards.
GGCCCCCTCATGTTTTGTTACGCCACTGGGATGTAATTATCATAAGCACAGAGTACTTTAGGAGTGAAAAATATTGTTAATCTGCCCACTGGAACAGCGGAGGGTTTTACAGAATTTAAATATGACCAGTGATTTATTTGTGGGTAACAAATAAAACAGCACATACAGTGTTCATTGTTAACGTTTATCTCCTATGCGCTCCCAACTGTACATTAAATTTCGAAGGCTGTGGATAAGCATTATAAAAACCTGGGAGACAAGGGATGGACAGCATGGTCGGACAGAACTTTAGAGCAATCAGCAGCGCCCTATGGACTGGTCTGATAGATCAGTATGTGGGCCGGTTTTTCAGGAGTTGTGGGGCGGTTTTATGGTCAGGTGGGCCGGTTTTTACTATTGCTTTCCCCTTTATTGCTGCTTTATTTTGCTATATGCCTCTCTGATGTGGTCCACTTTTATGTTGGTGTCTGGGCCTATTTCATGCCCCCGTTCGAGCCTGATCAACAGTGCTTTTTTTGAAGTGGTAGGTACAGGGGGGGACAAGCAATTACTTTTCCTCATCAGACTTTCATCCAGAGAAAGAGAGACAAAAACACAAAATGAGGAAAGGAGAGGGAAGAAAAAAATAGAAAAACAGTAACAGAGGGAGAAAGCAGGGATGGAAAGAACCTGCAAGAATGAGGTAAAGGGACAGGAAGGGCCTCATTTATGAGGTGTTGTCATAGGGCAGCGAAGCAGGCCTTCCTGCTGCACTGCCCCACGGCAAAAGAAAAGGGCAAGAATGCACGGTATCTAGCAGATACGGTGCCGTCCTGTCCTGTTCAGTTCAGTTCAAAAGGCTTTATTCGATTGATGAATAGCAATCATAAAAGCGCACAATATAAAATACATAAACAATTTCATAGGAGGAAATTCATAGTAAGCATTACATAAAATCATAGTAGATGTTACAGTATTTCATTATTAAAAGAAAGGAAACCATAATTTCTGTGCAAAGAGAATTTAAGTAAACATAGATTTCCTGAGATGCAGAACTTTTTTCAAAAAGGTTATGGTTCTTAGAACACTGTTTTCGCTATCTAAAAGTTGTAATGGCAATAAAGCAGGGTGACTTTGACGTAACCCAGACTGTTTTAGTATCGGTACCAACAACAACCTCCTGACAGTGGAAAAAAATTTACAAAATAAAATGACATGGTTCGTAGATTGAGGGGAAATATTATCTCATGGGCAAGGCTGGAGGACTCGCGACCAGTCGTTCATAACAGGAAAGGTGACTAGTCTAGTAAAGACCCTCAGCCTAAAGCAGGTTAATAAAAACCTATTGTAAGCACTGGGAATAAAAGTTAAATAGGGCTGAATATTAAAAGTAGTTAAAATCTATTGATTATGCAGGACTGTGGGCTTTAAAATTTCGGATGTCATTCTAAGAGTGTCCAGCAGCAGAAGACCCTCTTTCCTCAGTTCCTTTCTAGTCAGTGCCGTAATGGTAAGAGGATTTGAAAACTACTCTAATTGGCTAAGATCCTTAAACAAATTATGAACGTATCTTAGCCTAGGAATCCCCATTACTCCTTCCAATTTCAAGATGTCTAAAAGAATATCTCTGTTCAGTTTAGTTTTCTCTTTTGTCCACAGCCTAGGCCACAATAGCACAGGCTCTAGTCTAATTAGGTCAGAGATAAACGGGAGACCTAGCTCTGCAAGACAAATACATCCTGAAGTGCCACTTGGAACGGCTAAAATATATTTTAAAAATGAGTTTTCTACTGTCTGAATAGGGGTAAGGTCAGCAAACCCCCAAACCCCACTCCCATAAACAGCAGCAGAGACACACTTTGCCTTATATATATTTTTTATGAGTTCCTCTGGAGGTATTTTACCCAATTTCCTGGCAAATATAGTAAGGGCAGATGGGGTGCGTAAAAATGCCACTTTTTTGCTGCTACAGCTTGTACCCAGGAGTCATTCTGGGAAAAGAGGATCCCCAAATAAGAGAATTTTTTTAGTAGCCTCAATCTTTTGTCCTGCAATAAACATGTCTCTGTTTTTCTTAAAACCCCTACCACAGCGCATAATAAATGTTTTTGAAGAGTTTACCCTTAATCCCAGATCTTTCATAAAGAGGGAAAAACTATCCAAAACACGCTGAAGGCCCACCTGTGTGCATGACATCAGCACGGCATCGTCCGCATACAAGAAGGCTGGGATTGGGCGGGCGGCTACTTGAGGAAAATATTGATTATCTTTAAACAAGGCTTCCTCAAGCCCATTTATATACAAGTTAAAAAGGAATGGAGCCAGAACACAGCCCTATCTGACTCCACTCCTGATCAAGAAAGCAGCCAAACGCTCGCCCTTCAGACCATAGCGCACACGTGCCTTAGCGTCACTATAAAAACACTTAAGAAAATAAATAATATTCTCATCAACCCCTAGATCTCCCAGTAGTTTCCATAATTTGTGTGGACCACACAGTCAAATGCGGCTGTGAGGTCCACAAAGGCTAAAAACAGGTTCCCTCTCTTTGTCCTCGTATATTTCCCCACCAACAAGGAAACGTTCAAACCCTGTTGTACTGTCCCCACACCGGTCCGAAAGCCATATTGCAGGTCTGATAGAACTGAATTTTCATCGGCCCAGTCCTGAAGACGTTCCAGTATGACCCGGCATGCTACCTTCGTAATGGCATCCAACAAGGAGATTGACCTGTAACACCCCGGGTCATGCCTATTCCCCTTTTTGAAGATAGGCACAATGGTAGACTCTACCCAAGTGGGTAGGAAATCGGTGTTACAACTAGCGTTTAGCACCTGCACAAGTAGGGGCCCCCACAGAGGAATGATCGACTTAAATATGTCTATGGGGATCCCATCCGGCCCAGGAGCCTTACCCCCCTGGCTCTAAGGTAAACATTAAATCCTTGGAGTGGAGGGAATGGTTTGTATCACAGGTCTCCACAGGGGATTCATCTCCATCATATACCAAAGCAAAGTGCTTAATCCATTGATTTTCCGTTATAGCAAAACTCAATCGTGGGGCCATTTTCCTTAGTTAGGAATGGTGTTCTAATTACCTTCCAAAAACCTGCACTGTCCTTAGTTACTGAGGCTAAATGTAAAGCCCCCCAAGCCTCCTTTCTCACTGTATTTTTCCTATCTCTTACCACCTGTTTATATGCCACTCTAGCTCTGCTAATATCCAAAGTACTTCTTGGATTTTTATGCAATTCTTTTTTTTAATGAGAGTGGGCTTGAGTTCACCTAGAGTCAAACCACCCACTCTGGGCTCTGTTACTCTTGTTTTGCCTAATGAGGGACTCTCTTATTACATTAGCTATTTTTTTTGTCCTCATTTGTATTTAGCCAATTTATATTTAAGAGTTCGAACAAGAAAGCAGAGGGGAAAACAACAGAGGAGGGAGCCTTTAACCTCCCACTTTAGGTTTGCCAGAGTGAGGGTAACCGATCACTCCTTTTACAGAGAGCATGTGCTACACATTTCGGGCCCTCACCTGACCCAACCCTTAATCCTCATTACTTGCTTCTCTCCCTCCATTCTCCCTCTCCATTATAACAGGTCCAGCAGAAAACTCTGCTCCAGGATTGTCTGTCCATACCTTTTGGACTTTTCCTGGCCTTTGCGGCTACCACATAATCATAGGACTAAATTAACCATTATAACAATTAAAGGAGAAGACGTCCTTATCTTAAAATGCGCTACTTTCGAAAAATTCATACAAAAGAAACAATAGCTACCAACTAAAAAGAGAAAACAATAAAGCATTAAGAAAACATTACTTCTGGCTATTTTTATTACTCTTTTACCTTTGTCTACATTTGCACCAATCATCCCATATATACCAAAATGTTGTTTTTGTGTTACATGTATTGCCCTATCTAATTTTGCAACCCTATGTATCGAGTTGATCCATTCACACTCTACAGGGGGAACAGGCAAGATCCCTGCGCACCAGTAAAATGAGCAAAAACATTAGAGTTTTATGGTTTTTACATATAATTGTTGTTATATCCTGGTCTGGGGTTACATCAAAAATTACCTGTGGGAGACTCAAACTCCACAATACTGGAGATCTTCTCACCTACTTTTTCCCAAAACGATTGTATTGCAGCACATCGCCAAAACATATGTGCTTCATCCCCTCTTCTTTTTAATTTATACCTCACTCCCCTCATTCGGTCTTTACGCGGCAGCGGTGTCACCGCGTTCAACTACGCGGACGACATTCAGGTGGTCTTCGAAATTAGCTCCTCGGACTATTCCATCGACAACTTCCAAACCACCCTCTGTCACATCAGTGACTGGATGGGGGTGAACCATCTGAAACTCAACCCCGACAAGACCGAGTTACAGCTTGTCGGGGGGGCTGCCAACCCTTGGAAATCCCCCTTCTGGCCCACGAGGCTGGGCCTTCCCCCCAACCCTGTCAACTCAGTAAAAAGCCTCGGGATCATCATCAGCAACGATCTCACTATGAAGCCCCAGATCAACGCGGTAGTCTCCTCTAGTTTTTTCCAGTTAAGGAAAATCCGAAAGATTGCACGCTTCCTGACCACCGAGGCTCTTACTCTGGTTTTGTTGGCCTTAGTCATCTCTAGGATAGACTATGCCAACTCGCTCTACGTTGGCATACCGGCCTACCAACTGAAGAGGTTACAACTTGTACAAAACCAGGCGGCACGGCTTATCTACCATCAGCCCAGACACCAACATGTCCGCCCTCTGTTAAAATCCCTCTATTGGCTCCCTGTATCTGAACGCTGTAAGTTCAAATTGGGGTGCATCATTTTTAAATCCCTTGCAGGCACAGGCCCCTCTTTCATTTCCTCTCTACTACATCCATATGTTCCCTCCCGCAATCTTCGCTCCTCCCACCTGGCCTTACTTCGGACCCCGACCTTCAAACGTAAAAAACTGGGTGGACTAAGGTTCTCATTCCTTGCCCCGTTATTCTGGAACGCTCTCCCGTTAGGCCTGAGACGAGCCTCCTCCTACTCCCATTTTAGGTCCCTCCTCAAAACCCACCTGTTTTGTAATGCTTACAACTAACGCTTCTAGCCCCACGGACTGTCTGCCTCCTTTTGCTTTAGTGCCAAGAAACCGCTGGGTGGTAGCTGCGCTTTATAAATATCTTTTACATTACATTACATTACATCTACTTCCACACACTTTTGGAACTTCACTCTTTTGGAACCAATTTTGGATAGTCTTCTCGGGGTCCAATACGCTTTATGAACAGTAAATAAATGATTTTTTCTTAGTGGTGCAGCTTTAACACTTTGCCATACAACAGATAGAGATACTTGCCATAAGGATTTTTGTATAGAGATTTAATAGCTTGTGAGAAATGTTTTCCTAAATTAAAACGCCAAATTATTTCCTGAACAAAAACCCAATTAACCCTGTCAAAGGCTTTGGCTGCGTCGCAAGTCATAATTGTTAAGGGTTTAACATTTGCAGTGGCCATATCGATTGTACCAATTGTACCAATTAATTCCTGAGGTAAATCATGCAGATGCCTACCCATAATAAAGCCCTTCTGATCCCTATGAATCAGAAGACCGACCACCCTCTCCAATCTCTTCGTAATTATTTGTGTGAAGATTTTATAATCTGAGTCGAGTAGGGAGATCGGTCTATATGACTCACAAAGCTTTGGGTCCTTATAGGGTTTTAATGGTACAATTATAGTAGCCGATTGCCAAGATGCAGTCAGATCTTGTTTTAAGATATAAATGGAATTAAACAAGTCCAATAAAATAGGGGCTAGTTCTTCTTTTAATAAAGAGTAAATTTCGTTGGGAAGAGTATCAGGACCTGCAGCTTTACCTTTCTTTAAACTTTTAATGACCCTATGAATTTCTTCAATCGTGAAAGGGACTGATAGATCTTCCTTAAGTTCTTCAGTAAGGTAAGGGAGATCTATGTCCTGTAAAAAAGCTGATATTTGTTCCATACCCGAATTTAAGTTCTCTGTGTAAAGGTCTTGAAAAAATGTTGTTTATGCATGTTATCCTGTTATCCTCAGCTGGAAGATGCGCTCCTGGATCCTGCGTTGGTTCCAGGCTGCAGCCTGGAGCCTCTGCCACCTTGCCACGATGTAGAGACCTGGCATTGTGAATGTCCTCATGCTCCTACTGTGTCTCCTTAAGTGTGTTTGTTTAACCCCGCACCTGTTTCTTGTTAGATTTTTTTTTCTACTAATTGAACTTCATGGTTACCACCTGGTTTGACTTCTCCTTAAATTGCGACTTGCATTTAGCGATTTTGGTGTTTTTCGCAATTTGCGATGTTTGATGAATTGAATTTGCGATTTATTTGCAAATTCGCAAATTAATTCACAGAATAAGTGGAAAATCGCTAAGGGGGTTCCATATTGATTCTGCGAATTTATGTTTGCGAATTCGCAATTTGGTGGTTTTTTGCTTCATGAATTGGGGAAGTGGGAATTGCGATCACAATAGCTGTTGCACAGCTATTGCGATCGCAATTTCGGCTGATGAATCTATGCCTAAGTCTAGTTTGTGCTGCCGTTCCATAAAATAAAACAGACTGGGTCTTTCTAGGTAGCTTAAGAAACCAAAACCAAGGCTACAACAATTGAGGACTTTTTTTTGTTTTTTCCCACATGCTCCCCTACCCTTTGTGAAAATTATAATTCTGCTGTCTTTTTTTGCATTTTAACTTTTTATCTGTGCCCCACGCCATCCTCCCTGGGAAACCCTCCCAATCTTCTTGAGGTATAGTATTACACCTCTGTTTGAGCTTTCCCTACCTCAATGGGCTTTTAAATACACTTTTCTCCCTAATGTGGCTGTACTTTGAATTCATCTATAAAACTTCTCACTTCATTAGGGTCTCGGAAATTGCGCATTTTATTATTCAACATCACTCTTAGAGATGCAGGGAATCTGATTTTTGCTGTTGCGCTGAGATCTCTTAATTCTGAAATGAATTTGCCAAGTTCCCATTGGCGATCGATCGTGGTGAGCGATATATCCGACCTTATACGGTACGACCAATCGTTCTTTTTATTTGAGCCTGCTTTTAGTGCACCTGAAAGTATCCTTTCCTTCAAAGTGTATGTTCTAAAATGTACCAGTATCCTTCTGGCTGTCTTCCTACCCGTACGGACAACAAAGGGGTCCCGATGAACTCTCTGAATATCCTCCTCTAATGAGGTTTGATTAAGATCACTATTCTGCTCTAGAATGAGCATAACTACAAAAGCTTTAATGTCACCCCCCTTCTGACCTTTCAGGGACATTTACTATTCTAATGTTGTTACGCCTCGCAATATTTTCAAGAGATTCAATCTTATCTCTCAATTCTTTCTAATTCTTTTGTAGTTTAGTCATTCCCATCTGATTAGCCACCACCTTAGATGCGAGCTGCCCATACGCATGCTCCATGACACCTACCCTTTCCACTAGCCAGTTGATCTTCTCTTCCAATGACTCACATTGCCCTTACATTTTTTTGGGGTTATCCTCGGAGATAACAAACCGGTGTCTAATCTTGGATAGCATCGTTAGCATTAGCTTTCCCATGTCTTGAGGCATCTCCTGTGTCAGCAATGAACCTAACTCGGCAATTTTATCAAAAAGGCTAGGTGGGGCTGTAGAAAGGAAGGCTGACTTTGCACACCTTGAGCACTTTGAACACTCAGTGTAATGGAACTATGCATATCTGAGTCAGAAGCATTTTCCAGACCAGCTAGTGGCTCAAAACTGTTTTTTGTTGGTATTTGTGCAATAATATCCTCCAGAGATACAGTTATTGAGGCCAAATTCATTTTAAATCCGACTTTAGCAGTGAAGAACTATTGACCCTTTGTGTTACAGAGCTAGTTTGAGTTTTGGGTACTGATTCCTGAGATTGTACTTTAAAATATGAACGTAAAGAGGGCGTAATTTTCACCTTTTTAAGCTTCCATTTCACTTTTTCCTTACTGTTCGTATTTACTGTTTTCTTTTTAGTGAAATGTTGCCCCTGAGTCGAAGCAGTATCCCGTTCCAACTCTGCTTGTGCTTCTACTATAGGTGCAGAGGTAGGAGGCTTTTCCACGTTAAGGTCTTTTAATTCTTTAGGAGAGATTACTTGAACCTCTGGTTTTACCCTTAAACCTTTTACCCTAACTGCAAGGTCTTCCACACGCCAAATTCCTCTACTCCTTAGTGTGTATCTGTTAATTGCTGGCTCTTTCAAAACTCTGTTTTTTATTTTTTCCTGCGATTTGTCCTGTGATTTATCTTGCACTTTCTCCTCTTTTTTTTACCTCCTCTCCCTTTTTTTTGTGGCATTTTCCTCGATGTTTCAGCTTCCCTTCCTTCTTCACCCTCTTTTGAATCTACCCTCCTTTGCCTCCATACCGGGGTCATGGATGTCTGTTTACTTTTCGCATTCTCGGTTCCGCCGAGATTCCGTGCTTCCAACTCCACATCCACGGGTAAATTCTGCCTGGGCAAATCTCCTATTTTCACTTTCTCAAGGAGAGCTGTCTGTAGCATCCAAAACTCGCTGAGTATGCCTTTGCTTATGGCCCCCCGAGGAGGGAGCCCGACTCTTGCTGCTACTGAGCAGCTCCTTCTGAGCCGTGCCGCTGCCTCACACCAAACGCCTTCCAGTGCCGTTGTTACTTAGTTTTGGTTCCGGGTCGTCTGCGCTGAGAGGACACCCGCCCCTGACTGTTCGAAAATGATCCGACACGCCGACACGCAACAAGGAGCCCCCAGGAGCCTCGAAGATCCTTAACTTAGACCCCACAACACCTGCCAACCTACGAGAAAGCCACAGCTCCTAGCACGAACGCCAGTCCTTAAGGTAGGAGAAAGCTCACGACCGCTTCTACTCAGAGGCCGCCATGTTCCCCCGAGCATTACATTAGTTATTGTTAAAAAAGATGATAATAGAGTGTCTGGGGTAGTATCTTCATTCAGGCATGTCACTATATCTGATTTACATTTACCACTACTGAATTAAGCATCTCTGTTTGATCTACCATAGCCCATCGTAGGGAATAACCATTTGTTCTTCCAATGGCTAAATTCTCTAATAGTCGATCACTATTGTTAGTCCCTAGTATTTTCCTAGAGGGCAATGTGATAGTGAAACAGAGAGGAAAATGATCACTAAGTGAGTTATCAGAGACATAAAAAGAATTGTGGCTGTATGCATAGTTGTTAGAAGCTAAGGCATAGTAAATGGTGGAACAGCATCCTCTACCATTATATGTGGAAGGCAGGGGAGCTGGTGATGAACACAATTCATTAACAACGCCTAAATCAAAGCTAATAATACATTTATTTAACTGTTCACCCAAAATAGTATGACTAAAATGTGAAGAGCATACACCTTCTTCACACAATGCTCCACATAAGTTGTCCTCAGCATTTTCACGCAACGTACAATTAAAATCCCCCACCAAAAGTAACATTATGTCTCTCCTTTTACTTTTGCCCCGAAGTTTCAATGATTGGAACATATTTTTATTAACACTACACACTAGGCCTGGGAGAATATTGTTATAAAAGTTAACCAAAGCTATAGAGAACATTAAATCTAAATCCAATACAACTAGTTGGTAATAGTCATCATTACCTCCCGTCCCTCCCTCGCCTTCATTCAATACAAGTGAGGCCACGCCTCCCACCCAGACCCAACCCCAGCCTAAAAACTCGGCCCGCCCCCACCTCCATCTGTTTTTTTCTGTCTCCCTAGTGAGACTTACCTTCAGTTCCTCCCTGTGGCGGTGCCGGGGAGTCTTTGTGTTGGTTCTCTGCGGCGGCGGTGTCCTCAGCAGCGTTCTCCTGGCTGTGTCTCCTCTCCTCATCTCCCTCGTGGTTTGGGGGCGGAGGGGTCACTCGGGAAGCCGCAGCATTGTTGTGCAGTCCTCCTGTGGGTGGGGCTGTGTTTCCGGGTCGGGCTGTCATGGATGCCTCCTCCCGGACTGCACTCTTCGGGAAGACCTGGTAGGACGGGTTTCTGCCCGTTTTTTTGTTGTTTCCTTCTTTTTTTCTTGTTGTTTTGTTTGATGTGGTTTCTGGGCCTGTTTTTGGCGTTTTTTCTGGCCGGGTCTGTCATTGGTTGCCGGTTGTGATCTTTTTCCCTTCCTATAGCAGCGGGGGATTTTCTGCTCCTTTGTGCTTCTACCATGGGTCGCAAGCAGGTGTTTAAAAGGAACAATGTGGTCTCTTCTTCCTCTTCTTCCCCTCCTGAGTTTTCTCCTGTTCCCTCCAAGCGCCCTCGGTGTCGGGGCCTTTCCGGGGGTGATGTGCCTCTCATGTCCAAGGAGGAGGTGCAGGGCATGATTGAGGTGGCTGTGTCTAAGGCTCTCCAGGCTTGTCTGGTGCCTGCTGCTTCTTCTCATCCAAGCTCGCTGGATCCTGCGAGGGCGGTTTCCTTGTCGGATGATGAAGGTCCTTCTACCTCCTCGGGGGGAAAGTATATCTCCAGGGAGGAGAGGTGGGATGTGCTAGCTCATATGCGGGACAATTTGGGGTTCCCTCCATTCCAGCTCTGGGAGACGGATGGGAATCTCTTTCCACAGTATGCTTCTCCCTCCAGGTTGGGCATGCCCTTTCAGGGTCAGGTCAAGGACATGGTGCTGAGGGAGTGGTGTGAGGTTGATAAGTTGCAGATTCCTCGCTTCCTTCAGAAGCTTTACCTTTTGGAGGGGGAGGACCCCTTGCCTCACAATTTGAAGCTGGACTCTCACCTGGCCACTCTGATTGGCAAGACTGCTATTCAGCCTGAGGACTGTACCCCAGCGGATGCTACTGATAAGAAGGTGGATTCTGGCCTTAAACGCTCCTTTGCTGCTGGGAACCTGGTGCTGAGGGCTAGCCTTTCCTCTGCCTACTCGGCGCAGTCTTTGGTTCAGGATTTCAAGAAATTGGCTGCCGCGGTTCAGGAGGGTTCTAAGTGCTCTGACCTCCTGGCTGCTCTGGAACAGCAGGCTAGGCTGTTGGCGGACATTTCATCTGACGTTATTAAGTCTTCGGCTATGTCTACTGGGGCTTTGGTGGCGGCACGTCGTTCCCTCTGGCTCCGGTCCTGGAAGGCTAATCCTGGGGAGTAGGCAGCTCTGTTGAAATTGCCTTTTGATGGACTGGCTCTGTTTGGGGACCAATTGCCTGCCATGATTTCGAAGGCTTTCAAGGAGTGGAAGCATGCCTTGCCGTATAAAGGCGGGTTGGCTCCATCTGGTAAACCCTGGAGTAGGGCCCCTCGATCTTCCCTGAAGCGTGATTCTCGTTAGTCTTTCCGCAGGCAGCGTTTTCAGCCCCGTTCTTCTCCCAAGCACGCTGCCTCCGCTCCTAAGGGCCCTGCCAAGAAGGGTCCCTGAAACTACTGTCTGGCCGGTTCCCTGCCGGTGGGTGGTCATCTTCAGCAGTTTCTTCCTCGTTGGCAGCAGGACGTTTCGGATGGCTGGGTCCTGGAAACTGTGGATCATGGGTCAGGGACCTACTTCATTCTGTTTCTGGTTCAGAAGGTGACCGGCGAATTTTGGCCTGTCCTCAATCTCAAGTGGGTCAACGCCTGGTTTTGGCCCGTGCACTTCTGTATGTTGATGTTGATATAGTCCCGGTGTCGGTGCTCTTGTGGCAGCAGGTGTGTCAGCAAGTGGAGCATTACAGTCCTCCCGGGATTGATCTGGCAATGCAGGCAGGGGGAGAGAGTAACCAGCACTTGCGGCAAAAAGATTCAGAGGAACTAGGAGCCGCACTGGTCCAAGTACCTCTCCAGGGAGTGTTCCCTCTCCATGGCAGCGCACTCTGTCTCCAGCCCACGAGGAGCGACAACAGTTCTGTCCTTTTCCCCTGCGCTATCCTGCAATGGGCTGTCGTGCACCAACGTGGGCACCTTTGCACCATGGTGCAAGTGTGCCTATGCTGCGGGGATGATTATATTTGTATAAGAGAAACCCTCATGTACAAAAATAAACACAAGAGGCTTTTTCCTCTTTCTATGTGTGCTGAAGAAAGGAAAAACAAGGAGAAATAAAGATATTTCTCCTTGTTGTGCCTCCCTTATGCCTCCCCTGGAGGCTGCCTCAGATTTACGATTTCTCATAAATCTGGGGCAGTGTCAAAAAGCCATTGATGTTGCTGGGAACGCCCCCAGCAACACCCATTGCACGCCCCTTTAACACAGAAAACTGCGTTAAAGCGGACGATATTTATCAGTCCGCAATTAGCCCAAAAAAGTGGCTAAGTGCTGCCTAATAAATATCATGCAGGCTTCTGTGCCAGGGAACGTCACAAAAAGTGACATTCTGGCGGTGCAAGGGCCTCACAAATGAGGACCGAAGTGTATCAAGGTAGGAGAAAGAGGCATCCAGTGGAATAAAGGCTAGCAGCCTTGATATTCAGCAATCTCGACATTCTAAGTGCCGGCTGTGGCCTTCTGAAAAATGCATTGGGCATCTGCACTCATCATTTTACAAATTAAACACTGGGAATGGGGTGTAATCAACTGGCTAAAGTGGATATTTCTGGACAAGAAAAACTAGCTTTGAATATTAACGTCCCAATGTGGTTAAATCAGTTTTTGCCCTGTACCTAAGTTTTATATCCGGTGTGCATAACTTAAGAAAATTGAATTATTTATATAAAAGAAACAAAAAACTCCAACTCTAATTGTGTTTAAATACCTCACAATGACCTTTCCCAAACCAATAGCTAACGATCCACTGGCCAAATGTTCTAATAGTCTGTTAGCAAAAAGTGGTTGAAAATGTTGCACTGGCTTTTTGCAAACAAAGCTATTTGCCGGAGAATGCAGAATGACCTTTCTATTGAATATGTTTAAATAAGAATATTTAAATAATGAATATTTAAATAAGACCCAGTCCCAGGGGACTGGGTCTTATTTAAAAGACCTTTTAAGGTTAAAAAAGGCGAGACTCTATTTTCTGATCCTGTTCTAGTATGCAAAGTCAGTAAAAGAGCTGTGTTCTTGGAGGGTAAAGGTTGGTGGAACAAAAGACAGGTAGTTAAGTTAAGGAAGGATCAGGCAGATTTGATTGGAGATAAGAAGGCTGTAAGGGTTTCACAGGGTTTGTAGTGGACTTGTTGGCTGCATAAACAGGATTTGAGTGTTCCAGGAGTGAGAATGTGAGTCTGTCAGCTGGGGAGCCCGTTGGAGGAGGTTGAATGGTAACTTGAACAAAACTGTATGTGGATGTCGCAGTAAAAGGCTTCCTTCCAGGGTCGCGCAGCTCCTTGCCGTGGCTGAAGTTGTTTACAATAAAGAAGACATTTATTATAAAGATTCTTCTTCTTCGTGGTGAATTTCTTACTTACCACAGATTTCTTTAAGCTTAATGGGGAAGACTTAATTTTCTGTGTCAGCACTTTTCTTAAAATTGTAATCGGTTCACGCGCCTCCAAGAGTACTTTATAAATAGATACGATTGCACTTTTTACATCTAGCTCCTATTTGATAAGGAACTTAAGTTTGGATCTTGGTTGGTGCCCTTGAAAATGTTGTCATTTAATCTATGGTTCAAACCTCACAGTTTAATTTGATCGCACTTTAAAGTATTATGCTGCTAGCCACTTACACTCGACCGTATCCAGACCATATTTTGCTGCTACCTGGTAAATCTTTTTGCACTTTATCAAATTATGCTGCTACATGCAATGAGAAACTCTGTCATAAGTCTTAAGCTTATCATAAGTTTATGAAGAATTTGTTGCATCGCTTTGCACAATTCACAGGTCGCTGTGTGTTTATTCTTTTAAATTGTGTGGTTATTGTTTCAAATGTGTAATGTTTTTAAAATGAACATTTTTTGCTGGTATTTTGCTCTCTACTTTTATGGATATTTTATATCTGAATAAAGATTTTATTGATATTGATTATATTATATTATATTATGTCATATTATATTTTATTGCTATGTTATGTTAAAAACATTTGTTAAGCGATGGTATCTTGGCACTGGGGTAGTGAGTAGGGCAGCAGCGGTGGGAGAGTAGCCTAGTTATCATACGCCTGGGAGAACAACCAAGTCTGTTTCCTGAATAGTGCAAAGGAGGCAATAAACCTCATCTCCACGGGGAGAAAGTTCCAGAACTGAGGGGCTAAAGCCATAAATCTGGAACCTCCATGTTTCTTGCATTTAAAAGTGGGAGTGACCAACAGATTCAGATGGGAAGATCGCAGGTTACGAGAGAGGGGCATAACATAGAATCTTAGAGAAGATGAAGGCTGGACTGTTGCCGTGAAGAGCTTTGAAAATATTATATTATGTTATATTATATCATATTATTTAGTATTTAGCCACTTCTGTACAGGGACAAAGGCTAAAGCTATTATCTTTTTAATTTCATATGTAAATCTGTGATTGTGGCGTAATCTTCGCTATGAGCTCGACTACAGATTTTGGCAGTGTCGCCCGCCAGATGTTAAATTTGAAGTGGTCTAGCGGGCAGTCCCGCGGCAAGGCGGTACCGCGGCAGTGCCTCCTTCAAAGGCAGAGGTGCCTTTGAAAAATGCACCACAATAGGACAGCAGAACAAGGTTTCTACATGGCATGGGCTCGAAAGTCCATGCAGTGTAGGAACTGGTTTACAACCACACAGGGGCACATGTTATGCCTACCTGTGTGCATTCACATGCAGGGGAGGCTCATGGGGGTCCCGTATGGCCCCCTATGTTGCCTCTCCACCATGGTGTACATGGAGTAAGAACCTCCATGACACCGCTGGCAGAGAGGAAACTCGTAATATGCTTGGCGGGGCCGCTGGTCCCTCCAAGCATATTGCAGCCCCTGACCGCCGCAAGACACCCAAGGAATAGCGATTCTCAGGCGGCGGTGGCTGTCCCAGGGTGATCCGACCACCCAAATCATAATGGGGTGGTCAGATTTCCGGTGTGGTGGTGTCTGGACTGCCACCGCAGCACCCCCATGAGTCTGGTGGTCCTCCGACTGCCAGACTCGTAATCAGGGCCTAAGTGTTAAAGTTTGTAGATGCTTCCATATACTTTGATTTATTTGGGTGTAGCACCCTTGTATGGCTATGTGTGGGAAGATATGTAAATTAGTGGATATCATGACTTTTTCAATATCATTAATGTTTTTTGGGGTGGTTGTAATTGCTTGTTTTTTGTTTTATTACTGTCAACAGTTCATTGTTATGTTGCACATGACTTACTTGGAAGCAGTGCCTATAATAATGTGTCTTTTTGTATTATAAACATCTCATCCATCATCCATTTTTACCAAAGTTTTAGGGTTAGTAAGTTAGAATAGACAAGAATTCTTTGAGCTATTTTCAGTGTTCCATAAAACTCTTGCTTAGTGAGTGTTCTTAAATTTTCAAGGATTTCTCTTTCATGGTATGTCCTGGGTGCTCTTCAAGTTTGTCTTACAACTCTCATGGTTCTTGTTATAACAATTTTTAGGTTTTCTAGGGCTGGCAGTTGTCCTGTCGCTTTTCCAGGAATTATTTCTTTAAGGATAGTCCCTGTAGGTGCATAGGAATAGGAACTAGTGCTTGCTTAAGTCTTGTTGAATATTTCTAACCTGGGTTTCCATGACCTTTAGGAGTGTGATAGTGCCCTCAGAGTTTCCACAGTATCTTCTTTGGTGGTGGGTTTCATTGGAATAATATGGAGTGCATTTCTAATGGGTCCTTAAGAAGAGCTTTGTTTACTGAATTTGGATCCACTTTAGCTTAAAGGAGGCTTTCACGTTTGTGAAGCAATATATTTTGCCGTTTCAAACATTACATCGGTGAGCCACAGAATTATGAACATATATGTATATTTTAAGCATATTATTGATTAATTTAATATTTATCACATTTTTGCATCATAATTTACATTATAGCATGCATTTTGAATGTTTCTTCTTTTTTCTGTTTGTTGCAAGTCTCTTATTTTTCCTATTTAGGTACTCTTCTTTTTTTAATTGCTTTCATTTAGAAGGACATTAGGTGTTTTTTTTGGGGGGGGGGGGGGTGGTCTCTTTTTCCATTGTTCTAGTGTTATCCTGTTTTGATGTCATCTATCCCCCCTTCCCTTTGATGGATCTGAATAAAACATGATATGCCGAACCCAACATGGATGGGCTTTTTTCGTGCAAAATATCATGCAGACATAGATATATATATGCATGACAGGGGTGCACCTTACATTTAGCTCACTCAATTTTATATATTAGTACTTTTTTGAATTTGTCACCTAACTATAATGTCACTTTAACCTTTGGATTTTTAAATGATTTTCAAGTTTTTGTTTTTTAATGTAAGCTAAGGTCTTATTTCGATACCTCACCATTAAATCAAATTAACCTTTGTTTTCTTTCCTGTGAATTTCTGGGATTTTTAGATATTTTAATATTGGTATGTGTATAAGTGCACAGTGGCCGTGTGCAGTTGGGGTTCACCACAAGTCCGGGCATTTGGCCAGGGCCCTGCACAATTGTCAGCTACAGCCTTCCAACCCCTCGAGCTGCATGGCCTTTGGCCATGCCCATCAGGGGTGATTGGTCATACGACTTGGCCTGTGGCAGGATGTCAACCATATTGCAGATGGTCACTGTTTAACTGCTAAATCAACGCCAAATAATAAAAAGCACATTTTTTCAGAAAAGTTATAACTTTTTGCCAAATTAAATGTTATTCTGTTCAGCTGTTTTGATGTTTTTTCCTGAATCGGAGAGCAAAGTTGTCTTTGGAAATTAACATGGGGAATTCACTTTTGGGACTCAGCCACTTTCTTGGCCCCTGCTTGATCGAGTGACTTGAAACTTTCCATGAAGGGGCCAAAGTGGATGAACTTATGAACTTTATTTCTGGAAAGCTTAGTGCAGATTTGTACTATGGAATCAAAGTTATTAGTGAAGCAAAGAACACTCTTCCTATGGAAACTCTGACCTGACTGTAAGTAGACTGGCACAAGCATCACCAGTGTAATATACGTACACACCTTGAAGAATATCCGATAGTTTCCAATTGTGGGGGAACATGGTGGCCAGCTACCATGTTGAGTCCATTACCAGGGTAGAACTAAATACATATGAGACACCAACAATAGACAACAGACAACAGAAAGACGGACTCATCTGAACTAAATGCATTACAGAATTACACCAGCTGATATAGTGTCCTCCTCCCATGGCATTGATGACTGGCAAAGAGGAGTAGCTGACCTTCAGCTAGATTGAGTGCTAGCACATTTCCACAGCCTTTTACAACATTGCATGGATCGACGTGAAGGGGGGCTTGTCGAATGTTCATAGATTGTTACAGAAGTGGGAGTTGGACTCTAAGGAGCCCCTGCGGTTGCAGCAGAAGTCACCTCCACAGTGACTGTGTGGAAGGTGAGAGGCCCAAGAAGGCAAGTGAACACTGTGAGGGAGGAGGGGTACCTAGAGATATGAGGAAACAATACCCACTGAGAGTACTAAGGCCTAGGCAGCTGAGAGAGATACAAATACGTTAAAAGAGGGAGCAGAAAACACACCAGTTGCAAGCACCATAATCAGGAGGTCTGGAAGACAGTAGTAAGTAGAAACAAACATTAGACTCTATCCACAAGTCTGCAGGGTTACCAGGCCAGCAGCAGCCAGAGGGAACTTCAAAATCCACCACAGACGAAACTTAAAATCAGCACCTATTTTAGATCGCATTTTAAGGTTGATGCTCTAGAAAACAGCAATACATTAAGAGAGACACCAACAGAGTCGACGGTGGGGGGGAGTGATGAAGCACACTTACAAGAAGAAAATATAGTGCAGTATAGCGCATCATATAGCCTCAATAAGGTACTGTACATAATTCCCGTGAGGATTAAGTTTATGGTGTGGGCAAGTGAAGCCATTAAAGAAGAGCAGAGGTGAAGTCCAGACCAAGTGGGGCTTGGTTAAGATTGAAGGCCCCGGGAAATTTCAGCCCTAGAGTGACAGAGAGGATGTTAGACGTTTTGAACAAGGAGGTAAGAACTAAGGGCCTTATTATGTGTTAGTCAGTCTGTGGACCGCCGTACCTGCAGTTCAGTCCGACAGCTACGAGCTTCTCCTTCCGACTGCTATATTACAAGTTGGTCTGATTGCCTTTGCAAATACGGTAGCTTTACCACTGTTACCGTGAGCACACCGCTGACCGCTGGAGTCGCAGTCTTGGAAATCATCTGCCATAGGGCAGTACAGAGGAGTCTCACCGCCATCTGTATTATGAGTTGGTTTTCCGACGAGCTGACCCGGCAGTGGAACCGTTGTCTAAAGGATGGCAGAAACTAAGGATTTGGAGTGGCTACTTCCTGATCTTCCCATCATACTCTGGTGTGGATCCCTTACTCAAGGTCCCCCTACACAGCAGCATCTTTACCTTGAGGAAAGGGACCCAGTCTGCACCGCAGCACAAGTAAGTGCTCTTCATACCATTTAACCATTGCCGGGACTTGCCACATATGGGTAGGTGTATTTTTTCAAATGTATCACCAAAATGTGTACATTTGACAGATATGCAGTTGAAATGCTCACACAGCCATCTATATATATGTAAAAGTACTAATCACTGCCGCAAAACCTCCACAGACACACCTCGAACATCGCAGTTAGCCATTAATATGGCGATCAGAAGACCACCAGCACTGCATCTTCTGGAAGAAAGGGCTTTGGTCTCCTGGTGGTCAGACTGCAAAACTCATATCTGGCCCTAAATTTGTAACGTTGGAGAATAACGAGGAAGAGATACAAGGGATGTGTGTTGTGCTAGAGTTAAAGACAGACAATCTATTGTAGAGGACAAAAACCCTAGAGGACACTATGATGGAGCTTAGGGGCCTGGCTGACAGAGAGAAAAAAATAATTCCACTAAAAGCAACGGATACAGAAATCCTGGAGAAACTGAAAAGCCTTGAGAACAATAAAAGGCAAAATAATATAAGTATTCTAAATGCACCAGAAGGGGCGGAAGGAAGTGACCCGAGGTCTTAGTTACAGATTAGTTAAAAAAGGCTAATCCCTTGAAAGATGTGACCATAGATATTTCCACTGATATCCAGAGGGTGCATTGGGATCCTAGTAAAAAAAATTCAATAGGGAAAACCCAAGGAAAATTCTGGTGAAATTTAAAACATACACGATTAAACAAAATATGATGTCAGTAGGTCTCAAAGGAAATACCCTGAAGGTGAATGACTTGACCTTTAGGCTAAGGTGCGACATCTCTAGGGGAACAGGAAAAGCAGTGGGAGCTAAGGAAAGATGAGCGTGAAAAAAAAGCCAAATAATGACCTGGGGAAGTGTTTATCATATAGGGCAATCCACTTGTTAAATTGTGATGATTGCAACTTTTATACACACATTATAGCAAAAGATTAGGCAAAGTGGTTGGGGATTTGACTCATGAAGATCAGAAAGGTTTTATACCAGGAAGATAGTGGTATGAGTTAACACACAGGCTTTTAGGTGCAATAGGTATGGCAGCATTGTAGAAGGTGCTGTTAGCCATCTTAAGGTTTGACGCTGCACAGGCCTTTTGATAGAGTCAACTGATCGTATATGAATGTAGTTATTAAATATAATGGCAGGTGAATCGACTTCTATAGGGAAATCCAGCTCATATGTCATAAACCTTCCACAAAAGAACTATAAATGGGAGACCTACTCCACAATTTCGGATACAACGTTGCACTAGACAAGGGTGCCCCTTATCTCCTTTATTGTTTAACCTAAATATCGACCCCCTGGCTAGGAAGCTAAGGAGTGGGACTGCTGTCACACCTTTTTCTTATAATGAGTGGAAAGAAAGGTGGTTTTGGATGCAGATGGTCTAATGATTTACACTTCCGATTTGGAGAATGACCTCCTTGTAATACATCAAACAATGCACAAATTTGGTTTGGTATCGGGGTACTTGTGAATGAACAATAAACAGAGATCATGGCCTTGAACATTTCCAGTGATAAAGCAATAATTATAAATGAAATTAGCTATTTAGGAGTAAGGGTGGTTCAAGATCTCTATAATCTGACAGAGAGATCAAGAAGGCAATGGCAGAATCAAAGAAATTTCAAAATCCTGGGAAAACCTTCCTTTAACAATCTATGGAAGTTCCAACCTGATTAAAGTAACAATCATGCCAAAATGTACGTTTCTCTTTAATACCATCCCCTTGGATTTGAATAAGGAGCTGTTTAATAAGTTGCAGGGGAACGTGAGCAGCTTTATTTGGGCCTCTAAATGGGTCAGAATTAACTGAAAGAAAAAAAAGAAGACAGTCCAGTGATTACACTTATAACTCGTCATACTTGGGCAACAATGTTCAAGCTAGATGAGTTGAAGAATAAGCGACATCTTATGATGTGGATTGGTACTGCAATAGACAATTTCCTTTATAATCTTTATTTCGGCACAATAGAGCCATAAAAGATACATAAAACAATTGTTACATAGTACAAAATCTGTATAGAGGAATTAATGATGTTGGGGATAACATGGATACAGTTCGGAATTCAGTACAATAAAATCTTAATATAAATTAGTTAAAAAGGCCTCAATTTATAAAAAGCACATAGGAAACCTTGTTTAAGTTCATCTCATCATTTTTCCAATTGCTAATAACTTTAAAATTTGTGAATATATATAGACAATTTGATGAGCACAAAATAGCAACAACATTATATATTCAAATGCAAAAAGGAAATTACATTACAGTTCAATTTATAGCTTCAGGCCACTTTATTACGTACAAAGCTTATTGCAAATAGAAATCTGCTAACACCATAAACTATCATCTGCCTAGTATCAGTCTTGATGATCCTTTCCGCTTCCTTATATGAGCGCACTCCTAGGTTAAGGCAAAGAGGCTTAATCCATCTTTTTCTGGCCGCCTCATAAGCTGGGCAAAATAAGAGGATATGAGACTCGTTTTCTTTTGTGTTGCTTTGGCACATGGTACATAGATCACTAGTCTTTACTTTACAAGTGCTTGTCCACCTGGCTATGGTCTTATTAGTTTTCAAAGTACCATACCTGACTTTCATATATAAAGTTTTAGCCAGGGGTGGTTGAACCTTGTGTAACTGTTCAAAACAGGGACTGTCATCAAAAACAAGAAAATTACATGTCAAGGTTCCACCTGCTTGGTCATTTGACAAGCTATGATCAATGTATGCCCAAAAGGCCGTTTTCAGCAATTTGTTCAAGTTTTGCATCAAGCTCAAAGGCTCTTCCCAAAACTGTGCCAACCCAATTCTATTTACCCATGTGTGCACATGTTTTAACCAAATATTTGGAGTATTCAAATCTAGTCTCAATATTTCCTGAAGTCCATTTTTATAATCGACTAGCTCAGGTGTACACCAGAGTCTCACCCATAGTGATAATGGTCTCAGGGTTGCATAATGATCCGTGCGCTTCATGTTTAAGTCTAGCATTAGGGGTATTAATGGTGTACTTGTTGGCAACCTCAAAAGGGTCCTATAAAATTTGTTTTCGCTATTCGTGGAAACATTCCTACACATTGGCCCCCATATTTCTGCCCCATATAATGCAGCGGACTGGGCCTTGAACTTAAAAACTTCAAGTGCCGGGAAAACCGCCTTACTAAGACTCGCCCCGTGTTTTTTCATGATTGGCAGAGTATTCTGTGTGAGTATCATTTTACTTATTTCTACTTGGGTTTTCCACGAAAGTTTTGAGTGTAATGAGACTCCCTAGTAAGTAAAATTCAGTACAGATTCTAGTTTTTTGGGTCATTTAACAACAGATTCCCCATAAAGATTTTGTGAGGGTTTATGGCCATATATTTAGTCTTGTTAGTATTAATCTCAAGGCCTTTCCTGTTGCAATATGTTTGAAATAAATTTAAAAGGGATTGCAGACCTCTGGGCGTTTGAGAAATCAATATAGTGTCGCCTGCAAATAAAAGGGCAGGAACCTTTCTCCATTTAGTTTTGGTGCATCATTATTACAGCCCTCTAAGTATGATGGGATGTCATTGACAAGCATACAAAATAATGTGGGAGCCAGCACACATCCTTGGCGGACTCCTCGCTTAATTGGTATAGCTTTTGTTAGTTCGCCATTTGGCCCCCATCTTACTTTGGCAAAGTTATTTTCGCGCAACCTTATAATCTGTTGGAGAAGACAAATCGGAAGCCCTTGAGAATATAAACACTCCCATAAAAGTTCACGGGAGACAAGATAAAAGGCAGCCCTAAGATCTACAAATGCAACGTAAAGATGCCCTTTCCTTATGTGGACGTATTTCCACATAAGCAACAAAATCTAAAAACTTGATCTATAGTGCTTATTCTGAGTCTAAAGCCAGATTGGAACTTGGTGAGTACAGAACTTTCCTCCATCCATATATTCACACGTGTTTGTAAAATATAATTAAACTAATGGGGTGATAGTTTGCTGGCTCATCTCTTTTGCCCTTTTTAAAAATGAGAACGATTTCCGCACCCCTCCAGCTATCCGGAAAATCTATGCCTGCTGCTAGGGCATTGCATAGAGAATTAATGTCAGGCATCCAGATGTTGATTTCATGAATATATAAATCGCCCGGGATTTTATCTAGTCCGGGTGCCTTTCCATTTTTGACTGCGTTAATTGCTAGCCCTGTTTCCTCTATTTCAAACTCTAGTTTAACTACACTGGGGCTTGACCATAATATATCCTTATCCAATGCCCCAATATTTTCTGGAGCCCTATATACCTGGGATAAATGTTCGACCCAAGTCATTTCATCAAGAAACACGTCTCTGACCACTCCTCCAGTATGGTTCCCCTTCGCCACCAATCTCCAGAACCCCACTTGGTCCTTAATCTTAGCTGCCGTAAGCAATTCGGACCAACTTTCATCATCCCAATTTGTTCTCGCCTTCTCTTGTATCGTCTTATATTCTTTTCTAGCCTCCTTGATCTCGACAGGAGTATTATTTTTTATTGCTTGTAGAAGTCTAGCCTTGGCATTTCGGCAATCCTTGCCGTACCATGGTTTCCTAGTTGGTATATTATTTGTATTTTGATTGTTTTTTTGGCATTTTGGTTACCAATGGTATTAGCGATTTAAAAAACCCATTATGTAGATCAACAAAGGTACTCCCCTCAGGTGGTATGCTTACATATCTAGCAAACGTGTCAGCTAGTAATCTATAGATTTCAGCTAGCACTTCTCCATGCTCCAATATATGGGCCCATTTTAATGAACGGCAATTGTTGCTGGCTAGTATGACGTCATTAGTTATGTTGGCTGAGTTGGCTACTTTGTTTTTCGAGATTACGTTGGACAGTAGGCTGGGGAAAAATAGCAGTTGGAGTGGACAATGGTTGCCTTCAATCCTAGGCATGATCTCAAGATCAATTACATAAGACCAAATATCAAGGGAAACCATAACAAAGTCAATTTTACTTTGGGAGTTATTCCTTATAAAAGTCGGGGCCTTTAGTATATCTGATGGTAGTAGGCCATTGCAAGCTCTCATTCCATGCACAGCTGTCAACCCCATAATTTGAACTGCCAATACAGTACACTGGACCGGATCGATATTATGTAATATTATGTAATACAGGAATATTGTTAGCCCTATCCTCATCTTCAAAGATGTCTCCAAGGCCTATAATTGGCTCATAATTGCAGTTAAGGTCGCCACCTAATAGTATACTTGGTTTCTCCTCCATGCAGTTTAGAAGGGAGTCCAACTTTTCCAATATCACTCACTTGATAAGGGGCATGGTCTATTATAGACATTAAATAAATGTAGCACCCTTTCTTCTTTCGTGATTATTCTTAATCCGAGAATATCCATTGAGTTAATATTTAATATTGTTATTCGGATCTCAAGTGTTACTTTTACCCATATTACAAGCCCCCCCGAGGGCCTAACTCTAACAGAGGGAACTGCATCAACATTGAATGTTCTATATCCCACTCAATAGCCAATTAACCCAAGAGCATGATAAGAGGGTGTTGGTTAATCAACCTCAGGTGAAATGGGAGCTATAATAAGGGAAAAGAATACTCATACATTGAAACACACACACCTAGGGCCACGTCACTTAAAGCCACAAACAAATGTACCTAACTGGCATGTAAAGTATCTGCATATATAGGTAGTGAAAACCCACCTTTACAGTACTTAACTCTGATGTATTGATAGAAATGTATCTTACTCACATTGTAACCACTACGATTTAATGGCAACATAGCAAGTGATATGTCCAAAGATCTCAAGCCTACCCTCTTTCTAGTGGATCCAGTTTCTTTGGAACAGTGCTTAAAGCAAAAAATACCATTCCAAATACGGTCCCGATGGGCAATATATCGGGGCATCAATCTTCCACCCTTCCCTCTCAGCTCCCTGATGTACGAACCCCCTATTCATTCTTGACCACAACATGCCACACTAAATATCTTATAACTGCTGTGGTGGGCACTCAATCATACTCACTTACTTACATAGGTTACAGGATTGTCTGCGCAAAGTTGTTGTTGTTATATATGCAAACTGTTGCTAATTCTGTATACAAACGTCGTACTTTTGAACTATCCTTTATTTCAATGTGTATATGCAGAGCTGCTGCCAAGATGGTACCTTACAAAGTCAATAAAATGTGTTTTAAAAAAAATACCATTCCAACCTCAAACATTCCATGACAGCAAGGACTTTTTTAAAAACAAAGTTTTTCTAATAACATTGTCAGTGACTTGGAGGAATAGCTGGAGAAGGATACAACAGACTGATACCTTGGGTGTGGGTAATCAGGCCATAGGGCGGCAGAAGAGTTGTTCTCTCTTAGGGCAGTTATTTTATTAGTGAAGAAGGTGAGGAGATTATCACACAACCCTTTTGAGGACATTAAGTGATGTGTTACTAGAGATTATATGATTAAACAACTACCACTTAAATAACGAGTTCCTAAACCACGAAGGCTAAACAACGACCAAAGCTAAACCACTACATTTCGAATAACGACTTACTAAACCACGAAATGTAATCACAAATCGACATTGTTATGGATTCATTATTATGGCAGTTTGCCCCACCGCACATATAGTGCCTCGAAAAAGCCAACTGCCACGAGGAAACATTTATATTTTCGACACCGAATGTTTCGACCTTTCTTCTCTTTTGCCAAAAACAGATATAGGAAGCTCCAGACACAGAGGCAGACCCGAACGACGAGAGAGAGTAGGAGTTAGCATCTTTTTTCTTAACATTAATATTTATTTTGGTTGATTAATCTCCCTCAGTAACACAGGAATTGAAGCATTTCTTCTAAGCCATGGTGCAAGCTAATTTGCCCAATGGCAAGCTTGCTACTGCTGTGTTACTGTGCATTTCACTACAAGTCAACTGTGTTATTACTGGGACACGTTGGTGGGCTTGCATAGTCTGCCCTTGATTCAATAGTGAGTAAAGAATTAAAGAAATGTACACGTGTAGCTTCTAACAACTTGTCAAATATTTTTGGCTTCCTTCAGTTATCCTGGCCATACCATCGTTAAGTAACACCTCTATCAAATTATCCACTGTATACTATACTACCTATCATTTGCTTTGCTTTTATACTGTGCAATTCGAAAGACTTACATAAACAGATTCAAACAAAAAAGCAACATCTCTGTCAAAAGTAAGGTAAAGGCTGCTAAAGAAACTAATATTTCCTTCTTCCCATAACACTGCATTCCACAGAAGCTCAACCGAGTCCTAGTACATCTTGAAAAGAAAATAACATGTTATCTTCTCTTGCCCCGTGTCTACCCTCAACCCTAATCTCACAAACACTAATAGACAGTTCACAAATAACCTTTGCAAATTGTCAAATCAAAGTAGAGCACTAGAATGACAATGGAATACATCGGTGTATCCAACTTTCTCTGTGGTGGAAGCCATTTCTGATTTATGAAAATCATCATGAGCTACTCATGTATATTAAGACTGTTACAATAATAACCTTGTTCAATAAGATTCCTATTGGGACCTCTCCATAGGGTTGGCTATATTGACCACCCCTTGCAGTGCCGCACTCAAGTAACTCTGCTTTGGCTTCTTCTGCTATTATTGCATGGCTCAGTGTGTATTCACACAGTGTGAAGGACAGGCTGTGGCCTGCAACATGTCTGATCTATACTGAACTTTGCTAAGTCAAAAATGGAAACAGGTGGCTATGTTCTATGTCCTTTGATTGACGTGGGCTGTCACAGTTTGTGTTTATGTGGTAGCTTGCATCACTGCCATTGGCTTGCCTGGCTGCGACTCCAGAAACCAAAAAAATTAGCAGCACTGTCAATTTATAGCAAACTACCGGTAGCTTCTTAGCAACTTTTTAGCAACTAGTAGAAATAAATCCAAGTTACTCTCTCATTGTACTAAATGCAGAGTGCACTCATGGTGCTACAAATTAGCTTGCACCATGGATTAGAAGAAATGCTTCAATTCCTGTTTTACTGAGGGAGAGTAATCAACAAAAATACATTTTAATGTTAAGAAGAAGATGCCAACTCCTACTCTTTCTCGTGGTCCTGGTCTGCCTCTGTGTCCGGAGCTTGCCTATATCTGTTGTCTGCAAAAGAGAAGAAAGTTTGAAACATTTGGAGTCGAAAATATAAATGTTTCCTCGCAGCAGCTGGCTGTTTCAAGGCACTATATGCGCGGGGGGGGGGGGAAAGAGTCTTAATAACGAATCCCTAACAATGTTGACTTGTGATTAAATGTTGTGGTTTAGTAAGTCATTGTTCAATACGTAGTGGTTTGGTTTTGGTCGTTGTTTAGCCTTCGTGGTTTAGGCACTCGCTGTTTAAGCGGTAGTTGATTAATCATATAATCGCCTTAGGGTGATCAACTGATGAATTATTTTTTTTCAAATGTATTCATTTAATCTTAAAGAGCAATAACCATAGTAGAGACATTTGTTACAAAGGTATGCATGCAGAATCAGGAAACATATGTATGCATCACAGATGAACAATATTAAAAATGTTCTAGATCTTTCCATTACTGATATACATATATTAGCATTGTACTGAAAAATATAAATGAATTGCAATTTGCACTATGACTTTACTATAAGCAAGTATTGGCATTATTGCCTCTTATATATAACAAACATTTCAGATCTTTACATGTCATAGGACTAATCCCATCTATGACCTGTTCATCAATCTGTTTTCAAGGGCACAAGAACTGCAACTGAGACGTTTCCAATGTCAGTGACGTCATCTGTTCCAGTGCGTCAAAGACCGGTCGCCAGTACTCGTGAATACTAGAGCTGCTCCAGGCCCGGGGGAGAAATACGCACCTTCCATACCACACCTATCACACGGATTGTTATCTCTTAGTTTATATTTGTACATCTTGGCTGGCGTATAGTAAATACGGTGCAAGAATTTGAAATGGATAATACGCAATCGGCTGCTAGCGGACACTTGTTCCGTTTGTAAGCAGCAATAGGCCCATTGACTGTCCGTTATTACGCACCCTAACTTCCTGTCCCAATGCGTTTGGGCGGGGTAGTGACCCATAGACTGCTGAGTGTGGACCACATGGTATAGTGCAGAGACAGCGTGATCAGATGACGTGGACTGTAGTATCATGTGAAAAGGGCCAGAGTTGGGGTTCTAATGGGTATGATGGAGTATTGTCCTTAATGCCCTGCCTCAGTCTCACATACAGAAAAACGTCTAGGGGCGTGGGTTTGATGGTGCTGAATACCTGCTCTGGGGTACGGAACTTTCCATCTTGATATAGGTCACCCCAATGCATTACATTTGTCCCCGCCATGACTTTCCTAAACACAGTTTCTTGTAACACTTGTATGCATGGGTGGTATGTCAGTGGAAGCAGTGGGGAGTTTATCATGGGAGCATGTAGCAATTTAGCTAAATGTCACCAAGCAACCACCATACACATGACCGTTGTGGTGTCCCTCCCGTGTGGGTTGGGAATAGAATAGAATATAAGTAGCATTTATAAAGCGAATGGCTACCCATGGGCATCCCAGCGCTACAGACTGCAAGAAGCTTCTAAGACTTATCTGGGAAAGAGCCAGGTTTTCAACAGCTTGCGAAAGCTCAGATGGTTAGTTTCCTTCCGCAGCTGAAGCGGGAGGGAGTTCCAAAGCTTGTCGGCATTGTAAGAGAAGAGCTGACCTCCGCTTCTGGCTCTTTTGATCCTTGGTACACAGGCCAAGTGCAATTCATCCGATCGTAAAGGCCTGTTGGCTTGATATAGTTTGGCTAGGGGGGAGATGATCTTAGGTTCATTCCCTCTAAGCAATTTGTGAGTGATACAAAGCGCTTTGAAGTGGAGTCTCTCCCGAATGGGCAGCCAATGCAGAGCTTTTATGGCAGGTTTGGCTGACTGTCGGTAGGGAATTCCCAAAAGAGTTCTTGCCGCACAGTTCTGAATCATTTGAAGTTTAGAGAGCACCGCCTCTGGGGCCCCCAGGTAAAGTACATTACCAAAGTCCAGGCGTGATAAAATAAGCGCCTGGACTGCAAGTTGTTTGGCTTGATAAGGAAGTAAAGGAAGTACTTTACGAAGCATTCAAAGCATGCTAACACAAACAGCAACTACCTTTCTGGTTTGGACTTTAAGAGTAAGATTTGAGTCCAGCCAGAACCCCAAGCTTTTTATGTGTGATTTGGGGATGGGTGCTGATCCCATTGCAGTCGGCCACATCTCAATTGGTCTAAATAGTGACGGATTACCAAGGAGCATAAACTCTGTCTTGTCTCCATTTAGCTTCAAATAGGAATGGTTCATCCATTTGGCCACTTCTTCGAGACAAGTGCAAAGGCGGGGAGTGAATGTATCAGGATGATTAAGTGAAACCACTAACTGAGTATCATCTGCGTATGTTACAATGTTCACTCCTTAGGGCTGTATGATCTCTGCCAGTGGAACCATATAGGCATTAAAAAGCATTGGGCTTAACGAAGAGCCCTGGGGGACTCCACACAAAAGGGGCCAAGACTCGGAAGTGGCTTCACCCTCAAATACCTGGAAGGATCACCCCTCCAGGAAAGACGTCAGCCAGGTTAAGGCTGTTCCCAAGACACCCACATTTTTGAGACGATCAATTAGGATACGGTGATTCGCCGTATCAAAGGCCGCGCTCAAATCCAAAAGGATCACTGCAGATGATCCTCCTGAATCGAGGATTTTTCATGAGTCTTCTATCACAGCAAGAAGCTCTGTCTCTGTGCCGTGACCGGAACAAAATCCTGTTTTGTGTTGGATGAAGAAGGTGGTTGGATTCAAAATAGGTAGTATAATATTTACATATTTCTCCAGGATTTTACTAATTCCCGGGAGGAGGGAAATTGGAAGATAGTTGGCCAAACAGTCAGGGTCTAAGGTGGATTTCTTTAGTGGAGCTCTGACCATAGCTTTTTTCCAGGCGGGGGGGGACTATTCTGGACAGGATGGATGAATTAATCAGATCTAAAATGAGCGGCCCAACTGTCTCTGTTGCTTGTTTAAGAATCCTAAGTGGAGCAGGGTCATTGGGTGAACCACGTTTTACTTGATCAACAGTGGCCAACAGACAATTATAGTCCATTGTAGGGAAAGCTGCTAGGCACGTTTCCTTATACTCTGTATGGGGCTTATCATAGCGGCTAAGATTGAGATCTTTATTGGGAGAGAAGGATTTATAGATGTTCTCAATTTTATTGTGAAAAAATTCCGCCATTTCAGGGTTGCTACATATCATGCCTGTCAGAGGAATCGGGTCTGCGAGCCATTGCTCCACTGCTATATGTGGCATACATCTGGGTAGGTGGAACCAATAGTGTGCGTAGTGGGCCTGGGCGCTTATGTAATATAGTTCAAGATTAGGGACATTGAACCAACCATGAGAGTAAGGTCTAATAATGATGTCCCACTGTAGTCTTGGTTGTTTACCTCCCCACGTCAATCTGATCAGTTTTGGAACGTAGGCTGTGAAGAAATGCATGCCAGGGTAATATGGTATGTTCATAAATAAATAGAGCATCTGGGGGAGAATCACCATTTTATTAGGTGAGGTTCGCCCTACCAAAGACAGGAGCAAAGAAATACAGCGTGTGACACAACTCATAATATTTTCTAACACCCTGCCATAGTTAAGGCGTGTTAGTTCCTCACGGTCCTTAGTGATGCGAATCCCCAGATATTTTAATTCAGAATCACACCATTCTATCGGAAAATCAAGTGAGAACTGACTAGCAGGGGATGTGAGCAAGAATATTTGCAATTTCCCCCAGTTAATGTGAACCTCTGAAAGTCGCCCAAAAACAATAAATTCTCACAAGATAGGATTTACGTTCTGCTGTGGATCTCTGATGTACAGGGGGTGAGGTCATCTGCATATAGGGAGATCAGTATCTGACGCATGGGACCTCTTGTAATTGGAAAGGCTGATGATATCTGCCCATTAATCAATACTTTAGCTGTTGGGGATCTATACAGAAGGCCTACCCACTATAAGAACCCCATTGGCATTCCCATGCATTGCAATATTCCCAGCAAGTAGTCCCATTCCATTGAATTAAATGTTTTTGTGGCGTCTAAGAAAACCACCACAAGAGCCAAATCAGGGTCTACATTTTGTAATATTGAAAAGACAGTTCGAAGATTATGGGAGGTTGCTCTTCATGGGATGTAACCCGTTTGCTTGGGAAGAACCAGCAAATTTAACCTATTGGACAGTATTTTAACGAGGATTTTAGCATCATTATTAATGAGGGACAATTGCCTATAATTAGTCGGATTGGTTGGCAGATTTTCCTGGCTTTAGTAGGGTGGTGATAAGTGCCTCTCTCATCAAGGGCGGAAGGATACCATTTGTTTTGGCTTCCTCCTAGACAGTTTTCAGAATGGGAGTGAGTTGGTCGAAATATGCTTTATATAAGTCTATTTGAAGCCAATGTAGGCCTGGTGCCTTACCAGATTTCATTTGCATGATTGCAGCACAAATCTCAAAGGGGGCCACCAGGAATTCTTTCTGTGAGTTCCTCAGCCAGCCCAGGGCCACATCCTCCATATATCCAGCAAAATCCAGTAGGCATTGCCTACTAGTAGAATAACGTGTAGCATAAGGAGTAGTGAATGCGGTAAGTGTGTCAGCATTTTCTCTGTATCTGTTACCTTCTCCATCTAAATTTCTAGCACATAGTTAGAGAAGCGTGGTTTGCGAATTTCTTCCACAGAGCTCTGCCAGGTAAGCATGAGCGAATTTTGCGGATCTCGCGTTCGCGAATTTTGCGGATTTGCGGATTCGCAATCCGCAAAATCCGCGAATTCCCGCGAATTTGCGGATTTTTTTTTTTTGTGTTCGCCCGTGTTTCTGCCAGTTCGCGAGGGTTTTGTACACTTTCGCAAATTGCGAACTTACCTGTCGGGTCGCAAGTTTCGCGAACTTGTTGTTTCTACGTGTCCAGCCTATTTGGGACACTCTTCTTCATCACTGCCACTCTCTGTCACCACTGCCACTCTCTGACTACTCATGCCACCCTCTGGCCCACCCATGCCACCCTCTGTTTCATCACCACACCCTCTGGTTGTCCAGTGTACATTATTTTCGGCAAAGCAAAGCACACCTTCCCTGCCTCAAGTGACCTGAATTAATTTGGGGCTGATTCATGTGTCACAGAATATTTTTTTAGCTGGCACCTGCTTCCTTAGTGCGCCCTGATTAGTGATCTTTTGCACTTGCTAAGTGCTTTCATTGTTGCAAAATTAGTTACAACACCTGCCCTGCCCCAACTGACAATAATGAATTAGGGGCTGATTAATGGATTTTAACTTCCAGCCTGGCTCCTGCTTGTCTCCCTTAGCTGTAATTCAGGACCTTTGTGGCATATGTGTAACTATTCTGAGGTTCAGAGCAGGGTCACATAATAGTTTCAACTGGCAACTGAACTCTGGAGGGGCCCCTCAGGAAGCACTCCAGGAAATGGCTACTAATGATGAGCCTGAACTTTTGAACCTGGTAAGTAGTTACTTTCAGTTTTGCTAAGATCGTATTTCTGCAATTTGGCACTTATTCGCGGGGCGCGAACTCACGCGAACAGTGCGAGCAGTGCGAGCAAAATCCGCTGCTCGCGGATTTGCGGATTTTGCGGGAAATTCGCAAATCTCGCGGATTGCGGATTTCCCGAAAATCCGCAAAATCCGCGAGCGGAACGGATTTTCCGCCCACGCCTACTGCCAGGTGGCTCTCCCTCCCCAAACCTGCAGGCCCAATAATATTTACCCCCGAATCCAACCTCCCGTTCTGCTAATTCCTAATATTCCAAGAGTTTCTCCCTGAAATCTCATTGAAGTATCCCATCTGTGCCACCGACCATCCCTGCTTCTAAACTTTTTAGTTCCCCTTCTAATTTCTGCAGGGTACCATGAATGTCAACTCTTGGAAATGCAAAAACCACAAATGGTGACCTTGAAGGCCTCCAAGACCATTGTGACAGTCAAATCAGGGATTTCTTGCCCAATTCTCTACAAAACACTGTGTCCAACAAGGTGAGAGGCATAAGGCTCCAACTCCTTTTGGATACCTTGAGCCCTGGAGAGGTTAATGTTAACCAGACTGATGAGTGACAGGAATATGTTCTCGCTAAGTGTTCCACTGTGTCAATCCCTGGACCCATACCCCTAGATTCCAAGCAATAATCCAGCCTAGCCCATGTTGCGTGCATTGCTGTATAGTGTGTGCCTTCAGTCCTACTCGGGTAAACATGTCGCCAAGTGTCTAAAAGTCTATTGTTAGACACTATACTCCACAGCAATTTATGTAATCTGATGTGATGGTGTGAGAGAGGATTAGATCTATCAGTCGCTGTGTTCAGAGTTGTATTGAAGTCTCCTCCACATATTATATGAGTAGATCCTATCTCCAGAATCTTGCCCCATAGTGTGGCGAAGAATTCAGGATCATCTATGTTAGGTCCATAGCAGCATACCAACGTGGTAGAGACCGAACCTAATCTGCCCCATATTATACAGTATCGCCCTAGCTTATCCTGTGTCATGCCACATGGGGTAAATGGAGTATGTTTCTTTATCAGTATCGCTGTCCCGCTGGAATATGAGGAGTATGAAGTAAATACCCTATGCTCTGCCAACTTATGAGCGAACGAGGCAATGTGGCGGGGGTCCAGATGGGTTTCCTGAAGCATTGCAATTTGGACCTGGTGACGGTCCAGGTATGCCAAAACCTGTCTACCTTTGCGTGGGTCGCCTAATCCTCTGGCATTCCGAGTTAATAAATGCAGTTTCTGATCAACTTCAGACCGAGCCGTAAGAGCAATTGCAGCCTAGTGACAAGAGTTTTACAAGATCTACATCTACATCTCTGGTGCGCTGCATACAATAAAGATTCCTTACATGTCCTTTTATATTGTTTCTCATTCCCCTGTAATAATACCCATCCCACCCCCTCCCACTGTACCATCCCAATCATGCCAGAATAGTCATTCCCTCCCTCACCCACATTACCCAAAACAACAAAATTACACTACATTTGAATCTGCAGTTAAAGGGGTCGCCCTTAGGGAGACTACTAGAGACTCACACAATTTCACCCTTTCCTCCGAGTTATGGAATATGCAAAGGAAACTCGTTAGGGGAAGGGGTGCTCGGTACAATTTGTAAAACAGTCCCAGTGAAGCACTTATCTGTACATGGTGCCTCAGCAGAGTCCTCCTGCCGCACTTTCATTTCAACTTCATATAGTCCCAATTCAATACAGGAGGAATTTCCCTCAGCCGGGGAGAACAGAGGAGAGGAGGAGAGGCACTGCTTGCTTGAGACGTAGGTCAATCCAGTCAGAGTTCATGTCTATTCCACGGCAGGGGACGACGATCTCAATGAAAGTTCCTGAGTGGCGCGGGGAGCGCTTGGACATTTGATGTGCTTCAAGATATCATCCACTTGCTGTGTATTAATGAAGACATGTTGTTTACCTTGATGCATGACTCGCAGGTGAGCTGGATACATTAATGCATAATCTATTTATGCCTGGCAAAGTTTTGGCTTAGCTGGAATGAATTTTCATCGCGCTTCCTGGACAGTGGCCGTGAAGTCGGGGTAGATTGTGAATTTGTTTCCTTCGAACGTGAGGTTTCTCTTCTACCAGGCCACCTTGAGGGCCACATCAAGGTAATTGAGCAGCCTCGCGATGATTGGACAGGGTGGACTCCCCTGTGGCGGTCTGGAGCCAAGGGAGCGATGTGCCCTCTCAACTATTAGTTGTGTAAAAAAAGACTCAGCGCTCCGCGCAGCAGTCTCTCGATTAACTCCTCCATCCAGCCTGTAGTGGTACTCTCAGGAATACCAATAATGTGAATATTGTTGCATCTGCCTCAAGGTCTTCGTTCTTGGCAGCGATTACTCTAAGCAATTTGTCTATCTGCGCCATTTGTTTATTGCATTTTTGATGTGTTGTCTTCCGTGTCGGAAATGCAGCGCTCAGCCTCTTTTATACGTTTGTCGTGCTTGTCCAGTTTATGTACAATGGCATCCATTTGAGTATTCATACAGTTCATTTTACTCTCAATAGGGGTGAGGCTTTGTTGCATTGACAGTAGGAGTTCTTTTACATCATCCTCCTGCACCCGCGTCGACCCTTGCGCTTGCTCTCCACCTGTATGTTCAGGCTCGTCCTGTTGCGAGCCAGTTACTTTCTTAGTTTCGAAGGGAAGTTGTGCTTGCTTCGCCTCA
Source organism: Lissotriton vulgaris (assembly GCF_964263255.1). Classification (NCBI taxonomy): domain Eukaryota; kingdom Metazoa; phylum Chordata; class Amphibia; order Caudata; family Salamandridae; genus Lissotriton; species Lissotriton vulgaris. Next base: position 431,002,179 of record NC_141698.1, on the reverse strand, counting down.
GTCTTCCCCATATTGTAGGCAGCACCCTGTCTTGACACTAACTTCTTGCAGATTGATGCGCCTCAAGCATTCTATATGGTTCCAAAGGGGGCTTCCTCGGTCCGCAATGCTGATCGTGTATGTCACCTGAGTAGTCATCAGTGGATCGTTACCTTGTCACATCAGCAGTATCTTATCCAGTTGGCCAGCGTAATAAAGAGAGGCCTCCCAGTACAAGGGTAATGTGTTCTCTATTTTGAAATGCAGTAAGGGCTTCTACCCCTGCATTTGCGTACGCGCTGTGTTGTGCGGTCAGGGGGGTACACTCACCTCATCTACCCGCTACATCCTCTCCTCAGAAAGGCTGAAGTAATCCTGAAGTGCCGCCTCTCAGGGGGAGTGTTGTTCTCGCCTCCTCACCTTCGCGCTCAAATGCCCTAGGAGAAAGGCATATGCCGGTCTTCTTTCTCACTGTTTGCCCTGAGTGGGTTCTACAAGCATCAGGAGGCCTTGCAATAGGAGCCTGTCAATGTGCGGTCTGCTCGTCTATTCTGTGATTGCACACAGCCGTGGGGGGGAGAAGCATCAGAGGGTCTAAATCACAGTCGACCCCAGCCTACCTTATGGCAGCACGAGAGGCAGCCGGCTCCTAAGAGATGCGTCAAGCCCACATCTGCCGATATAGCTCACAATCGCCACGGGTCCCCCCAAATCGTACATGCGGCCCAGACACCACATGGAAGCAACGGCGATCGTGTGCCTTTCTCAGCCGCAGCCAGTTCCAGCAGTGCTGGGCAAAATCCACGGTCCTTCCTTCGGATCGCTTCAGCGGCGGCACACTGCATCCTCAATTGCCATAATTAACACCACAGGATGACAGGCTTGTGCGCTCTATGTTGTTATTGAGGATCGCTCCCCATAATTTCCTGGGCAGGATAAAACATCGGATAAATGGCCCGAGTTGCAGGAGCCTCACAGCAGTGCGGCCATCTTGTTTGTGCGCCACCTAGCGCTCCCCGAAGGACGAATTATTTCTCTCAGTGTCTTAAATAGCTTCACCCAATAAGCTTATTTTTCGGACACCCCCAAGCAAGGTGCGAGAAGTCAGCTCTGTCCACGTGGGTCTGGAACACACTCCGGAGGCAGCCTGGCCATATTTATATACCCTGGTTGGTGTGTAATAAAATCTTTAGATGTAATTATAGTGTATCAGCCTGCACTTGCTATTTTGTGATATTAGTCAGATTAGTCTGCTTTGCATACCGTAGAACTTCACCAGTTGTGAAGCTTTCTCCAAACAGTTTTTTAAAAAGTATTTTTTTAGTATTACTTTAAATTATAGTTATTTATTTTGTCTGTGTTTCCAGTTAGTTGGTCATTTATTATCATATCCTTTTTTTTTTAGTTGCTGTTATAAAATGTTTAAGTGACATTGCAAATTTATTGGAACCCGCAATATGACTGCTTGATTGAGTCGTGAGATATTCTTGTCTCATTCACAAACATTAATAATAAAATGCATGGAGGAACTGAAATTCGTTTTTTAATAAAAAAAAAAGTAAATAACATAAAATAACTAATAAAACCGCCACGTCAGTGAATGGTTTTTTTTTAAACTTAAAGGAAAAACTATTGAAAGCATATGGTGCATATGCGTAGTGGTGGCATGATTTCATTTTTTCTTTTTTGTGGCCTAGGATTGTAATACAAATCTAAATATTTAACTGTCGCACTGGCTTGTCGAGGCCAAGCCTATTGGCTTTGCCAATGCAGTTTTCAGAATTTACTATTTAATACAATGTTGTGGTACAGTATTATATCGTTCAAAACTTTTTATTGATTGTTTCCAAATAACAAAAAAAAACATACAATAAGGATATAAGCGTCCTTGATGGATACCAATAGGGTGAGGGGCCATTACTGAACATAAATGAAAACAAAATCAGCGTGGTCGATGCCAATCAAGGGGTAACAGAGTAAAATAAGTAATAAGTAATAAAGGCAAACGGAAAAGACAAAGGCGATAATCAGTATAACCTCAATCATATACATCACATATGAGGTATCAACACAAGACGAGTGACCCACAGGAAGTCCAGTCCCGGAAGAAACTGGGTCAGCTGGAGAGCAATTAAGGAAGTAACAGGTCGGACCCAGTAGATAGAATGTGAGATTGCATGGGACTGGGGTGAGGGAGTGTGGTGAGTTCAAGGAGGTTTCTGTGCACTAAAGTATTGTCAAGCGAGACCCTAATTTGTCTATGAGGAGGGCGCCACGGGGTGTTTTGAAGTGAGATGTTATCGGCACCTCTCAGATTGGTAACCCAGTTTAACCAGCATTTGAAGGAGGCTTTACGAGTGTCTTTCCAATTATTCAAAACCATCTTTACAAGAACAATGATGAGAAGGTCAATTAGGGCCCTATTATTATCAGTTAAAGAGTCGGCTCTTAGAAAGCCGAATACCAGGGTGGATAGCTCTCTGGCGGGGAAGAAGGAAAAAAACCATGGTGAGAAAGGCGAAGATTTTGTCCCAGAAGGGTGTAACACATACACAATGTAGTAGGTGTTCTAGGTCCCCATCTTTCTCGTTACAGTTCCAGCAAGTGGCATTGTCTCTAATATTATGTGAAAAGAAACGCGCCGGTGTCCAGAAAGCTTTATGAAGAAGCCAAAACTTCGTCTGGGAGAGTGTAGGGTTTATTATGTGTCTCGTTGTCGATTCCCAGGTTTTGGACCAATCCAAATCTGAAATTGGTAATGAGGAGTGAGATTCTCAAAACTGTATAAGATCTTTATTAAGATTGGAATGCTGTGGCCGTAGAAGTTGGTAGGGTCTGGAGAGCTGGTGGCCCAATTTGTCAAGATTAGCAAAATAGCTCGGGAGAGAGGGAGACTTTGTACATAATTTTGCTTTGGTGATCGCTGTCTTAATGTTCAAGAAATTGTAGAATTACAACTGATCAAGGTCATATTTGGCTTGGAGTTCTTTGAAGGAGAGGGGGTAGGAGCCTCTAATCCGTTGATGTGGGAAGAATATACCCTTATTGATCCATAGCTCATTATGCAGTGGCTTTCCCTTGTATAGTATTGAGTGATTGCATGACTCCCAGTCAGAGCGCCTTATGCTATTGTTCAGAAGTTTATCAATTTTCAGCAGGGCGAGTCTCATATTTTTAAAGATAGACTTCGAACAATAGGACGTACTTACATTAGCAGTGAGGATGGTCGCCGGTGCAAGATTTCTGAAAAGGGCTTTCTCTAAAGCAAGCCACACTGGAGTGTAGTCAGCGGGAGGTGATAGCCAATATGAGCCTTGTTTGGCAAGGAAGGCTGTCTGATATAGTTTCAAATCCGTTAGATTGACCCGTCCCAGGGATTTATCGAGGCATAGCTCTTTTATGCTGAACCTAGCCATTTTCCCTTTCCGTAGGAAGTTAAATAGGAGATTTTCTAGTTTATGGTGGAAGTCCTGGGATAAGGTAAGGGGGAGCATTGTAATGAGGTAGTTAACTAGGGGGGAGATCATCATCTTGATGGTCTCGACCCTGCCCCACCAAGTTATGAAGCAGGGAGACCAGCCATCAAGTTGTGATTTAATTTTATTTAGTCTGATGGATTCATTGTGATGGAGGGTTTTGAGAAGGGAACTGCCAAATTCAATGCCCAAATATTTAATAAAGCCGGTCTGCCATGTGACACCCGAGCTTCCAAGAATGTCTCTGGTGCCATGTATGTTTAGGGGCTTGACCTCTGATTTGTCATGGTTCAATTTATAACCGGAGTGTATAGAGTAATTCTCTGTAGAGGTCATGAGGGCTCCGATGGAGGTCTCTGGGTTCTCCCTGGATACTAGAATATCGTCCGCGTAAGCCACTAATTTCACCAGCGTGTCCCCGAAATTTACTCCCGCTATGTCTTTATTTTGTTTTATGTCTGATAGTAGTGGTTCAAGGGCCAGGAAATACAGAGCTGGCGAGAGGGGGCAGCCTTGTCTGGTGCCTTGTTCTAAACTAAATGGATTGGATAGGGTGCCATTAATGGCGATTCAGGCAGTTGGAGAGGAATATAGTGGCATTACCATATTAATGTAAGAATTCCCCAGATTAAAAGCTCTCAGGTAATGTTGTAAGAAAGACCAAGAAACTCTATTGAATGCTTTTTCTGCGTCCAGGGTGATGGCAACCAAGGGGGCGGGTGTTGATTTGGCTTTCTCAAGTATGTGGCACAATAATCTTGTGTTATCATTGAATAAGCGGTATTTTAGGAAGCCCACTTGAGAATTGCTGATTAATTTTTGGAGGACGGCATTAAGTCTGCTAGCCAGGATCTTCGCATAAATTTTACAATCCAGGTTTATGAGTGAGATAGGACGATAATTTTTAGCGAGGAGGGGTCTTTACCCTCCTTCGGGATAATGATTATAGGGGCTTCGCCCATTGTATCAGAGACACTGCCTGAAGTAGCAATCGAGTTGAAAAATTTTAGGAGCATGGGGGTGATTGGTTTATGAAATGCTTTGTAGAACCCCCTGTAAACCCATCTGGGCCTGGGGTTTTGTAGCTTTTGAGTGATTTAATAGAGCTAAAAATGTCCTTATCTGTGATGGGAGATCCTAGTGTAGTGCTATCATCGTCAGAGAGCTTGGGGAGGTTCAAAGTGTCTAGGTATTTAGTACAAGCGTCCGGCTCGAACGGCATCTTATTTTTATAGAGGTCTTCATAAAAAGCCTGAAAGGAGGCTAGAATTTTTTCTTGTTTGGTGTGAGTGTTATTAGCTGAGTCTTTGATCAATGTTATTGTTAGTAGTTTTTGTTTGTGTTTGAGGTAGTCCGCAAGCAGTTTCCCTGCTCTATTCCCCTCACATAGTTTCATGGCTTTGAATTTATTGATCCATACACCGGCGCGTCTGCTAACGATAGTGTTATATTTGTATTTCCTTTTGATAAGTCGATCTAGAACCGGCTTGTTATCAAGGTTAGATGAGTGGGCTATTTCTAGGGCCTTGATATCTTTCTAAAGAGTGTCGAGTTCTGCGTTTAATTTTTTGTTAGTCCTCGCTCTAATGCCAATAATCACTCTCCTTATTGTGACTTTTAGGGCGTCCCATAATGATGGAGGTTTTCGTGTCTGGGGAATCGTTCAGAGCAATGTAGTCCCTGATAGCGTTTTCTATTTGTCTCTTCCTCTCAGGGTCCGAAAGTATTTCCCCATTGAAGCGCCAGCGTTTTTGGGGGTAAAATAGAGTGAGAGCCCACAAGTTTATTACTATTACAAGAATGGTCAGAGACTATCTTGTGTGCAATGTCCGTTTCTTCTATGAGGTGGGTGAAAGGGTTTGATATTAGAATATAGTCAATCCTGGATTATGAATTGTGTGGCGCTGAATAGAATGTATAGTCCCTTACATCAGGGTGTTGGAGACGCTATGAATCCTTAAGGAGAAATTTGGTGCACAGATGTGTGAGTGACTCGTGAGAGGGAGAAGGCTGGAATGAGCATTTAGATTGTCGGCCTAACAAGGGGTCTAATGGGAGATTGAAGTCTCCACCTACAATTAACAGTTTGTCTTTTGGGATATTCTCTATGGCTAAAGAGGCAGATTCCCAGAAGTCTGGGTCGTCGGAGTTAGGACCATAAATATTTACCACATGTATGGGGTCTTCGTCTCTCATCAGGTGGGTGATTAGTAGCCTACCATCTGTGTCTTGAGTGTGTGAGGTGATTGAAAGGTTTGATTTCTTATAGACCAGAGTGATCACACCTCTCTTTTTGTGTACGGCCGAAGAACAGTGTGTGGGAGATCCATTTGAGGTTTATAAAACTTACATCCTCCTCTGAGAGCTTAATCTCTTGGAGTAATATGACATCTCCTTTTGATTTTGAAAGGTAATCTAAGACCTTTCGACGTTTCACTGGGTGGTTAAGGCCCTTGACGTTCAGTGAGACAACAGTGAGAATTTCTAGAAGGGATTTGGGTTTAGTCATCTAAAGAGTGGTGGTCGCTGGTAGAGTAGATGGCATTTAGTTTTGCAACCATAAGAGTGTTGAACTGGGTTGCCGCCATCAGTGTGCCAAGCATGGCAAGGTGTGAGTCTAGCTAATTGTGGGTTATGTGGGTTTTCTTCAATGAAAAGACATCTATGGGGTCTAGTACGAGACCTGTGGTAAGCACACGTCTTGTGAGGTATTATTGAAGAGACATTTTCACCAAAATAAAGGTAACAAAAGCAGAACAAAGGGAAACAACCAGTACATTTTTCAACCCCAGCCCCCAACCCCCCTCCTCCCCTCCCCCTCCTTCATCCCCTACCTCCCTCCCAACCCTCCCCCACCCTCCCAAACGATTCGAACTTAGGGGTTCCAAAGTTACCTGTCAGTCGTGACAAGAGCATCACATCGTTTTGTGTTAACACAACTAAGATTGGGTACTATACATGGCAAGGTTCTACCCAACCATGTCCATGCGACGGAGTCTCCCGCCAAAGCTGCTGCCATATGTTATTACTTTGCAAATTGTACTCCAATTTTAGGACATTTTATTTAAAACCATTCTTTTATATTATAACATAAGATCCACTAAAGATGCTATGAATTTGCTCCTAAGATTAGAGGAACAAGGATTGTGTTTTTATACAGCAACATTTCTCCTGAAAGCCATTAGCATTAGGAAATCAATGATCATCGATATTTGATCACATGATCTATAGGGCATTTTATGTAATTTTTGCACTTGCACTTTTTGTACCTGGATTATACATGTTCTCATAAATCGCCAGGTTCCATATATGAATCATGTACTTGCACTTACTTTATTAGGATTTTATATGTCTATGAATTTTATGAACATTTGTCTATTATCTTGTTGCTTTTGTAATTCGATTACTGTGAAGACTGATTTATGACTTTTCTGCTTATATGGTTGATTTATTTAACCGAATAAAAGCTTCCGAACTGAACTGATTCGAACTTAGGAACTTAGGAGCTGTGACGACAGTACCGTCTGAGGGCAGCACAGAGATATTGGATGTAACACTAATGCAACAGGAGAAACAAGGATTAAGAGCTACACCCCCATTAGTGGTGTTGATCATAATAATGGGCATAGGTGATAACATAGTCAAAGACAGACATATCTTTAGAACAAAGTTGGTGAGCATAAACTTTGCAAACGGTGCAAGTGAGCGGAAATTACATGTCATGCGAATTACAGTGCCTAAAGAAATAGCTTTGAACCTGACCCTAGGAGCTCTAGAAGGTTGTTATGGATTGTCCAAAAAGGGGCAGAAAGTGGCCAACAGACACATAATAAAGGCACAATCATTAACAATGTAAATACTGTAGACAATTGATAATTGTCAATAGATGTAAACTGTCAATAGATGTAAACAGGTGGTAAACTCTATAGTTAGATTATCTCTAATAGCTAGCAAGAGCTATTTCAAGAGATAGCCTAGGTATGGAATAGACTGAAGGAAGACAAGCTATATATTGTTGACATAGCAAGATATATACTGTTGAGCAGTATGTAACAATACCAGTGGTGGATAGTGATTAAGTATGTCAGGCGATAGAGGAGTCTTGGGACTCCGTTTTCCTCTTGTTGGTAGAGCCACTTGACAAGTCCATGCACTGTGTTGGAGAGTCTTCTAGGTGTCATGCAAGGTCAAGGGGGTTTGAGAAGAGAAGTGGTCTGCCATTTTTGATAATCCTAAATTTTGACGGGCCAGCAAAGGAGAATTGGATATTTTTCGCTTTCAGTTTATCCCTTAGGAGGAGGAATCCTTTCCTTATCTTAACAGTTTCTTTAGAGTGATCTTGAGTGAATATTCTACAGTGACCTTCCCAGGAGACATTATGGTTTTTCCTTGCGAACTGCAGAATGGTTTCAACATGTTGGTAACGGAGTGGTTTACAGATCAGGGGACGAGGGCCTTTCTTCCCTTGGACATTGAATGTTGGTATCCTATTTGCTCTGTCTAGTTCTAGGCCGTGTTCAAATCTGATCCCCGTTATCATTGGTATCCAGGCTTCGAGGAAAGCCACACATGAACCTCCATCTTTCTCTGAGTTCTCCGGAACGCCAAAGAAGCGAATGTTCCCTCTCCTATTACGATCTTCCAGTTTGGCGTTTTGTCTTCTAAGGTCATCTGTGGCGCATTGGAGATGCTTTATTATCTTTGATGATTGGGAGGTCCTGTCTTCTACATCACTTAGGCCTTGTTCTGCTTCGCTGATGCTTTTGTTCATAGCGCTCATGTCCGCCCTAATTGCCGTAAGCTCGAGCGGCATGGTGTCAGTGTTGCTCTTGGTAGATTTTGCTAAGTCATGGACTTCAGCAAGTTTTTTTAGGATCATGTGTATAGTGGCTGTTAAGTCAGACCTGGCTTTGATAGGGGACTCTGAAGGTGATGGTTCTTGGTGCACCTTCTTATTGTTGGACTTGCTTTCTCTGTCAGCTATTGTCTGGTTAAGTTGAGATATTTGCATAAATGAGTCGCTGTCGTTACTGACTCTGGCAAGAGAGCTCCTCGCCCCACCCTCAAGTTATCGGCAGGGGGAATCCTGAGATGTTCTATGCTCCAGATGTTGCAGCAGTCATGATCTGCAAGGCGCAGGTAGTGAAAAGTTGAGCTGAGCAGGCTGATTGGTGATTCACCGGCAAGTCACAGACGGCACACCTGCCCGAAGACTGTTTCCGGTTAGCAGGAGGTGGAAGAGACTGTAGAGATTATGCAACACCAACAACAAGAGCTGAGCAGTGAGGCTGACTGTTGGCAGTCGATCCCAGCCAGGTAGGGTACAGGCAAGACATTTGATTCGCCACCAAGCAGAAGAATGCTGCCGTTATGTTTTCGGACTGGACTGTTCCCATGGGGCAAGAGGGTCAGAGCTGATTTGCATATCACCATTGTCTAACCCAGGGTGTTGTGGAGTGCAAAAAAACGATGGATTTGGGCCCAGATCTTTTGACTGGGGGAATGTGTGACATTGATCTGCATTCGGTCCATCACTTGTTGTTTTTGCAATTGCCGCCCTAAGTGTGCTGGGGATGCCCAGACGTGGGTCCCAGGCACTCCACACCACTTGGAGTCAAGCTAGCCGGGCTGATGAGAGGTGTTACCTCGAAACCGGTCCGGTCCTCGGATGCTTGATTCCGTTCTGGGAAGGACATGGCTTTTGTAGTTCGGACTGGACTGTTCCCATGGGGCAACAGGGTCAGAGCTGATTTGCATATCGCCATTGTCTAACCCAGGGTGGTGTGGAGTGCAAAAAAACGATGGATTTGGGCCCAGATCTTTTGACTGGGGGAATGTGTGACATTGATCCACATTCGGTCCATCACTTGTTGTTTTTGTTATGTTTTTTATAGCACAGGTCACGGTGAAGGCAGAAAAATGAATGATATGATGACACACTGCCTCAGTTGCTTTTGTGTAGCCATTAGTCAGAGACAGCCCTTATGGAGCCACAGGAGCCACTAGTAAGAGACAGCCCTTATGGAGCCAGAGGGTAGGTGTGTGTCTCCCTTGGTTCTTGGTGATTAAAGCTTCTTTTACTTGGCACTGCTGGGGTAATAAATCGGGTTAGGAGACTCATCCCACTTCATGTCGCCATTTTGAGATCGCAGGGATCAGTACAGCGCAGCGATCCTTGGTCAGATAAGAGCCCCGGACATCATTATCCCAAGGGTCAAGAATAGAAGCGTTGGTGGGTAGATTATCAAAGGGACAACGGCGCTAGTGAAGTGAATCAGGCGGGGGAAGGCTCAACCAGCATTACGGCGCCATTTTGAGAGTTCCGGTTGCGGTATCTCGCACAGTTGCTCCTGGATGATTACGATTGCATAAAACACCTTTTGTTAGTGTTAGGTTCCACTGCAGCAAAGTCCTAAAGAGCGCAGGTTAGGATGTGGCTTGTATAGCGAGTATCGCGATATCGCACTGAAGGTATTTCAATGCTGTGGAAGGATGTCTGCCATGTTGAGGTCAAGCATGTAAGGTGAGGGCGCCAATTTTATGTCACTTGCGTTTGTTGTAAATTAGTAGCAAGGCACCCACCTCTGCACCGCTGAGGTTGGAACAGGAAGCGCTGTCATTCAGAGTGATGTTGGGTCATCGGAACCAGGAATAAGCTTCGTACTGGGATGGCCCCGACCAGCGTCACGCTGAAGAACCGGGGTTTAACCCAGCGGCGTCAGGGGCACACCTAAGATCTTCGAGTTCACCTGTCTTGGTATACAGAGACACGGAATACTTCTGGATGGCATCAGAGTCCAAGTTTATTAGCTGCAGCTAGTAACAGGGATCCTAGAAATACATCACAGTGTAAATTCTCAGGAGACTGCTCATTTTACTAAGGCGAGACGTCTCCTTTTATACCCAAAATTCACAATATAAATGTACATCCACTGCACAAAATTCTAGCCAATAAGGTACATTTTCAAACAAAGTATCACATAACATAAACTCAATTTACAGTATCCCAACCCAAAAGTTAATTATTAGGAATGTCCCAAATTAAACCTCCACTAGCCGGACAAACCTATAATTAAAAGCATAACTCATGTAATGAAGAGACATAAAAAAGAAGCAGTAACAGATGCTGAACAAGATAAGGCATGTGCAAGGAAACTAAAAGTTAACGATGTCCTGAACATTGATTGGCAATCTCAGACAAAGATCGATCAGGGAAATTGGCTTTGCAAGGTCAGTTTCAGGTGAAGAGGTCAGTTTCTTACAGTTCATTTTAGAGTCAAAAAGAAACCTAGTTAATGTATACATGAACTAAGAAGGCCAGGCCACTTTGTTCACCAGGCTACCTTCACAGGCCTACGTGAGGGCAACACAAAATGGTGGCACAGAACAAAATGGAGTCAGACTCGAGAATTACAAAACCTCAGACCCTCCTTTTGCCATTACGTAGGCAATAAACTAAGGCTCATGTTAATCTGAATCTAGGTCTATATCGATATTCATTAGGTCATCTAGGTATTGCTGTAGCATCATCTTATTATTCCCTACTTCTCTCGGGACAGGTCTCCGAACACACATAGTAGCACAAAGACTATAATTGGCGGGACCACACTGGATGCAAAGAAAAAAAGAGAAAAGGATGGTTAAAACCATACTAAGGAATGTCAAAGTCTTCCATCCCCATTTGGACAGCAGTCCCCAAAACCATCCCGTCAATGACCAGTCTCCTTCGTCTACATGGATAGACTCAGAGATTTTATACAACCTAGAGATGGCTTGGTATACTGTAGGGGCATTATCTGGTATGTAGACACAGCAACTGGATCCAATCAATTTACATACTCCTCCTCGATCTGCGAGTATGATGTCTAATACCATACGGTTCTGCAAAGTCATAAGGCGGTCCGCTTGAAGCTCAGCTGTAACATTACTAAGAGCACCTGCTGTCTCATTAATAGTAGCTTCAACAACGCGGACAAGCTTTCGAATATGCCTACTATTGATCATAGTGAGGAACCGGAATTGACTTTCGGTTCAGGGAAACATATAATTGCTTTTGATAGTTTGCGTAATGCATCTAGAAGACTAACACAGCAACATTATTATACACACGAAAAGAAGTAATTTAGGACTTAACATACACACTACTGCATGTTTTGTATTTAGATCACAAAAAGTTCTGCTTGACTCGTCCAACGCCATTTTGTGGATTCGCTCGAGCTCTGTATTAGCAAGCCCTATCCTTGCGTTCTGTAAAAGCTGTTCCCATGAGAAATAGCCCGACCGTTGCAAACTGCTGTTTCTGTACGTCAGGCCTGTCAAGGTTATAGGTAGAAGGGGGAGGCTGGATAAGTACATTCCGAGGGGTACTGTGTGGACTCTCTCAGAGTTAGCAGAAGGGAGTCACCCTCACGACCTTGCTATAATGAGATAAGCTAAGCCAAGAGCGCTTTGTCTCCCATATATGGTCTTTCCCTCTGCACCAACCTGTACCAACTTGCATTTTTCCATATTGGGTAACGGTTCCTGAAATGTAACAGTATATATGTGATGTTCTGACAATGTGCCAGCAGTCTTCTTGGCGGACCTCGTGGGGTTAGGTCACAAGGAGCTCCTCTGGCAGAGTTTGTTTGTAATAATAAACGATTGGACCTTCCACACTGCCAAACCGACTGATTATTGGTAATTGGTATTGGGCTATTTGTAAGTATGAATCTAGGTGGGTTGTAATAAATTCTTCGGTACTTCCGTTGGCGACTCCGCTGCGACTCCGCGTTGGGGTCGTCCCTCTGTAATCAGAAAAGAAACGGGACACTGAAAAGGGCGATCTTGATGGGGGGGGTGCGAATAGACCGAAGAGTTTGGGGTCTACTCCGCTCTCCCAATCGAGAGAACCCCAGCTGCTAGTGACCCCACGCCGGAGTCCTTCAGGTGTAACCAGAGAACCAGCCATGTTGGCTTAACGGGAATTGGCAGTGGAGAATGCACAATCGGACCTTAGTGCACCAGGTGAGTGTTTTGTCTGGTCATGTGTTGGATATTTCTTGGATTTTGGATTTGAGGCTTGGCATTTGGTGACTTTTGGTCACAGAGCACTTGAAAAAGGGGGTCATGACGGGGCAGTAATGACACTGCACTTGCGGACACCCCTGTTTTGAATTGGGAAATTAACTAGAGATAGAGAGCAGACGCCTCGGTGTAAATTGCGGTTTTCACCCGGCCGGACTGCTCTCGGGAACGCCGGCGGCTGAGATTGGGTAGCACTCGGACAGATCTGGAGCGGCGCTTGAAAAATCGGGCTTAGCCAGAATAGTTCGGGAGGGGAACCATGAATTCTGTCCGATGGCCTGTAGGTTGGTCTGTGGTTTAGAGAAACCTGTGTGGCTATCTCTACGCAGTCTAAGGACAAGACTGTTGGACTTTGTCATTTTTGAACTTTTGAAGTTCTGGAAAGGGTTCTCCATAGGTGGGAGTCGACGGGCTCCACCTTTTGTTTGCAAATACCTGTGTTTCTTTTGTTTTTCATGTGGCTGAAAATTGAAGATTCGTTTCCGTATTGTAATTACTTTATGCGTGTAAGAGTGAATTCGAGTGCAGACATGGCCATGTGTATGAGAGTGTTGTGATTAACAATTTTGATTCCTTTTCAGCTCGATTTTGGTAAAAAGAACAATGCCGTGCTTTAGTAAACTATGCTTTGGCTGTGTTCACCGAGGGAGCACGAGGTTGGACGAAAGCCAGCCAGCCCCTCCGGAGGGAACTCCCAGCCATGATATGTATTGCAAGCACGGAATAGGGCCCCTCATCTTTAATACCTTGAGGCACAAATACACCAAAGACAATGTAGAATTACAATGGCCAAAAAACGGGTCTTTTGATGAGAAAAAGATCCAGTATTTGCAAGAACATCTGTTTGCTAAACGCAGTAGACAGGCCATGTTTGATACTCTTCATACATGGCAGAAAGAGGCAAAGCGGAGACGCATCCGGTCTGAGAAACTCCTTTAGATACAGCAAGGGCAGACTGTAACACAGAAAGCCATTGCTCATGATACAAATAAGACCGAGCAAAATATTGAGTGTAAAGACAGACAGTTTAGGATGCAAATGGTGTTGCGTGTTTATCTAGGTTCCTGATCGATACTGTGACCTTATGCCCCTATTCGGCTATAAATCCATTTATTCCCTATATTGGCATAACCGTTCAAGTGCGATTTTCTGAAAAGTCATCTCTGGCCTCACACGAACAGAGCCACATTCCAGCATAGTTCCCTCTGCCACTTCCTTTGCGACCAATTAGTGCAATGACAGAGCAGTAGTCACTATCTGATATTCCTAGATAACACTCCGAGTTCTTCAACAAGATAAAAACTCAGCAAACCTGGAAATCCCCGCTTGCTATGTTTTGATTAGTAATAGAACTCTAATGAGCAACTGATAACTATCACTTCCTAGTGACATCTTTAATTGACGTCTTATGTCCAGCAAACTTGCGTCAAACCCGGCACCTGTCAGGTATAAATATTACCAACGTTGCCTTAAGCAATGGCCTGTTGTACGAGCTACTGAAGCCAGCTGCCTGCACGACCCCGTGTTGGTAAATCTAGCACTCTGTCGCTGCAGCCTGCTATCCTGTGGTGGTGAAGCTGCTGATACCATTATCGCCGCTAGAGCGCGACCAATGGTGCAGTACGCTTAAGGAGCTGAACAGCCGTCCTCTGCGAAGACATCCAGCAGATTCCAGCTGCCCGCGGACGCTGTCCCCCCTCCTTCCTCGACGCGCTGAAGAGAAGCCGCTGCCTTTCTCGTGCAGAGAAATCCAGTCCCGGCGCTTCCGGTTTACCCTCGCGGGTGACTGGGATATCGAGAGAGACCCCTGAAGGAGATACCAATCCTCCGTCATTCTATTCAGAGGTATGGTGTTGACTAAACCCTTAGACGAGAATTCTTGAAACAAACCTTGGCAAAACCAACTTAACTTAAAGCTACTTACTTACTCCCCTTTCACGTGTTAGGCTTAGGTCAGGCACACTGGGGTAGGCTTAGTTAGAAGCACCAGTTGAGTATGTTAGCCTAATGTATATATGACTGTATATATGTTTTATTACTTTTAAACCATTGTATGGCTAAGAAACCATATCAATGCTTTTACAGTTCTATTTCGCAATACTTATCTTACTGTATGTACTTTTTATAATAACAATTATTGCAATTGTGGCAATACATTTCTCTTGTACGAGAAGAAAGACTGTTCAATACATGTTAACCCTTTATTGACTAACGCCCGTCTCTCTATTCTCTACATACCGTGAAAGTAAACTGCACTAGAATGACTGAGTGAAATCTATGTCTATTGTTTCACACGACCCTAGAGATTGACTCTTGATCTGAGGAGTAAAGTTGTCATGTTGCACGGTTGTTGGAAAGCTGAATCCCTTCTTGTCTGTGCCAAGGAAGCTGATCACTTCCTATGCAGAGAAGAAAGTTTCCAGTGACCTCTGAGCTAGTTGGTAACACAACCCAATTAAGTTTAGCATAGTCAGTGGAGGCCTGGAATATCCGCAGTTCCACGTCGATACTACTGTTTATGTTATTCCAATGCGCAGGGCCTAGTGGGAAACTAGGAACTACACTACATGGCGCCCAAACGTTTGGTAAGGCGATAAACTAACGCAAGACTTGTAGAGTAACTCAGTCGTGCATATTTCACACCCCTTTCTCCCGTAAATACTCCAATAGACGTCTGGAGTGGGTGAAAGGTTAAAATCCGCCCGACCTTAGTAGGAAGAGATTCCTATGTAAAGCTCTGGTTTATTCAACGTTGAAGGATACAGTGTTCCAAAATATTGTGCACCTAATCTTTGTCTCCTTGGAGACCTACTCTGCGAACCTCGCATTTTTTACAATGCCAGAAAACGGAACCACTGGGGCCGCAGCAGATGCGAGTCAGCAAGGTCCTGAATACAGGCAGACCCGGATGCTATCGACATCCCGGTCCACTTAAGAAAATCTATAACTTCAAAACTTATAGTAAACGGACTGACACCTCAGGGTGGTACAGTAATTTTCGTGATAGAGGCTCACGAGTATCGGCAGACAGAGGTATTCTATTCATGGATAAACTTTCCAGCGGTAAACGCTATAACAAAAGAGTTTCACTATTACAAAATAGAGAAACCTCCGGAAGAGTACGCTCCTTTCGAGGAGATTGAAATTCCTCTTAAATTTCAAGGGCACCTGCTCTGGTTTAATGGCGCCCTAAAACATAATGATCACATAACTAGGCTCGGTCCACTAGGTAGACCAGGAGCCACGTGGCCGGTTCTAGCCAGCTACACACCACATCCTGACATTGCAAAAATGTCTAAGGAAGAGCTGTTAGTACAGCTAAAAACATTAATAAAAATACATAGGCAATTAGTCCAATATGTAATGCGGACTGCAACAGTCCAGCCAGCTGTTAATACACCACAGCTGACCCCTCATCAGGGGAACACTAATAAAATTACACCACAGAACATACTGTCATGTCTTGGTAAAACACCCGTAAAACAGGAACAAATTCCTTTCTGGTTAGCCCAGAAAATCACTCAAATAGAGGCAGTATTTCCTGATACTACCCCTATAGAGAAACACAGAATCTTGACCATCTGCCTTCCTATGGGAATCGCACCACACGTGGAGGACTGTGACACTTGGGGTACAGTCTTTGCTTCCATTTACACAAAAACACACGGTGTTCCGTCTATGGCGGTAATACCAGAAGTGCTAAAACAGATTCAAAATGAATTCGGTCCAGAGCCCGCTTTAAATCTAGGTATGAAATTACTGAAAGACTTCAAGCAGGTCACGGCTATATTATTAGCCAACATAAAAGGAGAAGCAGCATCTGTGGCGATCCGCCAGAAGTTGAGGGAAACAGATATAAAAGATCCTGTTGAGCTTGCAAAAATCATAGAAAAATGCTATGAAGAATTAGGTAGAGACAGCTTGGGTGGAAAACCAGTAAAGCCCCAACTGCTCGAAAATCCTGAAAAATTATTTATTAAAAATAATTCAAATACTCCTAAAAAGAGCTGGGATGGAAATAAACAATCCACTCCCAAGGAAAAAGTTTTCCAGTCCAGAGGAAGGTCTCCTCGACGGAGGGAAAGAACTCCGACTCGAGAACGCCAGTCTCCCAGAGGGAGCCCTCTGAGAAAAGATATAACCTTAGAAATAGGGATAATCTGAATAAACCTGATAGATATCAAAGTATTGATACACGTCCCTCTCGATCTTTTCCACAGAATTCGGAAAGAAGAGGACGGTCAGACCCAGGAGAGCACACCAAGTCCAAAGACAAGGAACCTGCTCAAAATAAGAAATCTCAATTTCAGAAAAAGAAGGTAGCCAGTATTAGAGTAATCAACCATGCCGAGAATACTGAGGACACAGTTGAAAAACGGGGAGTGGGTATTGACAATGTTGGACAGTGCAGCAGAAATCAGTATAGCGCGCAAGATCTTGATGAGTCATCTGGAGACAGTGGACACGAATGAATACATTCAGGTTGAAACTGCCGACGCCAGACTTAGCGAGACCCATAAAATATACGAAATAACATTGCGTATGGAGGGTGATAAGACTAGGAAAATTAAGGGTCTATTTTGGGATAAGCTCTCAAAAGGCTATGATATTCTGTTAGCTGAAAAAGATTGGCCCCCAGAGTTTGTCAGGGAGTGCCCTCGTGGCGAAGAAGTGATTATGCCTGCCTTCTCGAATCACATTCCGATTCACAAAAAATATACATATGCAAGGAAATGGGCAGTAGCCCAGGCACCTGCATTGTATAAAAATCATGTAGGATGGGATGAGGATTCACCGCCTAACAAAATCCAATTAAAAAGTGAACCAACTGCCCAATGGCAGTATCCCATAAAGCAAGAAGCTAAAAAACAAGTCTGGGAGATCTTAGATCAACTTGAGTACCAGGGGGTGATTGAAACATGCACCTCTCAAATGAACAATCCTTTGTTTCCTGTCTCCAAGCCAGACAATTCATATCGTCTAGTTTTGGACTAAAGACACCTTAATACATGTTGCAAAACTTTTGCAGTACAAAACTCGCATAGTGCAGCCCTAATGAATAACATAGTTAGGAAAAAATATAAAACGACATTAGACATTTCTAATGGCTTCTTTTGTCAAAACATTGCACCAGAAAGCAGATATTTGACCGCTTTCTCTGCATTTGGGTCGCAGAAAAAATTCTGTCGACTCCCACAGGGGTTCAAGAACAGCCCAGGACTATTCTCAGCTAGGGTAACAGAGTTACTACAAATCTATGATGATGAAGCATTGTCTTACGTAGATGATATTTATCTCACAGACGACGACTTGGATACTCACTTGAAAAGAGTGAACACCATTATACTTGGGTTCGCAGCAGAGGGTTACAAATTCAACTTTAAAAAGTCTCGAATTGCCCATCTGACAGTACTGTTTTTAGGGTACGAATTATCAAGTGAAGGGAAAAGCCTAGCGGACAACTTCTTAGAGAAGTGCGCTGTACTCCAAGCTCCACAAACGCTGAAGAATTTACAATCCATACTAGGTTTTCTGAATTTCGGAAGAACTTACATCCTAAATTACGCAGAGAGGGTTAAACCTCTCTACGAACTAATAAAACCTGATTTTAAACAAATCAATTGGACTCAAAAACACACAGAAGTTTTGAGATCACTGCAAACAGACATGTTAGCAAAAACAAAATTAGATACACGTGACAACACACGTGATCTTGTAATCCGAGTCATCCCAGGAAGATGCGGATTCACGTACCTGACCTCTAATGAGGGAGAAAAGGTACCAATTTCAATTAAATCTCACTTGTACACACAAGCAGAAAAAGCATTCAGTCCCACAGAAAGAACTGTGAACGCAGTGCAAATCGCATTAGCAAATGAACGAGAACTAGCACACGGCAAACGGATTAATATCCTTACAGCGGAATCCGCCTTCGAGGCGCTATTCAGCCCAGTAAACCTGCCTACAGTGTCACTGGATCCGAAGTGGATACAGTGTATAGATTCTCTAGGAGCGGAAGACGTGAAATACTATTTCGCCCCGCAATTTGAAGAACTGAATGATTTAGAATATGAAGAAGAATATCCTCTGCCAATCGAAATTCTGCCTCTCCCACAATAGGCCTGTATAATCTATACAGATAGCTTTGTACAGCATTTCAACGTAGAGAGCAAATCCTACAATGCAGCATGTGCGATCATTAAAGGTCGTTGGCTGTGCGGTAAATTCAGACCGAAAGTAACAAAAACTGAATCTGTAAGAAACTGTTCGGTTCAAAGAACTGAAATCAGATCTTTAAAGATGGCGCTCGAAAATGCAGAACGTGAATTCCCGACACTTATAGTGTGCGATTCTCATTTTTGCGTCAACTCTTACAACAATAAACTGCAGAGTTGGATCGAAAACGACTACAAGGATGACACAGGTGCCACAATAAAGCATAAATTGCTCTGGAACGAGGTAGCTCTTTTAAGTAAAGAACTACAAAAGACTCACGTGATTCACGCACAGAGTCTTCAGCGTGATGGCGTTCACGTTGCAGGGAATTCATTGGCTAATACAGCCAAAGCGGAAGCAACTAAACCGGCTTCCGTAGCCACAAAAAAGCGTACAGATAAATACATAGACGGGGAAACCATGCTGG
Organism: Lissotriton vulgaris; assembly: GCF_964263255.1. Classification (NCBI taxonomy): domain Eukaryota; kingdom Metazoa; phylum Chordata; class Amphibia; order Caudata; family Salamandridae; genus Lissotriton; species Lissotriton vulgaris. The sequence goes on along the minus strand of NC_141698.1, from coordinate 430,983,015 downwards.
CAGTAAAAACGACCCTAAAAGGCGACTGTGCAGCACTACCCGTAAACTATCCACTCAATTATGCATACATAATCGATGCAAACTCCGTTCCTTTTGCTCGAATCCCTGGAGTGGGGGACAGAGTAATTCCAAACATGAACAGGAGAATATTTTTAATAGCAGACGCACACATGGGTGTGGGTCTAAGGCACAGAGAGATCAAGGAATCACTGACTGAATTACAATCAGTATTCTGGTGGCCGGGAATGAGTGTAGAACACCAAATATATGCAAACAACTGTGAAAACTGTAATAAGGATCGCAGTAAGGAACCATGCTACCGGCTACCAGTCAGAAAGAGCGTAACGCTGCCTACACCCCATCCTGCGTCCTATTAATAGTTAAGACGAAAAGCACTTAAAAAATGAGGCCTCCAGCGCTCGGCTGACGCTAGAACGGTTATAAAAGATTTGCGAGTCAATATCGGCATATACGCAATTACCACGTTCCATTCTGACCAGGGTCCTGCTTTCAGCTCTCGAGCTTATGGGGAGGCCATGGCCAGCATGGGAATTGGGTTGCGGTATTCTTGTCCGTCGCACCCCGAAGGGAATAGTGTGGTAGAAAGAAAAAACCGTGACATAAAGCAATCTATAACAGCGAAGGTATTAGGTTCAGGCGCTGGGTGGGTCAAACATTTAATAAGTGTCCAGACTAGTCTTAACAACATGCCAAGAAATTCTCTAAAAGGTTTCAGCCCATACGAACTATTGTTCGGAATTAGAATGCGAGTTCAGGACCTCGATAGTCAGATGTCAGTGGTACAAGAAGAAACAACGCACTTTGATGTAAAAGATCGTTTGGCTGTTTTACAGGAACTGAATGAAACAAGAAAATCATTAAGCAACATAAAGTTAAAGCAACAGCCAAGTACCACTGACGAGGCACCACCCGCAACAGCCCCAGCAAGGCCTTTCTGGATTCCAAAGATTGGGGATCTAGTCAGAGAAAAGATCACGGTTAAGAAGGAATTTGGGCCTTCTTACAGAAAAGCAGTACCTGTCTTAGCAGTCACCGGAACAAGATCAGTTGTGCTACCGCCCCTTGCTGGTAAAAAGGAGAACAGAGTCGTGTCTATCGATCTGGTAAAACCACAAGCATGTGGCCTATAATCAACAGTAGGCCCAGTGGACTCGCAATAAACAACAGAATACCCAAACTTGCAACAATCCAAGAGGTTCAAACTGAAAGACTAATCACATTCGATCAGCCTGCAGTGCACAATGAAGGACTATGCAATAATGCCATGGAACTCGTGCCTCTTGAAACACAGATTGAAACAGTTCGTCAAGAAACAACACCAGTCTACAATGATGTGGCATCAGAATGTGCTACCGAGAGACAGATTGAAAGAACAATCCCATCAATTGACAGAACTGCCTCTGGTTATTTCATCAACTTCGACAACTTCTCTGAAGATTTAAATGACCCCGAAGTGATGCCAGAAACTAAAAAGACTTTTAAAGAAAAAGCAACGGAACTCTTTCATCAACTGAAGGAAATCTACCTAATTTCCCCTTGGCTAGAGTTCTGGTTCGGTCTAGGTGTATTTTTCCTCCTGCTTTGGCTCATCATGGTACTTTGTTTGGGTAAATTCATTGAAGGAAAATATATTACAATGGACACAGCAAGTCAGAACATCAACCTAGTCCTGAAACCACTCAGATCATCCCACGTGAAGAAAAGAGAACTGTCAACAGTAAATGTCACAGCAATTCCAATACCTGGTGGGGTAGTATGGGAGAAAACAGACTATGAGATCTATGGTCCGGTCGAAATCCTGAAGTATCCTCATCAACTAAAGGTTTCCTTAAGTGACTTTGTGACACCAAGTACATTCTCTGATGATTGGGACTTTAACAGTATTAATGACATGATGTCTGATTTAGTAATGTCAGCTAGATTCACAGATCATGATTATTTACAAGGTTCATCTAGTTATGAGCAGTTATTCTGTTACACCCACTATGGGGATCATTACTTGCATAAATCTGCACAGCCTAGAAATGTTTTTATGTATAATCAATGGGAACATTGTTCTACACCACCTAAAAGCAGTTCTAAAGCATTTTTTGAGAAATTCAAATACTTCTCAGGGTTTAACACCAGTGATGCAGAAACGTTTTATTACAAACTGTTAGATAAAACAGGAATGAAAACAATGCTGACAAATTCTAAATTGATATATTCAGAAGCATTTTATGACAAAATGATGACATTTGGTTTTGATTATTGGAAAAATAATATTGAAACGAAAACAATTTGGGGTACAAAAGATTGGCAGGTGCAAGGCATTGAAGCTCTATTTAGAACCTGCATGATACCAGAACAAATGTTATTTTTAAATGACACAATACACCAAACATCTTGTCTTGGCCTAGCTAAGATCAAAGACCTTAAAACACCGTCTATACCAAAGCCAATACCAGAAAATGCAACCGCTGATATTGAGTTAGACGTGTCACAAATTTTACATTTCAACAGAACACATCCTGATTGGAAAAAGTGGTTAATCTGGCCTACAGACACAAATAGCTGTCAAGATAGATTCCTGAATGAAACACAGGGGTTAAAACTGACCAGATTAGACCCTAGATACTCCCAGAGACAACATCCAGGGATTATAACAACATACAGTGTAGGGAAACTCTGCCTAGAATGGCTAACTTCGTCCACACTGGCTGAAATTAAGCAACACTTGTCTTTATTAAAAGATGGTGCTGATTTGCGCGATTTCATTCTTGGACCACGCAAACAGCGTCAAAAGTGTTTCATAGCGACCAGTATCTATGCTGCTTACAACGAGGCTTGGAAAGTAAAGCAAATTGAAACTGCTGAAAAAATACGAGAAATTGATCGTATTAATTTGGAGAAATCACTTTCTGTGGTAGACAATGGGTTAACGACTCTGTCTTCCAGAATATATTCGTTGGACAATATTGTATCCTCTGCCTTTGATGTGATAGACAGATTTGCTAATGTTACAACATGGCCAGTCTCAATTATGCTCTATTATAGAATTAGGCTGGACGCTGCAAAATCTTCGTTCAGGCTATGTACCTTGGCGTTTAATCAACACGACGTCATTATTTTCCAGTTTTAACCTTACTGATAAACAGATCAGTTTGGCACAGAAAGGAGCAGACTATACAATCCTGAGCATCGAAAAACTCGAGAGATTACCATTGACAATGTCAGAGAGTCCTGTCATTGAATGGATAATACACGGAATTATCACAATTCCGATAACAACTTTCCGATTCAAAAAGTGCCTTGAGTACATACCTGCTGGCCAATATGAACAATTGGGTAAAGGATATGTAAAATCCGAATGGAAATTACCATACACTCATTCTTGCTATAGTGACAGTGACAAAAATGTATTTCTTAGTGGTGAGAACTGTAAACATTCACTAAGCGGTATACTTTTGTGTCAGGGTATTAATTTACACGGAGCATGTGATGGAAATTCAAACAACCTTTCATGCCACCAGCTAGTCACACCTGCAACTCAGATAGAGCCCTTCTTTATGCAACTCGCAAACGGGAGTTACATTCTTAGAACGGATCACAGATGTTGTGGCCTGACGCCAGGGAAAAGTTATCTAGTACAAGTTACGTCCATGGTCAAATGTTGTATGCCAGCATTGTTCCCGAGCGGGCCTCCAGACATAGTGACTCCCCTCTGGCCTCGTCTGAATCTCTATTCTATACGAATTGATACATTAAGCAAAATGAAATCTGTACTTTTACAGACAACCGTGCCTATAACGTCATCTAAAGAGACGTATGATCTTCTAGTTGCAAGGACGGCTACTGAAGTTCATGACCTTTTATCAACAAATTGCCCCGTGCATTTCGTAGAAATGTTCAGCCAACTCCTTAACATGTCTAGTGCAACAAGCATCCCAGGCATATTTAAGTCAGTCTTTACGGGACTACTAACACCCTTCCAGGCAATTTTGGGAATCTTTCCTAATTTTGTGCACTCCCTTTTTGGCGGCATACCATTATTTTTGGGACTCGTCGCAGGGATTCTATTTTTGACCCTCCTGCTACGTTATGGCAAGCCTCGGCTCAGACATAGCTCCCATGGGAATGGAAGAGACAATCCTAGCAATGCGCTACCGGGACAGGATAACTAACGTCCTTGGATTGGCCAGGCTGAGAGATCTAAACATGACCTGGTTCCTTTCATTCAGACCGATATGGCAAAATTGCATTTTACCTGTGCTACGGTGTATGCTTTGCGGCGATGAATGCGTGTTGGACATCTGTCTTTCACTTCCATCAGCAGTACCAATGGACGTCGATACTTTGCTCAGTCCAATAACGGCTCACGCATTGTGTTGTCCCCAGCGGCTACCAATCCTGATGACGGCATTCGTGGAGACTCCTGTGCTACAACCAAGTGGTAACAGTGGAGCGAGTGACAAAAGCAACATCATCCAGGTACAACGTTCTGTGAGCATTGCTGGTCCTGCCTTCGATGATAGCAATCATTCTCACACCTGCCAAGTTACAGCGCTATCTAATTTGGTTGAACTATCACCTGATTCTGTAGACCAATTCTTTGAGAGCCTGTCTGATACGATGTTCTCACCCGCTGAGAAACAATAACTTTTTGAGAAGCTTTCCGACACACAGCGTTCCCATGAACTCTGAATTCGGCCTTCAGTTTTGATCAACAAAAACTGCCAAGAGCTTTGGAAATCTATTTTCTTTGAATTGGACAATTTTTCTAATATTCACCTTTTTTTGGCACGAACAATTCTTTGCTTAACGTAAAAACTATTCTTAGAGAACAGAAGCTTCACACTTCTATTTCTAAACACATCTAGAGACATAACAACATTACACCAGCCTCTAGCACATGTTATTACAATGCATTTTTATGTGATGATTTATCTCGCCTTTCTTCTGTCAGAGATACTTCATGTGTAATTGTTTTGCATAATCGTTCATTGATTTCATATGCAATAATTTTCTGAATGATTACTATGCTTTAAAAAAAACGTACAGTACCTAACTTCATGTATTACAAGTACGCCTATTTTGAATGCATTTATGTATTTTGGGGTGGGCAATGTTACACATGCATCTAATTGCTTTAGTTTTAGTAATTTTGATGGACATTAACCCGTGGAGTGGGTGTTGCGTGTTTATCTAGGTTCCTGATCGATACTGTGACCTTATGCCCCTATTCGGCTATAAATCCATTTATTCCCTATATTGGCATAACCGTTCAAGTGCGATTTTCTGAAAAGTCATCTCTGGCCTCACACGAACAGAGCCACATTCCAGCATAGTTCCCTCTGCCACTTCCTTTGCGACCAATTAGTGCAATGACAGAGCAGTAGTCACTATCTGATATTCCTAGATAACACTCCGAGTTCTTCAACAAGATAAAAACTCAGCAAACCTGGAAATCCCCGCTTGCTATGTTTTGATTAGTAATAGAACTCTAATGAGCAACTGATAACTATCACTTCCTAGTGACATCTTTAATTGACGTCTTATGTCCAGCAAACTTGCGTCAAACCCGGCACCTGTCAGGTATAAATATTATCAACGTTGCCTTAAGCAATGGCCTGTTGTACGAGCTACTGAAGCCAGCTGCCTGCACGACCCCATGTTGGTAAATCTAGCACTCTGTCGCTGCAGCCTGCTATCCTGTGGTGGTGAAGCTGCTGATACCATTATCGCCGCTAGAGCGCGACCTATGGTGCAGAACGCTTAAGGAGCTGAACAGCCGTCCTCTGCGAAGACATCCAGCAGATTCCAGCTGCCCACGGACGCTGTCCCCCCTCCTTCCTCGACGCGCTGTAGAGAAGCCGCTGCCTTTCTCGTGCAGAGAAATCCAGTCCCGGCGCTTCCGGTTTACCCTCGCGGGTGACTGGGATATCGAGAGAGACCCCTGAAGGAGATACCAATCCTCCATCATTCTATTCAGAGGTATGGTGTTGACTAAACCCTTAGACAAGAATTCTTGAAACAAACCTTGGCAAAACCAACTTAACTTAAAGCTACTTACTTACTCCCCTTTCACGTGTTAGGCTTAGGTCATGCACACTGGGGTAGGCTTAGTTAGAAGCACCAGTTGAGTATGTTAGCCTAATGTATATATGACTGTATATATGTTTTATTACTTTTAAACCATTGTATGGCTAAGAAACCAGATCAATGCTTTTACAGTTCTATTTCGCAATACTTATCTTACTGTACGTACTTTTTATAATAACAATTATTGCAATTGTGGCAATACATTTCTCTTGTACGAGAAGAAAGACTGTTCAATACATGTTAACCCTTTATTGACTAACGCCCGTCTCTCTATTCTCTACATACCGTGAAAGTAAACTGCACTAGACTGACTGAGTGAAATCTATGTCTATTGTTTCACACGACCCTAGAGATTGACTCTTGATCTGAGGAGCAAAGTTGTCATGTTGCACGGTTGTTGGAAAGCTGAATCCCTTCTTGTCTGTGCCAAGGAAGCTGATCACTTCCTATGCAGAGAAGAAAGTTTCCAGTGACCTCTGAGCTAGTTGGTAACACAACCCAATTAAGTTTAGCATAGTCAGTGGAGGCCTGGAATATCCGCAGTTCCACGTCGATTCTACTGTTTATGTTATTCCAATGCGCAGGGCCTAGTGGGAAACTAGGAACTACACTACAATGGATAAGAGTTATGTGACACGAAATGAAGCAGAGGATGAAATAGAGGATTTGTTAGATAAACGGCCTCCCCACCATATGCGCCTCAGCGCATATACCCCGCGGTACCTCTCCAGATGGCTGCCGCGCCCCGTGCCTCCGCAACAGAAGAGATGTGCCTCTCACCTCCCTGGGGATTACCCGTGCCCACCTACCTCAGTGAGAGACATGGCTACCCTCCTCCCGGACCCCCGACAACGTCCGGGGACGTCCCATATGGTGTTAGCAGCTCTGAGTCCCATATGGACCTCCCAATCGGCCAGTACCACACCCGGAGATCTGGGGACGACGCCGCAGGGGGAACCAGGAGGTTTGAGCAGTAAACGATTATTCACGAGAGCCTCAGTAGGGTATGGAGAAAAAGAAGCAGTAGCAGATCAGGCAGCTAAATGGATGCGAAATAATATATACACAGTAGCTGATGTATGGAGCACTATTAAAGACTTAGAGCCGGTAATGCAGCAGCATGCCCTATATCAGATGTCTTGTTACCTTATCGAGGCTTGGGAATTATGTTTCCGGGATGGGATGGCCCCTCAAGTACTGTATACCATACGAGACTGGGGCCATAAGTTTAAAATGGATCCACAGGAGGTGTACAAGAATGTTGACACATTAGTGAAATATGGAGGCAGAAAGTTCATAAAAAGCCCCGATTGTTCTACATTCTGTCCATCAACTGTGTTTTTTGCAATTTTCACCTCGAGTGGGCTGGGTATACTCAGACGTGAGTCCCAGGCTCTCCACACCACTCGAGTCAAGCTATCCAGGCTGATGAAGGCTGATAGCCAGAAACCGGTCCTTGGATGCTTGATTCCGGTCTGGGAAAGACATGGCTTGGTAGTTCGGACTGGACTGTTCCCATGAGGCACAGGGTCAGAGCTGATTTGCATATAGCCAGTGTCTAATCCAGGGTGGTGTGGAGTGCAAAAAAACGATGGATTTAGGCCCAGATCCTTGTACTGGGGTGACTGTATGACATTGTTCTACATTCTGTCCATCAACTGTGTTTTTTGCAATTTTCACCCCGAGTGTGCTGGGTATACTCAGACGTGAGTCCCAGGCTCTCCACACCACTGGAGTCAAGCTATCCAGGCTAATGAAGGCTGATAGCCAGAAAACGGTCCTTGGATGCTTGATTCCGGTATGGGAAAGACATGGCTTGGTAGTTCGGACTGGACTGTTCCCATGAGGCACAGGGTCAGAGCTGATTTGCATATAGCCAATGTCTAACCTAGGGTGGTGTGGAGTGCAAAAAAACGATGGATTTAGGCCCAGATCCTTGTACTAGGGTGAATGTATGACATTGTTCTACATTCTGTCCAACAACTGTGTTTTTTGCAATTTTCACCCGAGTGTGCTGGGTATACTCAGACGTGAGTCCCAGGCTCTCCACACCACTGGAGTCAAGCTATCCAGGCTGATGAAGGCTGATAGCCAGAAACCGGTCCTTGGATGCTTGATTCCGGTCTGGGAAAGACATGGCTTGGTAGTTCGGACTGGACTGTTCCCATGAGGCACAGGGTCAGAGCTGATTTGCATATAGCCAGTGTCTAACCCAGGGTGGTGTGGAGTGCAAAAAAACGATGGATTTAGGCCCAGATCCTTGTACTGGGGTGAATGTATGACATTGTTCTACATTCTGTCCATCAACTGTGTTTTTTGCGTTTTTTTCCAATTGGACTTCCCAGCATCCCATGCGGGAAGTGCACCCTATTTTTCATCCCGAGGTTCTGGAAGCACGAGATAACGCTGACCAAGTCATGAGAGCTCGAGTAGAGGCCCGGTTCCAGGAGCAATGGGTGTACACTCTGTGGAAACGAAGTGAGGTTCTTGCCCTTAAATCTCAACTGCCCGATCCCCGCAAGAACCCCACTGCCTACTACAAGGAACAGACTGAAGCTGCAGCCTCGGCTGTGATGACATTGGCAGATGTCGAGTTATTCTTTGGGTTACTAGTTCCGGTCGATATATGGCGGCAGGTGCATGACACCGATCATGCTGCGGAACTAAGGGGAACTTGGGACGAGTTGAAGGATTGGGACCGAGATCGAAAACTTGGGGATAAGCCTAGAAACAAAATCACCTCTTTGCCAGCAAAAATAATAGCGTACATGCATACCCTGATTCCTCCACGAAAGGTTGACTGGGACAAATTGACAGCTTGTAGGCAGAAAAAGGATGAAAGTGTGTCCGATTTCTTTACCATATTTTCATTGACATAGTTTTCATTGACTTTAGTGGGCAGGACTTGGCTACAGAAGGTGGAATTAGGTTGTTCGTGAATAGATTTGTTACTAATTTGGCACCGGAAATTTCTACACGGTTGCAGGCCGCTGAAAGTACCTGGACTAACTCCACTCCCTCCGTGATCTTGAGCATGGCCCAATATTATGAGCATAGGGAAAACGAAAGCAAGGACAAAGTAGAGAAAAAGGCCAAGGATCTTAAAACACGAGTGCTGCTTCAGCAAGTTGTCCGAGGACAAGGAGGAGGGAGAGGAGCCAGAGGGCCCGTGTCTAGAGGAGCGGGAACAGGCAGGGGCGCAGGTATGACTCAGACTGTAGGGTTAAACCAATGCTCTTATTGTGAACAGGAGGGACAGTGGGAAGCGCAGTGCCCGTTATTGCTCGCCCAGAACGGGGCAGTCCGAGGGCGAGGACGAGGACGCGGTGGCCCAGATTGGAGTGATATGCACAGAGAAGAGGCATCAGGCAAGTCAGAATGGAATCATTTTGATGCTCAACAAGGCAGACAGTATTATCAGGATGATTACGCATTCGAAGATCAGGATGGGTACGTCCACCCATAGGACAGCCAGGGACAGAGTAGGGGCCAAGTATCGATCCCAGTCAATCAACAAGGACCTTATGTGAGAGGGGAATTGATGGGGACTTCTGAGAATTTCCTGATTGACACAGGGGCAATGAATAGTTCAGTTGCTCGATCATTGGTTCCAGGGGCGGCTCTGTCCGGGCAAAATAATGTATCCGTGGGATTTTCAGGAGTCCCGGTAGTCAGTCCCATCTCTAAACCACTCTCCTTCACGCTTGGTCCTGCTACTGTTGAATCACCTTTTCTGCTTACTTCGCATTGTGGGGAGAATTTGTTGGGTTTGGATATGTTGAAAAGGTTGAATGCAAAAATATACTGCTCCCCTGATGGGGTTTATTTAACAATACAACCCCACTCTGACTGCATAAAACAATGTTTTGCTAAGAACGAACCTCTTCCCCCAAGATTGACAGCATCCCTGCTACATTATGGGCAACAGGGGATGCGGACGTGGGAAAGTTAGACATCCCCCCAGTCCATGTCATGTTGAAACCTGGCGCAAAATTACTGCGCATACCACAGTATAAAATATCACCAGCTGGTAAACTGGCTTTACTTTCAATTATTCAGGACCTTATTGACAAAGGGGTAGTTGAAGAGACAGCTGCCAATATTTGTAATAGCCCGATCCTTCCAATTTTGAAGAAGAATCCTGATTCAGACCCGCAGTGGAATTTTGATGCTTATCGTTTTGTGATTGACCTGAGAGCAGTTAATAAGATCGTTGTACCGCAGTTCCCTGTGGTAACAGACATCACCACTGTCCTTACGATGATTCCGCCCACTGCTCAGTATTTTTCGGTCATAGATCTGAAGAATGCTTTCTTCAGTATCCCTATCCACCCCGATAGCAGACAGATCTTCGGATTCTCGTTATCTGGCCAAAGCTTCCGATTCTGTCGAGCACCTCAAGGGTATACTGAAAGCCCGAGCATCTATAGTCAGGCTCTTAAGGTTCTGTTGGACGATCTAGTCTTACCCGAAGGCAACATGCTCTTGCAGTACGTGGATGACTTGTTGATTGCCTCTGACACTGAAGAAGGCTGTAAGGCTGCCACTGTTAAATTATTGCACCATTTGGCAGCTAAAGGAAGTAAGGTGTCCTTGTCTAAGTTCCAATACTGTCGACAGGAGGTAACCTACCTAGGTCATCTACTGTCGAAGGAGGGTAGGCGATTGACTCCTGAACGCATTACTACCATCTCTAACATGTCTGTCCCTTGCACGCAGCGTGAAGCTCGTGACTTTCATGGCATTACCTCTTATTGTCGCCAATGGATACCTAACTTTTCTCTTCTCGCTAAACCTTTGTTGCATCTAACCACTAAAGACGTGCATGAACCCCTCCCCTGGACGGATGAATGTCAGCATTCCTTTGACTCTTTAAAAACTGCTCTTTGTTCTGCATCCGTCTTGGGCACTCCTGACTACCGTAACCCCTTTGTACTCTATGTGCATGAGGTCAACGGTTGCTCACTTTCAGTGTTAACGCAAGAATTTGGTAGTAAGCAAAGACCTTGCGCTTATTTGTCGGCCACATTGGACAATGTCGCAAGAGAACTTCCTAGCTGTCTGAAGGCCACCGCAGCTGTCGCAGTGGCCATCCGGCAGTCAGAAGGACTTGTTCTAAATTCCAATCTAACAGTGTTGGTGCCGCACGCTGTGGATGCATTGCTAAACAAAACTAAGACACAGCACCTTACAAGCGCACGCCTCACTGGGTACGAATTGACACTATTTGCTCCACACATCACGATTACGCGATGTGCTACGTTAAATCCAGCCACATTGTTACCACTCCCTACGAGTGAAACTACCAATGATATACACAATTGCATATTTCGAACTGAAGAAGAAACAAAGGGTAGGATTGACCTTACTGACATTCCTCTATCTGACCCCCAGGGAGAGTTATATGTGGATGGGTCCTGTTTTAAATTAGTAGATGGAACGAAGACAGCTGCGTATGCAATAACAACTTTGAAAACAGTAGTTGAAACATCTCGAGTGCCCCATCGGTCAGTTCAGGCTGCCGAACTGGTGGCGTTGTTACGAGCCTGTGAATTGAGTGAAGGACTTGAGGTTAATATTTACACGGACAGCCAGTACGCCTTTGGCGTGGCCCATAGTTTCGGGCGGCTGTGGAGGGAACGGGGTTTCCTCACCTCCCAAAGTCAGAAAATACAGAATGGTCCCCAGGTGTTGCGATTGCTGGACGCCCTCACTTTGCCTAAGTAACTAGCTATAAGCCATAATAAAATGCAGTGCCCACAAGGCAGTGGTGGATGAAGTAGGAGAGGGGAATGCTTTTGCAGACCAGGTTGCCAAACAAACGGCCCAATCTACAATGTCGACCATGTTTGTAACGTCCTCTGCAAGGTGGGTGGAGGAATCTGATTTGTTTAATAATACCATAGAAAGTGTGAAAGAACTGCAGAAAGAAGCCACCCCAGCTGAATTAGAGCGATGGGAGAAGGAAGTGGGGAGGTTGGACGCAAATAATTGCTGGGTTGATTTGACAGAAAAACAAAGATGGCTGTTACCCAATGCATTGGTGCAGGCCATTGTAACTATGGCCCATGGTCCTGTCCATGTAGGAGCTAAATGTATTTGCGGTCTGTTAGACCCAGTATGGAATGACCCTAACATACAAAGGACGGCTGTCCGTTCGGTCCAATTCTGTATGGTCTGCCTACAACACAATCCAGGGAAAGCAGAAAATGTTTTGAGTGGGAATTTTGCACCCCCAACGTTACCCTTTGAAGTGCTCCAGATGGATTAAATCCAAATGGAGCGCGTCAACAATTTGAAATATGTGTTAGTAGTGGTTTGCGCTTTCAGTAAACGGGTTGAAGCCTACCCCACGAAAGAGAACACTGCCCTGGCTACAGCAAGGGCCTTTATTAAAGAATTTATACCACGCTATGGTTTGCCCCATCTGATATGGTCGGACAATGCACAACATTTTCATGGGGCCCTAGTTAAAAACATTTGTGATGGATTACAGATAAAGCAAAAATTCCACGCAGCCCGACATCCCCAGTCGGCAGGACTTGTAGAGAAGTACAATGGGATTTTGAAACTAAAGATGGTAAAAATTCAGGAAAGCACGGGTTTAAATTGGCCTGACACCCTGCCTCTAGCGCTCATGTCCTTGCGAGTTACCCCTCATTCTCGCTCTGGTCTCTCTCTTTATGAGATAACATTCGGGCGACCAGCTAATATATGGGGGTATCCAGACCATGGTCCTTTTCTGATATCAAATATCCAATGTTGATTGATTACCTGTATGCCCTGATTAAAGATCTCTGTTCTATTTATCAGCAGGTAGCATCTGCACTGCAGCCTCTGCCAGAGGGCCCTGGACATCGCTTGGAACCTGGCCAATGGGTAATAGTTAAGAAGTTCGACCGAGACTCCAGCCTGGCTCCAAGGTGGTCCGAGCCGCATCACATTTTGCTTGCAGCCCGGACGGTGGTAAAAGTGGTTGGGAGAAAGCACTGGATCCACGTCTCGCATCTGAAAAAGCTGCCGCTCCCGCTTCCTTATGATCAGCAACGCTCTGGGGGAATATTGACCCAGGAAACCGAGAGAGCCACTGCATTTGTACCATTTTCCGACGCCTGCGAAGTAGAACAAAGGCAAGAAGAAGGAGTGACGAGATCGGGTGAACTGGTCTCCGCTGAATCTGCAATTGCTCTGAATCCTATCATTGATATCCCAGCAAGCGAAAGCTCCAATGAAGGAGAGATACCTCCTGTGCTATTTTCTGATCAGGAAGTTCCGGGTCATGTGCGATACAACCTACGGCCAAGAAAGCATCACGGTGCCTTAGACCCTACTGCCAGGAGATACGGAAACACTTGATTGAGTAGACAGGGTTTGCTAGATTTCAGGTCTGAAGTACTGAGCGAGACACTGGACTGAACCCGTTGAGAGCTGGAACTTTTGTTACTGTGCTCTGTTCAGAAAGAAAGACTAACACTTGTGAACGGCCAGGTTGTACATCAGGATTCCTCTGACCACGATGTTTGTTTTCTTGAGATGAACAATAGGAGTCTGCCTGTGAGACTCTGACGGACACAGGGAGAAGAACCCTCTGGCAGGACGGACTGCTAGGCCCGAGTTTAGTTTTGGACTTTTAGCTAGGAATGTACCCTTTTGGTCGTATTGTACTTGAAGAAGAACTTCCCATTGCACCACGATACTTACCATTTTATGAGCCAATGTTCTCTACATGGACCACGCGTGTAAAACTTGCTTTTGTATTGGTAATAACAGTTATATTAGCTATTTTTATGAGCCTGTTCATATTTAGAATATAAATATCCCCTGCAAACTCTTCTGCCCTCTACTGTTGCCCCGCATGAACATTTCATGTTCACCTTAGCACCCCACAAAGAACGACATCGCCAGACTTATGCAAAAAATGTATTTGTAGAAAAGCTCCATCAAACCCATAGCGCTACCAACATCATCGACTGTTGGGTTTGTGGACTCTTGCCATCCGTTATGCATAAAAATGACCTGTTCCTCTCATTGCCCTTGTCCTACCTGGGAAGTTGAGAAGCATGGTTTAAAATGTTTTCTGCTATGTACAATCACTATGTAGAAAATCCCAAGCAGTACACCGAGAAAGATTACAGTATGATCTTAGCATACATTGAAAAACATCAGGGATTTGACCCAGAGGGAAATGGGGGACAGGGAGCATTGGATCCAGAAGCCTGTATGAATCTATATACAGAGAGCGAAAATAGTACCTGGTTAAAGGATGATAGTTACGATTTTGCTAACTTTAATGATTCGCAGTATTTCCAACATTTTGTTGTAAGAAATGTTACCAGCGAGCGTACTGTACCCATTCCCATTTTGAATACTTCTTCTGATTTCTGTGTACAGGGGATGGGGCATATCCAGGTTGGTGACAGTGTCTGTAACTATACTTATCGCATGAAAATATTCAGTAGCCCTCCACTGTTGACACCACCAAATGTGTATTTCGTATGTGGGGAAAATGCTTACACTTGGTTGCCCCGAGGTTGGGCAGGCCAATGTTATCTGTCCTTTTTGTACCCCCCTGTATATATTGCACCATCAGACTATCATAGAACACACCAACTCCACCGCGCTAGAGCAGTACCCCATAGGCAGCGTAGACAGCTCGTAATGACAGAAGTCGATCAAACTGACACTTCCCTGCAGCAGTTCACGGACTTTAGTAAAGGATTAGTCCCTTTTTGGGGGCCCATATTCAATAGTAGAGAAATAAGACGTTTGTCTAGAATAGTTGAGAATGTCCTTAATATCACCACGGATATCATGACCAATATAACTGTAGAGCTTCAGGCGACAAGGCTCGTTTTGCTCCAGAACCGAATGGTTCTTGACGTTATCTTGGCTGATCGAGGCGGAGCATGCCGGGTGATTGGCAGCTCCTGCTGTGTGTATATTCCAGACTCCGCCCCCATTGTCCATTTGGCTATCCAGAAGCTGCATCGCATCGCGGCTAAAATGAACACTGATAATGGGTCCTGGTCACTGTCTGGTTGGTTCTGGGGCTCTTGACTACATGGGGATAGAAATTATTGTTGATAGTAGCCGGGGCAGCAGGTATCATTTTTACCTGTTGCCTCCTTGTACAATGTGGTCCTGCCTGTTGCTCCTATTGTGCCACCAAGGTGACGGCCATGTGCGTCCTTACCCCTGTCGCCACAAAAATTCAGATGCTCCAGCAGGAGATTCATGAGCTGATGGCCATTGATGAGGAGGTCTTCCATGACTAGGATTCCTTCTTCATTAGCTACATCACGCTAAAAGGAGGGTTTGAGGAACCAGAATTGACTTTCGGTTCAGCTTAACATATAATTGCTTTTGATAGTTAGCGTAATGCATCTAGAAGACTAACACAGCAACGCAGACATTAATATACACACGAAAAGATGTAATTTAGGACTTAACATACACCCTACTGCATGTTTTGTATTTAGATCACAAACAGTCCTGTTTGACTCGACCGACGCCATTTTGTGGACTCGCTCGATCTCTATATTAGCAAGCTCTATCCTTGCATTCTGCCAAAGCTGTTCCCATGAGAAATAGCCCAACTGTTGCAAACTGCTGTTTCTGCACGTCAGGCCTGTCAAGGTTATAGGTAGAAGGGGGAGGCTGGATAAGCACATTCTGAGGGGTGCTGTGCGGAATCTCTCGGAGTTAGCAGAAGGGAGTCACCCTCACGACCTTGCTATAATGAGATGAGCTAAACCAAGAGAACTTTGTCTCCCATATATGGTCTTTCCATCTGCACCAACCTGTACCAACTTGTATTTTTCCATCTTGGGTAACAGTTCCTGAAATGTAACAGTATATATGTGATGTTCTGACAATGTGCCAGCAGTCTTCTTGGCGGACCTCGTGTGGTTAGGTCGCAAGGAGCTCCTCTGTCAGAGTTTGTTTATAATAATAAACGATTGGACCTTCTACACTGCCAAAATGACTGATTATTGGTAATTGGTATTGGGCTATTTGTAAGTATGACTATAGGTGGGTTGTAATAAATTCTTCAGTACTTCAATAGGACCCCAAAAGGGCAGGAAGCCCTTGAAGAAATCTCCTACTTCATGTGCTGCAGTATCTTCCTGATTGAAGACACCTCTACCATATCTCGTTTTATGATAGTCTGAAGCAGTAGTGTATGTAGGGGGAAGCAGAAACGCCACATAACACGTTCCTGAAAAATCAGGTGGCAACCATGTGTAGGCTCTGTCATGACAAACAAAATATGTGCCTTTAGCTGGCACAAACGGTGGAGAAGTCCGAGATGAATAGACATAGGTTTGAGCACACACACTCTTACCTAGCTGAGCTTTCGGAGTCCGACCATTACCTTGCAAACAAAAATGGCCTCTGTGGGGTACAATCCAAATATGGGGAGATCTTTTTCGTCTCTCCTTCTCTGTCAAGCTGGTACTATATCCAGTCACGTTCCAACCAATGTAAGCCTGCACCTCATCCTTAGGGATAGCATTATATGCATCAATATCTCGGATCATAGCTACTATTCCTCTTATCAAGGCACTATTGCTCGAGTTATCTTTAAGGGAATATAAGGGGCGTACCTCATTTGCATAGATAAACATGGTCTGAAAAGCTCACACAGACCCATTAAAAGAAAAAGGCATAACCAAATATGGCATACCTTTATCTGTCGTATGAGGCATAAGACCACAAACCCAACAATTAGTGGTATTTACTGATGCTGATGTAACAACTGTATGAACGAGTTGTTGACAAATTCTGATCTCCTTGTCTGTTCATGTTCAGGCAACGTATAAAACTGATGCAAAGAAACAGTAGTGAAAGAAAGCATAGGTTGGGAGGTGGGTGCAGATGTCTGTTGTGTAGCATAGACAGTCCATCCCACACAAGCTAATGTGATACTTAAAAACGTCAAAAAGCACATTATAAAACATTTGCTATGTATCAATGTACAAAATCTTGTCTTAAGATCTATTCTCTCAACATCTCTTTCAGTTACAACAGACTCCATCCTCTAACGTGCTTCTCGCGGCAATTTTCCTTCTTCACTCAAGTGTGCGTCCAGGCGTCCGAGACCTCCCTAGAACCGCAGACCTTTCGTCAATACGCAAGCCACCCCTTAAGTCTTATACCGCGACCCTGCAGCTGAACCCGGATGGTGGTTCGAAAAATAAAAAATAAAAATAGTCTCTTGTCTGAAAGAGTGTAATTCACAAAAAAATTCAGATTTTATTTGTCCTTTTTAGACCTTAAGTTGCAGCATTCTTTACCAGGCACAGTTTGATCCTGAAAGAGTGTCTCTGGGTGCGTAGTATCAAGTCTCAAACACGGCGGCACAGCTTCTTGCAAGACTTCATCATCCGCACGTTCTGACTGAGTCCATTCCAGATGTGCATCGCTAAAAGGTACAAATCTCGGAACCCTTTCACTCTCGGAATCGGCAAACCCTTCCCGGACCCACTTATCGTACGGTGAGGGCAAAGGTATCCTCTTGCAATGGGTACCATGTACCCAGTTTTTCTTGTTGAACACCTTAATAGCAGTCCGAGTTGATAACAGGACTTGGTATGGACCGGTCCATCTTGGTTCCAAGTTCTTTGACCTCTGGAAATTCCTGGCTAGAATCCAGTCGCCAGGTTGAATCGTGTGGCCTGCGTCTACAGAAACTGAAGGCAAAGTGTCATGGACCTGTTGCTGAAGAACACGCAATTTAGCAGTCAAATCATGTAAGTAGTCAACCAACATAGGGTACTCAATATTACTGTACTTCTTAGTCCTCGGCACACCCTAGACATTCGCCGGACATCCAAAAACAATCTTGTATGGGCAAAGTCCCACACGAGAATGTACTGTCGTTCTCGTGGACAAAAGTGCCAATGGTAAGGCATCGGGCCATGTAAGACCAGAGCTCGCTTGCACCTTGGCCAACTTCAGCTTCAGCTTCAGAGTGCCATTATAGCACTCGACCAGGCCTGCTGACTGGGGGTGATTCGCAGCGTGAAATGTCTGTTTAATACCCAGACCCGCACATACTTTCTTCATAATCTGACCCACAAATTCACTTCCATTATCACTCCATACCATCCTCGGCAAGCCATACCTTGGGAAAGAATTCTTTGAGCAAAACCTTGGCTGTAGACAAGACAGTATTATCCTTTAGGGGGTAGGCCTCTATCCATCTGGAAAAGGCACAAACAATCACAAGGACATACTTCAAGTTATTGCATCTTTCCATATGAATGTAGGCTATCTGCAGCACCTCGAACGGATACGTTGGAGGAGCAAAATGACCCGCTGGAGTTGGGGTTCCCTTTCCAGGATTATGCATCAAGCAAATCATGCAGTGTTTAACCAAATTCTCAGCACACCTAGGAATTCCACCATTCTGCCAAACCGGAGCCAATAACTTACATATCCCTTTTGAACTAATGTGAGCCAACCCATTAGCCATAGTAACCACCGGAAGCACATATGCATCAGGCAACAACCATCGCTGGTGCTCTGACAACTCAACCCAACAGTCTGTTGAATCCAAAATTCCTGTACTCTCTCTCTCCACATACTCAATTCTTTCTCAGTAGCTTCTGCCTGAATCATCTTCACACTTTCTGTTGTATCTTCACACATTCCTCCTTCCACAACCCATCTGGCAGGACCTGCAACATACATCCGACTCGTCACATCTTTCGCCGTTTCTCTCGCTACTTCATCTGCAAACGCATTCCCTCAACCCACATCATCCGTAACCTTCTTATGCGCACTACACTTCACTATCGCAATTTGGGTCGGCAAAGTAAGTGATTCAAGAAGTTCACTCACTAATTGTCCATGCTGAATTTTTGTACCATGGGAATTAAGAAATCCTCTCTCTTTCCACAAGCGACCAAAATTGTGAGCCACGCCAAATGCGTATTAGCTATAAGTATAAACATTCACTCTCTTTCCTTTTGACAACACACATGCTCTAGTCAATGCTATCAACTCCGCTGCTTGCGCTGAATTCTGTGCAATACGTGCTGTTTCAACAATCGTGTGCAAAGTTGTGACAGCATATGCTGTAGTCGTCTCTCCATTCGGAAGCGTAAAGCACGAACCATCTACCCATAGGGTACCATCAGGATTCGAAAGAGGAGTATCTTTCAGATCAACTCTACCCTTCATTTCCTCCTCTGTCTGGAGAAAACAGACATGCTGTTCCTGAGCATCTATCTCTACAAAAATCAGCAACAATGTAGCTGGATTCAATGTGTTGCACCGCTCGATGTGCACATGGCTAGCCAAAAGCGTCAACTCATAACCTGACAAACGCGCACTGGTAAGATGTTGAGTCTTCGTTCTATTCAATAGGGTATCCACTGCATGTGGGACCATCACAATCAATGTATTATCCAATGCCAAACCAGCAGACTGTCAGATAGAAACAGCCGCTGCCGCTGTAGCTACTAGACAACTAGGCAATGCCCTAGCTACCGGATCTAAAGGAGCTGAAAAATACGCACATGGGCGCTGCTTGTCTCCAAATTGTTGCGTCAACACTGACAACGCACAACCTTCTCTCTCGTGTACATAAAGTGTAAAAGGACTACTGTAGTCGGGCGTACCCAACACCGGAGCAGAACACAATGCATCACGCAATTCAGAAAAACTCTTCTGACATTCGTCAGACCAAGGAAGAGGGTGTGGTGTGTCCTTAAGAGTAAGTGCCAACAAAGGCTCCGCTAGCAAAGAAAAATTCAGAATCCACTGTCTACAATACGAGGCGATACCTAAGAAGGCACGCACCTCTCTCTGTGTGCATGGCACAGTCATTTGGGCAATCGCTTGAATACGCTCTGGGGTCAATCGTCTTCCCTCCTTCGACAAGAGATGACCTAAGTAGGTCATTTCTTTGCGGCAATACTGCAACTTCGAAGGTGACACTTTATGATGAAGGTCAGACAGGTGTTGCAACAAAGAAAGAGTAACTTCTTTACAAATCTCTTCATCATCAGCAGCAACCAACAGATCATCAACATACTGGATAAGAGTAGCACCAGAAGGCAATGCAAGAGTATCAAGCTGAGTTTTCAAAGCCTGACTATAAATGGAGGGACTCTCAAAATAACCTTGAGGAGCGCACTTAAACCGGAAACTGTGGCCTCCTAAAGAGAAGCCAAAAATATCCCTACTTTCCTCAGCAATCGGAATACTGAAGAAAACGTTCTTCAGATCAATAACAGAAAACCAAGCAGCTGAGGCAGGGATCATAGTCAATAAAGCAGTAATGTTCGGGACAACAGGAAACTGTGGCACAACGATCTTATTGACCTCTCAAAGGTCGATCACAAACCGATACACAGGTGGCTGAGAAGAATCAGTACGCTTAACCCCTTCGCTGCTCATGACGAGCTCAGCTCATCATGAGGCACGGTTGAGCTGTGCTCATGAACAATGGGGAAACTCAAAGCTCAGCATAGGAGGGGAAAACTCAAAGCAGCCAAGGTGTTAAGGACAGGCAGAACAGGACTGTTACACACATTACCTCTCGTTTCTTCAACCACACCTTTCTCAACCAAATCATAGATAATCGCTAAAAAAAACTCTTTCGCCACCACTGGAAATTTTGTACTGAGGAATGCGAGGTAATTTAGCATTCGACTTAAGGGTAACAACGTAGGGTGGAATCTGCAAGAGACCAACATCATTGGGACCTGTAGCCGAAAGTGTATCAGGGAGAGAACGCAGTTCCAGTGGAAGGCGATCCTTAGACAGATACATCGAGGAAATCACTTTCTTACCCACCGTAAGATGTACTCCCGAAGGAGAACAATGTAATGTCGCATGCAATCTTTTCAACAAGTCCAAACCCAACAGATTCTCACCACAGCCAGTCGTTAGAATAAGGGGAGCCTCCAATTCACAGGGATTAATAGAAAGGGGAAAAGGACAAGAAACCGGGTTACGAACTGGGGCGCCAGAAAATCCTACTGAAACATTAGTCAAGCCAGACAAAGGTGCGCCAGGATGTTTAGAGTGCATGATAGAACTCTTTGCTGCACCAGTATCCAAAAGAAAAGGTTCTGCCACACCTGATGTAATCATTTCAACATAAGGTCCACTCTGGTCTACTGGAACTGACACTACTCCCTCCCTTTGTCCATGGCTGTCCTAACTATCATTAAAACCAGCACCCTCACTTCCAACATAATAATCATCAGTGTAGTACTGAGCGGACTGGACGGTCGGAACATTCTGTTGGTCAAATTAATTCATAGAATTCTGAGGGGAAAAGGAACGTTCATTCTGGGGAAACATACC
The DNA here is from genome assembly GCF_964263255.1 of Lissotriton vulgaris. Classification (NCBI taxonomy): domain Eukaryota; kingdom Metazoa; phylum Chordata; class Amphibia; order Caudata; family Salamandridae; genus Lissotriton; species Lissotriton vulgaris. Next base: position 430,961,589 of record NC_141698.1, on the reverse strand, counting down.
ACGTCCCCTACCCCTAGGTACTTGTTGGAAACCACCACGACCTCTCAGACCAGACATACCATTCGCACGCTGTAGCAAGATCAGGCAACTATTCTTGAAGTGACCTTCTTCTTTACAATAAGCACACTGATTAGGGCCTAGCGGGAGTCGCGAAGCAAAAGACTCAGACTTCTGCAATAGTTTCTGAAACTGTGGGGATTGCTGAAACTGGGAAGGTTGCTGAAACTGACACTGATTAGGGCGAGGCGGATAAGCCTGCTGCAGAAGAACTTTCGTTTTGAATTCTCTAGTCTTCTTCTCTACTTTATCCTTCTCATCTTCATCTCTATTCTCATAGTAATGTGCAATAGCCAATATCTGGGCCGAAGAAGAAACAGCCCATGAACTCTCAGAGTCCTTTAACTTATTAGAAAGTTCAGGAAGTAAATAAAAAAAAACGTATCTACAAACAACCTCTGACCACCTTCTGTATTCATGTCCTGACCACTATGATCAACAAATGTTTCCTCAATTCTAGTGAAGAAATCAGACACGCTCTTGTCCTTCTTTTGTTTGCATGCTGCTAACTTGTCCCAATTCACCGGCAGAGGAGGCATCATAGTTTTCATTAAATTAATAATCCTACCAGGTAGTTCTGCAACTAAGGGTTCAGGTTTGGCACCTCCTACCTGCCGACCATCTGCAGCAGTAATATTAACCCTCGTATCTCCTAACTCTGGCGCGTGATCCTCGTGACAGATCTTCGCCCACAAGGGTTGAGGAACTACATTACCCATCGACATATCTATGTCAGCTAAATTCATAACACACGCATCAACTTTCTGAGACAACTCCTTGTAATAACCAGCAGGATTTTTACTGGGGTCAGGCAAGGTCTGCTTAAGAGCCAGGACCTCAGCTCTCTTCCAAGGGACATGCACCCACACTCGCTGAAAATGAGCCAGTGCAGCCGCAATACCATGACCGGCATCAGCCACAACTGCCTCTCTCCATACAGGAGGAAACTCTCGCATAGGATGCTGCTTCACTTTTCTCCCAACAGAAGGGTCATGTTCGAACAATGACTGAGGTGGAAGTCTAGACCTAAAAGTGAGTAGTGTCTCTACCGCTTCCTCAACATTGGAAACCACTATCGTCTCTTTAGCAAATTCAGACTGAACATTAAGCAATTCCAGTGGAATTGAACCCAACCCATTATCTTCCCACTCCTGATGAAGGAAGGTACACATGACATCAAAAACATACCTTTGTTTTGGTGCCTCCCACTGTAGGAAGATATCCATAACCACTTGTGGACTGTACTTGGAGGTATTCGAAACCCATCTACGAGCAAGGAGATCTAACACTGCCCGCTCTTCGGGACCAGGGAGCTGACTACGTCTTTGCTTACGTTCAGAAACAGGGGTCATATTCAGTGACCCAAAGAAAGGAGACAAAATACTAGTGACAGTCTCAGTCATTCGTTGCCGAGCAGAAGGAGAAGTTGACATGAGGACAGGAGGACAGGAGACAAAGTGTTTTGAGGCGACAGAGACGTAGGGACAGAAATAAGAGAAGTCGAAGATAAAAGAGTGTAAGGCAAAGGAGTTTGAGGCGAGGCTGGTGGCAAGGCTGGTGGCCCTGGAGGGGGCTGCGCCGGGGGAGGAAGAACCACCTGTGTAGCAACGGGTGGCTGAGCAACAACAGGGGGTTGAACAACAACAAGGGGTGCAACAACTGGAGGTAACGGAGGTGCAGTAGCACCCTGCACATAATGGGGTGGTAATCTCAGTAAATGTGACATCAAAGGATCCTTTTCAGGGTCTTCAGTCACATTTGAAAGGGGGGGGTGGCAAAGCCGGGTAACATTTGTCAATGGCCATGCAATGTTGTCTATCTGACACTTCAACCGCACGATCTTCTTCATCTTCCTTAAACTGCCTAGCAGCTCGCTGTTTGGCTTCCTTACGCCAAAGGCAGAAAGAGACAAACATCGCCGGCCGGGCTTTCTTCTTAAATAGCGCAACTTCTAGGTTATCTAAAACATCTGATTCAAAACTACCATGTTGGGGCCATCGTAAAACACCATCTTTCCTTGTATAACGGACCCATACTTCATTAAAGGTAATGCGACCTACACCATGCTTTGAATAGAGCTCATAAGTTGGAGTTCCAACCGGAGGTATTGGAAACGAGTACTCCAATCGGGAATCCCTAATACAACTACAACAAAACCATTTTCTAAATTTGCTAAAACCAGGCACCTTTTAGCTCACTAGTCTTGCTTCAAACTTCAAGGGGTTATCAAAAATGATACACTCGCGAATATATGAACCCCTCGGCTTCTACTATTGCAATGGCCGAATCAAAACCAAGAAACAAAACAAAGTCGTGGGAGCGACCCACTTATACTCAACCAAAATGTCTGTCATGCCACCAGAAGACCGTCTAACTTCTCGCCTTACAAATCATCTCAAGAGGATCCAAGACAGGGCGACAGTCAGGGCAGCAGCCCTTTGCAGCCATCGGAAAGGGGAAGCCTCGCAGAAAAAAACCTTCGGTCCACGTCGACATTCAGGGGTCGATGAAGTGGCGGACGTCCTCCAAAATTTCCTCACGGGGCTCCTCACAATCTTCGGGCTTGGACCAGTACTGCTGAAGTCACCCCACGTTGGGCGCCAGTTGAAGAACCGGGATTTAACCCAGCGGCGTCAGGGGCACGTCTAAGATCTTCGAGTTCACCTGTCTTGGTATACAGAGACACAGAATACTTCTGAATGGCATCAGAGACCAAGTTTATTAGCTGCAGCTAGTAACAGTGATCCTAGAAATACATCATGGTGTAAATTCTCAGGAGACTGCTCATTTTACTAAGGTGAGACGTCTCCTTTTATACCCAATATTCACATTATAAATGTACACCCACTGCACAAAATTCTAGCCAATAAGGTACATTTTCAAACAAAGTATCACATAACATAAACTCAATTTACAGTATCCAAACCCAAAAGTTAATTATTAGGAATGTCCCAAATTTAATCTCCACAAGCCGGACAAACCTATAATTGAAAGTATAACCCATGTAATGAAAAAACATAAAAAAGAAACAGTAACAGATGCTGAACAAGATAAGGCATGTGCAAGGAAACTAAAAGTTAACAATGTCCTGAACATTGATTGGCAATCTCAGACAAAGATCGATCAGGGAAATTGGCTTTGCGAAGTCAGTTTCTTACAGTTCATTTCAGAGTCAAAACGAAACCTAGTTAATGTATACATGAACTAAGAAGGCCAGGCCACTTTGTTCGCCAGGCTACCTTCACAGGCCTTCGTGAGGGAAACACAAAATGGTGGCACAGAACAAAATGGAGTCAGACTTGAGAATTACAAAACCTCAACGCCGCCATCTTAGAGCCAACTCCCCCGGTAACAAGAACCGATGATTGCCACAGCGAATACCGCTTCCCCAGGATAATTTAGACCACAAATTGCGGCGACCTGTAAGGCAGCCTGGCAAGATGAGGTGAAGCTAGGTATTCCAGTAGCAAACACTGATCTCTATCTCCTGAAAACAGACATAGTCGCTCATCCGTCTGCCGAGTGATGCGTTCAGGCAGCCATCACCGCTGCCGTCCAAGCCACGCCCCCCGTTGTGGTACAGTATTAATAGGAGTTACCCGTTCCCCACACCGTGGTGATTATCTTAGACACCCTAAAAGATTGTAAAGCTTAGATGACGCAGTAAGATTTCAACGTCACCTCCAGTTAATCACAATCGGAACACTGACCACCGCACTATCTGCCAGTCAAGTGTATACCAACTGGCAAGGACTGCTTAGGCACCTGCTGCAGACATGCTCTGCGTAAATCCAGCTCTTCTTCGTATAATGCTTCCAATATACAGTAGCTCAAGCTGTTAGTGAACTATGTAAAGGTATGTGTGTTATCTATAGCTTTCACATTTGAATAATCATAAAAAATGTTAATGTGCCTGCTGCAAAACACTGCCCCTAACCTGCCTTGAAAGAATGAGATGGCGCAGTTAACTCAAAGCAATTGGGGGACAGCTGACATGAAAAAGTTGACCCCAGGCGAAGGGGAAAAGAGGATGAAAGGATTGAGGAAGGTCCATTGTGGATGCTATTATCTTTTTTATTTTTTTTTATTTTTTTTATTGAAGTTGTATTCAGATTTATGCAGCATAGATCATAAAATAAAAATATCACAACAAAGTAAAATTACATTTGTTTTCAATTTAACGTAAATATCAAACCAATTTACTCAAAATAACATCCCCAAATTTGATCGAATTTTCTAATACACCCAAATCTTTGAGCGTACAACAGTTCGCTTTTCCTAACCCTATTCATTTTTTCCAGCCATTCCTGCAGCGTCGGGACATAGGTTGAAAGCCAATTTTGCAATAGTAAAGATCTAGCAACGGCCATTATAATATAAATCAATTTTGCCAAGTAACTTGAAAATGTACATTCAGGATCATAACCAAATAATAACATTGTTGCATTGCATGGGACTGATAGCATACAATAAGTTTTTAAAAAACCAATAATTTCTTCCAAGAAATGCTTAATTTTAGGACAAAACACGATAATGCGTGACCAATTGGCTTGTTCGCAATTGCAATGTCTAAAACAAATAGCAATTATTACTGGTGTATGATATAATAGCCATTTGCTAAAATACAACATCCGGCGCCAATTGGCACCACGCAGTACACAGAAATTAAACTGATTAATAGTTTTCCATATTTCCGGTGACAATATTAAATTTTCCTGAGTGTACCATTTACGGATAGCTTTAAAAGTCAACTCTACCTCCCGACTTTGTGTCAGACACTGTTTCCATGCTCCAGGTTTCTTCTCCAAGTTATTAACAAAAAGATCTAATACAAGAGTAGAAGTATAATTCAAAATGGTGCCGGGATCTAATTGCGCCAACATAGGATAAATTAAATTAGTATAGGAACCAATTAGCAAAAAATTGCCAAAGATTCGACCTGACATCTCATTGACAGAGAGTCAAGTCCCGCTGACCAAAAAATCAGCTAATGTTCTAAACCTGGCCCGGCCCCAATTTTCTATAACAATGGGATTGATTTTAATCCTTAAAAAGGAAAACACTCCAACTAAAGGAGTTAGTAAATGAAAGGGAGGAAGTGAATATCTCTTGAGCATTGCATCACGTCGTTTAAAAAACCAATTTAGGATTTTATACCGCACGAATTTGGGTGATTTCGGCACAGACAAAGGGGATGGAATTTGAATTTCTAAACATATCAAATCAAAGAAAAAATTTATAAAACAACCAGTTGCTGCATTCCTATTCTTAAATCTCTCTAAGTACTGCGCAAAGTAAGCATAGTAATAATCTTTCAAATTTGGTAGGGAAAGACCGCCAAATTCAGTTTCTGCAGTTAAAGTCCGTATGTCTAATCTGGGTGTTTTTTTTGCCCAAATAAATTTGGAAAACATAGATTCTATTTTAGAAAAAAAAGTACCAGGCAAATAGACTGGAATTGATGCGAACAAAAAGTTAAAAAGAGGAAGGATTGACATTTTAATTAAATTGATGCGGCCGAGAATAGTTAAAGGCAGGGGGTCCCAACGAGCAAACATTGATTGAACTTTTTTTATTAATGGAACGAAATTGAGTGTATATAAATCCAGAATATTGGAAGAGAACAAAGGGGCATATTACCAAGCAGTAGCGATAATTATCGCTATTGCTTGGTTAGAGACAAAAATTTACCGCAGCGCTGCGGCGATTTTTACCGCAAATAAACCTTGGTATTACCAAGGTTTAACGCAAATGCGGTAATAATCGCCGCAAAGCATGAATATCGCTGAAAAGTCAGCGATATTCATGCATTAGCGAGCTAATGCTCTTAGCCATGTTATCCACCCCCCATTGGATAACATGGCTAAGAACTGCTCAGGGCAGGTGTTAGCTTTTGGAGATATTCCCGCTTAGTGCGAATATCTCCAAAAGTTGGTAATAGGAGATAGCGATGTTAGCGACTGTTTTCAGTCTCTAACATCTTGGCATGCCCACTTTGCATCTCATTAGTGATAAATATCACTGACATGCAAAGTGGGGCCCAGGATGGTCGCTATCTCCTACTAGCTGTCGCTAACTGGTGTTAGCGGCAGCTAGGTAATAGGGAGATAATTTTACCTCCGCTTTCCTGGCTTTTAAAGCCAAAAAAGCGGAGATAAACCCCCTTGATAATATGCCCCAGAATCCCCAGATATCTTTTAGGTTTTGAGTTAATACAACCTTGCAAATCTTTGTGTAAAACTGGGTCTGCACCCCCACAAACCAATATTCTGTCTTTTTTTTGTTAATTCAGTAACCTCCCAGAGATTCAAACTCTTCAAAATTTGAAAAATATAAGTCTGTGATTCCAAATCAGGTTTAATAAGTAACATAATATCATCTGCATAGAGTTTGATTTTGGCCATGGAGGTAACTGGTGATGTGATCTGAAAACAATTCCTGATAGCAATGGTTAACGGTTCGATAAAAAAAGCAAAAAGAATGGGTGATAAAGGGCAGCCTTGCCTAGTGCCACATTGTACTAAGATTGAGCCTGCTAATGATTTATTAATAATTATGTTTGCTCTAGCGCCCACATACAAATTCTTTATCAAATTGATGATGCGTTAAGAAATGGCAAACTTAGATAAAATAAGAAAAAGGGTGTCCCATACCACCAAATCAAAAGCTTTTTCTGCATCTAAAAGTAAAACAAAGGCCTGTATCCCACGTGCTTCAAAATAATCTAATGCTTCAACTAAAAAGTGTGTATTAGTAAATAATTGTCTGCCTATTCTAAAACCGTTTTGATCGGGATGGATCAAATCAGCCGTATGATCATTAAACGGAGTGAGAGCAGCTTAGTAGTTATTTTATAATCTGAATTTAATAAAGTAATTGGCCTGTAAGAATTCGGATCTTTGGATTCTTTCCCTTTTTAAAAAAAACTAATGACTGTACCTTCATGGAAGGATTCCGGGACTTGCCCTCCTTCCAGCATTGAGTTCAACAATAACAAAAATAAGTGGATGCTATTATCGCAATAAATGCAGCATGACACAGTGACAGCACATTGAGGGCCGAAGAATTGGGATATGTTAATCGTTTATCTTTTTTTCATGGATGGTATACTGTGAAATTCACTGCCTGCTGCATTTCCCTAATATATCACTGCAAACATTTCCCGCAACATACAGTGGATCGTCCCTCTCAGAACACGGAGGCAGCTTTCATTAAAAGGTTTTGAGTTTGCCCAGTTTGAAAATGTTGGCCACTATATTTCTACTCTTGAAATAAATGGAGCCAGTTTTAGTGTGGTGACCAAGCCTATTCTGCCCCTGAACACTAGCCATACGGGTAAAATACTGACCATATGCATCACACAATGTCACGGCATTCAATGATTCAGCACAGTTGTACTTTACAAAAAACACACAAATGACTTCTTGAACCAGCAGAAAATCACAGACAGGTTTTACACATTATGCCACAATGCTTTCTGGCTTCGGCCCAGTAAAAGTGTATCTAAGGTCTCCACTTTGACAGACAACATAGACTGATGCAGAACTCTGCATGCATCATGTTATGGATGCACACACATGCTTTACTTTTACCTATCTCTGTTTTAGGTGTGCTAGCCCCCGGGGTTCAATTAATCTAGCCCAGCTACATGAGCCACCGAATGCACCATGCTAAAAATGAAAACCCGGAGTAGTAACAAAGTATCCTCAGCAGTCGCAGGCAAGAGGTACCCAGCTTATTCTGATAAAAATAGACACAGTAAGGCCCCTACATCGAATAAATGTTTCAAAATTAACTGCCTAAAATTTGAATACACTGTATTTCCTGCTGACATAAACCTGAAATTCAGTTTTTTGATGAGGACACCTGCCATATCAACACAGGACACAAGGTCTAACACAGAGATTCTTAACTTGTGGCGCCCTGAATGTCCACGACGCCCACTTAGGGGGGTCTGTGAATAATATTAGCAGAATAATGAAGTATGAATACATATCCTTGGGCCCATTCCACCTTACTCCCTTTCTTAAATCTTTCTTCAAAGCATCGTGCTAGTTGGTTGTATGTTTTCTTTTAGTGACAATGCTGATGGCATCATGTGCCCGTTTTATGTATCTTTTGAATGTATTAATTGTATTTATTGTGTACAGCGTTGCAATAGTTTTAACAACCAAGCAATAAAGATGTATTATTATTATTAATATTAAGTACAGCAAACAGAAGCTAGAATAGCTATTGGGTGGCCTCAACTGAAGCACTGTCATGCCTGGACAAAGAGAGAGCATGCGTTGGACGCAAGGAAAAGACAAGTGTCATTCGGAAGACCAGCATATTACTTTGTTTTAGGAATAAAAGCCACATTTTAAAGACCTCCGACCAGCTCATTAAATTAAAATTTCAATTGCTGTGTATTTTTGCTTGGTTCAATGTTTCAGAATGTATGCATTTACTTGATGTGTAATTGTTTCTGTATGTCCATGCATTCTTTTGTGATTCAAATCATAGAAAATGCTTAAGTCGGGTTCCGGACTTCCGGGAGCGATTCAGGGGTGGTCCAGAGAAGTCACAAGGTTAAGAACCACCGCTCTAACACAGTTCCCCATTCATTCATAAAGATAATTTCATAGCCCTAAGATATCTATACTACGCTTCACATAAAAACTAAGACAAGGTGAATTCCAGTACTGTAAAATTCTAAATGCAAAATTCGCTCTAAAACTTCGAATTGCAGTCCCAAACAGGATGTATGCGCTTTACCTCGTTTCCCAAGCGCCTTCGCAGGTCGCCAGATGTTTCTGGGAGCGCGCCAGATACGTCCCCGCCGTCTTCCTCCGCGCGTTCCAACGCACGCACAAACTGCTGAAGAGGGCAGCGAAATCCAATGACAGCCGGCGGGGCGCGAGCCAAGCAATCTAGGGGGAGGAGAGCTCACGCGCACAGAACGAAGGGCAGCCCTGGCACGAACAACGGCAAGGATGGACTTCCTGAATGAGCCCTCGGCCCCGAAGCCTTTGGCGCGGGGCAGCTTTATGGCAGAGTGGAGCGTGAAGCGTCCTCTTCCACCACGCAGTCAACGGGAAATGGGTGGATACAACTTGTACAACGAAAGAGGGAGAATATTAATCTTTTAGTACAAAAGAAAATACAAACTGTATTTGGGGCAGCTTTAAAATCCCAAACATGGTCTCAGTGATGCATTCATACATTATTTAAGGTTGTAATCCACATGTGGCTTTTATTGAAAGTATGAGCACAATATGGTCAATTAGACTCAACACATGAGAGAATAAAGTTTAAGGCACTCTCAAGTTCTCTCTTAAAATGTTTCCCAGAATGTGGAATCCTTCGATTACAAGTAGTGGGGCACATTTCTATCGACGGTAAGCAGGAGTTTGGGCGGGGATCAGAATTCTAAATAATGCAGTAATTATTGCAAATTTGCAAATTTTCCTTGATGGATTTTGACACGAAAAATCCGGCAAAATGTAATATGCTAAACAGCCGGAAAAAGCTTGTGTAAATTAGTGCAGTAAACATCCATTCTGTATCACACCCCACTCCCACCTGAAAACCTCAAATACGGAGGCATTAACCTCACTCACCAAATATCTCACACCTGGGTATTGGTAACCACTGAGTGGGGTAAATTACACCACTTACTCGTCAGTAGTTGTAATCGAGGCCCCGTGGCTCTGAGTATGTATATGTGTGCATATATATGCGTGTGTGTGTATATATATATATATATATATCTATATATAGATATATAGGTTTTTTTTTTACTGCAGTGCATCCCTGAAAGTTCGACACTCTTTTTTCCCTCAAACGGTGCGTCTTTTCCGGCAGGACCACGCCGGTTTTAATTTCACCAAGGTACAATTCTGCTGCCAAAACAGTAGTAATTGCATAAAAAAGACGCACTCCCTCGGATGTAGTGAAGTTCTTAAGGCGACTTTATTTTTAAAAAAACGCTGCCTCTCCCAATTTCAAGGGTGCAAGGGTGCCAAAAAGACATCCAGCTGTACCCCTGAAACAGCAATTAAAAAAACATGTTGCACACACACATTCCCCAAGGGCATGTATGTGTGCCACATAGAGCTTTGAAAAATTCACTTTTGTGCATTTTTCAAAGTTATTGCAAACTACCATCAACTTTAATTTGATGGTAATTTGCGTTTCTCAAAGCAAAATCACATTTTTTTTTGTTGCATTGCATTTAGGGAATGGCAATTTGCAATTCCCTAAAAGCAATTGCATTGTAAGTAATCGCAAATTTTGCAATTCTTTAAATAGTGATTTTTGCATGTGGGATGATGCATCCCAAATGCAAAAATTGCGGTCTCAAATGGGCAGATTCTGCAAATTTGCCTCTTTGCAACCGCAAAAAACAGTGATGCATGTGCCCCATAATCTTTTTACCATGTCTATGTGCAGAAACCAACTCACACTGTTTTTAAAGGAGTTTGCCACCATATACTGTTGATTGAGACAAAGACAATAAGGCCAAAACGCATCAGCCGTCAAAATAAACGAAGCAGTGCTTAAAATCGCTGGAGTGGCAGCTCTTTCTTTGTGGCAGAATTCCCAAGAGGATATTCTTTGAGATTTATTAGCGGGACCTGCTACCGCTGTCAGGCACAAGCCTCGAGAGGTGGAAGTGCTCGGGACACCGCAGGAGGTTTCTTTTTATAACATATATATATATATATATATATCGAAAGAAACCCGGCCGCCTCTAGCTGCGATCACAAGCGGGCGCAGACCTCCTCCCCTCCAGTAATTTTAGCACAATGTCACCAACACCATCACACAATTAGAGTGTCAGCAGTGCAGATTTTATTGCTGTTCATGTCAGAGCAAGTGCCCTCCCTGACGCGTTTCGCTCCGCAGACGGAGCTTGGTCACATGACGCGTCAGGAGTAGGCAGAGCAATATAAAGTGAATAAAAGCCCATGTGCCTAAAGAAACAGGACGCATGGGTGAACAACGATACAATACAAGCATTAAAGTGACTATTTGCATGAATTAAAGGGCAAAATGAAACAAGAAACAGAATTATAGCATAGTGCTCAAGAATACTCATTTAAAATCATTATCATATAATCATAAATGGTTTCCAAAATCCAAATAGTAAATGTATATGAGAGTGCTCAATGGAATATTAAACAGTTCGTATCAAAAAGTGCTAAAGTGCTGATGCATTAATGTATACAATATTGCACGTATTAATAGCTTGATGAAGTCAAATGCAAGTGCATGGAAGTTTATAATGAATTGCACCACTCATATTAGATTCAAATCCTGCTTGTTCATATAAATCATGCCTACTTTTCAATGCTTGGTTATATAAAGTGCAAGTGCTACAAAACGTGAAATGAAATTCATAATCTAACAAAATTATTAAAAATTCACACGGCTGATAACCCTTCTTGAACCTGTAACATGGCTTTTACTGTGTTCATGGAACAACATCTTGATTATAAAATTCATTATTGTCATTGAAATCCAATTATTCAGCAATGTTTTAAACATTACCTCAATAAGAAATAACCCAATAGATTACCACATTACAGATAGTGATGTAACTCATCAATAGCATTCAAACCATTGGGGGATCTTGTGTCAAGCAACAAAATTAAATATGCTTCCCTCTGCCTAAGAAGTCTTTCTCGGTCACCACCTCGTCCAGGGTTAGGGACTGAGCACAATAAAGTGTACTTTAAATCCTTTCGTTTTTTTATCATGCACTGCCTTAAAGTGGCGAGCCACCGGATAATTCATATCTGAGTTCACTATTGCCCGTATATGCTGCAGAATACGCTGGTTGGCTGGCAACTTAGTGCTCTCAATATATGAAAGTGAGCATGTGCAGGTAATTTGGTAAATGACAAAATCGCTGCGACAAGTTAGATGTTCATTGATTTTATGGGTTTATCGCTAAAGGCTGATGTATAATGAGAACCATTGACAGCAAAAGTGCACGCCCGGCAAGACGTGCATCTGTAAAAACCTGGTTTGGCAAACCAAGGACTTTTAAGAGTAAGCTCAGGTTGAGTTTAGTCCAATGCATCTTTCATGGACGGGGCCCTCCTAAATGTGATTGCTGGTGTCTTAGGTAACATGGGGCCTAGAATAACATCCGTTAACACAATCGGCCACTCTGCCTTGATAATTTGTCTTAGTTTACGCACCTGAGAACAAAAGGTGGTGATCAATCGGACAGATCCCCCAGATGTTGTTTCCGAGGTTACATTGGATCTGGGGGTCAAAAGTTCATCTCTCAAACGTTTTACTGCTTTCGAGAGTGCGCGGTCTAAAAGGTCTTGTTTGTACCCGCGCCGCAAAAATCTTTGCATGGAATCAGCCAAACATTGGTTGGTTGTCTCAGAGTTGCTACAGATTCTTTTAATGCGAATACATTCGCCTAACGGAATGCTATTGATGGTATGTGGAGGGTGAGCACTGCGGGCATGAAGGATGGAATTGCCCGCAGTGCTTTTCCTGTATAGTTTGGTGTGGATCTGACCCTGATCAATGTAAACCTGAACGTCTAAGAATTCAGCCGAGTTAGATGTTATGTTAGGAGTAAATCTAAGATTCTGGTTGTTATTATTGATATCATTGACAAAGAGTGCTGCCTGTTCCTGTGTACCTTTCCAGATGATAAAAATATCATCTATACATCTCCTATAGTAGGCTAGATGTTGGAGCCAGTGAATGAATATATATATATATATATATATATATATATATATATATATATATATATATATATATATATATATATATATATATATATATATATATATATATATATATATATATATATATATATATATATATATATATCCAACAGAGTTGCCTGTCTAAAGGAGCAGCCTCTTAACAAGATGTTCATTTGCCAACAATTCTTTATTGAAGGGTTGCAACGAAGAAACCAACAGCCATGTCACCTCAAATGTAAGTTCAGCCTGACGCGTTTCGTGGTCTCTCCACTTCCTCAAAGGCCCAAGAACTGACAGGCAGCAGCACAGCCATTTTCAAGCACCACACCTGATAACGAACCTCCGCCCCAAAGGGGGCGTGGCCACGCATGTGGCCTCTTGGTCTTTGTAGTGCCCAATGTTACTGCAGTGAGATGCTGTGCATTTGCTCCAATTTTCGTTCAATAAAATCACCTCAGTGGGCGGTGGGACACAGCTTGAGTCTCCGCTGAAACAATCTTCCCTCAATAAGCGGCTCTTGTCCCATTCCGCAACGGCGTTTTACTGTCGTAGCTGGAATGCTGTGAACAGCACAAGGGCTCACTCCGCGGCACAGGCAGGCCGCAACAAATCCAACAGAGTTGCCTGTCTAAAGGAGCAGCCTCTTAACAAGATGTTCCTTTGCCAACAATTCTTTATTGAAGGGTTGCAACGAAGAAACCAACAGCCATGTCACCTCAAATGTAAGTTCAGCCTGACGCGTTTCGTGGTCTCTCTACTTCCTCAAAGGCCCAAGAACTGACAGGCAGCAGCACAGCCATTTTCAAGCACCACACCTGATAACGAACCTCCGCCCCAAAGGGGGCGTGGCCACGCATGTGGCCTCTTGGTCTTTGTAGTGCCCAATGTTACTGCAGTGAGATGCTGTGCATTTGCCCCAATTTTCGTTCAATAAAATCACCTCAGTGGGCGGTGGGACACAGCTTGAGTCTCCGCTGAAACAATCTTCCCTCAATAAGCGGCTCTTGTCCCATTCCGCAACGGCGTTTTACTGTCGTAGCTGGAATGCTGTGAACAGCACAAGGGCTCACTCCGCGGCACAGGCAGGCCGCAACAAATCCAACAGAGTTGCCTGTCTAAAGGAGCAGCCTCTTAACAAGATGTTCCTTTGCCAACAATTCTTTATTGAAGGGTTGCAACGAAGAAACAAACAGCCATGTCACCTCAAATGTAAGTTCAGCCTGACGCGTTTCGTGGTCTCTCCACTTCCTCAAAGGCCCAAGAACTGACAGGCAGCAGCACAGCCATTTTCAAGCACCACACCTGATAACGAACCTACGCCCCAAATGGGGCGTGGCCACGCATGTGGCCTCTTGGTCTTTGTAGTGCCCAATGTTACTGCAGTGAGATGCTGTGCATTTGCCCCAATTTTCGTTCAATAAAATCACCTCAGTGGGCGGTGGGACACAGCTTGAGTCTCCGCTGAAACAATCTTCCCTCAATAAGCGGCTCTTGTCCCATTCCGCAACGGATTTTTACTGTCGTAGCTGGAATGCTGTGAACAGCACAAGGGCTCACTCCGCGGCACAGGCAGGCCGCAACAAATCCAACAGAGTTGCCTGTCTAAAGGAGCAGCCTCTTAACAAGATGTTCCTTTGCCAACAATTCTTTATTGAAGGGTTGCAACGAAGAAACCAACAGCCATGTCACCTCAAATGTAAGTTCAGCCTGACGCGTTTCGTGGTCTCTCCACTTCCTCAAAGGCCCAAGAACTGACAGGCAGCAGCACAGCCATTTTCAAGCACCACACCTGATAACGAACCTCCGCCCCAAAGGGGGCGTGGCCACGCATGTGGCCTCTTGGTCTTTGTAGTGCCCAATGTTACTGCAGTGAGATGCTGTGCATTTGCCCCAATTTTCGTTCAATAAAATCACCTCAATGGGCGGTGGGACACAGCTTGAGTCTCCGCTGAAACAATCTTCCCTCAATAAGCGGCTCTTGTCCCATTCCGCAACGGCGTTTTACTGTCGTAGCTGGAATGCTGTGAACAGCACAAGGGCTCACTCCGCGGCACAGGCAGGCCGCAACAAAACCTGAACGTCTAAGAATTCAGCCGAGTTAGATGTTATGTTAGGAGTAAATCTAAGATTCTGGTTGTTATTATTGATATCATTGACAAAGAGTGCTGCCTGTTCCTGTGTACCTTTCCAGATGATAAAAATATCATCTATACATCTCCTATAGTAGGCTAGATGTTGGAGCCAGTGAATGAATATATATATATATATATATATATATATATATATATATATATATATATATATATATATATATATATATATATATATATATATATATATATATATATATATATATATATATATATATATATATATATATATATATAAAACACCTGTTATTTTGCAAAAAACAAACTGGAAACAACAGAGCATGAAATAGCCCACAGTCTCACTGCATAAACTTGTTAAATCTTTTTAAAAGTAATGATGTGATTCTTGGGTCTTCAGCTGACATTTTTCTTGGTTTGGGGTGAGAGAGAGAAATGAACGTAGTCATCTTAGACATTTTGTCACAGAGTCATACACCCAGTTTGCATGGGGGTCTCCCACCTGTCACAATAGGGTGCTTATACAGAGCATCTGTCACGACAAGAGGGGTGATGCTATATTGCTATTCCCTCAAACAAACACAACACTTAACTTGAAATTAATGGGCCTGATCATGAGGGGATCGCTATATTCTGGCCTGTGCGTAACTTCCTGTTTACAATGGGTCGGAATTATGAATGAAAAAATATTTACCATCTGATAATTATCGGATGCGTTAAATACCTCAAACTACATTCAAATTTGGCATGCCAAACCTGCAGAAAGTTAATAGGGGAAATGTGTACGGTATATATCTTGATATGCAGATTATGGTGCGTTTAAAACCAAAACCTGTATGTTAATCCCCAATAACTTGTAATAGATATTTAATTCACCTGATACATAATGTACCCCATGGTATTGCTATTTATCAAGGGTGATAAATAACACCTAAACTCGTAATCTGGTCCAATGTGCTCTATCTGCTAGTACTTTTCCCACCATTACAAGCTTAGGCTCAGCGACCAAAGACAAGAAGAGAACTGCACTCTGGTCACTCACACAACCCCCAAAATGCTTACCACATAGGCCATACTGCAATTTAAAACTCTTCCAACCAAACACTCCCTTACAGTATAGCACAGTGTCTGTCCGCAAAACTCTTTGGCGCTTTGGGGTATGAATATATATATATATATGCGCAATAACATTGGGTAGGAGAAGTGCACACTTCTCATGAGGACACAACAACCATTCACAATGCTGCTTCTTATTTTACTGTGTTGAGTTTCAACTGGGTATACCCTGAAAACTGCCTGACCTGGGTCATAGATTGAGTACATAAGAAAGGGGTCAGTGTTTAACAATTTCAAATAGGAGATAACTGACGGACATTCAAATGATAATTTGAGAACAGAATTAGTCAAATATTCACCATATTACTTTTTCAAAATATATTTAATAAGCATGAGGTTATGGAGACTCAAAACCAAATTATGTAGCTCCAAACGTATGATTCAAGACATCAGGTTCCAAAAATAAAAAATACATGAGTAACTCTTGTCAATCAAAGTTATTTGTATCGCATAAAAATTTTAGCGTGCTCTCAGTGAGGAAGAAGAGAAGGGTATTTGGGTAAGATAGGGGTGATGAGGTAAGTGGGGGACTGGGTAAAGGTGGTGTGACAATAACACAATCACAGTACAATTAGAAGAAGACCTTTACAGTCTAACAAGATCCATAGTTCCCTAGATCTCTTCACACATAGGATAGGTTTCTCAATTTATTTAGATCCTATAATGCGAGACAGTAGTGTAGTCTACATTTTGACCCCACTGGATATAAGGGTTATTCACGCCTCATTCTGGGGTCTCCATCAGGACATTGTAGTGTGGGAGCACCTAAAAACAATAACATGTGTTCAGTGTATTATTCTAGCTGGCTATGGTGAACAAATATATTGTTGTGGGGTATCAAATTACTAGATACCTACTTCGTATGCGGCCTCCAAATGACCGTCAGTCTGTCTGGGACCTTTAAAAATTTCCTCGCTTGCTTGTTTGATCTATAGGAATATAAAGGGGTCCCTTGGTTAGAATCTAGGACATGTCTGGGTTGTCCTAAGTATGAAGTTGTTAAATTGAAGGAAGACTTACTGAGGTGGTGACTGGCCAATACCGGGTATAAATCTCCAGGTACTAATGCATAAAGTCATATAGTCTTATCCCAAACGTGGCTTATTTTACTGTATCATTACCTGGGGTCCTTTTTAGTGCTGCTCCTTTTGACCCTAGGAGTCCATCCATTGAGTGACGTCCCTATACATCGCACAGCTCAAGTAGACCTCATTAATGAGGTACACCTCTCGTACACTCATGACGAGCTGAGCTGAGAGTTGTAAACCTGACTCTGAATATTACTCACTCTATATCGGGGATATACTGCTTCAACATGTAGAATTCCCATCCATTATGAATCCCAAAGCAGATATTCCTTTGAGTGCCATGCCATTTGCAAATTTGGTAACTAGAGTAACGCTGCACAAACGCCCCACCTATTAGTAAATAAGCCATTGAAGCCCATTCACCCCCTTCCTCCTCTTCATCATTTCAGGAGTTCAGGCTTGACTGAAGTGTTTAAACCAGCCCTGTTCCCTTCCTCCCCTCTATGTCTGTCTCTTTCAATCCATCCACCCATCTAGTCGCTGTCTCTCTCTGTGCCTCTTTCTCTTCTCCCTCCATGGCCTCTCTCCACTTTTTTTCTTGCTTTCTCTATCCAGAAGCCCACACTGTCCAAGTGAAGTGACAGAGGCACCAGCAGTGGCCCTGGACCTTTAAAAAACAGCCGTCAATGGTTCCAGCCCATCTGCAAATGCCTGATGGGTAAAGGGCCAGTTCCACCCTTCCGGAGTCTAGAATGGGACACTAAGACGGTGGTATGGTAAAGGTGTCTGCTAAAGGATTTACTCCGGTTCATAGGGGTCTTCTTCTGTAAGTTGCATTCTTGACTCCTCTTCATCGCAGTGCTTAACTTGAGCCGGTGGTTTCTAGTGCTTGTCACTGGTACTTAATTGTCAACACCTGCGCTTGTGACAGTCTGTCACAAGGTGGCACTGTCTGGCTGATGTAGAGATGCCCACAACAATAGTCAATTATTAATTCAATATACAATAAAAATGGCAATTACCAGCCGCCCAAGCTATTTTTATAGCTTTGGGGATCGAATAGTCCAGATTGTCACACTTGTGGGAGTGTGATGGTTAGTATTTGTGTTGTTACTTTAATTGGCAGCGTGGCAGGGGCAATATGTGCTGCAAGCTACAGTGGTCTCCTGAGGAGAGCCCAGGCACTTATTATTTATTTTTTGCAAATTTAGTACTGCTTCATCGCGAGGATCTCTCATTAGGCCTTATGCTTTTCAGTTTTCTAGAGAGATGATGAGACCAAGGAGAGTCATCGTGCTATACAAGGTGATACAAAAGAGATACAAATTGCACAGCCATGACCACCTATCTCGGTGGACTACTGCAACCACTGCAGGGATCTGTGCCTGACCCTATAGACAATGTCTTCAATACCGCTAGGTCCGCGAGACGCTTCAGCCTACTGAGGGCAATGAAATGGGTACCAAGGAACAGGGTACAGTTAAACCCCTGCTATTCAAGAACACGTGCTTTATAAATACTAGTTATGTTTTGTCAGGATATAGCTATTCATAGTCCATCAGAGGCAGCATGTAAAATAATACTTGAGAGTTCCAAGTAAGGCCTCATTTCAAATCTATCTCCAGTTGTAGGTGGAATAGCATATACGTGGCAGTGATGAACAGACAGCAGATTTCTACTTAATTTTATTATTTATGTCAGCATGTTCTATAAAGTTCTAAACAATCTTGTTAAAACTTGTAAGACGTAGTACTGAAATGTCATAATTTACAGTGGCGGTTTTACCATTAGGGCGTTTGGGCGTTGCCCCACCTATAATTATCAGGCAATTTATTCGAGCGGCGCGTTAATAAAAGTTTTATAAATTAACGCGCTGCTCGAATAAATTGCCCGATAATTATTGCCCTGCGGCCGTAGTGTGTGTGTGTGTCATGGACATGGACAGTAGTATGCACTGTCTGACACTGGGTGGCGCTGGACTGACTCTGTGCCGGCACAGTGCGCACTCACTGCGCATGTGGTGTTTGCCCGGCAGGGCTTTTCCAACTAGTAAACTATGTGGCTTTAAAAAAAACAACGGATTAGGGGTTTGCCTGCCTAATGCAACGTACCCCAGTGCTGAAAAAACGAACGACGTTTTTTTAATGCTCAGCCCAATCCTGATGCTACTCTCTTTAGAGAGCAGCTCTCCTCTAAAGAGAGCAGCATCAGGATTGGCTACTACTGTGTCTCGGCAAGTTGGCAGCCATTACTAATTAGTCTAGGCGCCAACGGGACCCCAGAGCAGAGATGGTGCGGACCCGGTCAAGTGAAGACAAGGTACGTTTTTTATTTTATTTATCCCCACCCCCCTGGCCCCCACTGTGAGCGAGCCGTGACTGGTCACGTTAGACCATACAGCAGATGGATGTGTTTGAGGACATGCGGCGGTGATGTACGGGTTCGGACTCCAGGATAAGGTGGGTGGGTTGTTATGTTGGTTATGAATGGGAGAAACCTGACAACTAAGTGTGAGTATCGCGCACGCATGTGAGCCGCCTCGAACACATGATTGTAGTGTGTGCTGTCTCGAAGTACAAAGCGCGCCGTGGCTGAGGCTCCCATATGAAGAAGGTACTTAGTGTTCTGCGTGTGCACAGTGCGTCTCTACTTCTATATTGGCAGCCTGGCTGCAACGTGAATGTTGGATGAATGTCCGACCTGCCTAATTACTCTGAGTGAGTATGTATTATTTTGCTTGTGTGTGACATCATGGCAAGAGCAGAGCTGCCTACTTTAGTGCTTCCAAAGTAGTCAGGTCTGCTCTGCACCTAACGCCGCCATTACTACAGTGCACACGTTGCACACAGACACTCCCTCCAAAGTCGGCAGCTCAGCTGTGCTTGCTCTAGCCAGCATTATGGCCATACTTCGATGTTTGATCACGGACTTAGCAAAATCCAATCGCCAGGATGTAAAGCAGACAACGGCTGCAGCTCTTAATATGTTCGGTCACGTTTCCGCTATATAAACATTAACAGTCTTTGAAGTGCAGAGTGACTCTGCACTTCCAAGAGCGTTGATGTTTATATAGCGGAAACGCAGACAAGCACAGAGTTGCAGACATTCGTAAATGTATCTGATGCTAGGCCCAGCCATCTCGAGTGCTCAAGAAATTACCTTTCCGTCAGCAATACAAGCGCAGCTGCGCAACATTTACATGCATTTTAGTATTGTAGGGGTATATACATTTGCAGTCGGATGTGAATAAACTACTAACTTTGATGAACAACAGTACATTACCGCAGTACATAAGATGTATAGATTTGAATAAGCACCAGCTGGGGAAAAGCGGATGGGGTGAGGTGTGGTTAGTACATGGATGAGACATGCACATCATCTCAACCTCTGTGTGGTGATAAAACACATTGACAATGTGTCTAGTACTGGTGGAACTGGCAGAATTTATATATTACTTTGCTTTCTCCTCCCCCCCTGAGCCTCGTTCGGTCATTCTGGCTAGATCGCTATGCTTGTGCTCTGCGATTCGCGCCACCGCACATTTTACGCCCTACCACCTTCAAATGTCACCAGCCGCCACTGATAATTTATAAGAGGAAATGGAAGAGAAGAGGTAATCCTTTATCAGGCAGTTGAAGGAGACACGGGAGGCAATGTAGGTGGAGAGAGGAAGGGAACCCATCATTCAGGGGCAAGCACAGAAAGGATGGGAAGAGAAACTGGGCATCTGTTGGTCAAGGGTGAAGAAGAAATGAGGTGCAGAGTGAAGTGTGGGGGAGAAAAAGTGGCAGTGGAGCAGTAATAGAGAGATAGGTGGTCAGATCACAAATATTTTTGACTGGGGTTCTTTCATGTTCTTAGTGGTAAGCTGAGGTAGTGCTTTCTGCAAACGTGTCGTGAAAGCAGGATTCTGGTGGAGGTAATGTCTGACGAGAACATTTGTGTACATTTCTGGCATGCCCTCCTGTTGTGATAGTGATGTGTTCTGTTTTTTGTGTGCTGCTGTTTTAGTACTGCATTATTGAGATGTGATTTTATTGTGTTGTACTGCGGTTTTTGTGATGCATTCTGTTTTGGCAGTTTTTTTGCGACATGCCCTATTATGTTTTAATTGTGTTACCTTATAACCTTGAATATGTTATTCTGTTAAGGGATGTTGTTAAGTTTTCACCCAAAAGCAGCACGTGCATTTAAAGTTATTGAGACAAGTAACCATTTACCATTGTATAATGTGGTCAAATAGAGCTGCTCTCAACTACCTAGGACATAAGTCAGCCATAAATACTGGCAAAGATTGTGCCTCAACTTAATGCTCCCAGTGTTCACTTTATATGATACAGACCAAGGCATTCAAGACTGTAGAAACACTCGTGATGGACAGCAAAAGTAAGAGGATTCAGGAATTAATGGTAGCCCTTTCGTTGAGTGTAAGAGGGGAGGAACTAATAAAGGCAGAAGAAGAAAGCATAAGACGATTTAAATAGCAGCACTAAAAAGATAATCAGAATCAGATTCAATAACTTTATTCGGGTGCCGACAGAGGATGTGGTGCACTGGCCTGAGCTGTCAACATGGGTGTTTGGGATCTGGGTTTGAGTTTCTTGGCGTCAGCTCAACATCCTGTGATTATGGGCAAATTACTTAATCTCCCTATGCCCATGAACAGTGCCTGATTGCCCTCACAGGTGATACGCCAACCTATATAAATCTTCTAATTTAATTACATTTAATCGTTAAAAGTACACACTCCATAAATAAGACACAGCAATAAAAAATATATTAGATTCAGTTAAAAATGCAGTAGCCCCAAAGCCAGTTTTCCTTACTAAGGAGCTACTTCATACTAATGACGATCAACGCCTTAAATGGCCCCAGGGGTTATTGGACTAAGGTAAGCTCAAATCTATCCATCAACATCTGCTGTCAAGTACAACAGAGATCCGAAGTTTAATCCACCAACCAGGAGGCCGGGCAGGATTTCAGATTGCCATGCCGGTATCTTTGAGCAGATAGCCACATATTTTATTGATTCGGCCTGAAGCTTAGACCCCAGTTGGCTTGGTACAATAAGGAGTGCAGAGTCCTCTGACGACAACTAGCCCAGGCAATTAGAGCGAACAGCCCCGCTCATGAGAGAGAATCAAGGAGGTTGTACAAGCTAGCCCAAATGAGGGCTAAAAGGGATTGGGAGAAAAAGAGAAGGATGCTGATCAGGGAGGCCTGTGATAAGGACTCGCAGAAGTTCTAGCTCCTAGTTACTAAGAAGGATGCCCATATGCCTCCATCTCCCTCTATTAACATTGCCTTTATCGCACGGCATGACCACTTTTCTAGCTTGTAATCTGGTCCTGGCGCACCGGAGAAGAAGACCCACCCCCCATGGTCAAAAACCGCAAACTTTTTTTCTAAAAGTGAAATCGTGGCTTCTATTAATTTAATCGTAAAAGCTAAAGCCCCTGGACCTGATGGCATTCCGAGCAAACGCTTTTGCACATGATAGTGAGACCTGTTCAAACTATATTCTGGCCCTTGCCAAAGCAATAGCTGAGGGGGCTCAAGTACCTACCTCATAGAAGGGAGCAGACGTGATCCCTGTGTTTAAGAAAGGAGACCGTTCATCACCCTGCATCTATCGACCTATCAGCCTCAAAGATGGTATTCAAAAGGTGTTTGCTCATGCACTTGTCTTAAAGTAAAGGGCTGGATGAGCAACATAGCATCCTGACTCTATACCAAGTTGGTTTTAGGCAAAAAAACGAGTACTATTGACCAGGTGTTTCGTTTTTTTCTCCTCACTTGGAAGAACATGGTCATTGGTCGCAGGAGTCTCTATGTAGGTTTTATAGACTCGAAGAGTGTCTTTGATCTAGTCCTTAGGAATAAGCGCTAGCATGTCATAAATGATATGGGCCTCCCTTTGGAGATATTATCTCTCATTGTTCATCTAATGAGGGAAACTTTGCTTGGGTTCGCTGGGGCTGCCAAGGCCAGCTAACCGACCTAATCGAAGTCAACATGGGGGTACTCCAAGGCTGTGTGTGGGCACCCAAACTCTTTTCTCTCTTCATGAATGGCATTGTACAGTTTCTCTCTGAGGTCCCAGTGGATGCCCCAACCCTGGGGGAGGGTGGATAAAGTGGTAACCTTATTGTTTGGGGATGGCACCTTGTTATTTTCAAAAACACCAGGTGGGCTGCAATTGCTTTTAAATCATTTTAAGACTTTCTCTTATTCTCGCGGTTTAGAGGTCAACACTACCAAGACAAAGCTAATATTCCTCAATCCCCACAAGTCTTATAGAGGTAAACTAACACTAGTCGGGGTTCCCTTGGAGAGGGTGATCACTTTTGATTACCTGGGCATTACTATCTCAGATGGTATGTCTAGGAAGCCCCATGTAGTCAATCAGAACCTCCGGCACAGGTAAACAGTGGGGGCCTTGATCAAAGAACATAGTAGTTCTTTTAGCAAACAGGTGGCAACCCCACTCTTGATCTATGATGCTAAAGCTGTAGACTCTGCCCTCTATGGAGTAGAACTGTGGGGCTTTGAAAAGATGGATGCCCTCTTGAACTCTGAGAACAAGTTCCTTAGGTCGCTGGCTATGCTACCACAGAGCACGCCACTTCACCTGTTAAGGCTGGTTTTGGGTAGAGCCTCTATTTCTGAGAAGGCCAAACTATGCCCCCTACTGTTTTGCGCATAAAGACTACTCCTGAGTTACTCACATATGCTGCAGCCATTAAGGAAGTTAGTGGACTCAATCATCTCAGGAAGAAAGGCTGGATCCGTAGTGTGATATCTTTGTTAAGTACAATAGGATTAAAGGGCTATTGGGATGTCAAGGATCCATCATCAGGAGAGGAATATGGCGGCGGGCAGACGCCGGTCGTAGGAGGTCCTGCTGCTGCCGGACAAAAACATCCCATTATAATGTAACCTGCAACCTGTTCTTTTCTACAGTGCAGATGAAAGTGATCGTTACGGTGAAAGGAGATTGAGGAGTCCTCTATTAGATCGAATGCAGTGCCTGAGTCTTCTTTCTTTTTCTTTTTTCCCTTCGATGGTTCTGGCGTCCTTTGTGGTGAGGTGAGCGAGCCTGGAAGAAGACGGGAGTAGGCGAGGAGGCAGAGGCAGTGAGGAGACAGGGATGGCATCGCAGTGAATCGCAAGGAGAGGCTGGAGCGCTCGGGGCATTGTTGAAGGTGTGCATTAGGACCGCGGGACTCACAGAAACCTGTATGGGGTGGAGATAGATGCCGAGACTCGATCCACAAAGACACACAGAGGTCGCTGCACAAGGGAGTGGAGGAGGATCCAAGCAGCTGTAGCCAGGATAGATTTCCGTGCTCCTGCTATACGGTCAGTGGCGGTAGGGAGAAGGGGTGAGTTTCATGAATCCCACTCCTTTGAATTTTCTGGGTCCTGGCAGCAGACACAGACAGGAAAGGCACTGCTGATGGAAAAAATCTCCCACGTAGGACACGATGAGAAGGTAATTCCTGCACTTGTAGCTCCTTCTGCCAGGAATAGGTATCAGTTATGTTCACAGAACGAGTTAAAGAACGAACTTAAGAGCCACGCCACACAAGAGGTTCAGGAGGGGGGCATAGTCCCATTGACACCGCTAAGAAAGAAAAGAAACATTAAGGTGGGAGAGACCAGTAAGCGCAAGGGGCATAAAACGCTGCCACCTATCAGAAGCCAACACCCTCATTGAAATCGTATTTTAAAATCATGGAGCAGGTCGCCATCTCTAAAGGGAGGGGTATATCTTTAAAATCTCCTACCAAATCATGTCTTCTCCTTATCCCCACAGAGAATAGGTTTTCCTCGCTGTCCTGTGACCCCGACATGGAAGAAGGTAGTACCCATGGGGCTGCATTGGGTTCTGAGGCTCATTGTTTTTCAGTGCCACCAGGTGTTAATATGACACCCTTACACGCAGGAGTCCCTGTTAGTCCAGAGGCAATTAATATTCAGGCTAGCTCTCAGGTCTGTCCTTCACCAAGAACCATTGATTGCGGGGATTCGGGCGGACAAGATCATTTATGCCTGGGTAGTGGTGGATTTGGAGAGACCGTGCCAAGGAATGAAGACTCGGATAAGGGGCAGCATCAGTTCTAAGCATTGTTTCAGTAACTTAGAGGGGACATATTTTCCAAATTTTGGACCTCGGAGGCCAACCAGAAGGTAATACACGATAAATGTGAAACTCTGGAGTCCAAGCTAGATGACGTTTGTAAGCGTACTGGAGAATTAGAAGTAGAGGTAGAGGCACTTGCGGGGGCAGTTCAGGAGAACACTAAAGGTATTCAGAAGTTGAGGCAGCAGAATAAATCACTACAATCTGACATTGAGAGGTTGGAAATGCAAGCCAGGTGGAATAACTTAAGATTCCTGAAAACTCCGGAAGGGGCCGAATGTGGTGATGTTAAAACTTTCATTTGCAAAATCCTTAGAGAAGGCCTATTGAAGGACAGACCAAATATAGAGCTTGAGAAGAAAATTCAGAGGGCCCATAGGGATCCCGTCAGGCTTCACCAAGACAGGAAAGCTCCTAGGAAGATTCTGGTCAATTTTCATACGTATGCAGTTAAGGGGCTGATCCTGGGAAGAGCATTAACCGACACAACACTCCAGTTAAATTCTGCTGAAAATCAAATTCGCTCAGAAATAGGTAAAATAACTGCCCAAAGGCAATGGGAGTTGGGCTTAAGAATGTCTGAGCTTAAGAGCCTAGGAGCAAATGTCCAAATGAAGTTCCCGGCGCTCCTGAAGGTGATGTGGAGAAACAAGCTTCATAATTTCAGTTCTCCCCAAGATGTAGATACTTTCCTGATTGTAATGAAGGAGAATACTGCATCAGGCTCTCACAAAAAAAAAGAAAATGTTTTTGTTCTGATGGAGTTGTCGTGTATTTTCCCCCTCTTATATAAAGGAAGGAGGAGGGAAAAAATTTGACTATATCGTTTTTTTTGTTTGTTTCTTTTTATTGAAAATTATAAGCAAACAAGGCAATAAAAACATTTACAAAATACCAGCGAGGGAGGAACAAGACAATACAGAATCATATGCAATTGGCCATGGGGTGGGGGGGGGAAGAAGGGGTGAAACAAATCAGTACGTCATTAAGATGGTACTTCGGTAGGAACGTGGGGTAAAGGGGAGAGAGAAGCATCGGTGTTGGTTGACATGGGGGGAGTGCAGATGCCCCCACGGTAACTGTTCCAGGGACCCCATATCTTGTTCCGCTTCCAGGGTCGCCCCCGGGCCACATAAACAGTTTTCTCCCTGAACATCGCCCAATCCATATTCTCCCTCCATGCTTCATTGGTAGGCGGCCTCTGGGACCCCCATAGCTGCGCTATGTCTCTTTTAGCGGTCATATTTCAAAGGGTCACCCAGTGGGTCTGTGCAGCATTGTGATCTGTCGGCTCCCACACATTCAACAAACAGCGCCTGGCTTCGGGCAAAAGAGCAATGCCCGTGGCCTCCTCCATCATTTTATGCATCTTATTCCAGAAGGCAGTTACATCACGGCACTCCCAGAGAATGTGGAGAAATGTCCCAACCAGCCCGCATCCC
This sequence comes from Lissotriton vulgaris, assembly GCF_964263255.1. Lineage (NCBI taxonomy): Eukaryota > Metazoa > Chordata > Amphibia > Caudata > Salamandridae > Lissotriton > Lissotriton vulgaris. The sequence goes on along the minus strand of NC_141698.1, from coordinate 430,934,967 downwards.
CGTTTACACAAACCATCTTCAGAAAATCCCATTCTGACCAGACGGGGGCCTGTAACGTAGGTCCTGTGGAGTATCTTGAGCTGCACTAACCTGAGACGAGCCGGAATCGCAACCTCCTTAGGAGAGGAGATCGCCGATTGCCAGTCCTCGTTGTCCAATTCGAATCCATCCCGGGTCCATGCGTCACGGATCTGAACCAGTAGGTCAGCCCTATTGTTTATACGTTTTTTATAGATTGAGGAGATAGTGCCCTCCGGCACATGACCGTCCAGCACCCTGTCCTCGAGCGGGGACGACTCCGGGATCTTCTCACCCTCCGAGAAAACAGACTTCAAGGCATGGCGTATCTGAAGATATCGAAAGTATTCCCGATCATTCGATTGGAACTCTGTTTTCAGTGCCTCAAATGATTTGATACGGTCTTTCACCCAGAGGTCGCCCACCTTACTGATACCTATAAGATCCCACTTCTCAAACCACTTAGTCTTCCACAGGTTGCCTAGTCTCTCAGAAGCAAAAAGCGGGATAGCCAAAGTCATGCGGTCTATCCATCCCATCGTATTATTTGCGTCATACCACAGACGCACAGCGGTCCTCGTAGGGCCCGACAGATCCCTACCAGCTGACCTTGAATACAGTGTTCTATTATAATCACCCCCAGGCAACAACCACCTATCCATAGCGAACGCGGGGTTAGACGGACCATACATGCCATGATTAATAGCACTCAGTTGAGACGCCCAATAATACCGCTTGATATCAGGGAGAGCAATACCCCCATCATACCAAGGGAGAGTTAGCTTCGCGAGCGCAATACGGGGTCTACCATCCCAAATCAACTTCCTCTGGAGGCCCTCCACAACACGGAAATAACTAGCCGGAACTATGTCAAGGGTATTTTGGAGAGCATAGAGGAATCGTGGCAGAGACATCATTTTGAAGAGTGGAGCCCAGCCGACGGTGAATGTGGGAGCTTACGCCAGCCCGCCACGTCCAATTTCAACCTATTCAACGGGGGGATCAAATTCTGCTCATAACGAGCCACCGGGTCTAATGAATTATAAATACCTAGATACCTGAACCCCGAAGACGTCACCTGGATGGGACAGTCACGTGGGAGAGGAGGGACCTCACCCCACAGAACGTAAAGACAAGACTTTGTCCAATTAATAACCCGACCAGAATTCTTACCAAAGGAGGTCAGGACGTCAAATAGAACTATCAGCAATTTCCGGGGAGATGTTAAATAAAGCAGGATATCATCCGCGTAAAGCGAAACACGATCCTCAAAGCCAGGGGACCACCAAATACCCTTCATCGAGGGCTCCCACCGTATCCATGCAGCAAGGGGCTCGAGGGCAAGGCGAACAGTAGCGGCGACAAGGGACAACCCTGCCTGGTACCCCTCCCCTGACAGAACGGCTTAGAAACCCGTCCATTAACCAAGATCTGTGCAAGGGGTCCCTCATAGAGGAGTTGCACCCAGCCAATAAAGCCTGGACCAAATCCGAACTTAGTGAGGGCAGCCCACAAATACGGCCATTCCACGGTATCGAACGCCATCGTGGCATCTAGAGACGCCAAGATGGCTGGCTCACGCAACGTCTCCGCCCTCGCGAGAACACCATGCAACCGCCTGAAATTCAGGGCCGCGTTTCTGTGCCAAATAAACCCCGATTGATCTGGATGGATGAAATCGGTAATCACAGTAATTAATCGATTGGCCAATACTTTCGCGAGAATCTTAGGTTCCGCATTCAAAAGAGATATCGGCCTATAGGAAGCACTCTTATCTCTCGGTTTCCCTTTCTTGTGAATCACTACGATGGAAGCCAGACGCTGATCACCGGGGAGGGAGCCTCTCTCACGCGCTTCAACAAACATATCCCGTATATCGGGAGACACCTTGTCGGGACGCAATTTATAAAGTTCAATTGGGAGACCGTTGGGACCCATAGCCTTACCCGATCGCAAAGAGTGAATAGCGTGAGCCACTTCATCTATTGTTATCTCCGATTCCATTTGTTCCTTATCTGCATCCGAGAGGCACGGCAACGTGATATCGTGTAATAACAAATGTGAATCCTCTTCAGGCCGCTCTGACACAGGGGAATAGACTGCTTGGACGTGCTCCGCGAAACACTGGGCGATCTCACCAGGGTCAGTCACCCGCTCACCATTCATTTTCTCAATCTCTGGGATGACACGACTCGCCCTGTCTCTCTAGTCCAGCCACTCTATTAGTTTACCCGCCTTGTCACCAACATCATACAAACGACCCTGCTGCTCCCTATTCATGGTTTTTGCCGCATCCGTGACCAACGCCTTGTATTCCAATTGCTTAAGGCCCAAGACATGCAGCTTTTTACGGGTAATCCCCTGCTCGAGGTCACTCTCCAAAACTGGTTGTGACATCTATAATTGCCCCATTGATCGCTACATTAAATTCAGCTGATCTGGTAAAGTAGTTGGGTGTCCCCTCCCTTCCTCTCTGTGTCAATCTCTCGTGATGCTTTGCGCTCAGGAGAGAGGATTACTGCCATACTACTGGAGTGCTTCTCATTAGCAATGGGCTGTAACTAACTGCTTCCTCTGCTAGTTCTTCCAAAGATTACTGTAAGGCCCATTTCTAGTAGAGTGTTGAAGCTCCACTCTCCAAATCAACAATCTCAAACTCAATCTTTATGAATTCCTCATTTCTTAGTTTCTTCACGCCTGTGATTAAAGACAAAGCCTGGCCTCTAATGACTGTTTTAAAAGCCTCCCAAAGGGACACCGCAGAAGACACAAACCCCTCGTTTTCCGTGAAATACAGGTCAAGAGACTTTACAAGGGCAGCATGGGTCTTAGGATCACAAAAATACCAGGGGTTGATACCATACCCTCAACACCTGCATGCAACTCCATCTGGCTCCATACTGGGGAGTGGTCGTATATACCCCGCGCCAGATGTCTAACCTCAGTAACTGCGAGGGCCTGAGCCACGGGCATCAGTACATAATCGATCCTGGAAAGGCTACCATGTGCTCCTGAATGAAAAGTGTATTGTCGCTGGGAGAGATGTAATTGCCGCCAGCAGTCTACCAAGCCTAGTGAGTCTATAAAGCCACGGAGCCATGTCTGAGCACTCGTGAGGTCACTAGGCGGATGTCGATCCTCTCTACCGGAGACAACCGCATTAAAGTCACCACCCAATACCAAAGTCCCTTCCGGGAGTGAAAGGATGATTCGCCCGAGATCAGCAAAGGTGGTTGCTTGCAGCCCCGGGGGAACATAAACAGATACCAGGGAGTGGGTGCGACCCTCCCACCTACCAGATACAGCAAGATAGCGCCCTCTATAGTCCAGAACCGTTGCGTCGATTTCGAACGGGAGGGAACTCTTCATTAGAATGCCCACCCCTCTAGATCTGGAGGTAAAGCCTGCGTGGGCGACCAAACTATAACTCCTCCTATTCATGGCACGACAAGTGTTACCAATTAAGTGTGTCTCTTGGAGGAGTATAACATCAGGGGATAGACGTTTCAACATTTGCAACACAATCCCACGTTTTATCCTATCCCCCAACCCATTCACGTCCCAACTAAGTAGTTTCAATTCCCTACCCCCCATCCCAATAATGTAGACAGATCCATCTCTCTCCAGAACTCGGCATTTCTATCAATCGATAAAACAGAACATTGCTTTGCAAAACACCAAAACACACGAACCCCCCACCCTGCACCCCTGCATAAGCCTAAAAAGCCACCCCAACTTGCAGTGTGCCTGTCGCCCTAGCATCAAACTAAACTACAAAAAGTAAAACAGAGGAGGAGAGGACCCACCATTAACCCTGCCACCCCCCAAATTGTCACATTGTCACTGTAGTTCAAGCAGCTAATATAGCGAACTACTGTCTGAGGCCAGCACAATCAAAAATCAAAGGCCGAGCGCCTACTCCTGTTCCCCCGATCCGCCTTCCGCTCCTCTGGACTGTTCATCGTGTCCACGCTGATTGGGCAAAGTATCCAGCCAGTCCACCACAACATCAGGACGATCAAAAAAGTATGTCCGCTCCTCAAATTCGATACTCAGTTTGGCCGGCAAGAGCATCGCATATTTTAGGCCCAAATCTCTCAGCCTTCTATTGACGCCCATGAAACTTAGTCTCTGCTTCTGGACCGCTTGCGTGAAGTCTGGGTAGAAACTCACAGTGGTATTTTCAAATTTCGTGGGCCCACCCACCCGCGAGGCCTGCAGGATTGCATCTAGATCTCTGAAGTTAAAGATCCTAGCAATAATAGGCCGCGGTGGAGCTCCCGGCTTTGGTTTACCACCCGGAACTCTGTGGGCCCGCTCAACAGTAAAAAACTTGCTCAGTCCTTTAGGTGCGAGATGGGAAACTACAAGATTTTCAACAAAGAAATCCGCCGCAGAATCCTCCGCTTTTTCCGAGACCCCGATAATGCGGATGTTGTTACGCCTAGCTCTTCCCTCGAAATCCTCCAGACGGCGGGCAAAGAGTTCGTTGGAGGTTCACAGATTGTGGACCTCGGTCTGTAAATCAGTGACATCCCCCGTCAAACTAGTAGTCTTGATGTCCAAAGATTTGACCTTCTCGTTCGTTTTGGACAAATCAGTTCCAATCAGATTGACATCTCTAGCTACTGTGTCCAACTTGTGAGCGAGGGTCTCCATTTGCTGTCCAAGGGTGGCTTTACTCCCGTCAATGGCGGCCATCACGTCTTGCAAAGTTAGTTCCGTTGACGAGATGGGAGCGCCCCCTGTGTTTTCCATCGTTTTGCCCGATCCACTGGGGGATCCCTTCGTTTGGGCATACCGATCCATGTTATTGGACTGGGTATATCCACCTCGCCGCGTAGTCTTAGCCTTTGTGTTTGCAGTAAGATGAACGATCTGACGTGCCACGGAGGAATGTAGCCTCCAGCCCAGGGGGACAGCGTCTGGCGAGATCACCGAAAACGAAAGTGAAAGTCAATCGGACCGCCAGTCCGTCCCTCCTCAGGCCGATGTTGATCAATTACTGCACGGGCATCATGCCAACTCGAGCCTCGGGCACCACTCCGGTGTAGGCCGCAATCTTCAGGACGCCGTATCTTTGGTTTCCAGTGTCCGATTCCAGATCTGACAGCAGGTTTAGCCTCCCGCGTGGTTCGTCTACACATATTCGTCGATGAAGATGAGGATATATTACAGGATAGATGTGGGAGGTAGCGAGGGTCTCGGGAGCCCTATGCTCACGCGGCCATCTTAGTTGCGCGTGAAGCTCCTCCGACTTTATAGTTTTAAGCGCTTAAGCGCTTAGGGTCACTTTCGTTTCAGCTCGTGTAATTCTGGGTTTGGGTTTTCGTTTTTGCATTCTTTTTGGGAGGTTGTCTTGTGCAGGTGTAGGAGGTGTCCTGAGCTGGCGACAATGATCGCCAAAAGGAAGTATGGGGGGGTTCCTCAGGGGGGTAGAGGGGAGGGGGGGAGAAAAACAAAAAAAATAGTCCTGATACAACCATAGTAAAAGAAAGTAATGTGCTATCTTGGCATGGAGCTTGCTCGTTTGAGAGTTTTAATATATGGCTAGCGTTAATAAAATAAAGCTTATAAGTTAATGAAACGTTAATGGTTTGCGGGACAGGAGGAAGCTGTTGAGAGTGAGTGAATTCCCTGATAATTGTAAGGCCCACATTTGTTTCTTAGTAGAAACACACTTAGAGGCACACAAGTCTAGGCTTGAGTTCCGGAAGCTTAGATGGGTTTGAGAAGGTCTTTATTCTGAACAGAATGGTAGCACTAGGGGTGTAGCAATTATTATCAGAAATAACATAGGTATAAGGGTAGAAAAATTCGATACGGATCAGTCTGGGCGATGGCTAGTGACTACATTATCTATACGCAGTTTTCCTCTAGTGTGTGCAGTATATTATGGGCCAAACCAAGATAGCCCAGGGGCCTTGATAAAGCTAAAGGCGAATTTGTTGGCCACATCTGCCCCAATTATTCTGGGGGGAGACTTTAATTAAGTATTTGATGAATTATTAGACCCTACTTCCAAAGCTAAGTACACTGTCCCCTGAAGGTCATTTGCTGAGCTGAAATCCATCATTAAAGAATTAAATTTTGTAGATGTCTGGAGAGTCGGAAAAGGTTCAAAAAGGGATTTCTCTTTTTATAGTAAAAAATATGGACACCATTCGAGAATTGATTTTTTTTGTTTGTTAGATCAGGCCATTTTTTCGGATGTTGTCTCCTACATCCCTGCCATTCTCTCCGATCATTCAGCAGTGGTCTTTGTTGTCAACTTAAAGCAGAATAAATGTCAGAGGAGGTGGAATCTGGATAGATCCCTATTGTTAATGGAGGGGGTAAAGGTAGAAGTTGTTGCACAAGTAAAAGAGTATTTTAGACATAATCTGGGCACCGCAAATGAGCAAATAGTCTGGGAAGCCTTTAAGGCTCTTTTAAGAGGCGTGTTGAGCCTGTTAATGATCAGACAAAATAAATCCATGAGAGAGTCAGAGGAAGATCGGCTCTGTAAAATTAAAGAGAAAGAGCAGGAACTACAACAGGCCTCAGTGGCCGTTCAGGATTTAGTGCCTCGCTTACAAACTGAGCTTGAGGGCCTCCGGGCAGAATTCCAGGCCAACCTGGATAAGATTTTGAAAGCCAGATGGGAGGCTAGTAAACTACAAAACTTCTCATATGGAGAAAAGTGTGGCTCTCTTTTGGAGTGGAAGGCTAGGGCAGACAGGGTTAGGAACCAGATAAATTGTCTTTATCAAGGAAGCACGGGGCTACTTTACGTGATGATGACGAGATCCGAGGGGAGGCTAGAGCTTTTTTTCAGGGCCTGTATGAGGAAGACCTTAATTTCAGGCTTCAGGATACAAAAGAATTGTTAGAACAGACAGACCTTCCCCATCTGTCGCAAGCAGATAGGGTTTTTTTAGACTCTAGCATAACAGATGGTGAAATAGAATCTCAACTGCGGAAAATGGCCCGTGGTAAAGCAGCTGGTCCGGACGGCCTTCCCTTTGATGTATATTTGGCCTTAGCCGATATAGTAGTGCCCATCTTAAGAAATCTTTTCAATAAAATATACATGTTTGGGGAGCCTACCCAAGGTCTTGGTCCGAAGCCACTGTAACCCTAATTTTGAAGGTTAATAAAGACCCATTAAAAATTGAGTCTTATAGACCCATTTCTCTTTTAAACACCGACTATAAAATTTTTGCAGGGGTGTTAGCCACCAGGACTGCAAAAATTATCAAAACCTTAATACATCAAGATCAAAGGGGTTTTATTCTGGGTTGACAGTTGAATGAACTAACTTTTCAGACCATTGGCGCCATCAATGTGGCACTGGATAAACAACTTCCTTTAACTTTAGTTGCCAGTGATGCCGCCAAGGCTTTTGTCCAGGTGTGCTGGTTATACCATTGGGAGTCTCTTTATAGTTTTGGATTTCCAAGTAACTTTGTCTCTGCTGTCAGAACTCTTTATTCGGCTCCCCGTGCAAAAAGTTTAGTCAATGGGGCCCTTTCAGATTGGGTTTCTATCTCTCGGGGTACTAGGCAGGGGTACCCTTTGTCACCCCTTTTGTTCAATCTATTCATAGAACCTTTTGTGGCTCGGATGAGGGCAGACTCTTCGATAAGACCTTTTAAAATCGCGGATTTAGCGTTACAATTTGCTTTATATGCAGATGATCTGCTCATGTATACAACTAACCCCGCAGAGGCTATCCCCAGATTAATAGAGCAGGCCAAACTATTTGGGGAAATATCGGGTTACAGGATAAATAGGGACAAGACCGACATTATGGAGTGGAATCAACCCTTCCATACACAGGGGGCCAAGTCTCGGATGAGATATCTTGGTATTCAATTAGCCCAGAAAATAGACGATATTCCTAAGATCAACTGGAGGAGGGTTTCCAAAGATGTCTGTAGCTTGCTTCACTGATGGTCAGGTCTGCCTCTGAATATATTTGGGAAGGTTAATCTTATAAAAATGATTATCTTGCCCAAAATAACTTTTTTATTTAACTCCATTCCATTATCTTTTTGTGCTCCAGAGATTTCAAAATTGCAGGGGAAAATCGGCTCCTTTCTTTGGAATTCTAAATCTCCACGAATTGCTTGGAAGAAGCTAAGGAGAAACCTAAATACGAGGGTCTGGCTTTACCTGACCTTCTTAATTATTGCCATGCGTTCCACTTCAAGAACTTTAGAATGTTGGCTAATAAGACCGATCAGTCTTCATTGGGCCTTCTGTTTCAGGCATTACTTTCTGATGTTCCTTCAGGGCAGGAATTTTTTCTTTTTAAGTTTGGGGATCCTAAGTTCTTTAAAAAATTAGGCTCTAGATGCTGGAGGCCGCCTTAAAAAATTGTTTTTTATAAGAAGGGTCTTAAAATCCCGTATTACGCATACCAGGCTCCTATCTGGGACTCCCCGGGTACCCCTGCTTGTCTTAAAGATCATATGTCACAGCCACTAAAATTGGCGGGGGTTAAGCTCTGGGGAGATCTTCAGGTTGATTCACAGTTGTTGAGTTGGGAATCTTTTTCAGACCTGACAGGCGGCACGCTCAATAGCTTCAAATACTATCAGTTGTCTGGATGGTGGTCAACTCAGCATTGGGACAGGGAGGATATGAGCGTTAGTCTGAACTCCATCTCTAGAAGGGGAGGATGGAAGCGGAAAATCTCTTTCTGGTACTGGGCCTTATTAGAAGATGAGGGAGTGGCGGCATTTGAAATTCATAAACTTTGGGGCAATACCTTTGGCCCAGATATGTCCAATCTAGGTGAAATATGGCGGGATTCCTTTACCATGTTGCGGGCGATAGTGAATCCTGCTGCCCTTAAGAGAAACCATCTTTATACGATCTACAGGGTTTACTGGACCCCAGGGAAACTAGTTAAGGCGATTGGGACAGAATACCATTGCCCCAGATGTAAGTACTTGGCCGCCGATGACCTTCACATGTTTGTTAACTGTCCAAAGATTATTAGTTACTGGTTAGAGGTGAAAAAGTTTCTTGAGGAGCACCTAATGCAACAAGTGGAGGCTAATTCTAGAACGATTCTTTTTGGCCTGGCGACTGACTACTGCTTGAACGACCCAGCATCTAAATTTATTTTTTATGTGGCAGTTTTAGCGAGAAGAGAGATATGTAGGGCCTGGAAATCTGCTAATCCTCCAACATTTGCTGAATTCCTGTCACACATTATTTTTACTAGTGAGTCTGATATCGCTTGTGATCCTATGAGCCTAGATAAGATATGGTTGGCCCTAGTTGCGTGGCGAAATAAGTAATAAGTAAAGATGGTCCCATGATTTTGCCTTGGCCCTGTTGGTCCTTCTCTTTCCTAAGTAACCCATGTTTTGTGGGTGAACAGGATTGGATTAGGAAACAGATTAGGCTTGTTGGAACTTCTTCGACTGATCTCTATTGGCGCAACGTAAGGGCGGGAATGTGCAAGCCGGATGAGAAGAGTGGAGGATTCTGGTCAAGAATGCCTAAAAAAAAAAAAAATAGTAAAAAAAAGAAGGATCCATCATGACTCCCTAGTAAGGATGTAATTAAGAAGTACTATTGGGCTTGGATATAGCAGGGCCCACTTAGTAGCTCTTCATGGGGATGTCTAACTACTGAGTTTATGAATTTGAAAATGATTGGCTCATTTGATCCATACCTAGAAAATGTTACTATACCCTCGGACAGGAAACTCTATATGCAGTTACGGTTTGGTTCACTTCCTTTGAACTCGTTGACTAGTTCTTGGAGGCTGACAACTGCTACTTCCGAGTCCTGCTCTAGCTGCACTGCTGTAATAGAGTCTATCGCCCATGTATTCTTTATCTGTCCCAAATATTCCTGTCTGAGAGGAAGATGGTTGAGGCCAATTTGCAAGCAATTGGGCAACGCTGTCACAACAAAGCTCTCCATATTTTAAGATCAGAGTCTAGTCTGGTGATAGCCAGTTCTGATGCAACATTTCTGGGGCATATGTAGATCATTAGAAGAACCTTGCTGGAAGCATGAGACTATTGCATACACTGTTTTTTAAAGCAGTCTAACTATTCCAGCTGCAAATGTTTAATGCTTACTTTGCAATATTCAGTTGGCCTAGAATGTTTATTCAACTTTAGAACCTAGCTTGTATAGTGGGCTATGCCGTCTATTTTGGAATAGGCAGAAGCTCTAGCTAACTCAGAAACTCAAGTTTATCCATGTTTTATCAGCTCATTTAAAGAATCTTAGCTTAGTGATCAATAGACACTCTCCATTGGGTTATTAATTGTATTATGATTGCTTTTTAAAACTGCTTTTAAAATTGCTTTGTACTATTTGCATTGTACTTTTATGGTCTGCGACCAAAATAAAGGATGATGATGATGATGGCAGTAGCAAACACGCCCATAAAAAAGGCATCTTGCTTTTAATCAAATACACTTGCATATAGTTTTAAAAAAGTAATACATTAGTCAAAGTGCTTTGTGCTTCAGGACTGCACAATGACTCCCAAAATGGAGCCCACATAGTAACATACCTCATCATTAGGCTTTCCTGTTTTCAGTTTCTATTTTTGGTAAATTCTGGTGGTGTTTTTTCAGTGTTTTCCAGTGATTTCAATACCTCAAAAAAACAGTGCTTTTCAGTGGTTACTCATTTTCGCGCCATAAAAAACAACTGAAACGGTGTTTTACCGGTGTTTATGGAACGCTTTGCTTTTATTATTGCTTGCTTTCTTCATTGATGCATAGTATATAGACAGTCTATGTACAGTGTATATGAGGTCCACATGCATTTTTACAAGTCGAAGGTTAAGTCAGCACTTTCAGAAATTTGCCTGAAAAGGGAGGCTCTGTGCAAGGCACACCTCTTGAACTGGGTACAGAGAGAACTTTTTGGAAATGAGAGATTTCTGGGGGTGTTGGGCGTTGTAGGCAAGGCAGGCAGTTCTCATAGCTCATTTAGAATCAATGTGTTGTCATTTGAAGAAAGTGAGAGCTTGGTGACATGTTCATGGTTTTGGGCACTCCTCACAAATCACATAGCATGATGGCACGGCTATAAGTAAAGCTAGGTTGATTTTCACTGCTATTTTTTCCCCCTCAGATTTATATAGTGCTAACTCGATCTGAAGGTATTAAAGCGCGTCACATGAGCACCTGTTGCGTTACACAAGGGCACATTCATTTTTGTTAGGGACGGGTAGATTGTGTGATTTGGCCAGAATCACAGGATGTTGAGTGGCATTGCCGAGACTCGAACCCCGTTCGCCAGATTTGAGGTCCACCGCCCTAACCATTAGACTACCTCCTCTGCTGCTGTTATTTTCAAGGTTTATGGAAGAGTCTACCATAGCATGGTGCTACCAGCCTTGTGTTAACCTTGTAGGTATGTTCTCCTGTAGCGTGGAAAACAATCTGTGCTACAGAATTTAAAAAAACATGCACATCACAGTGCAATCGTCTATAGGTCTCTGCTCTCCCTTAGCTTAGAGAGACCATTTCTGCGTTCTCTGGATGGCCTTAAGATGGTTTTATAGGTCCCTCGGAGAGAGAGGGGAAGCATTTCAGAGTTTAGGGGCTAGGAATTTGAAGGAGCGCCCTTCACTCCTTGCACTTTTAATCCTTGGTGGTATAATGAACAGTTGCAGCCTGGCTTCCCCCCACCCTCTCCCACCTAAGAACACCAAACTTCTGTGCAGTTAGTTTCATCCTTCACTGCTCATTGTTGTTCCCACCTCTCCTTCCCTCCCCTCCCTCCGACATCCCCTCACACTTTTTTATTTTTATTTTATGCGTTTTTATATAGCGCAGACTTTACCCAAAGGTGTCAGAGCGCTTCACAAAAGGAACAGTAGTGATACATGACGAGAAAATGACAAGTGAGCATGTTACAAAAGCAAATGTTACGTTACATGAGGCAATGGTGACAATAGTGAGCAAACAAAATACAAGAGGTAGCAAACGCTACGTTACAGGAGGAAAAAGTGACATGTGTGCATGTTACAAAAGAGTACACAATACAAGTAGAAGTACAATACTGCAATAAATGGCAGTCCAGAGTATCCTTCAACCATTAGAATGTGGTGAGAGAGTGAGCTCTGGGAGGAGGGAATTAACAAGGAGACCCTTCACAGTACTGACTCTGGAGCATCCTGCCACCATGGGGTAGAGTCAGTCACACATCGGCCGTGCAGGGACAACCCGGTGCTCCCAAGAATAGCCGCTATATCCCTAATAAAGCTGCACTCGCCTCTGGGCGCTACAACAGAAAAGTGTTCAAGCACCGGCGAGACAATCCATACAGCAGTGCGCTGTGAAGCAAGGCGCTCCGAAACAGCTGAATGAATGTGCATTTGATCCTAAGGCATTATGTGCCAAAGCCCCCATTCCAGAAACTGCTGGTCCGCTACCAACCCAAGCCAAGATGTATGTACCGTGCAACCTCTGCACACGAACACAGCATGAGATGCGTGTCACATACAGACAAGCACAAAAGGGCGTGACTCAATGCGTCTTGTAACTGCTACACGGATCATGCACCTGTTCTGCCATAACATGCTTATCTTTCAAATAATATTGGGAAGTGAAATAAAGATGGGGGTAGGGAAGAAACACGAGATCAAAGGGAGACAGAGAAAGAGTAACGGAAACACGAGAAGAGAAAGGAAGCAAGGGTGAGCGAAAGCAGGCGATAGAAAGAAGGAAAGATTAGGGAAAGAAATAAAGAAGGTTAAAGGAAGAAAAAGAATGAATGAATGAATGAATGAATGAATGAATGAATGCAAGAGAAAAAAAATCACCTTAAAGGAGACAGAGTGAACGATGAAGTCACTGAAATAAATGAGAAGTCACAGTGCTGAGTGTAGAATGATGTCACAGAATGCACCCACTTTCTCACAGACACATGCATCTCCCTCAACCCCAGTTTCCTCTCCTACTGCCCCCCTCCCCTCCTATTCTCTTTTCAATCCTTCCTTCCGAGCTGTGATGGAAATGCGAGCCGACCTCCAAAACGAGAGACCTCTGCACAGAGCACAATCACATGGACACTGACACATCCTGATGAATGAGGGCTTTGGCACGCCCCCAGCCACCTCTTGTGGAAAGTCACTGGAGGCTGCGGACAAAGCCTCATTAACAAGTCAATGGTCTTAAAGACCTGTGAAGTACTCCGGTGCGGCTGGCAGATCAAAAACGTGTCTGCCCTGGAGGCTGCTCAGCCCGGGCTGACACACTAGGGGGGACTGAATCCCGTTTGAGCCCAATAGGTGTCTTCAAGCTCCCTGGTGCAGCTGCCAAAGTAACTCCCCGGAGGGAGGGGGGTAAAGGGGTGAGGGGGGAGGTAGGGGAAGGAGGGGGGAGGCGGGGGAGGGGGGAGGCCGAACCCTGCAATCTACCGTGCATCGCAACAGCACGTTACTACAGGTGATATTTTTATTAATGGAAGAGAATATGGGGAAGCAAGGGGAGGGGCGCCCGCGTTCTCTCTGTGTAGGCGGCTGTTCCTCTCGCCTGCACACACTCTGAGGCTATGCCCCACCACTTCCAAAGTTCAACAGCCACCCCTGCTTTCTTCTCAACAATTGGAGTATCTGATAAGATGATTGCCACAGACCTGCCGATAAACAGTCAGAGAATAGGTAGATTGGACTGTGGGAGAGCTAGTGATGTCTAAAGCTACCCCCGTTTCACATTGAGCAATACTTGGATGGTAAAACCGCTTGAGAGCCACTGATTCTAAAGATTGGAGGTGGAGATCAGCAATTAGAGGTGTCCACTAAGCATGAGCGAATTTTGCGGATCTCGCGTTCGCGAATTTTGCGGATTTGCGGATTCGCAATCCGCAAAATCCGCGAATTCCCGCGAATTTGCGGATTTTTTTTTTTTTTGTGTTCGCCCGTGTTTCTGCCAGTTCGCGAGGGTTTTGTACACTTTCGCAAATTGCGAACTTACCTGTCGGGTCGCAAGTTTCGCGAACTTGTTGTTTCTACGTGTCCAGCCTGTTTTGGGACACTCTTCTTCATCACTGCCACTCTCTGTCACCACTGCCACTCTCTGACTACTCATGCCACCCTCTGGCCCACCCATGCCACCCTCTGTTTCATCACCACACCCTCTGGTTGTCCAGTGTACATTATTTTCGGCAAAGCAAAGCACACCTTCCCTGCCTCAAGTGACCTGAATTAATTTGGGGCTGATTCATGTGTCACAGAATATTTTTTTAGCTGGCACCTGCTTCCTTAGTGCGCCCTGATTAGTGATCTTTTGCACTTGCTAAGTGCTTTCATTGTTGCAAAATTAGTTACAACACCTGCCCTGCCCCAACTGACAATAATGAATTAGGGGCTGATTAATGGATTTGAACTTCCAGCCTGGCTCCTGCTTGTCTCCCTTAGCTGTAATTCAGGACCTTTGTGGCATATGTGTAACTATTCTGAGGTTCAGAGCAGGGTCACATAATAGTTTCAACTGGCAACTGAACTCTGGAGGGGCCCCTCAGGAAGCACTCCAGGAAATGGCTACTAATGATGAGCCTGAACTTTTGAACCTGGTAAGTAGTTACTTTCAGTTTTGCTAAGATCGTATTTCTGCAATTTTGCACTTATTCGCGGGGCGCGAACTCACGCGAACAGTGCGAGCAGTGCGAGCAAAATCCGCTGCTCGCGGATTTGCGGATTTTGCGGGAAATTCGCAAATCTCGCGGATTGCGGATTTCCCGAAAATCCGCAAAATCCGCGAGCGGAACGGATTTTCCGCCCACGCCTAGTGTCCACATGAAGTACACATATGGTGTGCACAGGTGAGATTTTTATTAATGGAAGAGCGTTTAATACACAAATATTTATGCATATCACCAGTTAGTACTGGCACTTTTTCGCACCTCTATAAGAGGGTTAATCCTACTCGAGAAGGACATCAATCCGGGTGCCCATGTGCACAGGAAGGCATCAGAAGCATCACACACCAGATAGGTGGACTTGTTTATGCCAGGAGCAGTGTGTAGCTCTGAATAACAGGAAGTGTGGGCAGAGAAAGGGTGAATGTCTCCTTCTAAGTCACAGCAGTCAGCCCATGCTTGGCTCCGCCTCTGCCACATGCTTTTTCAGGACTTTGGGTTTCCTTTTGCTTGCACCTTTCTTGTGTGCGCTGGGTTTCCACCTCTTCCTCCACAGACGCCAAAGTGCCCTCGCTCCAATTTCCCACGCTCTGCTCTCCGTCTCCCACATCCCCGAGCGCTGCTTTCTCCGCCACAGAGCTGGTGTTGGTGTCCACAGTGACGCCCTGCGGGCCTCGGCTGCCCAGGCGCCGGCTCCTGGGGAGGGGAGTCTCCACTCCCTCGGGGTGTTCGGCCAACTTCAAAGGACAGGACTTCACTGCTCTTTCGTACTAATGGAAGAGATTATGGGGCAGTGAGGGGAGAGGCGCCCGACCGCATTCTCTCTGTGGAGGCGGCTGTTCCTCTCGCCTGCACACACTCTGAGGCTCAACAGAGCCCCCAGGGACTCTGAGAAGGGGCAACAGAACAACAAAGCCTCATTAAGTGAATGGTCTTTTTAAAGACCGTGAAGTACTCTGGTGCGACCGGCCGCAATTAAACAGACGGCAGACCACAACAGCTCCTCTCCCCCCACGTCAGCTATGAAAATCAGTGACACTCGGTTTAAACCGGGTCACCTGATTTTCATCCGGAGGTGTACTGTCGTTGAGAGTCGGTTTTAACCGAATTCCGAACAGCCTACTCATCATCAATTGTTGCAGAAAATTAAACGCTAGCATGTCTAACCTAAATTTCCGTAGATCTGCCATCACAGACTTGTCCCTTGCACTGAAGAAATAAACAGTTAATGGGTTGTCTGTGTTCAAGCTCAAGTAAGCTTCAACAGTGGGCTTAATCTTTTCCGCGGTAAGCGTAGGGGATCTGGCTCGATTAAGTAGTAGTGATTACACATGCTTTTTATTTATGCTACTGCCAGCCAACCAATTTACTCACCCCCCTTGAGGGGGCAGAGCGTATCCAGGCAAGCACCCGGTTGCTCAGATTTACAACCGCCCAAAGGACTAACGGGACGCCGTTGTTCCCATAGGGTCCTGCTGTAAGGAGTTCCTGGGGCTATTTTGCATTTGCACCCTTCTTCTGGTCCTGAAGAGGGTACCCCTATGTACCATTCAGCCTCTGGATCACCCTGTAACTCCACCTGCAACACAAAATAAAAAGTTAATGGCCTTCCTACCGCAGCCACCCATCCAGCCGACATGCTGGGTAAGCGGTAGGGAGGGAGATGGCGTGGTACCTTAGCGCAAAAGGATCGCCAGATCGGTGGGGGAGGTAAATATACCTGGCCCCTGCCCACAAGGCATGCCAGAAATGATGACAGGAAGCGCCGGCCCGAGGTCCAGACACAAGACCCGTCGGGTTTGTGCCTAATGTGGCACTAAAGTGGCCGCCCTCCTATCGGGGCCCACTGAATGGGCCACGGGCAGCCTCGGAGAGTCGAAGGGAGGGAAATGGTACAAGCTGGGATACTTATTTGCAGAGAAGAACAATAGTCAAAACAGGAGAAACAGTGACAGAGGAATGTCTTTGTGTAGGTGGAGGCCAAGTGGTCATTGAGAGGCACCATGGTCCATCTTCGCTTTTGAATTTTTAAAATATGACTGACATAAAGAGCAGTGGTGAACAGTGGTTGGTGGAAGAGCGATGAGGCATAAATCCTCAAAGCACTTGTAGGCACGTCACTGCCTCGGGCACCGCCTTGCATCAAAGAAGGCTGGAGGACATAGTCCCACCCCGGTCTCACAATAAAAGTTTGTTACGGGCAAATGCGGGTCAAGAAACCAGCTGTTTCAAGGCACATTTAAATGTGTAACTGCCTCCGGCCTCACCTTGCCTCAAAGAAGGCCGTAGGACGTTGTCTCACCCCAACCTCACCAGGAAAGTTCATTAAGGGCAAAGGCGGGCCAGGAAAGCGCCGGTAACACTCATGCACTTTGGAATGCTCAAATCGCTTTTAAGCACATTACTGCCACCAGCCATGCCTTGCATCAATGAAGTCCCACTCCAACCTCGCCAAAAAGTTTGTTAAGGGCATATGCAGCCAGAAAACTGCTTGTAACACTTCCATGCTACAGGATCCTCAAAGCTCTTTTAACGGGAGGAGCCAAGCTGGCGACCGTGATGGCCGCTTAGGCTCCCGGCTCCGGGTTCCTTCTCTCCGTGCGCAGACATCCTGATTCCTATCCTGAGCGGATGCCGCAGATTCGTGGAGGCGATGTGCTGTGGTCACCGGCGATATGCTCCGGAGGTCCCGGCCGGCGGAAGACAGGCAGACAGGCAGAAATTTCCCCTTGGCCTTTCCGGCCGTTAGGGTGCTGAGACCGGGCCTCGAGTGCGCAGTGAGGCCGGCCACCAGCGTGATTATCTCAGCCATGAGCGGGTGGCAGAAGCGGCTGGCCTGCATTGGAAGTCCGCTTGACCGTCTCCTGGGGCAAGTGTCCAGTCCACTTCGTGGGACGACATCGCAAAACGCACAGCGCTGCGTGTTGGGGAACAGCTGAGATCGTCCTGTCCTTCTTTGTCGCCGAGCGCGGCCATTGTGTTGGTTCCCCACCGAGACTTGGGGGCAGCCCAGTGCGCTAGACTAGATCATGCCTTCCACATCAAGGGCTCCGGCCGGAGTCGTTTGTCCTGCAGTCCACTATCCCTGGCATTGGTTGTTCCGGGAGACATCAAGTCGTTCTACGCTCCTTTGTTCTGGACCCAGCCCGGGGCCTTACAGGGCTAAATTACATCAGGGTAGCTATGCCGGGAGGCTGGGCCCTAAGTCAAGAACCTCCGTCTGGGAGGGAGAGTGCTGGGGTTCATGGTATTGCCCCATACACAAAGGGAAAGGAGCCCGATTTGAACGATCTCATGGCTGCATTGGACTCCCTTCGCGTGGCTCTAATCGGTGGTGCCTGTGCTTTGGAAATGAGGCCATTGCTTCTTCCTTGGGAGAGGAAGGCTTGCGCTGCCCGCGATGGCATTCAGCTGGCATTGCACCATTTTCCGCGCGGAGTGTTTCATCTTTCCCAGTGGTACTGACTAACCCGAGGTGCTGTGCGGACGACTCTACAGAGCCTACTTTTCAGATGTTCGACTATCACCAGACAGCTCCTAGTATTCCCCGGACATCGCGACTGATACGGCCCGTTACAGTGTTTCTTTCTTCGATACTTTGTAGTCTACACTTGGACTGCAGGAGTTATAAAGAGACAACAATGGCATGGCTCAATCCTTGCAGGACATGGACGGTTGGTTCTCGATTGTCTGCAAATGAGGGGTGGATGGAGCGGCTTTGTTTGCCCGCGCGGTTGGGCTTAAATGTATGTAATCGAATATTGCTCGCTCAGCTGACGCATAAGGAAGGGCCGGATAGACGGGGACAGGGTTGAAAACTGTGTGCTGCACCGGGACTGATAATTGGTTGGTAGAAACATGTTTTTTACGGAGCTTATGCTAGTGCCCAGGACTCGCATAACCTCGCATAACCTGTCCGTATACTGTTTTGAGTTTATCTTCCACGATTTAGGACGTTCATAGTGCGCGGGGGGGGCGGCGGGGGCCAATTAGAATGGCCCTCCTCCGCTTTCTTTCCTTACTGGCCTCCGGGCTGGGCGGGGGGGGTTTTCCTATCTTTGGGAGGGCTTTCTTTTATTTCTGGGGCGACAGGCACGCTGCTAGGGGTTGGGCCGTAGCCATCTGCAGAGGTGCAGGGTGGGGAGTTGGGGGGGGGGGTCTTGTCCGGTTTTTCATTTCTATGGCCTTTTGTTCTTTCTTTCTCTTTTCCTTCCTTCGAGTAGTACACTGGGTTACTTTTCTGTCTCAATGGTTCTTTCCTTCTCCTTTCTGTAACTATATTTCCGGTACTCTTTTACGGGCGACAGGCACACTGCTAGGGGGGGGGGGTAAGCCATAGCCTCTGCAGGTGTGCAGGGTGGGGGGTAGGGGGAGGGTCCTCTCTTTTGTTTTATTGTCCCTTTTTTAGTTTCTATGGGTCTTTTTTTCCCCTCACTTATCTATTTCTTTGTTTCCTTTATCTTTTCTTTCTTCTCTTGGGTCAGTATGGAGGTCAAGTATTGCGCCTCTTGTCGTATCTGTACTCTGGGATATTGCTAACTTTATTAAGGTGGTCTTGCATTCATGGGGTGGGCGACGACTGGTGCGAAATGTGATTAGATATTCCTTTATCCTGATATGTGTACTGTAGCACCGGCACTCCGATAATAATTATTAGCTCTGTGGACATCCTGACGCGTGTATTGCCCACTCTGTGCCCTAAGGTTGATTGTACAACATCTGATCCTTTTCTTATATATTTAAAAATGAACCTTATCTGATCCTTTAACTCAGTGGTCACGTCTATTCGAAGTGCTTTTTGTAGTATATGCAGTATGTTGTAATGGTGAACTACTGAGGTGCTCTCTGGTTGACGAACGTGCTACAAATTGATTTCGAGGCCGGCCAGGATGGTTGTAGGCCCGTAACTTTATTCATACGATGCACAATAAAGGTTTTCAAAACAAAAGCTCTTTTAAGCTTGTCACTGCCTCTGGTGCTGCCTTGCCTCAAAGAAGTCTGAATAACGTAGTTCCTGCCCAACCTTGCTATCAAAGTTCATTAGGGTAAATGCGGGCCAGGAAACCACCGGTAATCCTTCTGAGAATCGAATGGAGAGAAATTGTACAAGCTGGGATATTGATTATTAGAGAAGAGCAGTAGCCAAAGCAGGAGAAACAATGACAGAGGCACGTCTTTGTGTAGGTGGAGGCCAAATGCTCCTTGAGAGGCACCATGGTCAATCTTGGCTTTGGAATTGTTAAGACACGGATGACTTGACATGCAGAGCAACAGTGACCAGTGGTTGGTGGAAATGTCTAAGAGAGATGAGGCATAATTACCAGTGATTAATTGAAGTCAGGGAAAGACTCGAGCAAGTGAGCCATAATTGCTTCAATGGTCATAGGAAGAGGGTATTCCCCTCTTACAAATAAATTTAAAAAAAGAAAAAGAGCATTTTTTTAGCATAATGTGTAGATTTTCAAGGAGCTCTCTCATCATATAATATAGTATAAACTACATAGTACAGATTTGCTTGTGTGCCTATCAAATATGAAGTTGAAGCACAGTCCGGGAGATGCGGAACCAAATAGGCAGCGAAGCAGGGTAGTAGCCTTGATGAAAGTGTGACTACAGGGCGACCTTCTCCCTCCTTCGACCAAGAAACAAGAAGTCCAACACTAGCGCGTTGGATTCATAAAGAAGAAAAAGGCAAGTATATTTGTTGCCCAAACATGCACGAATTTGCATGCACCACATTTAAAAATCCAAAATAGCTTAATGAGCTGAATGAACTGGGGAGGTGACCCTGACAAAAACCCCATACCTATCTGGGACAATCATATCCTAAATACCCCCATGATTTTTAGTTTTAACATCCCCAACCACTCCACCAATAAAGAGATATCTTGAAGTAGTCAAGGGAATTTTAATCTTAAGTTACGCTTCACGGTCTTTTCTTTTTTCTTGTAAGAGCTCCCTGGAAGATGGATGAGCCCACCCTGACCTTTAGGAGCCAGGGTAAACCTGATGATGAAGCATGAGACTACTAGAGTATTTGAGGGTTATTTAAAGAAAAGGAAGTCTTTTCTTCTCTGCATATAGAAACGCACCGCCATAGTGAGGACCAGCATTGCCCATTACACCATAAACAATACTGTAGGATGGGATACCTTTTTTGTATGTATGAATAGATAGTGAAGACGTACCCCGCCTTGTTTTTGCTTTCCAATAGTGGAAGGATCTCTCTACCCTCCAGGTCTGAGAAATGGAATGTAAGACCCCCCCTCAGACCCTACTGTGCAAGACCTATCAAATATGACCTTTACTTGGGTATTTGTGGTTTAGCCTGCACAAGAAAAGTTTGAAAAATGGTGGCACAACTTGTGCATTCTTGTAGCACAATTTTTCGAAAAATTGCTTAAAAAGCCATGAGTGTTAAAGGAAGTTCAAAACATCTGAAAATGTATACAGCATCTTATTTCACATCCACATTCCAGATGCTACTCATTTTCCAACCTGCACCTTCCAAGTAGATAGTCAGTTATAGGAACAGTGTGAAAAAATAAAAGTTACACTGAACTCACCAAATCATTTTGTAGACAACACTGTTAGACAGTTCTTGAAGAGGTATTTAGCTGAGAGACTGCTACAAATCACATAGACTCAATAGGCATATTGACCTACAAAGGTTAGTCAGTATAGATGATGGAATGCTGCTTTTATCAGTCACTAAATAAGTAATATAGCATTTAGGGACATTTCAGTAACAAATCTCCAGAATTCAGCATGAATTAAAATGATATTGTCCTGAAACATCAGTAAGTCTCTGTAAGTGTATACACTTAGATATAAAATATATGTTTTCATTTGGGATCAAAAGAACTCAGATATCTGAAGAAAGTGCCTTCAGTGTGGCCACCTGGGGGATGCTGGTGCACTAGACTTCGATATTTAGGGCAAACAGTAGCTGTTGTGTAGGATTAAATTCTACATCTTTCAGGAAATTCAAGATATCAATGCTGCTGTTAAAGACTTTGATACCATATTGCCAGCAATGCCCCGGAATTCTTTGTGTGGTCAGTAACTAAGGGATTGTAATTTTTTCACTCCCTCAAAAGTCATAAACACTCTTGTCTTTAAGCCATAAAATCCTTTATGACAGTAACCCATCTATATAAGAAGGTGCTATTGGAATGTCCTTGTTAGCTTTAAGTAGATTACATCTCAAGTTAGGTTGCAATGGACACAAATTCTCATTCTAAGGAAGCCACATCTTTGAGTGCTGCATGTTCAAAAGTGACTATTTCAGGGCCCATGGTGACAAGAGTCGAACAAAGGAGGATGACTTCACACCCTTCATACTTTCTCACTGTTATTCTTAGCGTTGCTTCTGTAAAGGTCTACTCCACACCACTTAGTTTCCCCTTCTTGCTGACCTCTTACCACTCTTTCACCTCTCCCCTGCTCTTATTTCTCATGCTATATTTCACACTCCATGCTGTAATCTTTACCTACTTTCCTCAAGCCTTACTAACTCATATATTAACTTGTTTGTACTCTATACTGACTCCTTCATTTACAACCCTCCCCTCTTCCCTCTATGCTCTCTCCTCCCCACTTACTTACTTCTCTTCATTTCCACACCCATGTACTCCACCTTGTTCAAATTTACTGTAAGACGATTGCTGTTGTTTGGTTACCATGCAAAGAGCATCTATATCTTTCTATGGCATGCGCTATCTAAAACTATATAGTAAATAAATAAATGCCTTTTAAAGAAACAAATAAAAGAAAGACATAGGTCTTGTATCTTGAGCCTGTTAGAATATTTTGGGCCATATGTAGGTAAAAGGCATTTACCGAATCGTAAATACCGAATTTTACCGATTCGGTATTTACAATTCGGTAAATGCCATGTAGGTAATTATTCTTTAAATATTACCGAATCGGTAATATTCGGAAATTAGCGAATCGGTATTTACCGATTCGGTAATTGCCATTGATTCCTATGGGCCTTGAGGCCCATAGGAATCAATGGCAATTACCAAATCTGTAAATACCGATTCGGTAATTTTACCGATTTGTCAAGGGGGACAGGTTGTCACTTTGACACCCTGTTGCACCCATGATTCTGGCTTGTGTGCAATGTGACACACATACATGCCCTTAGGGCATGTATGTGTGCCACATGGCACAGGTGTACATACACAGATGTGCATGTACACAGAAATTCGTTATTTACCATGCCATTGTATTTCATGGTAAATAACGAATTTCTAAGGGCCTGTGGCACTGTTTCCAGTGCCACCTACATCCCAAATTACCGATTCTGTACATTTACCGACTCGGTAATTTACTGATTCGGTAAAATTACCGATTCGGTAAATATACAGAATCAGTAATTTTCAGGCCCCCTACATCTGGAATTACAAATACCGGTCGGTAACGGCCGAAATCGGCCGTTACCGACCGGTATTTGTCCACCTACATATGGCCCTTTGAGTTTTATCTTCCTAATGGTACTGACAAAACCTTTTCTCTTCTGAAGGTGTTGTTTTATGAGTGGGGAAAAACTCAAGCCGTTATGGAGAGGTTTTGTTTCTGTTGGAGTGTAACCCCTTAAGTGCTGCCGTCGGCCAGCGGTCGTCGCGAGCACTACCTTGCCAGTGCTGCGCACGACCGTTGGCCGACGGGCCAGCGCTCGTTATTCGAACGTTCAGCACTGGGTGCTGAACGTTTGACGCAGCTAAGAGGTTAAGTATGCTGGAGAAATCAACTACCAACATAATTAAGTGAACTACTCCTAACCTTTGTGTGATTAGTGATTCTTGGAGAACCTTCCTAAAGCTCTTGATGGATGCCTTATCTTCCCTTCTACTCCCTCCTTCCCTTCAGAAAATGTATTTTGTTTGGAGGGGAGGGAAAGTTATAGAATGCGTACCACTAAACCCTTTAGTAAAATGTACTCTCTGGTTTAGAAAAAGTAGATGTTGATGGAGATTTATTCACTATGTCTTCCAAAGTGCTTGAATTAAATGAACAGTGTTGTGCAGTGCATCTCTTACGTCCTTCTCCCCTCTTTTACTACCTCTATCTTTATTATAATATTCATCAGTGACATATACAAACATCTATTTGTGTGTTAACTGTATTTTAATATTGTAATCTTCAGTACACCAGTATTCTATGGATTTGCAAAAGTCATAAAAATGTAATGCACCTCCCTTTACAACCTATTGTAATAAGTATAGAACCTCTCAAAATTTCTGGACATTTTTTAAAACCTACATTTATGAAAACTCACTATTATGTGAGGGATATGATAAAGATGAATGAAAGAGTGGGATTTGTCTTCGATCTGAGTACAAAAGACTAGTAACACTTGAAATAGAAGTGCTATGTAATCATATACTGCAGAAAGAAGCTCTTGGAAAGGTAATTATAATTTTTTTAAAAGGACAGAAGAAACCGTGGATACCAGTTGAATGAAGTAGTCAGAGATTAATATGCTTAACAACTTTTTGAGTTTCATAATAACACATACCTCTGATTAAAAGACCATTTATGGTTGCTTCTTGTTGCTCCACTGCAGCTAATTTTTTATATGACATATTTTGAGAAGGAAAACAGATGGAATGCAGTTGCCCTCTTCTTTGAGAACATTGGCCATTGGTCAAGATACACTGACAATGTTTTTGCATATGGGAGGGAGAGGCTTGGTGTCTGGTAACATATATGGAATAGCTTAATGCAAATTAATAACCTTAATTTGCAAAATAAGTTTCTTTCCTAGATAATTGGATTAATTTTATGAAATGAAAATTTCAAAAGGAACTGAACATAAAACCTACAGATAAAAATACTTTGCTACATTACGAGTGCAGTCATCAGAGGAGTCAAAAGGACCATCTTCCATTTGACAATTTTTAAGCTTGAAATTGTAGAAGTATACGGGAATATGTAACCTAAGCAGATGGTTTAACAACTCAATTATCAAAAAGGAAATATCTGTAGAAATGTATTGGACAAGCTAGAGTGTGCCAGATATTGCAACAGAGAAACTCTATTCCAAGCTAGAGTTGAGATCTCAGATGAAAATGGAAGCGTATATCACCATAGCTAATTTTAAAAAACCTAAAAAATGTGATACATTCTGGGTTACATTCTTAATTTGACAGTAAATGAAAAAATCCAACCACTCAGATGAATAGCAACCTATGTAACCACACAGTTCATGCTGTATTGCATTCAATCTTTGGAAAGAAGAATCAGAACACTCTGTGGAGCAAGACAAAAGGGACAGGTCACAGTTAATCTGGCATCTGTGGTGTCTGTGATCTCACAGTAGAAGGGGAACTTTTTCAACAGAAAGGAAAATTAGAATTGAGAGTTTTACAAGTTGTTGAACGCCCAAAATCATAAATTATAAAGCGTCAGCTGAACTACTATAGGGAGGGAAAGAAAAAAAAAGAAAGGCATAGATTTCTATTAATAAATATGTGACTGCAATTGGAACAAAACAATTAACTATTCATATGGTATCAATTTCTTAGAGAAAGGACATAAGCCTGGTGATGTAAACTGATGGATTCAAGAAAGACATGCACAAATAAAAGGTGTGGTAATCTGGGAAAGCTGGAAAGCTTTGAAAAGTGCTCTGGGTTTATATAATGGAGAGTGCCAGGAATGACATGAATGAAAAACAGGATTGCTGCTCTGTGATTTCTTGCTAGTTAATCTCCTTGTCTCTGTTTTCCTTCTTCTTTTGCTTCAATAAGGGGTTCAAATAAAGTTAAAATGTAGCAGCTTCGTTATGGTCGGGATAGTGATGTTGTGTGTCTCTTATTTTTTACTTTCTTTACTTCCTCTAGAATCTCTACTGTAGAGTTTTGAAGTATATTCATTTGACAGTTAAAATAACTTTTCAAGTAAATATTTAGTATCATCAGAAAGTATAGGTGAGTTTGAGTCTAATTCACTGTCTGGGATGATTTCCTAGAAGAAGGTGAAGATTTTCCTTTTCTTTTTCAAATATGATGCTTCCGTCATTAATTATGGTGCTTTTAAAGAAGTCTGTCATTTGAATAAATGCGGGTCGGTTTCATGGTAACTTCATTGCCATGAAGTGTTATGGTATAGCAGTGTGGAATTTCAGCATGTTCTCTACCCATGTCTAGAATATCTGTTCACGTATCTAGGACAAGGCAATGAGATATAGGTCAGGACGCACTGAGTGGACGGTTTCGATTAAGCATGGGCGGGATTTGCAAATTTGCGATACGCGAATTCGCGTGAATTTGTAATCGCGATTCACAAAAATCCGCCAAATTCCACGAGCTTGCGAATAATTTTTTTTTGCGAGTTCGTGAGATTTTTTTTACCAGTTAGGGAACGAGAACTTGTGCATGCGGTCGCAACGGTCGCGAACATGTTTCCACTTAACCAGCCTGCTTGCGATGCCTTTTTCCTGTTTCGGGTCGCAATGACGTGTCCGCGCTCGCAATTTCCTGTTTCGGGTCGCAATGACGTGTCCGCGTTTGCAATTTCCTTTTTCGGGTCGCAATGACGTGTTTGCATCGGCAATATTCTGTTTCGGGTCGCAATGACGTGTTCACAATCGCGGCGTCGCTCGACCAGCTACCAAAATCTCGCAGCACACGCGAACAGGGAGGAAAACTCATCAGCGAACGCAGAATCATGGTAAATCAATGCCGCATGAGCGAGATTGTATTTTTGAAGCGCGAACAAGAAAAAAAATCCGCCAACTCGCGAATTGCGGATTTTTGGGCAGATTCACGGATCGCGAAATTGCCAAATGTTTGCTTATTCCGCGAACTGAACAAATTTTTCGCCCATACTTAGTTTCGATCATGTTGGTTATAACTTAAGTTGTGGAGCATTCCCACATTATGGGTTTTTCTGTAGCAATTGTTGACCACAAACCATGGAGAGGACAGTGAAATACTTATGGGAACTTTCTTATATTTGTTTAGACTCAGATATCGTTATGCTGTGTTATACATGGGTTCTTTGATTAACTATTCTTTACTAAACAGAAGTAGCTTTATTAACATTTCATGATGAACAGCAGTACAAGATTTTCTCTGAAACATATTTTGACCGTGAGCCAGAGAGTTGACAGCGAGGCACTGTCCTAAGGAGCTATTTAAATTGGAAGACCCAGAATTATTCATATATTTCTAAACTTATACACTGCTTCTCCAGCCAGGCAACAGCTTTAATTTTCCTCCTCTGCCTCCCCCGTTGTTATGTTCCTGGAGGTCCGCCCCCGATGTCCCGAGGGACGGACAAGTTGGTCATGTGACCGCCCTATAATAAAAAGAGGTCGAGCACGTGCGAGGGCGTTCAGATAGAGACGCGCCGACCGAGCAAGCAACTATATTCCCAGTGTCTGGCTGAGTTTATTCTAGGGCCACGTGTTAAGCCTAGTCAGGGTTAGATGCCCCTTGAGTGTAGGTCCCAGAGAGATCTCCCTAGGGCTATCCTGTTCCCCCATCACCCTACACAACAATTGGCGACGAGGGTGGTTGTCGATCCCCCGCTCGGGGTGCGTGTGTGTGTCCCTCTTGGGGTGAGGCGGCTGCGGGCACTCCCACGTGTCCGCGGTGCTCGTGCCTTGCCACCACACACCCCCCCCCCTCTGCCTGCCTGGTGGAAAGACTCTGATCCCTGGCTCTCATCAGGTGAGCGGCGTTGGCTTGCATCTTCCTGCGGCGCACAGGAGTCTGATTGGTCGCGCGAGGCGCTCCCTCCGTGGACCCTCCACGCCTAAGTGCCACGCCGCGCTGGGCTGCACGGGTGTAAACCGCACCGAGATACGCCTGGCCAGGCGCTCCGGTTGCCGCCGGATCATCTCCCGGCTGCCCACGGACATCCTCCAGGGCGTCTAACGTGATGGCTAACATTCCGCCCATTGAGCCGTTTGTGGTGGAGGGTGCGCCCTCCACTTTCGCACCGAAGTGGAAAGAATGGGTGGACAGGCTCTTCATATTCTTCGAGGCCACCAAGGTCCTCAAGGAGCAGAAGCGTGCCATGATTCTCCATCTTGGTGGCAAGGACATTCATTCTATTGCCCGCACCCTTATGGAGGCAACTCCCAAAACCCACCACACACTAATAAACGCACTCAATGCGCACTTCGAACCTATGGCCAACCAAGACTATGAACGCTTCATTTTCAGACAAGCGCGGCAACTGCCCGATGAATCACTGGACGCTTACCACTCCCGGCTAAAGAAACTGGCACTAACGTGTGGATTTCAGGACGTCACGGAGGAAATCAGAGGCCGGATAATTCAGGGTTGCGCCTCTGCTAAACTACGCGAGAGAATTCTCGAGGAGTCGGGGAAACCCCTCCCAGACATTCTCACGCTGGGCCGCACGAAGGAGCTGTCCAAGGCCAGGGCAGCCCACATGGAAGCTGCTCTACAGGCCAACATGAAAGTGGAACCGATTAACAAACTACAAGTCCGCCCACAGCCCAAATGGGTGAAGCGAACAACAACTTCGCAGGGCGGAGCTTCGGCGCAATCATGTGGGTACTGTGGAGGCCCGAGACACCCGGCGCCAGAATGTCCAGCACGGGGCAAGATATGCTCCGGGTGCGGAAAAATGAATCACTTTGAAAAGGTGTGCCGGTCCAAAAAGTTCAGCAAGCCCCGACAGACAATACATACGGTGGCGGAGCCTGAAGGCGCGGAAGGAGGACCCAGCAACAGTGATATGGACGACGACGAGGAGGAGCGGTCCGTACACAAGGTGCACATGATCGGCACGGCCACCCGACGCACCAGGACACTACCACAGTGTGCAATACAAGTGGCTGATCAGGATATCATGGCAACTGTGGACATGGGCGCCTCGATAAATCTCATGAGTGCGTCCCTCTACGGAGACATGGCTACCCCTCCCAGCCTCCGCTCCACTCCGATCACCGTTTTTGCCTACGGCCAGGACGTTCCCCTCCGCATTCGGGGAAAGTTTAAAGCAGCAGTCCGGCACGGAGACAAGATCACGCGTGCCAACATCTTCGTGTCGGAAGAAGGTCAAGGCATGCTCCTGAGTTGTCGGACGGCAGAAGACTTGGGAATGGTCTCTTTTGCGTTTGGGGTGCATGAGGAATCGGTGCAACAACTGATTGCAGACTTTTCTGACCTGTTTGAAGGGATTGGCTGTTTCAAGGGTCGGGAAATACACCTGCATGTGGACCCCACTGTTCAACCGGTGGCCCTGCGACACCGGCGGGTTGCGTTTCATTTGAGGCCACTGGTCGAGGAAGAACTACAGAAGCTGGAAGCAGCGGGTATCATTGAGAAGGTGTCCGGACCCACCCCCTGGGTATCACCCATCGTGGTCACAAGGAAACCAAAACAGCCTGGAGCGGTCCGGATATGCGTGGACATGCGCCTCCCCAATGCGGCCATCAAAAGGGAACGACATATCACCCCCACGATCGACGACCTGATCGGAGAGATGGCCGGAGCCCGGTGGTTCTCCAAGTTGGATCTCCGGGCGGGGTACCATCAGCTTGTGCTGGATAAAGAATCCCGGAATATTACGACGTTCTCCACCCACATCGGACTGCGCAGGTACACCAGGTTGAGCTTTGGGATATCTAGCGCTGCCGAGGTGTTCCAGAATGTTATCCAAGAGCTCATTACTGGCATACCGGGGGTAATCAATGTCAGTGATGACATCATGGTGCATGCAAGAACAATTCCCGAACACAACCAACGCTTGGCGCAGGTGTTCCGCAGGCTCCGCAGCGCTGGACTCACTCTGCACCGAGACAAATGCGAATTTCTTCAGACCAAACTAGGGTTCTTCGGGTACGTGTTTTCAGCTGATGGCGTCAACCCTGACCCCGACAAGGTCAAGGACATCAAGGATGCACCTCCGCCTACCACTGTCACGGAAGTCCGAAGTTTTCTCGGGATGGTAAATTACTGTGGTCGTTTCATAAGAGACTTAGCCAACCTGACCCTCCCTCTGCGTGACCTAACCAAAGACTCCACACCATGGAACTGGGGACCTGAGCAGGAAAGGGCATTTCAGAACATCAAGAGTGCACTGTCCAGCAATACCACATTGGCATTTTTTGACCCAAGACACTCCACTCTCATTGCGGTAGATGCCGGACCGGCGGGATTGGGGGCTGTTCTAATGCAGAGAGCCCGAGACGAGATAGACTGGGCCCCTGTTGCTTTTGCCAGCCGGTCCCTCACGGACACAGAACAAAGGTATTCCCAGATCGAAAAGGAGGCCATTGCGATACATTGGGGATGCCGGCACTTCCACTTGTATGTATATGGAAAGCCCTTCACAGTAGTGACGGACCACAAGCCGTTGCTGTCGCTGTTTTCAGGTACCTCCTCCAAGCCACCCCCCAGAATTGAAAAGTGGATATTGCAATTGCAAGAATACAACTGTGCAATCGAGTACCAGCCAGGGGCAAAGAATCCTGCGGACTACCTGTCACGACACCCCAGGGCGGCCACCCCAGAGGAGATGGAGGAAGCAGAAGAGACGGAGGCCTATGTGCAATGGGTCGTGGCCAGATCATGCCCGCGCCCCATATCCCTGGAAGAGGTTGTGAGCGCCACGGCTCAGGATGCCTGCATACAGCGGGCCAAGGATCTGCTCCGAACGGCCAACTGGCAGAAAGCCAAGGAGAACTGGAAAGTACTCACACCAGAGGCCCAGAAAATCATGGACAGTCTGTACCACGTGAGGGCTGAACTGAATGAAGACGCGGCGGGGTGCCTCCTGCGAGGGCATCGCCTGGTGATCCTGACGGCTCTGACAGGACGAGTGGTTCAACTGGCACACGTGGGGCACCAGGGAATGGTCAAGACAAAGGCCCGGCTGCGGACAAAGGTATGGTTCCCGCTCATGGACGATATGGTGGAGAATGTGGTGCGAACATGCATGGCCTGCCAAACCACGGGCGACAGCCCCCGCGAAGCCCCCATCATTGTGGAACCCAGGCCCCGAGGTCCCTGGGAAAGGGTCAGCATGGATTTTGGTAGCCTTCCGGATGGAAGACACACGCTAGTAATGATTGACGACCACTCTAAATATCCTGAGGTCGAAATTGTCACCGGCACCAGTGCAGACTGTGTGATCCCCAAGATAGAAAAAATTATTGCCACCCATGGAGCCATGAGAGAACTCCGAACGGACAATGGACCGCCCTTCCAGGGTCAAGACTTTGCAGAATATCTCTCGTCCCTAGGAACGCGTCACAGGCGCATCACACCGAGGTGGCCTCAAGCCAATGGGGAGGCCGAGAGATTCATGAGGACTTTAAACAAGGTCATCCGCATTGCGCATGATAAGGGACAGTCAGTGGAAATGGCCATTTTCACGTTCCTCCGAAGTTACCGACAGACCCCGCACTCCACAACTGGGGTAGCTCCCGCACACCTCCTCCTAGGACGGGTAATAACTGACTCCATTCCCCATCACCCACAGTGGGCACCTGAAATGATAGATGAACATACAGTGGAGAAGAAGAGACGTTCCGCATGTGACAAGATCAGCAAGAAACGCCGGGCTGTGGCCCCCCACTTCAAAAGAGGTGACCTAGTGCTCATCAAAAATCGGGCAACTGGTGGCAAATTCAAACTCAGTTACGAAAAACGACCATGGCGAGTCAGTGGTGTGAAGGGCACCCGCATCACAGCCACTCGAGGACGAGACAGGGTGACTCGCAACGTGTCTCACTTTAAACTCTATCACCCTTCGAGCAGCGAGCCAAGGCGCCAGCAAGGCGGCGGACAAACCGAAACTGCAACTACGTTGCCGTCTGGTGAATCAACATCTCAGCCCGAGGTCAGGCCACGTGAGGAGCATCAGGTTTCTAGTGAAGAAGTGGGCGGTGACACGGAGGCCCTGGATGAGGCCCCAGATCCGGAGGGGGCCGACAGCGAGGCGCCAAGACCCGAGGTGGAAGTTGGAACAGAGCTGATGACTCATCGGGGGTCCCAACGCCAGCTACGTGACAATCCCACCCCCTCCGGCTGGCTGAGAGACTACTTTACGTAAGAATGTTCTCATTTACGTATATGCACGTGATGTTTGAACTGAATGCACTGGCATTTGAAGGACGCTGAAGGCCTCGGTCCTGATGTTACTTGAACAAAGATTATGGTTAAAATGTAGTTAATGTTTGCAGTTTGTTCTTTGGTTTTTTTTTGTTTCCTTATTTTAGGAGGAATGTTATGTTCCTGGAGGTCCGCCCCCGATGTCCCGAGGGACGGACAAGTTGGTCATGTGACCGCCCTATAATAAAAAGAGGTCGAGCACGTGCGAGGGCGTTCAGATAGAGACGCGCCGACCGAGCAAGCAACTATATTCCCAGTGTCTGGCTGAGTTTATTCTAGGGCCACGTGTTAAGCCTAGTCAGGGTTAGATGCCCCTTGAGTGTAGGTCCCAGAGAGATCTCCCTAGGGCTATCCTGTTCCCCCATCACCCGACACAACACCCGTAACTCTTCTCCCCATCCCACACGCAGATCACGGGACTCCTGTTGACTTTTTCCACTTGCCAAGAGCAGGTAGTAAATGTTTGTTAAATACCTACTATTAGTGAATACCGTGCAGAATTACGACCTATAATTCTCGGTCCACACAGTTATTCCTGTGTGTGTGTGCGTCTGCGTGGGTGTGTGCGTGTGTGTGTTTGTTTGTTTGTTTTGTAACTCAATTGCAGGAATTCCATGCAGAGATTCCAACTTGAGTCTCTGCATGGTATTCTGCAAAACTCGTAATTAGGGTTTACGTTTTAATATAGAAAGAATTATGTTGAGCACTAACTTGTTTCCTGTGGGTAGGGAAGGGCTGATGTTTACCTATCAAAAATAACCATAAAGCAAAAAAATGCTATTTATTAAAACACGGACTTTCCATTTATTATGACTGTCAATTGCATCTAATAAACCTTTGATGTATAGAGATAAAGGGGTTTTGCTCAAAAGACTGCAAAGGGAAATTGGCAGATATGGATTACGATCACAATGTTAAAAGGCCCCAGCATTAACATTATTTTATCTATAAAATTTGCTTTCATAACATCTGCAAACAGATGCCTTTCCAAATTCAACGCAGCACATTTTCCGTAGAAACAGAAGAGTGAATGGCTATATTGATATGAAGATGAATCCCCTGGGGCAATAAATGTCAGCTGCCATAATGAGGAACAGACACTGTCTTAAAACATAGGGAAATCATTATGGTTATTGCCTTTTTATCTTTATTTTAGGCTGAAGTTGAACAGAGCTTGCATCTGTTATCTTTGGAAATGGCAGGTCATAAGGGTCCCCTTCATAGGAAAAGAGAAAGGAAGTAGTGATAGAAGTTCAGTTTTTATTGTGTGGGCAGACATTTCATCGGATACTTCTTCTGTAGACCTTTCCACTTAGTGAAAGGGCCATGCACACCTCCCACCTTTCTTCACTAGCTCGGATCCACACATGCAGTAGAAGATGCTAAAAGGAAACAGACGTGCTGAATCACCCCGAACAAACAATGCAAAGCCTGTACAGGGAAGCAGTGTTAGTAAAGGAACACAGATGGCAACGAAGATGATAGAGCATAAAAAATAATATTATTATGGCCAGGGCCGGGCAGGCTTTTTATTCCAGCGGGCATTTCGGAGCCATTGGAGGCTGGTTTTGTAAGCCCAATGCCCATGCTCGTGCCTTTTCTAATTTCACCATCTCCCTGAGGTTAATTGCAGTAGGCACAGTGAGACTTCAATACAAGCATTGGCACAGCCAATAGGTCTATCCTATGCAAGAGCCATTGTCTTGGCCAATCAGTTTAAGCGGTGTTCTACGCCAAAGTGCCTGCTGTTCAGCATACCTAAAAGGATAGTAGGGTAAAGGGGAGTGGTGCGGAGTGGCATACAGTAGAGTGGAGTGGTATGAATTAGAGTGGAGTGACGTACAGTAGAGTTGAGTGGTATGGAGAGGTGTGAAGTGGAGTGTCATGGAGTGGCATACAGTGTTGTGGAGTGTCATGGAGGGAGTAGAGTGTCAGAGTAGAGCACCGTGTCAGAGTAGAGTGGCATAGAATGGAGTGGCATGGAGTGGAGTGGAAGAGAGTAGAGTGGAGTAGCGTGTCATAAAATAGAGTAGTGTAAAGTGGCATGGAGCGGCATAAACTGAGTTGCCTAGTGTGTCATAGAGTGGAGCAATGTCATTGAATGGCATATAGTGGAGTAGAGTGCTGTAGTGTGGAGTGGCATAGAGTGGAGTAGAGTGTCAGTGGAGCAGAGTTTAATGGAGTAGAGCATCACAGAGAAGAGTACCATTGAGTGGAGTGGAGTGGAGTAGAGTGGTCTAGAGTGAAGTGGCATAAAGTACATTGGTGCAGAGTAGATTGGCATAGAGTAACTTGGATTTGAGTAAAGTGATGTAGAGGGCAGTGGTGCAGAGAAGCGTAGAGTGCAGTGGTATAGAGTAGAGCAGTGCACAGTAGATTGCAGTGGTGTAGAATGCAATGGATTATAGTGGAGTCCAGTAGCACAGAGTGGAGTACAGTGGTGCAGAATTGAATAGAGTGGGGCAGAGTGGAGTAGAGTGGTGTAGAGTGAAGTGGCATAGAGTACAGTTGCATAGAGTGCAGTGGTGTAGAATGCAGTAGAGTTGCATAGCATGGTGCGGTGTAGAATAGAGGTCAGTGACATAGAGTACGGGTCATAAAGTGCAGTGTTGCAAAGTAAAGTGGTGAAGAGAGCAGTGACAAACAGTATAGTGGTGCAGGGTGGAATAAAGTGGTGTAGAGTGCAGTGGCATGGAGTGCAGTGTAGGGCAATGTAGCAGGCAGTGGTACAGGGTGCAGTGGCATAGAGTTGAATGTTGTAGAGTATGGTGGTGTAAAGTTCAGTGGTGCAAACTAGTTGGCACATGTGCAGTGGCATAAGGTGCATTGGTTTTGAGTAAAGTGGTATAGAGTACATTCACATAGAGTGCAGTGGTTTAGAGCACAGTGGCATAGTGTAGACTGCAGTGGAGTAGAGTGGCATAGAGTGCAGTGGCGTAGAGTAGATTGTTTCAGAGTACAGTGGAGTGGTGCAGGGTAGAGTATAGTGGGGAGGGTAACGTGCAGTGACATAGAGTAGAGTGGTGCAGAGTAGAGAGACACAGCAGATTGCAAAGGCATAGAGTGGTGAAGTGGCCCAGAGTGGAGTAGAGTGGTGTAGAGTGCAGTGGCATAAAATGCATTGGCATAGAGTAAATTGTTGCAGAGTAGTCAGGTGGTGTAGAGTCAAGTGGTGCAGGGTAGAGTGGAGTGGTATAGAGCAGTGGCGTAGAGTGCATTAGCGTAGAATGCAGTGTTGTAGAGTGGAGTGGTGTGGAGTAGTGCCGAATGGAGCGGCCTACACTGGAGTGGTGTGGAGTGGAGTGTCATAGAGTACAGTGGTGCACAATAGACTTGAATGACATGGAGTGCAGTGGGGTAGTGTAGATTGTGCAGAGTAAAGTGGTGCAGTGTAGAGTGGCATAGAGTAGATTGGTAAAGAGAGTGATAGAGAGTGATAGAGAGGGTAGTGGTGCAGAGTAGAATGTTGTAGAGTGTAATGGTGTAGAGTAGAGTGACGTAGAGTGCATTGGTGTAGAGTGCAATGGCATAGAGTGTATTGGTTTTTGAGCAAAGTGGTGTAGGGAGCATTGTTGTAGAGTGCAGCAGTATAAAATTGAGTGGCGTAGTGTGGAGTGGAGTAGAGTGGATTGGTGCAGATTATAATTGAGTGGCATAGACTGCAGTGGCATAGAGTACATCGTTTCAGAAAAGGGTGAAGTGGCATAGAGGTCAGTGGTATAGAGTAGAGTGCCTTAGAGTGCAGTGGTGCAGAGTAGATTTGAGTGGCATAGGTGAGATTGGCATACAGTACAGTGCCGTAGAGTGTAGCGGTGCAGAGTAGAGTGGTGTAGAGGTCAGTGCCAAAGAGAGCAGTGTTGAAGAGTAGAGTGATGTAGAGTGAAGTGGAATTGAGTGGAGTGGTGTAGAGTGTAGTGGAGTGGTCCAGGGTAGAATGCAGTGGCCTAAGAGGGAAGTTATGGAGAGTAAAGGGGGGTGTACAGTGCATTGGCATAGAGTAGAGTGGTGCAGTGGGGTAGAGTGTAGTGGTGTAGAGTGCAATCATACAGAGTCGAATATCATAGGGTGAGCTGTCAGAGTGCAGTGGTGTAGAGTGGTGCAGAGAGCAGTGACGTAGAGTACAGCGGACAGTGTAGAATAGAGTAGCATAGAGTACAGTGATGTAGAGCACAGTAGTGTATAGTGACGTAGCTTGTAGTGTAGAGGACAGCAGCATAGAGTAGAATGTTGAAGAATATAAGGACAGTGGTGCAAAGTAGTTGCCATAGGTAGAGGCAAATAGTGCATTGGTTTTGAGTAAAGGGGTGTAGAGTGAATTGGTGTAGAATGCAGTTGTTTAGAGTAGAGTGGCACAGCGTAGAGTAAAGTGGCATCGAGTGGTGCAGCATACAGTGTAGTGGCGTAGAGTGGAGAGGCACTGAGTGGAGTATGGTAAAGTGCTGTGGTATAGGACGCAGTGGCATGGAGTGAAGTGGAGTGGAGTGGTGCAGGGTAGGGTATAATGGTGCAGGGCAGAGTGCAGTGGCATATAGTAGTGATGTAAAGCACAGTGGCATTGAGTAGGGTGGCACAGTGTTGATTGCAGTGGCACAGAGAGGAGTGGCACTGGGTGGAGCAGAGTGGCACAAAGTGCAGGGGCATAGAGTAGATTGTTTCAGAGTAGAATAAATTGGCACAGAGTGGAGTGGTGTGACGTGGTGTAGAGTGCAGTGGCAAAGAGTACAGTGGTGCATAGTAGAGAGGGGTAGAGTAGATTGGTAGAGTGGAGTGGTGCAGAGTAGAAAATCATAGAGGGAAGTGGTGTAGAGTGCAGTGTAAGACTGCAGTGTTGTACAATAGATTACAGTGGCAGAGTGCATTGCGTAGAGTGCAGAAGAGTGGTACAGAGTGGTGCAGAGTCGAGTACAGTGCTATATAGTATAGTGGTGCAGAGTAGCATGGCATAGAGTTCAGTGGGAGAGAGTTCAGTGGTAGAGAGTGAAGTGGCAGAGAGCGCAGTACTGAAGTGTAGCGTGGCATAGAGTGGATTGGTGTACAGAGCAGTGGCATACAATGGAGCAGAGTAAAATGGTGTAATGGTGTAGAGAAGAGTGGTGTAGAGTGCAGTGGCATAGAGCATATTAGAGTGACATACATTGTAGTGGTGCAGAGTAGATTGGCATAGAGTGCAGTGGCATAGAGTGTATTGGTTTTGAGTAAAGTGGTGTAGGATGCAGTGGCGTAGAATATAGTGGCGAAGAGTGATTTAGCGCAGAGTACATTGGTGTAGAGTGCATTGGTGTGGAGTAGAAAGGCATAGAGAGAATTGGCGTAGAGTGCAGGGGCATAGAGTACAGTGTTGCAAAGTAGAGTGGCACACAGTGAAGTGGCACTGAATGGTGCTGAGTGCAGTCGCGAATAGTGTAGTGCTACATAGGAGAGGAGAGTGAGGAGTGCATTGGAATAGAGTGGAGTAGAGTAGAGTGGTGCAAAGAAGAGTGCAGTGATGCAGTGTTGGGGGAAGAAGTTACACTTTAGT
This sequence comes from Lissotriton vulgaris, assembly GCF_964263255.1. Lineage (NCBI taxonomy): Eukaryota > Metazoa > Chordata > Amphibia > Caudata > Salamandridae > Lissotriton > Lissotriton vulgaris. The sequence goes on along the minus strand of NC_141698.1, from coordinate 430,897,710 downwards.
CCTGAGGACCTCAGGAGTAAAGTTGAATTAATTCCCCTATCAGCGGCACACCAGGAAGCGCATTTGCAGAGTGGTGGAGAAAAGGGGGAGGTCCTCCAGTGAGTTGCTGATTTTTAAAATATATATATTTATATTTTTTTAGGAAGGGGGCTGTGTGGCCCCCTTCCCTGTGCAGTTTTGGGGCCCAGAGACTGCATCCCTTGGGCCTACCCCTTTTAAAAAAAAGATTATTTGAAAAAAAAGGGAGGGAGGCCGCGCAGGCCTTCGGCTCAGGGACCTCATTCGCTGGGCCTGCCCCTTTTAAAATAAATGTTTATTTAAAAAAAAGGAAGGATGGCTGTGTGGCCCTCCTCCTGGGTCGATTTAAGCCCTGGAGACCCCATCCCTCGGGGTCTGACCTTTCCCTTTTATTTTAATTATTAAAGGGAGGAGGACCAAGCAAGCTCTCCCTCCCGAATCCTTTTTTCGTCCACGGGCACCCCATCCCCGGGGCTTGTCCCTATTTTTAAAAAAAAGTTTAAGGGAGGGGGCCGCGCAGCACCACTCCCAGGCCAACTTCAGCCTCATGGACCCTATCCCCCTGAGGCCAGACCTCTACTCAGGATGCCCTGGTCCCATCCAGAGCACCCATTCTTATCTGTTGGGGACCGCGGGGAGGCTCAAGGCCCACAGTCCCTGCTGGCTCCCCAGGTCCTGCGGTAGCCAGTATGCTTTTGGTCTGAGGGAGATGCTAAAATGCAGCTCCCTGTGTCCAAAAGCAATTCAGCTCCCATTCAGCAAGCAAGAGCATTTTTAATGCTTTTGCTTGCTGAAAGTAAAGCGGAGTTCCCACCAAGCAGTACCAAACTGCAATGTCCCCAGTGAGCACACTGGGACATTTCTGGAGCCTGCCCTGAGGGGTGGTGGTCCCCAAGGCCATCTAGGGCTCCAGGAAGGGGGCCACGTGGCCCCCCTCCTTTGTTTATAATTGTATCAGTGAGGTGGTGGTCCCCAGGTTTGTGGGCGGGTCCATGCTGCCCCTGCATTTTATTAAATTAAAGTGCTGAGAAGCTGTGGTCCCCGCGGCTAGAGGGGTCCAAGAGACTCTTCAGAGTTCTTCAGCGCCGAGACACCCGTATGGGTATTTGTTGCGCTTTAAAAATTGCAAAACAAAATAAATAAAATAAAATACTCCCTCATTTAAAAGGAAATAAGCCCAGGAGGTGGTGGTCCCCAGGGCAGCAGGGAGGCCATATTGGCCAACCGAAATTATTATTCTAAGAAGTTGGTGGTCCCCGGGGCATGATGAGCTGATGGGCTGCTGGATATCTATCTTTTTTCCACTGAAAAACATGTGTTTTATCATTTTAGGAAATGTTGCTCTTGCCTACAGTCCGACCTGCTAAATGGATTTACACCAAAGTTGGCATGAAAGTAGCGGAACTATTCAAAGAAAGTCTCCTTTTCTTATTTTGTTGTAAATCATTTCAGTGGTTTTTCAGATATGTGTTTAAAAAAAGTTGCAAAGCGGGATTCAAAGGCTTAACACTTTTGTATATCTCTGCTGTCCAAGATTCACAAATCTGTCGCAAATCTAGAACATTTTAACTAAGCAATCCAGTTGGACAAGGGAGCCCTTTCTCCCATTGTCCCTTAAAGATCCACTATTCCAGATTTGTTACTTCGGACCTGACTGATCTGACTTGCTGCTGCAAAAGAAAAACATCTCTTGAGGCGCCGTTTCAAGATAAGTTGGCAGGGTAGGCACATCATTACCATTAGGTGATAAGGGGGCCCTAAATGTTCCCTGTAGAGTTACTATAAAAAATGTTTTGTGGGATCTGCTGACTCTTTTGGGGATTTGCAGAACCCCAAGCACCTGTAATAGAAGCTGAGGTCCACGGTACCAAGACAAGTATTATAGATCCTAGCTACCAATTTAGGTGTTGAGATTTGTGAATTCCAAAAAAGGTACAGCAAAGGCCACGCATAGCTGGTTTGGCACCTGTATTGGTTAGGAACAGAGCCTGGCCACAAGCAGGACCTGTGCCCAACCCCTGCTGTGCATAACCAAAGACCATGCATAGAGGGGATGGCTCTGAGGTGGGTTGTGCGCAGGACCTGCATGTGAGTAGTGGGGGTTGGAAATCAAGTACATCATGAACAAGCATTTGCAATGCAAATTGGTCTTGCATTTGTGAGCCAGAGCTATTGTCGTTGTAAATGACAATGTTTTTTACCTATGCGTTTTATTATTAGAGTGGATGTATGTGGTGTAGAGTGTTAATATGTGGTTTGGATAGAAATTGTATACTTAAAGATGTGATGGAAAGCTTCCACTAAAAGAAACTGTTCACACCCATGTCCTCCATCACTGTTAAAAATATAGGAATGACAGGAGCCTCAAAGGAAAAAAGTGCCGAAGTGAATGGGGAAAAGGGAGTGATAGACGTGTGGGTGCGACAGTTGGGATGGAAACCAGGTGGCACATGCTGTCATTGTAAGAAAAACTGGATATTTTTGGGCAGATCTGCTGGCTTTACTACATTGCAAAATCTTTTGGCAAGGTCCTGCACTTCTTAATAAATATATTGAAAGATGCAAAGCATGCATTATGTCAACATACCTCATGGATGATGTGTTGCCACACATGCATATCATTGTTTATTGAAGTAGCAATGTATTGAAGGCCGCCCATTAAAATGTGGTAGAAACCAGTGGGGGGCACTTTGGGCATGTGGCCGTTGCGTTGAAGGAAGTAGGATTGGGGCCTGCACTTCAGGTGAACATGTAATTCAGTTGTGCTTTTGTAACGTCAATTCCTGGGATATTGGATTATGTCACCTGTTGCCTTTGATAGAAGAAATTACCTATTTAAATATATCAAAAAAAAGTAAACCAAGGCCCTAGTAATACTTCCAGAGCCCTGCCATGTAGTATCCCTTATATCCCCTTTCTGATCTCAACCTTATTTTATTATACGCCACCTCTTTGACTTCCATGGTACAATTTTTCAGATTCTCCTGGCGTAGGGAGATAAAACTGGTCTCATTCTAAGACTGATAGGAAATTTCAATCAGTACAGATTAGCTTGACAAATTCTATATCTGCAGCGAACGTCATGGTGAGTAAACACCAGTTAAACCAATGCAGCTAGTATTACAATAGTTGTTTTAGCATACCTCCCACTACTTGATCAAGTGACCATGGGGTCTAGGTTCTCCGTCTAGGTTCTACGCCAAGCCCTGTAACCACTGCCAGCAAGTTACGATGTGTATATCCAAGTAATCTTTGACACACTCGCCTAAGATTAATAAAATCTCTGCTATATGTTTTTCTTTCTCCGTATGCTTTGGAAAATTCGCCATTTACTGAACTCTTTCTCTAGTTCACAGTGGCCCAGGCAATAATAGCTTCCAGTCTAGGTCATTGTAATCAAATGTGTTGATTCAGCTGATAGATGCATCTGGTTGAGGAATCTGCATACATGTCAACGAACGTCTCATATTTTGCGCACTAAGGGGCAGAAGCTGAACATAACACAGGCTTCTACCCTATTTAACGTCTTGTTTGCAACTAATGCAAAATGCTGCACAACAGGTCATAAGGCCTGTTACCTGGCTTTGCGGACCTTCTAAATGCTTTTTTAAACTTTTTACTTGACTCTAGTCACTGTAGCAGGTAGAGTTATGTGTTTCGCTTTCTGAACATCGACACAAACAAGGTGATGATCAAAGGCAAAAGAAAGAGAAGATAGACTACGGAACCTTACATTCTACACAATCAACTGGTTATTTTGGAAAATAGCTCTATTATTAAAACATATGTCACAGTCATTTACAAATAGTATGATATACCGATTGGCAAATCGAAGAGTGTCACTCTCATTGTTAAAATGGGTTGCAAGTTCCCTCCAATAGAGCGCACGCCTCACGCTGACGAGGAGAGGAGGAGGATGCAGGGGGAGAGAGAAGTAGCCTGCGCCTGTTTCCCTTGCGGGAGCGAGCAGGAACCATATAGTTTCAAAGCTCACTCCCGTAAGGGAATTGTCAAACGTGCATGCGTTGCCATTGAAGGCAATGCAAAGCGTGCACGTTTTTGGCTGAAAAGGCGAATCGATGGCTAAAGGTCTCCTTCCTATGCAGCGCATGCACGCTGCATAGGCGAGACCTAAAAACAGAATCCTAGTCACTGAATAAAACAGTTAAAAACTGGACTATGGTCGCAGCTCAAACGTGCAAAAAAAAATGAAATTCACAAATTGTAGTTAGTAGCACACATAACACGTCATAGAGTCTGTCATGCACTATGCTCAAACACACTAATTTGTTAACAGAACAGAAATAAGAAAAGAGCTATCAAGAGAACATAGCGGCTGGCACAAGGTATGACTAGTGTATATTGTAGTATTTATTGGCAAACATACCTGGTAAATGTCTATGATTTTGCATGTTTCAGCCAGAACCCTAACTCGGTTTTCAGCTGTGTTTTTTCAGCTAGATGGAAGCTAACATGGTAAAACACAGTTTTTTTCACCTCCCCCTTTTACGTTTTTACCCATGCACTAACCTTCTTGAAACTTCGCATACCAAATATTAGCTAACTGAGTTACCATAACTATAAATGCCCTTTATACTTTTTCCAATGTATTGCTGAGGTTTTTCTAAACATAAAAGCTAACCATAACCTAACTTTAACCTTTGTTTTTTCAGTGCATTTATGGCTTTATTTTATTATCTATTGCATGCAGCGTTCCTTGTGTCTAACCTCATGTTTGAAGTTAACTATGTACAGCCAAGGTTGGGTGCGGGCCTAGCCTAAGGCAAAGCCTAAACTCAACCCACCACAGGCAGCTAATGTGATGCTGGTGGTAAGCCTCTGCTGCAAGCAGTCAGCCTCTGCTGAGCATGGACTTTGTTGAATTCTTTGTATCTTGAGGCCACAGGGTTTCCGCAGGAACTATGAAGGGTTCAGTATTCCCAAATCCAGCACAGAATTTAAAAATCTGGCAATAAAAATTATTAGTTTAATAATTATTTTATTACCAGGGGGTCCCTATGAGGCTTCCATGTCATGTGGTCAGTGTACATTCATCCCGCCTGCCTATGCCTTTTTCCATATCTATTCCAATGCTTTTTTTTTCCCCAACACGATGCTCAGTGCACCATGTTCGTTAACTTGCCCGTGATGGCCACCCAGAGTGCAATGGGTTCACAGTTTGACAAAAAATATTTGGGCTAAAAAAATATATTGGGGCTCTAACTAAGTTTATAAAAAAACTGGTTTAAAACCAATAGATCTAATAAAAACAGTGTACCAAGCCAAGACTGTATCTACCGCTACCTATGAAGCAGCTGTTTGGGGCATGAAAGACTGAACAAAACTGCAGATTATCGAAGATAATTTCGTAAAAAGGGTCCTTTTGCTACAACAGTCATGTACCAGCTACAAGTGTTACATGGAACTAGGTGCCCCTTATATTACTGATATAATTGCAAAGGCCCCTATCCTAATGTGGCACTCAATATGGAGAAAGGAGCCTCTTGCCTTGACAAGAGAGATTATCAAAGATGTCCTGAAACTAGATGGAGTAGGCAATATTGCTTGGCTAATTTATGTCAAAATAACATTGAAGGAGGCTGGGCTTCATTACCTCTTTATGGAACCTTCTAACTGCAATTATATTCCGTTAATGCTGGGTACTCCTCGCAATGTTTTTGTTGTTTCTAAACTCACATTTTGTACACGTAATAATCAATCTATGCAGGATGACATAAAGTTTTATTTTTTCTATACATTTTATTATAGTGAAAGGAAACATTTCATTATCCCTATTATGCGAAAAATGAATTTTAAACAGTGTTGCATAGCACTTTATTATCTCCAGCTACTTCCTGATCCTTTTATCTGTTTCGTCTTTTTTATTACTGGCACTAAAAATGAGATCTATAACTACCTGAAATTATATTCCTACAAAATGAAATGATTTTATTATTGTGCAAATGATCACGAATTATTATCTGTATTTTTAAAGTAACGATCTTTTTTCATGTGTGTTGTAATTAAGGGTGGGCGGGCAGCTACGCTCCGTGCACGGAGTGTGCCTAGTGCCCGCTTCCACGCATTTTGCGTAGCAGGCGTAGAATTCGGCACTACGCACGCTCCGCAGACGGAGCGTAGCTGGCCGCCACCCGCCTCCCTCCCGCCCTTCCTAAATACTTTAATTTAAATGTGTGTTTCTGTGTTTAAGTTTATTTGTTTGATTAATTAAAATCTTACAAAAATGTGACTTTAGAGAAAATATCAGCATCAATACACAATTAAAACATCATGCAAATAGTAAATATAATTAAAAAGAGAGAGAAACAGAGAAAAATATAACTAGATAAAATTTTCGTTAAGACTTTTGGCAATCACATTTAAAAATTTTACAAAAGCAACATTCATTGGTAGGTCATTCGGGTTTAAGCACGCCATTATTGCTTGTCTACAGGTTCTTATTTCTCGTGCGTTTAACAACCTCCTGAGGATTAACCTCCTTTTTGAGTCTATGGCAGGGCACAGACATACCAAGTGCACAATGTCTTCTTTTCCCCCCTTGCACAGTCTACATAACGTATGCCCCTCGTTTGACTTCCAGGGTGGAAGATGACACAAACCTGGCCATAGACCAAAGCGTGCTCCTATAAATGTTCGCTTACTTTGGACTGACCATGCAGTATGAAGGTATGGTTGGGCTTGTTTTTTTTTGTAGCCGTTTATGATTGGCCATGAGTGCTTACGTTTTACTAATAGAGCTTTGTCTTTTAGCAGTGATAGGTGAGTAACCAGTTTATTGATTGTTTTTTTAAAGCTTTCCTGTGTTATTGTGTTTTCCCAGATTGCTGATATTCCGAATTCTTCTTTTGCGTTGTTTAGGTATTTCCACGCTTGCAGTTTCTGGTTATCTTTCACCTCTCTCCACAAAGCTATAGACAATTGATTATCCTGATCATTCTTTACTCTATTCCAAACTTTTAATATTTGGCCTTGCCGGACATATAGCTGATTGTTCATACCGAATTCCATCCTTATTTGCGCTTGTGAGGCATTACATGGTAGGGTGAATAATATTTTATAGGTTTTTGCCACAGCATTATTGATAAGTACGGCATCCTTACCGTTTAGCACTTCAGCACCATATGTTAAGGATGGTAATAGCTTGGCAGCTATAATTTTTAACAGTGGCCCGTATGACAGTGCAGATAGATTCTTTTGAAGGGTTCTAAATGCCGCAATCAAGCTGTTCGCCTTCCTTACAATATCTTCCCTTTGTGGTACAAAACTTCCGGTCTCATTGAAAAGGACACCGAGATATCGATAACTCTCCACTTGCTCTAGTTGTGCTTGTCCCAGTAACCATTTCATCTTTTGTCTTTTTCTTCCTGTCACAACCATTATTTTTGTTTTAGTCTCGTTTATTGTCATTTGGTTATCCTTTGCATATTTGACTGTACGATCGATCAGTCTTTGCAGTCCCACTTTTGTGTGGCTCAGCAATACCACGTCGTCTGCGTATAGCAAGTTAGACATTTGTTTTCCAGCTACCCTGGGTGGATGTGAGTTTACCTCATTTAATGAATTAGTAAGATCGGCCACAAATAAGTTGAAGAGTAAAGGTGCAAGCACGCATCCCTGCTTAAGGCCACGAGTCACCAGTATTTTGTTAGTCAGAGCTCGGCCATCACCTATCCTCACCTTGACCCAGTTTTCAGAATATAATAGCTTAATAAGAGTCAGTAGTGAGCCTGGGATGTCGTAGCCCTCGAGTTTTTTCCATAGGAGGGATCTATTTACTAGATCAAAGGCCGATCTGAAATCGACAAAACAAAAGTAAAGTGACTGTTTAGATAAAAGTGTCTTATCTATTAAAACTGATAAAATTAACAAATTGGTTGTGGTGCCTAAGCCCTTAATGAAGCCGGTTTGGTTTGGGGGAAGTATTGACTTTTCCTTGACCCAATCTGTCAGGATTGATAATAAGAGACCAGCGAATAACTTGGCGTCCGTATCTTGCAGGGTGATCAGGCGGTAATTCTCCGGTAGTTGCCAATTACCCTTTTTGAACACGGGCGATATAATTGACCCTCTCCAGGATTGTGGTATTTGCCCTGTGTGGATAATTTCATTGAAAACCTTTGTCAGATAGGTGGCCCATAGTAGGGGGTCCTCTTTGTAGAGGGCGAAAGGGATACCATTGGGGCCCGGAGCTCCATCCTTTTGTCTCTTTATTAAGTTTGCTACCTCAGTGATTGTGAAGTGTATCACCTGATCCGTTTCAATTGGTCTTTCAGTGGGCTCTTTGTGGCCCCCACCGTTGGTAAATGATTCAATTTCGGCGAAAAGGTTTTTTTAAGAAACCTTACCCAGTCCTCTTCTGATATTGGCGAGGCTATTACATGCTTGTTTGGTCTGTTTATTTCGTTAATAATTTTCCAAAAATCTCTGGAATTTGGTTGGTTACTAGCGTAAAAGATTTTTGTCCATAGCTCTTGTTGGGTTTTGTTTTTTTCAGACCATATTAATTTCCTCAAATTACTATTCGTATTTCTGAGTTGTATCCTAACATCCTCATTATCCGGCATCTTGGTTAGTTGTTTCCTCAATTTGTTACGGGTCCGCCTCACTTTTTTAGTTGTGTATGGAAGATTGATTTTGTTGTCACTATTTATTATTTTTTTTTCCCTAAATTTCAATTTCTTATAAGTTGTGTTTTCGTTATCCAACTCCACTGCCTTTTCGGTAAATTGTTCCCAACATAATATTGCTGACTGTGTTGCATGCTTTTCAAAACATTCAACTGCCAATTTTAGGGCCCTTTTTTCCATAACATATTTTTTATCCGGTTTCCAGATTAGTTTCTTATGATTAATTGACGTAATCTGTCCTCGTGTGGTTAAATAACTTTGGTGTCTAGAGAAATCAAAACACAATTCCACTATTTGCTGGCAGTGGTCACTGTCGATTCGCTTATTGAGTCGGTAGGAACGAATTTTATCAAACATGTCTAATGACATTAATGTGAAATCAATTCTTGATTTAGATTCGTGGTTGTGAAATGACCAGCCGGGAGGTTGATCCGTTGGAAACCTTCCGTTTAGAGCACGTAAACCTATTGCCTCCAGATCCATCAGTAGGTTTTTCCCAATTAAATTTACCTTACGAATTGGACTTTGATCCATTGATTGTTCAGGGATGGACCATTCATAGTTTTGGGAGTGAACTAAATCATTCCGTGTCATGTTAATCAGCAAGTTTATATTAAAATCCCCTGTGGCTAGGATACTGACAGTCGGATCAATCATTAGTTGTTCCAGTAGGAATGATACTAGATCAAAACTTATGTTCTTGCGTGATGTCTTGTTTGGTGGAATATATATATTAAGTATTAGTAAGTTAATCCTGTTTTTTTGCTCATCATGCCCCATAGTTATCTTGACAGCTTGTATGTTCGCGTTGTTGGTGTCCAGTTGTTCGTGATTGATTTTCAGGTCTAGACCGATAAATATTGCCAGACCCCCACATGGGCGTCCAAACTTGGTATATTTGATGGCTGGTACATAGAACCCTTTATAACCTTGTAAGAAGAAAGCTTCCGTATTCCATGTCTCTTGTAGACATATGATTTGATAAATATTTGACAGGGATTCTATTCCCGCGTTTTGGATTTTTTTTCCCAGACCATTAATGTTCCATGAACATATGGTTACCGGCTGCGGATGATCTCTTCGCTCCTTCAATTTGTTATGGTTATGGTTATTACCCGGTCAGAGTTCATGCAGAGCATTCCGTATCCAACTTTCATTTATTTGCCGAGGTTCTACCAGTTTTATTTCTTCCGGGCTCTCCTTATTAATCTGATGTGATCTACCCTGTGGGTTTTTTAATACTGAATATACTGGGATGTCCGTTACTTCCTTAGAGTCGTTTTTTGAGAGATTTCTTTTGAACGGACTCGGGTAAGGTTTGGGAGGTGGATGAGCAATTTTGATCCCCCAACCCTCGAAAATATCTTGCTGTTTTATAATATGCTCCGCTAGATGAGGGGTGTTGACCGTTAGGACTGTATGTGGCTGAGAGCCGTCCATATTATGTGCAAATCCCACCGACTCAATGTCTTTAGATGTTATTCTTTCTAGCTCGGGAATCGATTTGAATAGATGTAAAATGTTCCCTCTATTAAGGATGTCACTAGAACCTCTTGAGTTGTATACTGGTGTCAATATTATTTGTGCCAATTTCTTTGAATTAATTGATACCATCTTATTTTCGCTTTTTTTTTGCATAGTTTTGCAGATAATTTGTTTTTCTATTCCAGTCCTTGTAACTGTTAATTCCTCATTGTTACTGTGATAATCTCCAATGTACCTCTTTTTGTTTGTTGTTTGAGGTGGGCGTAGTTTCTTGCCCACTTCACGTAGCTCCGCGAAGCCCCGCTACGCCCACTACGCCCAGAATTGTCTATTGTATGTAGTGTACTTTTTATGCCTACTTTGTGTTGGCGAAATAACGTTTTCTGACTGACTGACAACCTGCTACAGGTAGACATAGGGAACCACTGCCAGGTATCCTGAGTTGTTGCTGTGGTTCTATCTTTTTGTGAACAAATCACAACAGTAGAAAGCAAATTTTGTACAAGTGTGGAAATCAACACACAGGTAATCAACATGGAGGTGGTAGTTAGGCAGGACAGCAATCACAACGCCAAAACCTCAGGGCCATGGTATTGCACCACATGGCCCAGAATCCCTCGATAGGAGGCTTCTCCCATCTAGTAATAGACGCAGGCTGAGATGGTGTGTTATCATTTGTACCTGTGTCCTACAGGTCCAGCTGTACAAGCCCATTGCTATAGCTTTTGAAACAGTGTTGGGACAAGAAGGGAATGCATTTGCAGCTCCAACATAAGCGACCCTTTCTGACATTCACAGCACCCTGCTCCGCACAATGAAGGACCTTTTACTGGAAAAAGTTAGGACTCTGCCCAAATGGGTTCTGGTGGCCAAATGGTTCAACAAAGTATGTTGATTAGTCAGGCGGGCTCTAATGGCTGCTATCGGGAGATATCAGAGCAACCATCCAGGAAGCCAGAACTTTGTACCAAGTTGCACTTGGCGGGGCAAAAGAGACCATGCAAAGGCCAAATGGGAGGCTCTATTGGCTGCATCCAAGAGGAAAGGCCATTCCTCCTTCTGGAAAATAGTGGCAGACAAGGGACCAGATTGTACATCCCCGCTGTGTAGTATTATAGCGTCTGACGCATGGGTCGAACATTTTACAAGCCTTTATGCCCAAGATGGGGGAAGGAATGAGAGGACCCTGCTGCCAACTGCTGGCCCGACATTGAGCCTGACTAGAGGGGTAAATGAGGGACTGATTTTGGCCACCCATGATAAATATCAGACTACCATGGGGCGTGTAGGAAAATAAGTCTCAGTCATCCAGTGTTTTTCCTGTTGATGGCTTGTCCCTCCGGACAGACCATGCTTCTAGTCCCATTACATTGAATAAAATTGATGCAGCAATAGACTGGATTACACCAGGGAAAATGTCAGGGCTTGATAAAGTTCCTGGGGCCTTGTTTAAAGCCGAGAAGGCCATTTGGTGCCCCTATTTTGCGCTTCTATTTAACAACATCATGAATGGACTTACCGTGCCACGAACGTGAACAGTGGCGGAAATTGGCCTAATATAGAAGGCATGAGGTCTGCCATGTCAAATTATCGCCCTATTAGCCTTATCAACAGCTCACAGAAGCTTTTTACCCAAATTCTGTTGAGTAGATTGCAAGCATGAATTGAGGAAGTGGATGCGTTGACACCCCTCCAAGCAGGATTTAGGGCAGGGATAAGCACGATTGATCAAGTGTTACAACTACAATTAATTTATTGGAAATATCTTACTTTGGGGGGGTGGGCGTCTTTAAGTCATTTTTGTTGACCTACGGTCAGCTTTTGATTTAGTTCCCACGAGACACCTGTGGGCAGTTCTAATCAACATGGGGGTCCCAAAACACCTAATTGATGTGTTTAGGAGGCTTAACCTGGATAATTATGCCCAAGTTAGGTACGGGCCTGTGGAGGTAATAACAGATCCCCTTGTAGAGACTTGGGGGGTGAGATAGGGGTGCATATTAGCCCCCACTTTGTTTTTGTTATATATGAACGATTTGGTTAACATGCTAGAACGTTGCAAGCATGATGCCCCGTGTCTGGTTAACGGGCAGGTCTGGGCCCTTCTGTTTGCAGACAACACGTTCATGGACTCCAGATCCCCAATAGGTATCCAAACTTGTCTGGACAATTTCAGGGTCTTTTGCAGACAGAGAGAGCTGGATATCAAAACAACCAAGAACAAATACATGTATTGAACCCTTGCAAGATGACCAGATCACCCGGTCCTCAATGGTACTCAATTGGAGAGGGTCCGCACCTTTGAATACCTGAGGCTTACTCCTAATGAGCAATTTGGCTGGTAATCCCAGATCCATAAATCCAAATTCAGATTAGAACATTATAGTGTTTGCCTTCTGAGAGCCTTGAAGGGATCCAGCTTTCGTTTGATGTCACATGCATTGAAAACTTACAACTTGCAAGCCCTTGGGGGTCCCTATATGGTGTGGAGCTCTGTGGGCATGTTCATTTCAATGACTTGTACCTGATGGAAAATCGACTCCTCACCAATATTCCCCATATCACTCCACTCGTGCCACTTTGTTTAGATATTGGCTTTCGTTCACTTACCCATAAAGTAAAACTCAGACCTTTGATGTACTCAATGAGGATCTCAGCAGATCTACTATTCTATCGATTGGGCTTGAAAGAGATCACAAAAGCTTCAAGGGGCAACCAGAATTGCATGGTTGCAGTACATTAAGAAATCACTCGAGGAGTTTGGGTGCGGAGACATTTGGGCACACCCGGAAATGTCTAGTTGCATTTCCAAATCTATGCTCCAGGAGCGGTATTGGAGATATGTAGATGGTAGATTGCATCAGTATGGGATGCAGGTACCCTGAGTTCTACCTTTTTGAATTTAAAGACACTTATCTCTTGGAAAGGTATATGGACACAATTGAGCCTCTGGATGCTAAAGCATTATACATTATATTCCGAATTGGGACCTTGCTACTTCGATCATTTACTGCAAAGTGGTGGTGCACCCTCGTTAATGCTGAACCTGACCTAAGAGGTCAAGGAAACTATAGATCATGTCCTGTACTTTTGCCTGCAGTATCACACACACAGAAGAAAATTGATTTTTATGTTATGCCTTAACTTGGGCATTAGGGACCACAATATTGCAACTAGGGTATTCAGGGCAGACACAGCTCAATGAATTGTCTATGGCATCTCCCGGTTGCTTGCATATATGTGGAGATACAGACAGAAAAAGATTGCCACATTGCTGTTCAGTATCTAGCACTTAAGAATCTTGTGTGTCCGAGTTGCACTATGCTGTGATCTATGATTTCCTTCTCGGGCCGTGTAACAGTAGATGACCAGTACAGGAGTTGTTAGATGAAATCCATTCTCACATCTTAAAATAGTTGTGAGGTTTCACCTTTAAGCTGCTAGTCTTAATTGTGGGTATTATAAATATTTTAACTATTTTACATTCTATATGTTATGCTCCCTCTAAATGCTGCTAGCATTAACTGTGGGTTTTAATCAATATTTTAACTATCTTTTATCTTATATGTTATGTTCTTAAGTGTTTTATGCATGATTTTAGAGTGTTTAGATATTCTGTTGCTTTTGTGGCAATTGCCGAAATGAAGCCTATTATGATATGATAATTATTTTATTATCAAGGGGTCCCTTTGGGGCTCCCATGTCATGAGGTCAGTGTACATTCACCCAGCCCGCCTATGCCTTTTTCTATATCTATTCCTATGCTTTTTAAAAAAACTTTCTGACATAGAGGCAATAATGGGGATAACCTTTTGTTAGGTTTGAATAACGTTTTTTTTAGATTGTAACCTCCAAAGAGGGAGTATGAAGATATTGCACTATAGCTACAATCAATTGATAATGTATGTTTTTAATATATGTGTATGAAAAATAAAGTGCTCTGATATATTTTAAAAATATATATATGTTTTTGTCTCATGCTAGATTGTGTGATAATATTCATGAGAAACGTGTGTAATAAGATATCCAATACTGATAGTAAACACATGGTCCTAGGGTTTGGAGCTTCTCCTTTTACTATTAGGTAATAGGGACTCTCTATTTTTGTCGTTCAGTGGTTACCCCGTCACTTTGCTTTGCATTGGGGTAGCTCCCTCCTCTTATTTTGTTTGTTCAAGTCTAACCAAGTCCAGGAACGAATGGTTGAAATGATACTCACTGTGCATGGTGTCGGTAATGTGTCAATCCTCTTTGTGAAACCACAACTGATGTAATGGCTTTATTCATGTTTCTAAAAAAGCATTCTCAAGAGAATCAGGTGTGGTGAGCTGCTGTTGCCATTCATCCTGGCTCTAGAGTTTTGTTGGTGGGATGTCACAATTCAAAATGCTGGGTGCATTTTGAACAGAACAATGATAGAAAGACTTTTCGGGGGGAAAAGAAAAAGTATGTTGCCAGAGATCATGTCAACAATCAGGTTGATAAAAATAACTTACAATTCCTGTTACTGATGATGGTGTTGATATAGTAAGCTCCATTGTCATGTTTTGCCATAATCAGCTCTTGACTGCCATCTGTCAACTAGTCTGCCTTCCGTATGCTAGGGGGAAACCCGTTAGTCGCCCTGTAACTGGTTCTAGGTCTGGTGGGTGATCTCCTACCTCTGCGAGCAGGTTGTACTTGATCCTCCATAGCCGGTAGAGGGAGTTGGTGGTTGGTAATATTTCACTGCAAACTCAGCCCAATGAACCATCACTGAAAATCCTGTCATAGAATGTGGCTGGGATAACTAAAGTGCTACCTGAGTTGGATTGGGGTAATCTTATTGACTCCTGTGATGTTTGTCTCTTCTAAGAGACCTGGTCCTTGTCTTCAGACCATAATTTTGGGTTTCCTTCCTTAAATGTAAATTCAGACCAGAGGAGAAGGGGAGACCTACTGGAGGGCTGAAGATGATGGTCAAAACCTCCTTACTATGTAAAGTAAAGGAAATGCATATTGATTCACCTGATGTGATCGCAGTTGTGCTTGTATTGCCCTTGGGTATGGTTTTAATTTTTTTTAATGTTTACAACAGAGCAGGTACCAGAATTGTAGAGTCAGTGGTGGTGTGGGCAGGGAAACCGATATGTCCTGGACCTGTGCTCACCGGGACACAAAAAGTGTACTGGCCGGGGGGGGGGGGGGGGGAGGGGTGGTCCCCGGGTTATAGAAGGCTCGGGGATAGGACCCTTCCCTTTCAAAAGGTTTTGCGGCCTCAGAGGATGGGCTTGCCTTTAGAGGCTCAGGGAGGGGGGGTTCCGTGCTGCCTGCCCCTTATTGCCATATTTCACCCCGGGGGTGGGCTCTCCGAGGCCTATGATGGCTCATGGAGGTTGGGGCCCGTGGCCCCCTCCCCTAATTATGAGATTTGGCCCCAGGAGATGGGTTCTCTTGGCCAAAAAGCGGCCTTGAGAGGAGGCCATGCATCCCTGCCATAAATAAATACTTCGGACCCTGGGGGATAGGGAACCAGGGTCAAAAACAGACTGGGAAGGGGCCCTGGCTGCCAATTTGTGTTCTTTTTTCCGATCCTGGGTGAGTCCCGCAGGATCATGGCCAAAAAATGCTGATTACTTTTTGTATTTTCATCACAGCTGGGTCCTACTCGGTCCAATCCACCAGGGGGCTTAGGGGAATTGGTTTCTCTCCCTTGCTCCCTTATTTAACTTTATTTTCACTTCAGGACAGGGGACTAAGTCCCTGAGTCCTGTAATGGCTGCAGCAATTTTTTTCTGAAGTTGCTAGCAACCAATCAGAGACCTTGCTCCTGTGGGAGTCTGACTCTGCTGGAGAGTATTGGCCCAAGGGAAATAAAGCTCCCTGGGAGGATTAGAATGCTCTATTTTTATATTGGCGCTCCCACAAGAGTCTTGCAATCCTCTTGTAGACCCAAACATCCAGATATACAATTATTTTTTAGCCTTAATATCTCAAAC
This sequence comes from Lissotriton vulgaris, assembly GCF_964263255.1. Classification (NCBI taxonomy): domain Eukaryota; kingdom Metazoa; phylum Chordata; class Amphibia; order Caudata; family Salamandridae; genus Lissotriton; species Lissotriton vulgaris. The sequence continues at coordinate 430,881,581 of NC_141698.1, read as the reverse complement.
ACTACTGAAAGAATTTATACCATATAACAAACTATGCAGACTAAGATCTAGCTTCCTGGCAGATTTGGGGTAATCGTTTAGCAGTTTTTGCAGTAGCGCTTCTTGAAGAAGTCAGTAGAAAATGCATGGGGATTTTGAAACGTGTCTTTTTTCATGGCCCTCTCTTGACGGATAATCCTGAACCTTTATATGCACAAACTAGTCAAAAAGTAGTACCTCTTCGGAAAGTTTTGTGGAGATTGGTCAAATGGGGCCAAAGTTATTAGCAATTTATTGGGGAGAAGAGTTGGCCTAACAGCTAGGGCGGTCGACCCCGACACAGAGGAACCGGGTTCGAGTCTTGGCAAGAATATGCAACATCCTATGATTCTGGGTAAATCACTTAATCTTCCTGTGCCTAACAAAAAAATTGATGTGTCCTCATGGTGTTTGTGTCGAGAGCTCTGATACATGATACCTTTGGATCAAGTTTGCGCTATATGAAACTCCATAAAAAAAGGAAAAAAACACTTTTCCTATGGAACAGCTGACTTACCTATAACTACACAGTGGTGACCGCACTGGTATATATAAATCTAGATTTTTGTCCCTTAATAACTTACGCCCCGTTTGACAAATGTCCTCTAAACTTTGCAGACCTGGTGCTTCCATTTCATTCTTGGAGTACGAAAACTGTTGTGGCTTTACATGAAGGGGGTACAAAAAAAAGAGGGGGGTCCCAAAACAGGCTTCTACATAATACACATTCCATAGACAGCTGAATTTTAGTATGCAATCTAAGAAGTATAATTGAGCTGTAACAAGCATTGCCATTGCATTCTTTTTAAATTCTGCTACAAATGTAGGCCAATCCTGCTAGAGTTGTGCAAACATAAAATGCTGTGAAATTTAGCAATCCCCTTGGGAGGTAAAAATATAACACTTTTGATGATATTTACTTTGCTTTGGGAAAATTTGTCAATATTAAGGATCCAATACACATTGCAAGACCAATGGGAGATTTTGAGGTACAAACCTTTGTTATTTATTATGATATCCTTTTCGACTTTAAGTACAACTCCCATTTCAAGAAGCACAATATTTATCTGCACCCTGCTGGGTGATAAATGAGGAGCAGGGGGAAGACTGATTTGCATATGGCTGGGTCCAAACTGAGGTGGCATGGTGAGAAAAATAACAATTGTTTGCAGTGCTACCCCGAGCTATTGACAGGGGTTAGACTTACTGTAAGCAGTCTCCCATCACCTTTTGTGTGTTTCATGTATCACCTTAACTGGGATGGGTATGGCCAGCAGTGCATACCATGCACACTGTGCTGCTAGAACCAAACTGTACCTGGTTGATGACCCTGTAACTTGTGTGATACTGGTCCTGGCGGGGCCGGACTGGTTGTAGCGGGCACCAGACATTTCCCCGATGGGCAGCCAGGGTGGGAGCCATTTTTGCACCCCTGGGTGGCCGTTTTTGTTACCCGGCCAGTTTTGCAACAAAGCTGCAATATCGGCCCCTGTAATAAAATCGGCCGAAACCGGCCCTGGCAAACTGCTTGGCCATACTCCCAAACCCCAGGGGTGCGGGCAAGCACTTTGCCAGGGTTGGTTTTGGTTCCCAGTACGGCGCTGGTCCTGTGTAGCTTGTTTTCCAGGTTAGGGAGAATCTGACTTGATAGTTTGGCCTGAACTGGTTTCATGAGGAGCAGGGTTAACACTGATTTGCATATGGCTGGGTACAAAATGAGGTTTCATGGTGACCAAAACAAGGATGGGTTGAACTGCTACCCCAAGCTATTGCCAGTTGTCATACATAATGCAAGCACGCTCCCATCACCTTTGGTGTGTTTCATATAACACCCTCAGTGGCATGGGTATGCCCAGATGTGGGTCCCGTGCTCACTGTGACACTGGAACCAACCTGTACACAGCTAGTGAGCCCATAGCTTATGTCAAACCGGGCAAGTGTTGCTTCTCTTTCAGTTTAGCGAATACCTGGCTTGCATCTTCGGGCCAGACTGTTCCCCTAAGGAGCAGGGTGAACACTGATTTGCATATTGCTAGGCCAAAACTGAGGTAGCATGTGGAGCAAAATGAGCCCATACCTAAGTGAAACTGGTACGGGGTAGCTTGTATTTAGGTTTAGGGGGGACGTGCATTGCCTGTTCGGCCGGCACTGTTCCCATAAAGAGAAGAGTGAGGACTAATTTGCTTATGGCTAGGGGAAAACAGAGGTGGCATGGTGAGCAAAACATTGATAAATGTCAGTGCTACCACGACCTATTGCCAGTGGGTAGAGTTATTGCAAACAGCCTCCCATGGCCTTTACTATTTTTAGGGTTATAATTGAAAGCATACATTGGCCACTTAATTGTTACATGTATAGGAACCACTCTAAATACAACAATTTGCATTCTCTATGTGGCTATGTGAACAAAAGTCTGGAAACTGTTTCATAATTTAGTGTTTTAGATAAAGTAACACATTAATTTTTCAAACATAAAATGTAAAAGTACTATTCTTTTACTATACTTAACTACATAGTGTAACTTAGCCATCACTTACCTTCTCTATTACTCTTCTTTTGTATATATTACAACCTGCTCATTTAAGTGAAAAAGTTCCCATAATAACCAGCTCTTTATTACAATGAAATGGAAAATAGTTCTGAAAATAACTTTTTTTCCTACCTTTTCTTTTGAGTTTTTTCCCCCCAGTAAATAATCGGTCAACCAGACAGACTCGAAAACAAATAAACCACACAACCAATAGGGTATGAAAAAACTTTCTGCAACCCCCCCCAAAAAAAACTACGTTTTGGGGGGAGGGGAGCAGTGAGCTGTTACTAACTCCCGTTGGATTTTGAGGTTGCTCTCGCCTGCGCCTAGAACTGTTTGGCAATACAAATAGTAAGTCGCTGTCCCCGCATATAGCTCAACAATATTCCACTCCTGCCTTAGGAGGTTGACCTCAACTAACCAGCAAGGTGGAAGAATGGCAGCTGGTGCAGAACTACTCGATGGCGGGAGTACTTGGGTGGCGACGGCTGAAGTGGACAGTCCAGCTGTTGCGGTATCCCAACTCCTGCAGATGTTCCCTCGAGCAGTTGGGCCAGCTGGCCCAACTACAGCTCTCTTCTCCTTTCTGCCTAAGCCAAACAAGTGGAATGCATGGCACAGAGGTGCTTTCGCATTGCTGCCGTCCCCAGGAAGTACTGCTGTTTGCTTCCACAGGAGATTACCCTTGTGACACATTGAGCACAGAGGTGCAACTGAGCCAAATTTCAGGGGGGGACTAAGAAAAAATTGGGGGGGGGGGCTAAACCTTTAATCAGTAGGCAAAGTAGAGCTGCAGGGGCTCTTAGAAGGGGTGAAACAACTGCAAGGCCTAATTAACATTTGTTAGACCTGACATCATTGGCCTGAGTCTCTCCTCCATTTTTTCTGTTTGCCTTCTCTGTTTACGATGTTTTAGCTGGTATATTGCTTTGGGTACTGTGCCACTGCTGATCAGTGCCACAGTGCAAGTGCTCCTTATGTGAAATTACTGTATTGATTGAATTCCATGTTTGGCTTATTTGGTTTACTGTCAGTCCCTAGTCTAGTGCACCAGGAGTGCCAGGGCTTGTAAATACAAATGCTGCTCGTGGGCTTGCAGCATATGTTGTGCCACCCACAAGAGCGGCCTAGTAAAAGTATGTCTAAAGGTCTGCCATTGCGAGACCTACGTGCAGTTTGGTACTGTCACGCTGACTGCACAAGTACACCTACTTGCCGGTCCCTAAACCTTCCCTTAACTTCATGTTAGTCACCCCTATGGTAGGCCCACGGGCAGGGTGCATTTTAAGCATAAGGTAGGACAAGCCTGACTAGGTTGGCATGTCCTAATAGTGAATTACAGTCATATTCGTTTTTCACTATTGTGAGGTTACCTGCTCTCCATAAGTTAGAATGGGCTGCCGGGGTTATTAATGCTATAATCCTAGCTGGCTCGGGGAGCATGGTAAAATGTCGAGTTTGGTATCCCTGAACTCAGGGTTTAATAATGCATCCGTTTGTGTGGATGGTTTTTTGACTCTGGGTTTGAAAATAGCACTTTTAGAAAGTGGCTATTTTCTTGTCTAACTATTACTGGTTTCTGCTGGTTTGGTGTGTGTGACAGGGGCTGGGTGGCTCCAGAGTTCTGAATGAGTCAGTGTGGGGTGAGTGGTGCATTTGCATTGAGAGTAGGGGGAGAGTAGTTCCTGATAGCCTGCCCTGCCTGATACAATGCTGGCTCCACCTCCTGCCGGGCGACTGATAGCTCTGCTCCTGCCAGTGACAATACTGGCTCCACCTCCTGCTGGGCGTCTGAGGACCCAGCCCTGCACAGTGAATAGGCCAGGTGCCTCTGCCTGGCTACACCCACAACAAACCCAGGATGAGGGGAATTCCCCTGCATGGACAAAGGGATCAAAGCCAAAAAGGGGTATAAGAGAAGGACCCCTGAACCAAGACTTTAGATCACTTCTGACAAGGAAACCTGAACCAAGGACAAGAAGCCTGCTGATCCAAGGACTTGCCTACCCCTTCTGCTAGAGTGCTGTTTGCTGGGGGGAATCCTGCAGTTGCTCCTTTATTTTTGCCAAGGAACCGGGAGAGAGGAACTAAGTGTGTACTCTCAAACTTTGCTAAAGAAAATCTCCAAGGGCCGGAAGAGTGCCAGCCTCCTGGTGAAGTCTCAGGGCTAAAGGACTTCATTTAATTGCTAAAAGTGCTTGTTTCTGGAACCTGAAAATCCAGCACCTCTGAAAGAATCCAGCAATCTCACCGCCGAATCCAGATCGACATCGTGAGTAACGGCTCCAGTGTCCCGCTTCCTCGACGCCGGCCTCCGGGCCCGATCGACGCCAGCAGCGACACCAGTGAGTAGCGAGTTTGGCTTCAGCTCCAAGTGACCCCGTGTCGACGCCGCCGCTGGTCGCATCGACCCCGAGCCCTCTCGACGCCGTGAACGCTGCTCACTCTTGCAACATCATCATCGACGACGACGCCATATCCTGCTTCACCTCGTGAGCGCTGCTCCTGCCTGACATCTGTCGACGCCACTGCAGGTCGCCCAGACTCCGAGGCCGGATCGACGCCGAAGACGCGACGCCGGACATCGCAATGCCGCTGATAATTGTGTGCTTTGCTTCCCCAAGGTACTGTGTTGTGGGGGTCCGTGTGACTCTGGGCTCGACGTAGCGCTCCTCGCGGTCGACGCCGAACCTTTGGATTAACTTTGCCTCGACGTCGTGTGACTCCCGTGTGGGTTACATTGTTGCCAAGAACTGTGATTTAAAGAAGAAGAGTTACTTTTGTTACTAAAGACTTTGTGCTAAGAAGAAACTACACTTGAGCTAATATTTTTCCTTCCAAGAGTATTTATTAAGATTGTGGTATATTTTTGTTGTTATTTGGTCTTGTGCTAAGCCTTATATAAAAATCCTTATTTTTATAATACTACTGTCTCGTGTCCATTTGTAGTGTATTCACTTTATTACTGTATGTGGTCATAAATGCTTAATGCACTGCCTCTGAGATAAGCCTGTCTGCTTTGCCAAGCTACCAAGGGGGTGAGCAGGGGTTATCTAAGTGTGTGATCCCCTTGCCCTGACTAGAGGAGGTGAGTCCCTATTTGTCAGAAGTGTATACCTCTGCCAACTAGAGACAGCCAAGTCTAACATTGGTGGGTCAGCGGTGAGGATTTGAACTTTGCATTTATGACCCATGTGCAGTGATTAGTGTGCGCTACATAGTGAAAGCAGACCATAGCGCAGCCACAATCTATTTTGGTAGGATCCTATTTTTGTTCTCCGCTTTTCTGAAACTTGATTTTTTGAACACTGCTAGTTTTGACCATGAGTGATGCCGGAGTCACTACCCCTGTTGTTGTTGTGGAGGATTTTGATAGAGCACAGATAAATGACTACAGGTTACATGAGCTGAAATCCTTTTGCAAGCAGTTTAAAGTTCCTACCCCAGGCCTCTCCAAGAAAGGGGAATATCTGAAAGCCTTGGAAACCTGGTTAGAGGTCAGAAATCCCTCTGATGCGGTGGTGGTACTGCCAGTGGAAGGGGAGGAGGAGGTGCTAGTGAATGGGCCCGTGTCTCCTCCCAGTAGCAGTGTTTCCTCTAAAGGTCGTTCCCCTGAATAAAGAGAAGAAAGGGCGAAGGAGCGAGCATACAACATGGAAATGACAAAACTTAAGATAAATGGGCAGTTGGAGTTAGAAAATGCAAGAGGTAGGAGAGAAGCTGATCTGGAGATCAAAAGGTTGGAGTTTGAAAGAGAAAAGTTAGCTTTGGAGCATGACACAAGGTTGAGGGAGATAGAGCTCCAAGCTAAGAGTTTAGAATTGAATCCCTCTGGTGGCAGCATCCCATCTGTGCCTGCAGAAAGTAGGTTTTATTTTCCCAAAGATGTGATCAAAGATTTTCAGAAGAATGAGGATATTGGTCAATGGTTTAAAGCATATGAGTTAGCATTATTGGCCCACCGGGTCCCTGAGAAGGATTGGGGAGCGGGGTTGTGGGGTCGCTTTGGGAATGACGGGAGAGATACCCTGTTAGACATGCCTGTTGAGGATAGGACGTCTTATGCTCATATGAAAGATGCTTTAATGTTAAGGTATGGCCTAACCCCAGAGAAGTACAGACAAACCTTTAGAGAATGTAAGAAATTGCCTGGTACTACGTGGGTTGAATATGTGTCATGGATGGTTTGGTAAAGGGTTGCAAAGTGGAAAGTTATGAAGCTCTTTATGATTTGTTTGCTTGGGAGCACTTGTCTAATAACTGTTTTCCAGAGCTGCGCCAGCACCTTATTGATAGCAAGATATCTAACCCTAGAAAACTTGCTGAGGAGGCGGACCGCTGGGTCAGTACCAGGGTCCACAAGGGTCCAGTGGGAGACTCAGCCAAAGGTGGGCAGGGTCCCCAGCAGAAGAGTGGGGGGGGGGCAAGGGTAAACAGAGGGAGTTCCAGAAAGGGCCCCAAAGTAATCCCCATGGGAAGGGTTCCCAGCCTCCCCCTGTGAAGAAGCCTGGGTCCTCGACAGGTAAACCTGTTCATAGGGGCCCAATGACCTGCTATGTTTGTAAGCAGGTGGGACATCGTTTTTATGATCTCCAGTGTCCCATGAGGGACTAGAATGCACCACCACGTGCACCCCCCATCAGTTGGCGAGTGTAGCCCTGGGAGGGGAGGAGATGGTTGCCCCTGGTGGGAGGGGTCCCGCAGAGATGTCCCTGGTCTCTTTAGGAGACATGGAAATGGTCATTCCACCCCCACTGCCTAGTAACACTAATAAATATAGGCAGTGGGTGACCATAAATGGCCATAGAGTGGAAGCTCTCAGAGACACCGGAGCGAGTGTGACAGCTGTCAAGTGTCACTTGGTGTCCAGAGAGCAGGCGGTTCCCCACGCATTCTTCCCTGTGATAGCTGTTAACAACTCCCAGAAGGAGTGTGAGGTAGCTCAGGTTCCCTTTGAATGGGGGGGAGTTTCAGGTACTCGTCAGGTTGCTGTGAGGCCCGCCATGCCTGTTGGAGGACTCCCCTTGGGCTAAGGTAGAGCGAGAGACATATTTGAAAATGTTGGGTGTGCCAGAGTGGGTGTGTGCAACCACTCGATCGATGACAGCAAGTAAGGGTGTTGATGGGGTCCCAGAGCCTGAAAGTATGGCCCAAGACCCAGCTGTGAAGAGAAGAGGCAGGGGGTGCGGGAAACCGTCCCCCATAGTTCCCGTGGTCCAGGAGGAGGCAGACCCTGAGGGGGATGCCCTGGGGCCCACAGGGGAACAAGTTGCTGAACTGGGAGACCTGCCCGAGCTGACCCACTGGCAGCAGGATGGTGGTCCCTCCAGGGAAGAATTTTGTGCAGAACTGAAAGTGTGCCCTTCTCTTGTGGGTATGAGGCAGCAGGCCTCAGCTAAAACCACAGGTGATCAGTCAGGGACACATTTTGTCTACTGGGAAAACGGCCTCCTGTATAGCGAGCCTAAGGCTGCTGAGCCTGGGTCAGCCCGTGTGCTGGTGGTACCCCAGCGCTTCAGAGCCTTCCTACTGGGTTTGTCTCATGACGTTTCGTTAGCTGGACATCTGGGGCAGGACAAGACCTATGACAGGCTTGTCACCCATTTTTATTGGCCTCAGATGAGAAGAGATGTAGACATCCATTGTAAAACCTGTCACACTTGCCAGGCAAGTGGGAAAAGTGGAAGGAAGCAGAAGGCTCCCCTCCAACCTTTTCCAGTCGTCAGTATCCCCTTTGACCGGGTGGGGATTGACATTGTTGGGCCCCTGGACCCCAAGACAGCCCTGGGCAACAGGTTCATCCTGGTCTTGGTGGACCATGCCACACGGTACCCGGAAGCCATCCGTCTCAGAACAGTGACGGCCCCCGTGGTGAGACGGGCACTGAAGGGTGTTTTCTCCCGAATGGGGTTCCCCAGAGAGGTGGTGTCAGACCGGGACACCAACTTCATTTCCAATTATATGAAGTCTCTGTGCAAGGAGTATGGGGTAACCTACAAGTCCACCACTCTCAAGGTAATGGGCTGGTTGAGAGATTCAACCGGACCCTTAAAGGCATGATCATGGGTCTTGAAGAACCAATGAGGTGTAAATGGGACCTCCTCTTGCCATGCCTGCTGTTTGCTTACCGAGAGGTGCTGCAGAAGTCTCTAGGGTTCAGCCCCTTGAGCTTTTGTATGGACACCCGGTAAGAGGACCTTTGAGTCTGGTCAAAGAAGGTTGGGAGCAATCTCCCAGGAAACCTCTCCAGGATGTATACAGTTACATGCTGGCCTTTAGGAACCAGACTCGGCGCTTCAGAGATCTTGCTCAGGCAAATCTGGAGGCCAGCCAGGAAGAGATGAAGCAGTGGTACGACCGGAATGCCACTCTGGTCGAACTTCAGCCTGGTCAAGAGGTTTGGGTCATGTCCCCTGTAAAACCTTGTGCGCTCAAGGACAGGTGGACTGGACCATTTAAGGTTGTGGAGAAGAAGAGCGATGTCACCTACTTGGTGGACTTGAAATCTCCCAGGAACCGCTTGAGGGTCCTGCATGTCAACCGTTTAAAGCCCCACTTAGAAAAGTCCAAAGTGGGCATGCTCCTAGCTACAGATGCTGGAATGGAGGAGAGTGAGCCTCTTCCTGACCTCCTGTACGCAAAAGAGCAAGATGGGTCAGTGGATGGTGTTGTCCTATCTGACACACTGACCCTTGAGCAGCAGCAAGATTGTCACCAACTGTTGGGACAATTCCCTGATCTGTTCTACTTGATTCCTGGTGTCACTCAGTGGTGTGTCCATGATGTGGATACCGGGGACAGCCCTCCGGTGAAGCACAAGGCTTACAGAGTGACTGACAAGGTCAGAGCATACATTAAGGAGGAGGTCTCCAAAATGTTTGCCTTAGGGGTGGTTGAGTCCTCTAGCAGTCTTTGGGCCAGCCCAGTGGTCTTGGTCCCGAAGGCTGCAGCACCTGGTGCTTCACCAGAACTTCGGTTCTGTGTGGATTACCGTGAGGGCTGAGTCAAAGAAATGCCAACGTATCTAAAGGATACTAAAGACATACTACGGTTGCTTCCAGATATTGATTTTGACATCTCTACTGATCTACTCGTTTCATTCGATGTAGAATCTCTTTATACATCAATCCCCCAAACAGAGACTCTGGAATTGGTGGGCACCTTACTACAAGAAAGGGATCTCCAATCTACAACACCAGCCTCTTTTATCATGAATTTGGCCGAACTAGCCATGAAGGAGAACTATTTTAAATTCGAAGACACTACCTACCTCCAGATATCTGGCACGAGCCTGGGTAGTGTCTTCGCTCCCAGTTTGGCTAATCTATACGTTCATGTACTGGAACAGACGAAGGTGCTCAACCAAGACAAACCTCACTATGTATCGCTTCGAGTCTGGAAGCGATACATAGATGACATCTTTGTTGTGTGGAGAGGCTCCGAGGCGAATCTGATGGAATTCCACAAATGGTTGAACTCTTATAATGATTATCTAAAGTTCACGGTGGAATTCAGTAAGACTCAGTTACCATTATTAGACCTTTTGATATCGGCAACCGCTGAAGGTCTTACTACAGAGCTATATAGAAAGCCGATAGCACGGAATGCACTCCTCAACTACGAGAGCTGTCACCCTAGAGCCCTTAGGGACAATTTGCCTTTTGGGCAATTTCTCAGGCTTAAGAGGAATTGTTCCACAAAGGAGGCTTTTGA